>NC_134456.1:173615442-174238851 GCF_047948215.1 Lycorma delicatula | reverse complement strand
TGTAATACAAATGATAACAAATACATTTAAGGTCTTTTCTTATAAGGTTGAACTGTTATTTTATTATTATGCTGTTATTCTTAGAAAATATATAACATCTTTTTTGTTCGCTTTTTTATCAAACGTAGCACATTCGTAAATTAAATTGTTTGTAGAATTTATAATGTTTAATATAATTATTGTCGTTTTACTATTTTATATTTACAAACGTGATCAGATGTTTCTTTTTCTTTTTTTTTTGTTTGTAAAGTGTCCCAAGTTTTATATTTGTGTATATATAAACATACTCGTATATACACACTTGTCGATTGAAATATTTCGGAGATATAATTAAATAATGATGACAAGTAAATAATGTATCAAAGCGAAACACTGATTTTGTTAAAAGGAAATCATTTTGATTACTGTACCATTGGAATTTTTCATCCAGGAAAACATCCATCGTCTAACTGTTACACTTAATACGTGAAATACTAAAACAGTAATGAAAATACAATTATTTTTGGTTATTCTAAGAAATATTTTGGCCTGATTTTTTTCTTTTTTAAATGTAAAGTTAATCATTTACAGTGTAACATAATAACCCACCGGGTTGGTCTAGTGGTGAACGTGTCTTCCCAAATCAGCTGATTTCGAAGTCGAAAGTTCTACGGTTTAAATCCTGGTAAAGGCAGTTACTTTTATACGAATTTGAATACTAGATCGTGGATACCGGTGTTTTTTGGTGGTTTGGGGTTCAATTAACCATACATCTCAGGAATGGTCGACCTGAGACTGTACAAGACTACACCTCATTTACATTCATACATATCATCCGCATTCATTCTTTGAGCAAATACCTTATTGTGGTTCCGGAGGCTAAACAGAAAAAGAGAGAGAGTACATAATAAGATATTTAATCTGTTGTTATAATATTATCTGATTTTCTTTTGCAAGTTTCAACTAACTGTTTATTGCGCACAAGTTTTCTGTCATAATAAATTATATACGACTATAAAGTAGTTCATTATTGTATTAAATTGAAATATAAACATCGGTTGACTCCTGAAATAATACATAAATTAATCTGCTCCTAAGGATTAACAATTTAACGATTTTCATTACACGATTTTCTTAACTTATTAATTATATCCTGCATTGTGTCCTTCCCCGAGTTCTTGTACAAGTTTTCAAAACCAGGTTCTCGGTTTGTTGTCAGTTTCTTGGATATGAACTCAATGTTAACTACATTCATAAAGTACAAATACACTTACGTCAACTTCATTAAAATTAATATGTGCTTACTTCTGTATACATATATTGTATATACACATTTTCTTACTTCTAGTAAATTACTTTGTATTAATGTCTGCTTATATATTTATAATAAGGCGAGATTATTTATTTTAATATATTTTTATATAACTTTTATATGATGAAGAAAAATAAATTAATTATATTTTATATTTTACATACAATTTTAGAAATAATTATTTTGTGTTAAAAATTATAATGTGCTGTGCATTGTAACGACACGATTGCCAATTTCTGATATTGAGATTGATATTTCCTTCATAGACTCGTACCAACAGTAAAATTATTACTATTTATAAATAACGTTTTAATTTACTTATATATTTATAAAGAGTTGGTGGCCATCTTTTCATATACTTTGAAACTGTAATTTATTTTTATTAATTTCTTATGTTGGACGTAAAAAATTGAGACAGAGAATGATTCCTTTTTAGAAAGATCTTCTGCCTTCAGTGAAGTGTTTTTAGGTCCCTGTTTAATAAAGTTTAGTGTTCTTTGTGTGTTTTTATTGTGTAAATTTTACGCGTTTAAGTTTGTTTTGCTTTGAATCAATCTCAAATAATTCTAAAACACTTCCTATTTTTAGACCGTATCATTTCTTCTTGCGCATTTATCTTCTGCTTTCATTTAGTAGGTCACTAAATACGAAGACACTGATACGAAGAGTGGAACTTGACGCATTTATTTTTTTCTTTTTCATAACTTCTCTAAATTTTATTTTTAAAATTACTTCATTTATACTAGTAAACTTTATCAATTTTAACGACAAATTTTTCCACTTCGTTTCATTGATAGAAAAATTATTTTTCTAACCAGTGTGGAAAATTTTATTAAACTTTCAGTATATATATATATATATATATATATATAAAGAAATCAAATTAGCGGCCTCCTTTTAAAGGTTATATTTTCTTCACTAAATTATATTTTTTTAATATAAAAGAAGTAAAAAAAACTTCGAATAATTATTTGTAGCAAAATAATTCCATATTAACTTTTACACATTAAAAATTATCATTCCACATTAAATTTTATTGGAAAAGTTCCAATAAAATTTGACTCAGAATAAGTCCCTGAACGACTCATCTAAACAACGAATGGAATTGTGTTTATGTGTGCGTGCACCCCCTTGTGTGTGTATGTGTGCCATGACTGTGATGATTGTAGGCGTTCTGATACAAGAAAATTCAGTAACAGGTAAAAGCCCCAGACCTACTTCGGAGAGTGAAGAATGATGTGGTTTCCCGTTGCCTTCTTCACTGAGCCATAAACATTATTCCATATCAGTTCGCCAAGTCCACTGGAATTTCAACAATATTAGCCTAAGTGTTATTATCTTTTGTTCACCCTAGGGTCTAGTTGTATATAGACGTTGTTACTCTCAGAGAAGGAAACATTGATTAGTACTCTTTACCCTTCAGATGATTTTTGTCCGTCACAGTTATAAGAAAGACTGGGAGAGATAGTGTAAAGGAACAGGATAATGTACCATTTTCTATGGGGAAAGTTGTATTATACACTCCTCCTCCACTTAGTGGAGAAATTACGGACGTACTACGTAGTAACACATTACCTACCCGTATGCATTGATTTTTCAATGTTTATTATCAAAATACTTTTATATTACTTTTTATTGTAATATGCACTGATAAACTTTTAAGATACACTTTGATAAATTTAAGTGTTTATGGAATTATACTTAACAAGCACATATTTTACGGTTTCTCGCCTCAATCTGATATTGTAATCCATAATCAGTTGGGTTTTTCCTTCAATGATTTTACAATAATTACGATTAATGATGTTTATTTTACATGTACAAAATATATTGAAAAAAGATTCAAGATGACTTTTTCTCTGAATAATTATTTTTGTTAAGCTATCGGAATGATGACCAAATATTAACCCTTTGTTTCGATTAATAGAGCTATGCATAGTTGGCGTGTTTAGTTTCGTGATTATTTTCGTAGATTTAATGTGTAAGTTGAAATAAAAGAACTGTTCTAATATTTGTCTGGAAGGATTGAGGGAACCGGGAAAAACGTTGATCTGAGCAGGATTATTAAATGAAAAATTATACAGAGTAAAGCAAAAGTCGTTAAATTTCAAATAAATACTTAAAAACAATTATTTTATAAAATAATATTGATGCAACTGGTAGGAGATAGAAGTCGGTACTTAATGAAATAGCAATTTTTATTTCTTATTATATGCATTCGTATTTAATTCATATTTGACGATTGTAAAAATTCAGATTTTACTTATTAGTAGCTGTAACTTATAAAATCGTCACGAGTAATAGTTTTAATTTTTTTTAGGAAATTTAGACTAAATGTAAGAAATGTTTAGTAATAAATCTATACAGTTGATATAGTATTCTAGTATTTATACTCTAAGAGGTGCAAGAATTAAAAAACATGAGCTTTTTTTTTAAAAAATAAACGTGTTTAAATGCGGTAATTTTCGAAGAATCTGTTACTATTTTTGAACTCTAACTATAACGGACATTATCTTATTGTAAAATACCATAAAATAATTTTGCTGTTTTTAAACTTAAAATGATGATGTTTTTTATTGCTAGGGTCTTTTGGCTGGTTGTCAAAACTTTGTACATTAGTTTTAAGCAATCCTTTTAAGATAATCCCAACAATAATTGCAAAGTTTCATTTTTACCACGCGTTGCTTTCGTTTGCGATTAGACATAATAGCTAATTTAAACATTTTTAAATATCTACTTCTTGTATAAGCTGTTAAATTTTATAATATTCAAATATTGCAATTTTTTTTTAATCTTTAAAAATCATAAATTTCACTGTGAACCTAATTCTGATGGCTTTATTGTTCATAAAAATCTTCTTTTATAAAGTAAAATAAAATTATAATCAGATGCAATATGTAAACTTCATATGATGAGTGAATTATAGTGGTAGCTGGTGTAAGTCAAAGCAACCAAATAAAATTCATTTCATTTCCTTCTACCGTAGAGCAAGTTCAGAATACGTAGAGTAAAAGTATGTAAGAATCATTAACAAATGAACAGGTTCAAATGTGGTTAGCTATTCTTTGAGAGCAGGGCTGAAGAAAGGTTATGCATCATCTACAGATACGAAACAACAATTAGCTTCTGAAAAATCCTCTCTTCATCTAAGATGACAGTTTCTAGAAGTAATAGCGGTGTAGTGCATAATCGGTAATAGAGTTATAAATTGAATGAGCTATGCGAAACGCTTGTTGAAATGAGCTAAAATTAAAGCTAAGAACAATTTACAGAAGGAAATGATAGAGATTTCAATTGTTAAGAAGTCGTCATCGGTAGTTATAAAGAAATTAATAGAAATAAACCAAACGAATGCAAAAACTAAACTTACAAGAAATAATTATGAAATTCTGCTATGACCAGCCTACATTGAAAATAAAATATTAACTTGCATAACTAGTAATACTTATACATGTAAGGCGGTTTGTACAGTCTATTTACTAAGCTGCTAATATTTTGTTTTATCGTGAACTTTTTACAGAGCTATTTTTAACACTTTTTATTGTTTGCATAATTAATTTAATTTAATGTAATTAATTTGTATATATTATTAAAATGTCGGTCAGTTATTTAAATAATGTAATTTCCATCTTTCATAATGTAAACTATTTATTTTTTTATGAATACTTCGAAAGTCTCCAGATATCCCATGCAGCTTTCTGGATACGGGGCAGCCACGTTCCTAGTTCGTGACGTGTGACTCAGGCCGACCGTACCTGAGAATAATGTAACTATTAACAACATAAACTGACAATTAAAGAAATTCATAAGTTGCTAATTTCATTAATGATTTTCATTCACAAATTTTGTATATTAAACATTAATTTGTTTTTATAATTTATTAGTTTTTCTAATTTCTTTGTAGCTGCTGATAATGATTATTTTACAGTCGCAAATGCGCATTTAGACGTAAAATTTTTAATTTTTATAATCGCTTCTTGTGCGTTCTTTTTAATGTTATTCAGTGATAGAGCTAGTTTGAATGTAAGCTGGTCTTTCTAGTTATTAACATGACTGAATTTAATGTACATTAAATGTAATACAGAAATAATTTTTAACTACTCGACCTTAGGGCAGGGATTTTAGAGTATGTAAGGAAATCCAAGAGAGGAAACAGAGACTAAGGCTGAGTCGTGTTTTTAATAGTACTACTCGGGCCCAATCTGTGGACCGACACTCGCCTTGCTTTGACTCAAGTAATGCCAATTTCCCTACTTCGGAACAAGGAACGGCTAGGAATCTTGGTGCCCAATTCCAGTACTCTCTCCTAATCATATGCTGCGGTTGTTGGGGATGATGTGTACAAACTGGAGAAACTGTCTCCCAAAATAGTCTTCCTGGCCAATGCATAGGGAGCCTATTAAGCTTACTCACCCAAGTGATCGTAAAAACCTGCTGATGGGTAGATTTCTTAATAGTGTTACGTGGAATATCAATGGTATAGTTAGTGGACGATGAGAATTGGAATCTCTAGAACGTTAAATCTTTGGACGTCATCCTTATGTCGGAATCACGACTTCACAGACCGGAATTTTCTTTGGCTTCGGGGATTCTCTGAGTATACGACAAATCATCCGGATGGAGAGCACATGAGGGTACTGTGGTGCTAAATTAAAAGTTCCTTGAGCCATCACCAACTGTCTGGATTCTTAACAGATCAGATTCAAGCTACCTCGGTCGAGATTTTTGACTGGTTGGGGATTGTCAAATTATCTGCAATGTACTGTTCTTCTCACCATACGCTAGTGAGTGAGTTATTTTTGAAATCTTTTGTAACCTAAGGTTCCCGGTTTATCACAGGATTCAGCGAAGCTCCAAACGGTATTGGACTTGATCGGCATATGGTTCATAAAATAGAGAGTAATGGTTAATCAGAACAAGTCAAGTCATATAACGTTTGCGAAGAGAAGAAGTCACTGTTCCCTAGTCCACCTAGACGGCATTATCATCCCATACTCTGACCATGTACGGTACCTTGGGCTCCACCTTGATCGTTTGGCGTGGAAGTACCACTTGAGAAAGAGAACTAAACAGTTAAACAGAGGTATAAGAAGCTTTACTGGTTGTTAACGTAGGAATTCACACATGTTGCTGTCCAGCAAACTTTTAATATGCGAGGTGATACTAAACCCGATTTGGACCCTATGGCATAGAGCTATGAGGTAGGACGATCAAGAATTGTGACATATGTGATGAGCATCTTTCTATACCTTGATGAGGAGCTTACCTCTTTCCATTTATCTTCATGAGCTTGTTTTATTACTATGTGTTTGTCTTTGTTTATTGTTTAATGAGTTATAATTTTGTTTTTATTGTTTTTCATTAGACCTTTGTGAACTCTTGTATCTTTGTGGTCTTATTCTCTGTGAGTGTCTTTATACAGACTTTATATCTTTATGTATATGCACTTTTTAGTGAGGGTTTACTTTGGAAACCCCTCATCATATGCTTTTTCCAATACGATTTATTTATGGTTCCTTACTCGGAAAAAATGTGAGGCGAAAAAATGATTAAAAATAATTTGATATATATGGCTTATTAGAACGACAACTTCAGTTTTTTTTTTTTTTTTTTTTTTTTTTTTAGCGTTAGGAGATTTTTTGGAGTGGGTATAGCTACGTTAATGGCATTTTTTCTTATTCTTATTTTATTTTTTTAGTTGATCGTTGAGTAATTAAAAAATAATAATTTATTAAATATTAATTCAAAAATCAGTCACTTATTTTCCAAATATCTGAATCATATGTTTAGTTGATGTCTTTTGTATCGTATGTATTAATAACATTACTCGGCATTTAAAGAAATACATAAGTATTAATTTTAATGATTTTCATTCGCAAATTTTGTGTATTAAAATATGGATATCCTCAAGAAGAGGAGGTTGAAAGTTTCACATATCGTAAATGGATCATTAGAAATTATATAATTAACTAGTTAATAGAATCAATAAAATGATTTATCTACAGTATATAACCGTAACGAGTTATTAAATATACAATAATCGTTTCCTTCTTTTTAAATAATTTAAAGAACCTAAAACATGTTATGAGAAATGCTTATATAACTTGTCTTATTTATTTATTGTGAAAACGAGTTTATAAAAATTGTTATATTTAATAATTTAAGAACTCCTTCTATTTTGTAATTAGTATTTTACGACTTCAATCATGAGTAAAAATTTCGTAAAAATCATAAGTGAATATTTATCACATTGGCACGGATCACGGTATTTTCAGAACATACACAATTTTTTATTCTTTAAAACGTATTGGTAAAGTAACATCTCGCTAATTCATTTTAGTTACACTCGATAATATTTTTTATTTCTTTAAAATTGTCTAACTTTATAAAAGTAATAAACACACACGTTCGAAAAGTACCCCTTCCGGTCTGAAGTTAAACAGTTTTAAAAGTTTCCGTTAATTAAATCAGGATAAATAAAGTTCACTGATAAAAGGTGCATTCAAAACCTGATAAATTAACTACATTTTTACTTGGGTTTGAATCTGACTACTTTATTATAACAAAAAGCTTTCTACGTAATCTTTATAAATAGAAAAATATACTGTACTATTCCTTGAAAATAATCTGGCTGTAAATTTTAAGGAGTCTTTTGCCTGTTCTTTGGTGATTACTTTGAAGATAAAATTATCATTTTTCGGCTAGCTAAGCTGACCATTGGAACATCATTATCAATAATGTGGTGTTACTAATCTGTGTAAATATGACTAGGTTTCCTAAGAAATCACAGACAAACTGGGTGCCCGATTTTTGGATAAGATTTTGAAGCTCTCCTCCGGATCAAATTGTCTCTTTTAAGCCTTAGTTAATTCTTGGATATAGATCATACTTGTAACTATTATTTCGTTTTCTTATTCCTGCATCCCTGTACTAGATAGAGCTATTAAGTTCTAATGGCTAACATCTCCGTCACGTAATTTCGCCCTCCTACATGCCCATCAAATATATAGATAAAGAAAATAATGGGAATGGTTATATTTATAGCACCATAACCACGTTTAATCTCAGATAGGAAATGACTTCTCTACCAAACACCAAAATGTAAGGAGATTGATATTCAGAAGAGAGAAGCTAGAAAGCAAATGGATGGGATTTAGAGACAGATAATCAATAGAGAAATTTCAAAACTTAGAATTTAAGATGATAGCGTAAGAATTCATCTCGCTCATTTCTGTTACAATGATATGGGAAGCATTCAAATACATAATAACTTCATAATCATATTCTCTTATTCTAAAAACTGTTGAATAGACATAAAGCACCTAAATATCTATTGGTATACACAAAATAACGGTTATTTTAGATATAAAACAGGGGATGATTGATTTGAGTGTTATTTTCTGTCCTCCCTAGCATTGTCATTCTAACAACCGTAGTTGACGCATTTCGGAGTACCTTCATTCTCAAAACTTCTTTTAACATTGAGTCTTCTGCGCTGGAATCGAAGAATAAATAACGATTTTAAGTTCCTCCCACTCATTATTTTTACTGTCATGGCCTCCCTTGCTGACAGTAAGGATGAGGAGTGGGAGGAGCTTAAAATCGTTATTTTTTCGACGATTCCAATAGAGGAATATTTAGGCGGCCAAAGATGTCCCCCATCGTTCTGAAAAATTTGAAAAATGTACCGTTTGAAATTTTAAGAAATAAATGTTTATGAAACTTTGCCTTTTTAAATAGGTAGCGACAAACTAAACTATAAGTAGAGGCGAAATTAAAGTCGTGAATCGCTGATAATTTTGTAAATTTATCTCGCGACATGATTTCTCAGGCCGTTAAAATCATCAACCTCAATGTGAATCGTGGCTCTGAAAAAACTTTTGTCAGCGCACCGCTTCCGCCTATTTAATGCGCTGCGGTTTTTTTTTTAATGATATATTATATCTCCCCCCCTAGTATTAAGACATGTTCCTTTTCTTCTGTTTCAGGTCTGTTACAGGTACTGCAGACTGATTCTAGTGACACAACCGAAAAGGACACCTTTTTCTTGTCTCGCGGTCTCCCCAAACCTTCCGTAGATGTACGTGTGTCTAGAAGAAATAAAAAAATCCTTTTTTTTTTATTCGCCGGCCTCTTCGCGAACGCGAATATTGCTACAAATTGTAAGCCACCCACATCCTTTTCCCAATCCAAGAAGATGTAGAAGACCACCGGAAAACAGCGACGAAGAGGCCTGTACTTTCCCCTGTGTGTCCTTTTTAGGGTCACGGGAAATTTTGAAGTTTATCGTCTGTAAGATATTTACAACCGGTAATACGGAAAATCAGGCGAAGGAAGAAAGAAGAGGTACTCACAGTTAAGGAATGAACCCGGCCCAGCCTGGATCCGGCTGCGACGGTGTAATGAAAACAGCATGACTGAAGAAGAGTTTCCTAACTCTTGATTCACCAACCGTCCTCCTTTCCGAATTCTTGCAATTTAGGTCACCGTTAGAACATGCGTCTCCCCCCGGCGAGGGGAGTGCATTTCATCCCCGAACAATTAGGCCCCATGAAGCGCATTCCTGCTAAGCCGGAAGGCGATAGCACCGATAGGCCATCAGCGGACGGACTGAAGGGGAATCGCTACGGGAGAAAAAATCACATACGTGGCTAGTCTCTCAAGGTCAACCCGAGTAAAGCTTTCACTCTGGTCTAAATGGTCGGAACGCAATCCACAATTCCGTCAATATTTAAATAAAGTAATATATAACCGCCAAATTATCAGATATCCGCCCGATAATAAGAACAACCCAGAAGCAAAGGACTCTTGTCCAGGCTCGGCAATTAGAAGGGAGATAAATAAATCTTCTGCTATCCTTGCGTCCGTTCCGTTCCAGTAAGACTCAGTGTTAAAAGTAATTTTGAGAATGGAGGTACTTCGAAAAACGTCAAAATCGGATGTTAGGGTGACAATGCTAGGAAGGCCAGAAAATAATACTCAAATTAATTCTAGAGAAAATATTAAATATTGTGAAATTTTCAGGGATGTTCATTTGCAATTTTAAAAAATAAACTAACCGATTTGGAAATTTATTTATTATTAATTTTTGTTTTAAGAAGTAATATTAATTATTTTAAATCATTATCTTGTAAAATGTTAGTAGGAAAGAAATAGAGAATTTTAAACTCATGTGGAAATACGTTCCTACTTTTTTACCAGATGATAAATTGAAAATATTTAATATTACATTGTGGCCTTATGACTTTTACTTGTATATGTATGAAAAAAAACCTAATTAAATGATTTTTTTAAACTAGTAAAATTATAGAAATATGTAAAGTGCTGTGTATTAACGTATAAAAATAAAAATTCGCATATTAATTATTTGAGTAGCTAGAAAATAATATTTTAATGTTTGTTTTTAGTGGATTAAACCTGATAATATATTATTTAATGAAATCTAAAGAAACTCATCAAGTTGTATGAACAACTTGATGAGTTTCATAGACAGATTTTTTATGCAGTATTTTTAATTCAGAATATCTCAGTACGTTTATCATATTAAACTGGGTTTTCCACTTTTAGAAATAGTTTCCCTTCGTTATCCCGGAAAAGTAAAAATCAATCGCATTGTTCTAATTTAAAAAATAAAAACATAAATTAAAAACATACATAAAACGATATAACATAATTACGATTTAAAATTATCTGTATTTATAAATGTTGTTTATCTATCTTGAAGAGTGACACTCAACTTATTTATTAATTTATCATTTTAACTGCTGTAATTAGGTAAGTAATTGGCTAGTTTTTTTAATTTGTACGTTAGGACAATAATCCTTAGCAAGTTACTTGCTTTAACCTATCCTTTTTTGAATGACAAAAATTGAAATTTTGCGTATTAAAAGTTGAATGTAGACTATAAAAAAATAATATGTTATTGTATAGTATGTATTCAACAGTTTTCGTATCCTGTTCATTTTATAGTATATATGTTGTGTGTGTTTATGCGTATGTGTATGAATCAGGTTTGTTAAACAAAGATATCATAATGGAATATATCCATAGTCGTTGAAGGTATAATTCTACCTACTATATAAGGAAAATACAAATCGGATTCCAAGGATTTATTAAAATTTCCCTTCTTGGTTATAAATTCTATTATTTTTATTTTCATTAAAAAAATAGTTTTCTGTAACTTGATAACTTAGAGGATACAACTTGGACATTAAAAAATAAATGGATTAATTAGACAGATGATCAATCTAGAAATTTCTGAACTTAAAATTTACGATAATAGGCTAAGAATTCATCTCGCTCACATACTATGATATCGGGGGCATGTTATTCAGATACACAATAATAGGTTGAACCTCTTGCTCCTCTGTTGGAGGGCAGACGTTGATGTTGATTTGAGAAGAAATTGGGCGTTAATACTGTTAACGTTATTGGGCGTTCATCTGTTGAGAAAATGAAGAAACGTCTGTGGGTAGACAATCCCGTTCTCACTTTAACCTTATGCTTTCTTCCTTTTCCTCTGGGGATTCCTTTGTGTAGACGCATGCTGAATTAAGAATATTGAGTTCTTTGAGTTTCTACTTCCTTGGCATTTTTGCGGTACGGTGATCTGTGGCTGTACATCAGGGTGGGATCTTTGTTTATCTTATAATTACAGATAATCAAACCTAAGGCTGAGATTCTTATGCAGGCCTCTTATTTCATGTTATACAAGCAATATGTATGTAATGTTTCCTCAGTCATGGTGAAAATGATACATTTGTTCTTATCATAATTCTTAGAAAACGTTATATTAAATAGGCTAATATAATGTTCATGCTATAACTAATTCACAAAATTAGAACTACCTCTTTTAAATTAATAAAATGTTTGATTAAATGTTCAAATACAGTCCGTAGTAAAATAAATTACTTGAAATAGAGATGAATTGTTTTTTTTACTAGGTAAATAGATAAAAATGCATAATATAAAATTACTTCCGATGATATTAAAAAAAAAAACGAAATTAAAGAAAGAAAGCTGCGTTTGCGCTATTTTAAGTGTAGCGGTAATGCGTAGTTGCACAACATGGAACGCTTGAGATATTCTAACGGATTCAATTACTATTATTAGTACTACAACTACCTCTACTACTGTTATTACTAGTTCTTATATTATTAGTCAACCTGTCTTATTAAGAATAAATTAAAATGTTTTAACAGTTTCACTAAGAGTATTTCATTCCTACACGTTAACTTGTTACTATACGCAAGCGGGCACACTTATATATTCATATTCTCTTCATTCTAAAGTCTGTTGAATAAACATAAAGCACCTAAATATGCATAAGGTATACACACAAATTAACGGTTATTATAGATATAAAACAAGGGATATTTATTATGAAACAATTTTAAAGGATAGATTGACAAATCGATTTGGGAATTTATTTATGTAGTTTTTTTTCTATATATAACATATTAAAAGTAATATTAATTTTTTAAATCATTGTCTTGTAAACCCTTAGTAGGAAAGAAATAGAAGATTTTAAATCTATGTCAGAAACGGCTAAAATAAACTTTTCTTCTTCTAGTCGATAACAAATTGGAAATATTTAATATTACATTGTAGCAGCCTTGTAATTTTTACTTGTTTATTTCTGAAAAAAAAAAATCCTACAGAATGATTTGATGCAATAGTAAAGTTATAAAAATTTTTAAAAACACTATGTATTAATGTTTAAAAAAAAAACGCGCGTTAATTATTTGAGTAACTAGAAAATAACATTCTAATGTTTCTCTTTCATGTGTGCTAGTGGTTAAAGTTATTCTCAACTTGACAACACTTAATGAAATACAGACTGTATTACGAAATTGTCCAGGAACTTTCATAATCTATTCTAATCGTGAAAATAATGGAAAAAGTTCATATAAATATGGTCCTAAACTGAATCCTTTGTGAGTTACGGTTAATGAAAGATTTCACTCGGATTTCAGCTATCCCAGTGAAATCATGTTCTAATGATATTTAGGACGTTAACTAAGGAACAGAATTACTGATTTCTTATAATTTTGACCCGAAAAATTGAATAAAGTCTGTATCTGCAGTTGTTTGTGAGAAATCTGGGAGGGGGAAATCAATTGGGGTTAAAAAGCCCTGTTTTTTTTATGTTGACGTACAATAACTTTACTAAATGGGTAACAAACACAAAAATATTTTATTCAGAAATTGTACAGAATTTAATTTTGAAGAGAATAGCGCAAGATAACCTGAATAAAACGAAGCTAAGTTAGAAAGATACGAATTCTATTTAGAAATTGTACACCAGACCAAAGTGTATACGTATCAGTTTATAACAAATGTTCAAAAATGAGACCGCCATTTTCAACATTTCTTGGTACGCTTCTGTACTGGTTTTGTTGCTCTTTTAGTTCTTCAGAGTTGTCCTTAAGTAACTCAGCCGCATCCATAATGCGGCTGAGTTACTTAATTACATTAATCCTCACGAGTAAATGTAAATTTGTTTTTTATACAATATTTTTCATCCATCCCCAGACGCAAAAATCTAAACGTGTTAGGTAGGCGATCTTGGTGGCCAGGAGTGTGTACCTCAACCACCGATCCATTTCTCAGGGAAATGTTGATTTGAGTGAGAGGAAACAGCGTAAGAGAACTGGGTAGGCGCGCCATCGTGCTGGAAGTATACTTTACGTCTCAAGGCTAGAGAAACATTTTCAAACACCTGCGGCAATTCTTCTTGAAGTAAGTGCAAGTAAACCTCAGAATTTAAGCGGCCAGGTAATATAAACGATCCAAACAGCTGATTCTGAAGAAGGCCGCACCATTTATTGGCGCTAAATCGGTATTAAAAATTGCCTTCCATCGTTTCATTAGGATTTACTTTTGTCCATGTATGATGATTGCGTAAGTTTTTAACGTCATTTCGAGTGAAATTTGTCTAGTCGGTAAACAAACATACTTGTAGAGTTATCGATATGTATTCCAACATTTGCAGAATTCCAAGCTAAGCGGGCTGTCTCCTGTGTGAAGATATTTTTTTTTTGTTGTTTGTGGGCGAAAAACGCTTGGGCGTTATCATCGCCCGGTAGTTATTATTAAAAGGGTAATATAACTCCAAAATAATAAGCTATACAAGGTGTAAACATACTATTAATCATATAATAAAAATTTACTAAAACAAGCGAAGAAGGCAAAATAAAACCCAAAACTAATATCACAGACAAAGTTGATAAAAGATTAAAGATAAAATAATAGAATAAAGAAAGTATAAAAATTTACGTAACTCTGATGGGTTGTGCAAAAATCCCACCCCGGATAGTAAAATTAAACATATAGAACTAAAAAATTAAATCGAAAATAAAGGTTAAAATTATTAAAAAACTCTCCTTACCGAAAAACATATATAAGTATATTAAATCCTTTGCAGTAACCCAGTACTATGCAAAAAGAGAAACATTCGTTCCAAAACCCTGCCATCATTGGGGAAGACATCACGAATGCTGCTGGGTATATTAAATTGATGACGCAACGCCGCATAACATACGCAGTCCACGAGAATGTGGTGCACAGTCATGCGGCAGTTGCATCTTGTGCACAGGGGTGGGTCTCCTCCTGACATTAGATATTCGTGTGTGATCCTCGCATGCCCCAACCGTAACCGGCAGAGGACCACTTCCTCACGACGAGAGTTCCTGCAAGAGGAGCCCCACGGCAACACTTTAATCCGTCGAAGTTTACTATCGACGGCAGTCGTCCAGCCACTTTGCCACCTTGCTCGCAGTGATTGTTTTATATGATTAATAAAATCAAAGGTAGTAACTCGGGTGGTGAAAGGAGGCTGAATACACGCATCTTTCGCAGCAGAATCTCCTCTCTCATTACCAAGAATCCCAACGTGGCTAGGGATCCAGCAAAAACCTACCCCCTTGTTTCGTTTTTCTAACTCAACGATTTTATCATAAATGCCAACGACGACAGGATGTCCGGAATAAAGGTTTTCCAACGCCTGGAGAGCACTGTACGAGTCACTGTAAATAAGAGTGTTCCTATATTTAGGGCCAACGATACTTAGAGCCCTATCCACAGCGAGTAGTTCTGCGGTGAACACACTCGTAACACCGGGTAGGCCAAACGTATAAGTCTGTTCATTGAAAACAAAAGCACAACCTACGTTACTGTCATGCTTCGACCCATCAGTGTATACCACCACGTCTGGGTTCGACTTGGTGAGGAGAAACTGGAACACCTGCTGGTAAACAATAGGTGGCGTTGATTGTTTATCATACGTTGTAAGATCAAACGTAAAATTTACATGGTTTATTCTCCATGGGGGATTCGAGCACGGACATGATGGAAAGAACGAGGGAGTGCCAATATTCATACGCTGCAGCAGACGTCGTGTACGGACACCCACAGCCGCAGTACAACGTGGACGGTCCTCATACTTCCTCAAATTAGGATTCTTATGAACTGGGTCAAAAGCTGGGTGATTCGGCTGTCCGCTGAGACGGGCAAAATAAGATAACAAAAGCTGGTCTCGTCTATCCCAAAGTGATGGCTCGCCACTGTCTACAAGTAAGCTTGCGATAGGGCTCGATCTAAACGCACCCGTGGCAAGCCGAAGAAAAGAATGATGCACACCGTCCAGCATCTTAAGTACGGTTTGACGAGCTGAGGAATAGGCAACACAACCATAATTCAAACGGGAACGAACAAGGGAGTAGTAAAAACGTAACATACATGACCGTTCGGCCCCCCAGTTGGTGTTACTTAGGATCGCATCATATCCAAAAGTTTGGAACACTTTGTCCTCAAATCCCTCATATGTGTGACCCAAGTAAGACGGCTATCAAAAAGCAAACCTAGAAACCTGACGTAAGTAGAGACAGCAGTAAGCTCCCTGTTAAGAAAAACCCGCGGATTAGAAGGGTTCCGTAGCCGAGAAAAGACTACACATTTCGTCTTGTCGGGTGAAAATGTGAAACCAGTAGTCCCTGACCAAGCCTCAAGGCGAAAAATAGTGTTCTGCATCAGTCGCTCCGCAGTGGGTATAGAGCGGCTCGCAACGTAAATAACAAAATCATCAACGAAAAGACAAGAGACAGGAGCCTGTACACAATTGGTAATGCTGTTTATGGCCACAGAAAACAAGGTGCCACTTAATACACTACCTTGCGGTACCCCATTTTCTGAGACGACACTGTCTGAAAGTGAATCGTCTACACGAACACGAAACGTCCGGTGATTCAAGAATCCCCGGATAAAAGCAAGCATGTTGCCAGTGATCCCCCACCTCATACGGGTGTTAAGAATGCCACGTCGCCAGGCCGTGTCGTACGCCTTTTTTATGTCGAAAAAGATAGCAACGAGGTGTTGGCGGTTCAGGATCTCCCATGTCGGAAACCACACTGTTCCGAAGAAAGAAAACC
The DNA here is from genome assembly GCF_047948215.1 of Lycorma delicatula. Taxonomy (NCBI): domain Eukaryota; kingdom Metazoa; phylum Arthropoda; class Insecta; order Hemiptera; family Fulgoridae; genus Lycorma; species Lycorma delicatula. The sequence continues at coordinate 174,222,132 of NC_134456.1, read as the reverse complement.
ATGTTTCTCTAAGTACCACGCAAGCCTGCGGTTCACCATCCTCTCCATTACTTTACACAACACGCTTGTTAAAGAAATAGGGCGTGTTGGATCGGTTTTCTCTTTGGGATCGGTTTAAGGGATCGGTTTTCTCTTTGCCAGGCTTTAGTACTGGTTTAATAAATGCCTCCGACCAGTCGGGCGGAAAGACTTGTCCGGAGAATAAACCATTGTAAATACTCAAAAGATGTTGTAGTGCTGAGTCAGGAAGGTGTGAAAGCATACAAAGGCGAACGTTGTCCGGTCCAGGGGAAGTGTCACGAGAGTACCTAAGTGCGTGCAGCAATTCTTTAAGTAAGAATGGAGTGTTCAATTCACCATCCGAAACACCAATATTCAACCCCAATACTTCCATCCGTACTTTGTACCTCTGAAAGTCGTTACTATATGACGAGGTGAGAGACACCGAACGGAAAGATTTCGCTAAAGTATTTGCTACAGCCGAAGATGACGTAAGGAGTTCCCCCTCATCGATGAGACCGAGAATAGATTGCCCTGGCGATCTGAAAATTGCATGGAGTTTTCTCCACACAGTAGACGTGGGAGTAGGACGTGAGATGGAGTTCACATACTTCGTCCATGAATTCCTCTTAGCGGTCAAGAAGACCCGACGGCACACTGCCCTAGCTCTGCGGTACATATCTAGATGTTCAGTTGTAGGTCTATTATTGAATTTGCGTAGTGCTCGCCGTCGATTCCGAATAGCACAATTGCAATCATCATTCCACCACGGAACGAAAGGACGTTTAGAATTACCCGATGTTTGTGGGACATATCTGCTGGCTGTTTCAAGTATTTTGGACGTAAAAGAGGAAAGTTGCTCAAGGATGTCCGCACCGACGTCACACTGCGATTGGAAGGCCATACGATATCCATCCCAATTCGCCTTTTCGACAATCCACCTCCGTGGCCTTCTCCGAACCTCGTGGTCCACACCGAAACGAAGAACAATTTGGTTTATGGTCGCTGCCATGAAAATCATCACAAACAGACCAATCAAAAAGAGGGAGTAAAACCGGCGAGCACATGGAGAGATCGATATTAGACACAGTACCAGATGATAAAGACATGAATGTATGAGACCCATCTTCAGCAAACAAAGGTCCAAGTCCTGTCTCACATCGTGAACTATATTTCCCCGAGTGGAGCAGAAAGTCGAGCCCCAAGAAACATGGTGGGCATTGAAGTCTCCCACTATTAATGATGGAGATGGTATTTGTGTAAGGAGGTCTGAGATATCCAGAGCACTGAACTCAGTGTTCGGCGAGAGATATAGATTGCAGATATGCAACTTGAAGGGGACAGAGATCTTCACTGCAACAGCAGGAACGAGAGTGGTCAGTCGAATCCTAGTAGCTGATACCTCATCCCTCATGAAAATAGCCACTCCACCACTCTCTCTACCGTCCACTACACAGTCGAACCTCTCACAAAAGTATCCCCTGAGTGCGATTGGGTCATGTAGCAGAAGATGAGTCTCCTGGAAACACATGACAATCGGATCATGCAGCTGCGCCAATACTCCAATATCTGCAATGCGGGACCGTACACCCCGAACATTCCACTGAATGTGATCATAAATTTAATGATCATAAAATTAAAATAAAGTAAAAAATATAAATATAATAATAATAAATATATTCAGGAAACCATATAGAATTCAGTTGTAAGTGATTCTATTTTTATTTTCTGTGTTCTTCACCTTAGATAACTCCGACGCCTTTGGGTCGGGAGGTTCCTCAACCATATCCTCCAGTATATGGGGTGACGGCGGAGGAGATTTATGAGAACGGGATGTCGCTGCTGACATCCCAGAGGGGGTGGCCATGCGGGTCACTTTCGTGGGGACCTTGTTAGTCGGCTTACCGCCGTCTGTGATCTGTGGTAGCCTCTGCCCGTACCGGCAGCACGTTAGGAGCAGGAACTTTTTTATGAACCACACTGTTGGATTCAGTTACTGCGACACAGGACTTTTCACTCACCCTTGTTAGCCCGGAAATAGTGGCTGTCGGCAGCATTTTGGGAGTAGGAACGTTTGTACGGACCACACTGCTGGATTCCGTTATTGAGACGCAGGACTTTTCACTCATCCTCGTCAGCCCGGAAATGGTGGCCGTAAGCGAAGTAACCTGATCGGAAAGCATCTGAACGAGCTTCTTAAGTTCCGTGCAGGATCCGCACTGTGGAGCATGAACTGGTGTAGCAGTCTGTTTTGACGCAGCAGTGGCGAAGGACACATCAGGTTGAACGAGATTACGTGAGTTAACTATCTTCCTATACTCCCTGCATGCAGATCTTGAGAATCGCCTTCTCTTCCTTAAAGGTTGGGCAATCCCGGGAGCGAGCCGTATGTGAAACATTGCAGTTCGCACATCTTTTTCTTTCCTCACAGTTAGCGTCACTGTGGCCTTCGGTAGCACATTGAGCACAGATTTCCGACCTCGAGCAAGATGTTGTAGTGTGACCATACCTTTGGCACCTGAAACACCGCCGTGGGTTGGGAATGAACTGGCGTACCCGAACGGAGAGGTGACCCACTCTAATCCTCTCTGGACGAACAGGAAGACCAAACGTCAGTATAAGGGACGGCGTCGGTTATTTTGTTCCGTTGCCGTTTCATCATACGTTTCACTTCTACAACACCCTGAGTACTAAGTTCATCAGCAATTTCCCTCAAATTCATTTCTAGAAGGTCACGACAAAAAATCACTCCTCGGCTGGTATTTAGGGTCCTGTGGCATGCCGTACTTACGATTATGCCGCCCATATTGGTCAGAAGCAACAAAGACCGACTCTGCTCGTCGTTATATGTCTCCACCAGAATTGTCCCATCACGTAATGTTTTAATGTTCTTCGGAGAACCAATACATCCTGTGATGCATTTACTAATCAAAAAAGGTGAGACCTTTTGAAGGGAGCCACCCTCCTGATTATTCTTAACAACAACAAAGCGGACATTCTTGCACCGAACACCATCTTCATTGGCTGTAGCAAAATTATCCTCGTCAGACGAAGCTGACCGAGGCCTTTTCACCAGACTTAAAGTAGTGGTTTTTTCAGATGGACCACCAATCATCATAGAATTGGGTGTAGGAACTGAAATTTTGGTCCCACGAGAACCGGCGATACAATAGACCACTCCATCAGAGCGCACGCGTACTGGAGCTTGAGCTAAATACAACTGGGTTTGCTCTGGTGCCCAGAGGACATCGTTCGAGACTTACTTCGTAGAGCCATTCACCCATCGGCACGATAGTTCCCACTTTGGGTTACGGTTGCATTTCGTACGATGTAGCAACACCATCAAGTGTAAGTGAAAGAGAAAACTGCGTTGGATGTTGTTGTGTAGTCGAGTAAATGTATATGTTGTAATTCATGTAGTGTACCTGGTGTAGCATACGTGTATAGTGAAAAGTATTCTGCAGCTAAGTGTGTAGTGGAAAGAAAAGCTGCAGAGGCTAGGCCCGTGGGGACGCCAACCCCCAAAGTCTTAAAGAATAAGACTCCCCTTCCGGGATGTGTAGATATTGAACTGGTTATTTATGATAAGGATAAAACTTGTTTTATTTAAGAGGCTTCCAAATCATCGATTGCAAAACTCCGATCCGCTTAGAAAGACGTTGTGTAAGGACGCCTGGACTGCATAACCATAATTTCCTCAATAACAACGTTAATAATAATCTCGTCTATAACAGCGTCGTGTTGGATGGATCGTTCGTAGCCGGTACTTATACTAGGTAGTGAACCTGTTTCCCGAAAATTGCGAAGAGTCGTGCTAATTGTTATGGGAACTGTAAAACGTATTTTATATTCTACTGCAGCAGCTGCAGCATAACCATTACACACACCCACAACGAATACCATGTCAGCGTATTCCTGTGCTATAAATAAGTACGGCATTTCTTCAATGACAAACCGATCATAGTTCAAACTAAAATTCACAAAATACTTCGATAACAACAGCACAGTTCACAGTACCCGAGATATATATATATATATATATATATATATATATATATATATATACACGAGAGTTATTTTTTTTTCAAGGTCCGATCGGTCACGAAATTAAAACCACATAGAAAATAATTTTTTTTTTATTTGTGACAAGTACTTAGATAGTTTCGCTATTTCTCTACATAATCGCCACTCCGATTTAGATATTTGTCGTAGCGTGGTACCAACTTTCCAATACCCTCGTCATAGAACGGAGCCGTCTGTATTTTCAGCCATGTTTCTACGCACAGAGTTTGCGGTATTGAAGTCTTTCACTCACAGTGGTGTAGAGAGCTGACCTTGAAATTTCAGGAAACGAATCCCTCAATATAGAAATTGTGAACTTTCTTGAATTGCCTCATCCACTCGCTCAACGAGATCATTGGTTGACACTCGCTTTTTTCCCTGACCGCCTGCATCGTGAACATCTGTACGTCCTGCTTTAAAGTTCCTACACCATTGTCGCACTTTGCTGTCACTTATTGAAGTTTCACCGTACACATTACTTATTCGTCTATGAATTTCAGCTGCATTACACCCCTCAGCCTGAAGAAATCGAATTACCGCACGCACTTCACACTTGGCGGGAGATGGTATTGTTGTAGACTTGTTTACGTGCTAGCTGCTTGTTCAGAACTAAACGGGGAATGGAATGGAATGCAAAGTTGGCAGGAGTCTATTACTCCCTACTTTATCGCAGAACCTGGACAGAGTCCCTTGCTGCTGGATCATTCTAATCGGGCTTGTTTTTAAAAGGGTTATTTTTTAATCTCGGATCTAATTTTTCAAGTTTTGTCTATTATTATTTTAGTGAATTTAAGACGGATTTAATTGCATTCCAATCCGTTGTTAAACCAGCGTTATCGAACCCATTTCATGGGCCGACCGCGGAAGGCTAGGCTTATAAAGCCTGTCCTCTCGACGTAATTCCCCTTCAGACCGTCCACTGAAGTCCTTTCGGTGCTAACTCTTTAATAGGCTAGCAGGAATACGCCACAACGGGGCACTAGCTATAAGGAGAGAGCAATGCGTCCCCTTTTCCGGAGGAGTCGCAATTGCTGGGATATTTTGTCTTACTGTAAGTTTTTTTTTTTAATTTAGACCGCGTTTTTGTTTTATGCGCGACTTACCGTGTTTGACGTCTTCAAACTATATAACTCGCGAAAACTTTTCACTCGCTACCCCGGAAACGCGTCTGACGCACTATTCCGTTTATGGCTCATGCGATATGGAGGCCCCTAAGCCTGGTTTGTCGATTTTCGGCTACCGCACCGCACCATCACGGTGGTTCGTCCAGTACGGCGTGAGGCCGCTTCCTTACAACTGTCGGAGTTGGGTCCTCTCGGCAGATGTCCCGAAGATGACTGTGTTCGGACACAGCCGCTCTCCCGAACAGTCTGCGCGCCTGCGCCACCCCCACCTCGGACACGGATTGAAATCTCGCATCAGATTGGAGAGTGGCGTTCCTGACGAACCACGGAGCTCCAAAGATCGTCCGCAACGCGATGTTTTGGACGGCCTCGATCTTCTTTTGAAGCGAGGAGCTCAACACTGCCCCCCATGCCGGGTAAGCATATGTTAGAATCGGCAGTACGTACAGCCAGAACTAAACGAAGTGACGCGGCGTGGTTAAAAGCCATACTAGAGACGCTGCGCAACACATATGCGCAAAGGTTCATCCGATTTTTGCGCGGGTTTTTATTTCGCGACCGGTCGTACCTTGAAAAAAAATAACCCTCGTATAATGCGCCTTACAGGATTATTTAAAAACTAAAACAGTATTTGACATTAATCAGCTGTTATTTTATTGCCAACTTTGAAATAATAATCTTTTTAATAATTTATTGTATTTCTGTCGTTAATAAAAACGTTACTATCGAAATAATTTTGTAAAATTTGTTTTTTTTCAAATGTTTCACATCGTAAGAAAAGAATTTTGTTTTTGTACTCTTCTGACAAATGTAGTAATGTACTGTTTTTAAATAAAATTCGATTTTTTCTAATTTTTCTGTTTTATTTAACATATCTTACACCATTTTGTTCAAGATTAAATTTTCGACAAGTTTTGCTTGAAAGGTTTTTGTTTACTACTCATGTAAAATCGATACTGTACGTAAAACATAAAAAAACAAGGCCTTTTACCGTAATTTATTGGTTTTCACCCCAGCTATCTCAAAAACCACTGCAGAAACGGTTTTGAGACCTTTATTCGATTTTTCAGACCAAAATCCATAATAAATCACTAATTCTGTCCCTTTATTAACGCCCAAAAAAAATTCAGTGAGACTTCATTTCACCGGGGTAGCTGAAATCTGTGCGAATGTTTCACTAGCCAAATATCGCAAACGAAGCATTATAGGTCATATATTTATAAAAACGTTTTCCATTATTTTCACGAGTAGAATCGGTTATGAAAGTTCCAGGAGTACTAAGTGATACACTGCATATAAAGAAACCCATCAAGTTTTATGCACTTACATAGATATAGATTTTTTATGCAATATTAAAACATCTTTAATTCAGAGAATTTTAAAACATTAAATCATATTAAACTGGGTTGTTGACTTTGGGAATAAGTTTCTTCCGTCATCAGTGAAAAGTAAAAATCAGTCACATATCTTTGTAAATTTTTCGGGAAACTGATCATATTAGAAAAATTGAAGAAATAAAATAAGGGCCTAGAGTATGAATAATAATGAGGCTTTTCAGAGAGGGGGGGGGGTGTGATGTAATAGTTATAAAAAAAAAATTCCGGAAAGAAAAGAAATTGAATAGGACACGTGCTTAGAATTGACTCTTATAGACTCTATTGAAAAAAAAAAAAAAAAAATAGGTCGGTAGGAAAATAAAATTAAAGAGAATCAAAAAGTCGACATGTCGAAGTTTTGGAATGTTTGACCTTTTGAGAAAAAGAAAGTCGTGCACGTGATTAAAGTTGATCGTTTGGATAACGTTGAATTACATTTACTGAAACATATATAAATCAAATCCATTTACTAAGAACTGCTTTGCAGAAGCAGTAATGTAGAAGCTTTGCACTTGGCATTAAAGATGTCTTGTAAATAAAAGAAAATGAAGGATTGTAAAAATCCTTCTTTTTTTTATTGTTTTCTAAAAATCGTTTATTTAATCATAAACGAAAGCTGTGTGTGTGTGTGTGTGTGTGTGTGTGTGTGACATTATACCTTAATCCCTGTTTGCTTTTGGTTTGGTTTTTGAAGACAGATTTTTATTATTTTCATATTGTTTAATAATTTCTCTATAAATAAAAGTACTCCTATGAGTTTTCTTATAAACATTTTCATAATCTTCTCATAAGATTCTCGTTTCATGAATAAACCTAGACATAAGGTCTGCACATTAAGTTTCAGTTTATATATATATATATATATATGTGTGTGTGTATATACAGACATACAACACGGTCATCAGACCGGAAGGGCTATATGCATCGGAATGCCTAACAGTCACCAAGAAAGAAGAAATCCAAAAAGTTGAGAAAACAGAAAGGCAAATATTCAGCAAAATATTGGGATCAAAGATAACAGAAGACAGCACCTGGAAAATACGGACGAACGAGAGTCTCTACGAACATACAAAGACGTCATAGACACAATAGGAGAATAAACGCGCAAAATTCTACGGACACCTCAAAAGAATGGATGAAGAGAGACTGACTATAAGGATTTTCAACCACCTTACACAGATGAAAGCAACGACCAATTGGATTAAAGAAACGAAAAAGGACCTGGAGGAAATGAAGATTACAGAAGACATCATACAAGAGAGATGAATTCAGGAAAATAATCGACAGATTAAAGAACATCAAAGACAAAAACACAAACCAAGCACAGACAAGAAACGAATATATATATGCATGCGCAATGATGATAGTTTCATAACGGTAGCGTATGGTCGTTGGAGTTAAATTAAAATCCATTCTTTCAAAGATGAAAAAACGGATTTTTGGTTAAACTGAAATTTAGTTGCAGTCTGTTGCAGAGTAGCTTTAATATAAAAAAAGCATTTATTATATTAATAAAATATTTTTCTAATTTTCATAGAATTTTTTTATGATTAAATTCACCACATAAGCTCGAAGCTAGTGCCTAAGAATATGAAATAGAAATTCGGTATCGTATGAAAAATGCCGCGATGACCGGAATTCGAATTGGAGACCTTCCGAATGAAAGTCTTAGACGCTACCACTTCGTCACGGAGGTTGGTGGACTGATATTAAAAAGAAATTAGACAAGAAGGGGAATGATTTCACCTTGCATAAATGCTGATATATTAATTATAGAGCATAATAGAATAAAAAAAAGGTTCTTGCCCTAGTGTACGCGTCCACCCAATAATTTTCAATTTCCTAATACTGTTATGAAAATAATTGCATCACACTTCATATTACAAACGACTTGTACAGCCAGAAAACATTGATTTTAATAGATTTTTTTGAACAACTTTTTTTTAAATTTACGAAGTATTTAAAAGTTAAATAAAAGTATATATATGAAAAATATTTCTGTTTTAGTATGAAGTTTTAATATCACAAAATACAGTGATACGAAGGTATATTGCATTTTAAGTGCGTTGAACTGTATTTTATCCGTTTTCAGCTCCTTTAAACGTCCACTTTTTCACAATATTGATCGATTGTCAAATAAAACGATACTTGTATCTAATAGAAGAGGATATTAATAGTTTTCTCGTAAAATATTGACCGCTCACTGGATGAATGGCTTTATAACACTACATATTTTGCTGATGTGAATACTGATAGAGGGCGTTCCTATCTCTACTTAAGCTACTTAAAGCTGTACTTAATACAGCATTTACTGTAATGAAAATAGATTTATGTCATTCTGTCTCGTAATTAATTTTTTTTTTTAATTTAAATATTGCATTATTTTATTCATAGTAGTAATAAAAATTACGGTTTTTGAATAAAAAAATAAACTTTTTTTTTGTTTTAAATAAAAAAATAATTCTTATCGTGTTACACTTTACATAAAGAATTTAAATGATTTCATAAAACGAGTTTTCGTTTCCTGATATATAATAAATGATAACTTCTCGATTGGAGGTTCCAACAGGAACACAAATTAATCAGACCCTAAATAAGTCACTACACAAATAATAAAAATAAATATAAATACGCAGATAAAATATTTTGATAACAAATATTCCATAATATAATTCTTTAGGTAAAAATAACCATTTTACAATATTACGATACCATTACATAAAATAAAACAAAATTATATAAAAATATATATATATATATATATATACATTTATAAACCTATAAAGCAACTTGTCCTGGCTGACTGATTCATCAACGCCCAGAAAAAAACTACATTAGCTAAATTGATGAAAATTTATGTAGATGTTCTTCTTACAGTGCAAGTGGTGCACACTAAGAGATTTTTTTTTTAAATTTAGAGATTAAAGAATTAAATAACAGTAAAAGTAACAATGAAATCTACTATTTTTTAATTTCTCGGTAACAAGTGAAGATATTAACTTGAGTTTTTGTGTGTAATCTGCATTTGAATCTCTAAAAACTTATCTATTTTTTTTTAATTCCCTGTTTAAGGGTTAAATGAATTTTGATTTTTTTTTTTTAAACCTGGCTATTTTTATTTTTTCGGTAACGAATGAAGATATCAACTTGATTCTTAGTGTGTAATTTTCATGCAAATTTCTAAAAACTAATTTCTAGATTTATCGAAAATCGACCACAAAAGGGTTGATGAGAGGTAAAAAAAGTTAAACAATGATTGTAAACTTTCTCCATTTCCGACTTTACTAAACGAGTTATTCACTAAATTGGTGCTTGCAAATACCCTTCAGGTAATTATCTAAAAACCATTTTCGGATGTTTTTTAATTTAGATTTTTTAAAGGGTGTGACGGTATACGGCGCGGTAGCTACAAAAACAGACACTGCTACTATTACTGTATGTGCCACCCGACTGGTTTCTCCTGTCTCTGGTTGCTTATTCAAAAAACCTAATTAAACAAAATTGTCCGCGAAGACAAACGCAAGTAACCATATAACTTGTGCGAATCCGCGACGTGGATGATAGTATATATATATATATATATATATATATATATATATATATATATATATAAACAAGGGTAATTGAAAAATTAGAAAACTGAGGAGATAAATATTTAGGTAGTTAATATTAAATATTAGATCGTGGATACTGGTGATCTTTGGTGGTTGAGATTCAATTAACCATTCTCAGGAATGGTCGACCTGAGAGTGTACAAGAATTCATTCACACTCACACATGTCATTCTCATTCTTCCTTTTAAGTAATACCATACGGTAGTACCGGAGGCTAAACAGAAAACGAGAGAGGTATTTTAACACAATATACCAGTCGCAATTACAAAGTGAAAGGAAGTGAAGCAGTTATCAAAGTAGATTTACAGAAGCAGGAGAGTCTTTTTCCTAAAACGAATTTTGTCGATATGAAACATAGCTTTATAAATTAATAAAAGTTCTTTAAAATAATTGTATTGAGTTTAGTTCTCTATAGCAACGAAATATGGACTAAAGGAAAACAAGAAAACAAAGAAATAAAGTCGTTTCAAATGGGATGTTAACAAAAGACTGAAAATAATTTGGTGAGTCGTATATCTAGGCATCTAGGATTTGTGAATTTGGTTATAGAAGGAAATGCAATAGGTGAATGTCGGAAAATAGATGGTACAGATAAATGAAGATGGTAATTGGTAATAGATAAATGACGACTGAATAGTAATCATTTTATTTTTTTATGTAGCCCCAAATTAAGTATAATTAAATTCTCTTAATTTTTAAGTAGGATTTTTTTTTATCCTGATGACTAAATAATTCATCATACTTTATAGATTTACAAAAATAAAAAACAATTAACAACACTATCACAGGAATAGTCAGCCTGAAAAGAAAGTAAACTATTTTCGGATAAAAATATTGTACAGATTACCTTGATAGGTGTTTCGATTCCATGGATAAGATGAAATATAGATTTCTTGAAAAAATAGAGGAAAACTTTGATAAACTTAACCATAACACTTATTTAATAAAAGTTAAGGAATACAAAAAATGTGACTGTCGTTATTCTTAAAAGTTAGAATTATATAATGCTAATTATTATATTATGTGAAAATATTAAATAAACGAGTTCGGTATAGAACAGAATAACAATTTTGAAGGCCATTAATTGAAATATATTTGAGTACGGATTTAACTTAAACTTTATTGATTCGCAGAAAGTTCAGGTTGATCTAATTATTATTATTTAAAACAATCCAAGTATTACTTGGATTAAAAATTTAATTACTAACCAAAAGTAATAGTATTAAAACATCCACTGTAATGGCAATTTGATTTATTTAGCTTAAAATTCGTGATTGAAATCTTGTTAAGCTTTATATTTTAGGGAAACTTATTGTCGTAATTATTATTCAAACCCTTTTTTCTGAGCTTTGTTAATCGAGTTTGACGATTCATGGATACGCATCTCACAAACCTACAATCAGTTTTTTCCACTTTCCCTGGATGAGATTTGGAACTAAAAATATTAATATATTCTTAAACTATTATCCTGTAGTTGTATTTTTTCCAGGAATGAGTTTATAGAAACCGGTATATTTATTTAAATTTACCTACGTTCATTCTTAGCGTTAAAAAATAAGATGTACGGAAAATACCAAGGTTAAATATCAGAGTCGACGTAATGGTTAACTGTAGAAGTTTTGAAACATCATTATTATTTTGTTTTAATAACATTTATACGATACAGAAATTCAGTTAAATTATTTTATGTAGTACTCAGTTTTAATATTAATGGGTTTATAAATTTATTCTACTATAACTCTTATTCCTATAAAATTTACTCAAAAGTTTAATTAAATTTGTTAGTAAAATTGTATAATAAAATGTTACTGTTTTCGTTTTGAGATTAAAAGTTATTTTCCCTTTGAATAATTTACAGAAGATTTAAATAATAAAAAGGAATTAAATGCGATTTAGTAGAAGCATCAAGTTGTTCATGGAAATAATAATAATCGCTTAATAGATTAGCAGCAATAAGGAGAATTTGACATCACCTGCTGGAAACTTGCTGTTAAAGAACATTCTCAGCAGTAATAAAATCAATTACTTGTGACGTGTTGGTTTTATAGCGATAGAAGAATAAACCGCATGCGCAACTATTTACCGTCCTTGTCTTGCGCAAGCAAATAGTGTAGTGGAAACAGCTGATTCAAGTAGTGGGGGTAATCGAGGACGTATGGTAGGGGAGTACGTACAGCTGACGGCTTCTCTCTAGTCAGTCGCTTTCCGATATCTGTAGTGTGCGTTCCGTTATGCAGCATTCGTTTTATTTTGATTCCTTCTTGTTGTAAAACGTGCATTAGTTTTTATCGTTTATTGATTTGTTGTATTGGATTCTATATGCATTGTTTAAACGGTGTATTTTTTATTATAAAATTTATTTAAAGTGACTAGTGAAAACGCTGTGTAACGGACATAAACGGTAATCGTTTTGTTATTGTTGTTTACAACAGCGTAAACAGTTTTATAAATAAACTTTATAGTGTTGATATTTTTAAATTACATATTTGCTGAAAGCTGCGTAGTAGTTCAACGCGATCTCGACGACCTACATCTCTGTTATTTATCTATTTCAAAAGTTGTGGTCGGTTGTGAATCAGTTAACGTATCCCCGTTACGGTTGTTTACTGTAAGTGAGATTAGTGCCTTAACACTGGGATCGATGCTGTCATTGTAATACAAATTAGTATAATTAACTATGGGTGTACATAAAGACGCCGAACACGAAAGTGGATATTTCGAGGAAGAAGAGGACGAAGATGAAGATGTTAAAATGCAAAATAAAATTTGCCCTACCCAAAAGGGATTTAATGATACAGGTAAATTAATTATCAATTCTGTTTAGTATAGTAAAATATATTTAGATTAAAACTGATATTTTGTTTACCTACAATAATTTGTATTTAGAATTGCACATATTAGCGTATTAAATATATATTTTATACGTACGATTTTATTTCTTGGCCACGAGCAGCTCGTTAAATGAAACTGTTACTCTCAATTACTAATTATTTTATTTACCGTATTTATGTTTTATTACTATACTATCGTAAGCTATTTTATTGTGCATTGTGTGTCGTTTGTAAATCATTAAAAATTGCGATAACTAGTTTCTTTGTTGTTACTACAACAGCAATTGAAATTAAAGAATATTATTACTTCTTATTTTTACATTAACCTCAGTTGTATAATTAAAATAATTTTAATTTTTAATGAAATTTTTTAATTCACTGCACGTTATTAAAGGAACACCGGTCAAAGATTAACCGCTTGCTTTTTGTATTACTTGATATTTCATGAACGGTTTAATATAGTTTCATGTAATTTTACGGGGTAATTAATGAATTTTAATTAAAAAAATATATGAATTAGGTCTTGCATCTCAGTAAATATTATTTACATGAAAATTTTATTTGTACGTGTGTTTTGTTTTAACTTATAGGAAAGTCAAAATTTAAATTATAAATATATTATTCTTTTCATGACGTTCTTTCTACTAAAAATTTGATCATGATGAATTTTACTAAGATCTTTCTTTTAACTTATCGACTTAATATTATTCTTCTGAAAATGAGGGGTTATTAGAATTATAATATTTTTGTTAACATGCATTAGTGTTAACTTTCCGTTCAATATATATATATATATATATATATAGTTCAATTGATCAAAATGTAGTAGTAGTTTTTGATGTTTGTTTTTCCTACGATATTACTTACTTTAATACATTAAAAACAATCTCCGTACATTAAAAAACTTTAACAGAGGGTTGAATTTGTAATTATTCAAATTTATTATAAACTGATTTAATAAATTGTTTGTGCAACTTCTTTTTGACATTGTTTTTAATTGATAAAAAGTATAAATAAATTAATATGAAAGTCGAGAAATTAATCATTTTCAACTTTATCGCTAAGAAAAAACTTGTGTGGAATTTCCGGAAAAGTTTTGCAACACCGTTTGCGTCTTTTTACATCTTGCTCTGAATGAATACTTTTATTACATTGTAATACTTAAAGATATGCTACATATATTTTTTCAGTTATCTGTTATATTCGTTAATGTTTACTATTAAAATCTCGGACGTTATTTTATTTTTATAAAAATTGTTTTTAATATATAGAAATTAGCTTTTAATTTATTGTATGAATTATTCTGTAATTTTTCTTACGTAATGAAATAATATTAAATATTGATTTTTTAATGTTAAGATAAATCAGTTTGTTATTGATAATAGTTAATTAGCATTTGTTTTTTAAATTATTTTTGTAATGAATAAAATCTTATTTATTTAGAGTTAAAAAATATAGACTATGAATTAAAAATAAAGAGTTCGTTAAAGAAAAATAATTACTTGAAATATAAATTTAAAAATGTATTTATTTTAACTTCAGCTAAATATGATTTTATATTTTAACTGCTGTCGTTGATTTGTTGAGGAAGGTCGCCGAATGATTGCAAAGTTTTAAAAATCTATTCACATGTTTTCAACCAACCGAGTTTAAATTCAAGGCTGCACATGATACACTGTTAGTATAAACGTATTGTTTAAGAGGTAGTGGGAGTTGGGTTTTGTTTTATTGTCAGAAAACATATTTGTTTTTTTTTAACGTATTTATTTTTAAACCACGTAACCTAAACCTTAAGTATTCATATGAAATAAAATTATTATCAATAACATTTATTTAAAAACATATTTTTTTATCTCTATTTATAAAATTAAAAAAATCTGTTAGTATATTAAATGTAGTTTTTTTTAAATATTCTTTACATATTGGTATAGTTTCTATAATTTTTCCAATATTTCATTTTGTTGAGCAGATTGCTAATGTATAATTCAAGAATATTGATCCGTTTTATACGAGACATTTACAGTTAAAAATTTTAATTGTCCAGAATTTCAAGAATATGTTTTAAGAGATTCCGTTTTGTGAATAAGGTAACTGTCATTTTTTAACTTATTCCGTCAAAACTGGTGAAAAAACTTCGTATACGAGTATAAAATAGATTATTGTAAAATAACAATATTAACACAAAAAATAATTTTGCTATAGAGTTACCTGTAGATTCTCCATACCCTGATAAAAAATAGTTTTCTTTAATTTTTTTATTGTATTTCATCAACATCTTTGGAAAAATTAATTCCATTAGTATGTAGAGAAATCCCTTCAAACGTAAGTACTATATCAATGTAAAAGATTAACTGCATTTATTCATTCATGTAGGATCTGAAATATTTAATACTTATTTTAATTTTGATTTGTCTGAAATACCTTTTTTTCCCAAAAGACTTTTTATAGTTATGTAATACGTTTTGTTTTGTAACCTTCAACTAAGTTCTTGACCTTTCCTGATTAATAATAGTTTTTCTTTTGGCATTCCTTTTGATTTTTGTTTCTTAATCTCATTTTAATTATTTTTTCTTAATTTTTATCTATTATTTTTCTATCGATCCAGTTTGTTATGGCTGCATATACATTATTTATCTGTTATATGTTTATTACTATTATATTGGAAGAACAATGTATTGTTTTGATTATATCTTATCTAAATGTACAAAAGCCATTAACTTATTTATTCACTGTCATTAGGAAATCTTTGGTTCCTTGTCTAGCCAAAAAAGAGTCAACAAACTTCTTTCTTAAATACAGTATATGAGGGTATAATAAATTTTAAACAGTTATTAGGCGATGTTTTTAAACTCATACTTTCATATTTTATTGTTCGTTTATGCACTTTGTAATGTGTGTGAGCGCGCGTCCCTTTCGTAAAGTACACAAAAGAACGATTCATTACTATTGATCCTGTCATATTTACAAATAGACAAACATTTCATTTAGAATATAGAATCGGTCGTCCGAAAGTATATTGAACGAGTGATTTTTTAACCGATATTATTCTGTAGGAAAAAAATAATGAAAAGATTATACGCATATAATTATAAAAATTAATTAGCCTTTCTTTATCAGTATATATTTTTGAATTTAATTTTTTAAATACTATGTAATGTTTACAATATAAAATTAA
Organism: Lycorma delicatula; assembly: GCF_047948215.1. NCBI lineage: Eukaryota > Metazoa > Arthropoda > Insecta > Hemiptera > Fulgoridae > Lycorma > Lycorma delicatula. Next base: position 174,205,950 of record NC_134456.1, on the reverse strand, counting down.
CTCATTTTAAAGTAAATTAAGATTTTTTATGAATAAAAAAATTAGAGTCTATAATTATTTTACAAAAAATCACTTCAGTATAACTTTGCAAATACTTCTATTATTTCGGTCGAGTGCGATGATCCTCTTTTGTTAGCGAAAAAATGTGTGAATATAAAACTTGAAATTAAATTTAAAAATATCTTTTTTGAATAGCGGTTCTTTCTTTGTATCTGAAATAGACTTTTCATTATAATTTACATGTTAGTAATGAATTTTAAGAATATATTTCAGGGAAGATAGCAAATAAGTTTGAAGTTCAGTAATTAGTTTAAAAGTAATTTTTTGAAATTATAAGCTTGGCTTTGTTCAAGATAAAACTCAAAATAAAGCAATTATTACTCCAAATAATAATTTATTATTTACTCCAATACATTTTGGTCGTGTTTCTCGTTTTACAACCTACGAATCGTTCGGGTCGCTTGGTGGTAATAACGGCTGATAAAAAAAAAAGTAAATTCGAATTAAATTTATATAAATACTGATTTCTTAAGATAGAAAACGGTAGTGAGGGGAAATACAGCAGAATTTTATTGTGAGCTATTAATGAATAATGTATTCTTTATTTAGTGTACTATTTTAGTAAGAATGACTTATTTTCATTTAGATTGTAAAGATGCGTACACATTTACGTCTACATCCTCTTCATTATACTGAGGATTAATGATACAATCCGTATCATTCGTAGTTTGATTAATATGAATGATACAGATTGGTAAAACTTATTCGTATCATTGTATTATGAAGAATATGCTGAGAGCAAGTGCCATAATTCGTTCAGTATTCAATAATTATAAAACCATTGACATATTAAACAGGCTATTTAGGACCTATTTGAACTACATTAGAAGAAATGTTTCTTATACTTAACATTTTCGTACGAGAGTATCCATTAGTCACATAAATAAAAACACTTAATGTTAGAAAACTTTCTGTAATTATCTAATTTATTTACTTTTATTGCAAATGAAATAATCTTTTTCTATTGAATTCAAGTTACATGTAAATTATTTAGTTTTTATTACAAATGAATTTCTTTTTGTTGTTGAATTCAAGTTACGTATATTCTCAAACATACTCAACCTTCCGAAATAAATTCCTGAATAAAAAATCAAGATAAATAATCGTTATATACTTAATAGAAATTCGCCTTGGGCTGAAAGAAGAATGGACGATTTGTAAATAATGTACATATATATATATATTCTGAACTTATTTTTAGCTACTGCCTGTCGTTTACTGGCCTCATATCTTACTCACATATAAGCTTGTGCGTAGGCTATCAGTTAAAAGCAATTATGGATAGTTACAAGGGCTTCCTAGTTTGACTAATAATAATCTATTCATTATTTTTCCCGTGGAAGTAAAGAAATGTTCTTAAATAACGAAAGTAATGCTATTCTGAAATAAATATGAACTAGTATACGTTTCCTTCTTTCTTCATTATTAATTTTCTGTTCTTTTTGTCCCTCTCACGTTTACTTCTCAAAGTATACCTGTTCTATTTCAACGATATTGGTCTTTTCTACACTTGTTGATAATTTGTAAAAAAAAAAAAAGACTAATTTAAGACGAAATTATATTTTATTATTTTCAGTTTATTTTTGTCAACTTGCTTGTGGTCTGTTAATATTTTTACCGTAAACTATAATGTGATATAGTAATTTCCATTATCCAGTAGTTAGTACCGTTATTTTGTCGACATTGAATAATTAAGAATATATGAAACGAATTTCTGTATTGAATTACGGTATTAACGAATTATTTTTATTTTACATACTATAAACATTCGCCTAGTTATGAAATATGAATTACAGCGTGCAAATAATGACAAACCTGATGGGGATTCGAATCTTAAACCCTCCAAATAAAAGGCAGAGACTCCGCCATGTGGATTTTTTTTACGACTGTTGGCCCTTAATTCGTTATGATAAATTGATTGCTAAAGAACAAGAAGAATCCAAAAACACCCCTATCAATAATACGTGGGAATTCTCAACATATTCAATAGTAGAGATTTCACTTTATCTCACGATGTCAAAAATTGGAGTGAAAATATCAAGGAATAGAGGATGGATGTTGGAAAGGATGATCAACCTCGGTGGAAGAGTAGCATGATGTGTCAAACAATCCCACTCAGAGGAGAGCTTAAGGAACCCTCCAGACAGCAGACGCCTATCCCAACCCCCTTCACAGGTGATGGGGACATTCTTACTTAAGATAGAAACAACATATTTCATATTAAAAACTTTGCTTAAATATACGCCGTAACTTAATTTTTTTTTCATTCCGAATTAAAAAAACCTGTCCAACAGGTCTAAGATTCTTGAAGAAATATTTTCGAGTATCCTTGGAATTTGTTGTATTAATTCTTTTTATAGAATATATCTTACTTCTTAGAGACAAATTGTTAGAGTTATATAATATGAACACATGTAATTCGGGTTTAATTTAGTATTTGTAATTTTAATCACATTTCCTGATTTGTCGGTTGGAAATAAGACCGACTGTTATACTGTAGCTTGGTTTTTAATCTATTTTAAAGCCGTGTAGACTATAATAAATAAATATAAAATCGTATTTACTTCCATCCAAAAGTTTGAGACTATAATTATTATTAAAATTAGAATTGTATTAGTTATTGTGGTAAAATTTATTGTTTTGAATTTTAATAAGACTTTTCAAAGAAAATGATGTTTTACTTTTTTAATTAAATTAATAATGAAATTTGTTTAGTAATTTAATTACGAATATCAATTCTTAATTAGAGAATTAATATTCTGCAAGTTTCTTTTAGCTGATTGAAGGACATTCCGCATGGTACATATTAGACCACTACAACGTAAACACGAAGTCTAAGCAAGAGTACTTCAGTCTCAGGTACCTGGTCGATTTCCAGGAATGAAGTTGTATTGTATAGCTTTAGAGCCGTAATTAACTGTAACATGTGCCTTAGTAGTATTTTTTCCTTAAAGATAAATATACGAAATATATAATAAATTAAAATAACTGTATAGTTCAGCTGAAAAAGTTCTTAATTTATTTCAGTCTTCCTGTCTGTTATGTTTTAATTCATATTATTCTTTCAGTTTGTATTTAATAGAATACTTATCATAATTAGTTTTTAATCTTTTTAAACAGAATACTAAAATAAAGATAAGTTAATAAATAAATTACTTTTATCTATAAATAAATTCATAACAGACAAAAATAATGTCTAAACGCGTTAAAAATAAGTAATAATTGTATTCGTGACGGTCAAATGAAGTTTTTAATTCCCATGTTATGCATTATGTTATCGTTGATGTTTCATTGCTGTTAATATGTTGGGGATGTTTACCGAACAGTTGACAGTATTGTGAGATTTTAATTTTGGTTAAGTTTGTTCTCTAATAGTATAATGATAATAATTATAATATCAATGATGGAAGTTAAATAAATCAACTTCATTAAGATTCAATATATTAATATAATTGTTAATTTTAAAAACAAGTGTTATCTTAAATGTTTGGTTGCTAAGCAGCTGAATTTTTTAAGTCGTTAGTAGATTCACCATTCTAATTCCCGAGAATTCTATCGAGTTATCGTTAGGTTTTCTCATAATTGTACCGTTTGTCTTAAAATTTTTTAAGAAAACTTATTTAAAAAAAATATTTTATAAAACCTCTCTATTTGAAAATTTACGCCTCACTTTGCCTAATAAGCATATGGAAGGTTTGTTATTCTTTAGAATGGTTTTAAAAAATTTCAGTGTTCAACTTATATTTCTTGTCAATTCGCCTACTAAAGTTTGATTATGGTACATAACACGCAGTAATAATTTCGTTGTCAGCCTTCAAACTTATACGATATTAGATATATCTTACACCGATTAGTAATATCTTATACCGATATTACATAACTGAAAGTTACGAAATAATTTTGAATGAAAATAAATTATTGTGTAGGTTTGATCGGGTTCTTTGTTTTAACAGCCAACTAAATCGTTCCTCAAGCCATATTATTTTCAGGTAACTTAACAAATGCTTCGTTTGTAATTTATCTGCCCGAAGGCTAATGGAAAATCCCTACAACAATGTTATAAATATGTATATTTAATATAGGTCAATGTTTCTAATCCTGTTTAAGGAACATACTAGGGCAAGACTAATTTGTTCTTTTCTACTATTAATGGCAGAACACTTTATGCAAGAACAGTTGTTGCATAAAGACATGTAACTCTTATCTGTCTGCTGTAGTCTGTTTATGCTACTTCCTTCATCATGTTAATTTAAGGACTAATTAATACCAGTTTCTTAAGCGATTCCTAAATTACTGGAAAACCCGTTGGTCGATGACAGGCATAGTATTGGTCAAAGACAGTATAGTTACTGAACCTTCGGTACTTTGAAAAGCACCTCAAATCTGTCTTATTAAATATCACATTCAGTATTTGTTTTGTCCCCAAGTCTCCATTTCGCCCTTTATCGCCAATAGAAATTCTTAATAATTCGGGTGCCTCTGCTGTAACAATTTATTTTCTATAGCACTTCTACAAAATTACCATGTTTTACGTATCGAATACTTTCTAGTAATCAATAAAACATACGAAGACATCTTTTTGTTCCGTCAGATATCTTTGAAGTAGTTTCTTCAAGACAGTGCGTCACGTGTTGCCAGACATTTCTAAAACAAACTGAGTATAGACAAGACCTTCACATTTTCTCTTAATCCTGCCATGGATGACACGAAGGAAGACCTTCAATGTATGACTCATTATATTGATCACAGGGTACGGTAATTTAAAACAGTACGATAACGAAAACCGGCTCCAGTCAATTCTCTGGGACGATTCCTGTTGATTATATCGAGTTGAAAAGGTTTACCAATAACTGTATATTTTTGTCTTTAATCACTTTGATAAGATTCATGGGTATGCTGTCCGGCCTAGTCGGTTCCAGGATACGCACAGACCGCTTTCGACACTATTTCTGAAGAGTCAATTAACTCGAACATAGTCGATTTGTTTCTTATCGTGCTCAGGACTCGCCAGACGCCTTCCAAGCATATAAGCGTCTCATAAGTAAATTATATCAAGTATTTGTAACAACTAATTTCTGTCCTTGGAAAAACTAAAAAGTCTATTTCCCTCACCTAACTCAAACTGATCAACGAGGTCTGATCTTTTCCCTCGACCAAGATCGAATCACCTACATAATGGGTGATTAAAATCACCCATTATGTAGTTGTTTACTTTTTCTTTAAGATTTCAACTTGTTCATTATTTTATTGTAAAAAAATCTTAACTTCACAATTCATATTTGTAATCCTACCGTTGGAGAGTATCCTTGAATAAAGTTGACATTAAATGGACAACCACTGAATTCATGATATTTTAACAACCGAGCAGTTCCCTGCTCGGTGGTACTCAAAGCATTTCCTCCCGTAGATCCGAGTGAGGGAATTGAATCTCTGGAACATTTTACTTTTAAATCCGTCATACTGGTATTCCTGGAGAATATCATTACGATCGTTATTGTGGTGGTATCATTGCCTTCCACATTCCAATGAAGTTGATCAGTAAGTGATTTTTCTGCCTTTTGTGGTAATTTCTTATTCCAAGGACAATAGAGTGCCTTATCCTCCACCTGATCATCTACTCTCAAGTGGCTGTTGGTACTTGGTGGTTGGGATCTCCTTATTTCGGGAGATATTTGTACCCTGCAATCCTTAGCCTCTTACATGTATTCTACTTACATAGTGAACACTTATTCATGCTACCTCTCTACCACATGGAGGTGATTGTCAGAATTTTCCTTTCATTGAAACTAAGATCTTAAGGCATTTTCTAGTTCCTCAAGTTCTTTAGAGAAGAATCTGTTTTTACATAAGTAGATCCAATAAACGTCTAAAACTTCGACGTTATTTCTAATTGTTTTATTTCAGTTAAATTTAATGGCCGCTGACGTTAAATTTTATGATAATAATTTCATGCAATTAGTAATTAGCTATTTTTTTAGAAATTTATTTACTACTTTTCCCCCGTGTTGAATATATATCAATCATTTTTTTAAGTGTATTATTTCTATTCTTTTCTGAGTTAGACATAAATTAATTAGTGTAAAATGATTAATTAGTAATGCTTAAATAGTTTTATTTAATTGCAGAATGTAAAACGAAATACATTATAATCATATAAAATGAAAGTGATTTTTGAGTTTGATGTTTTTTTAAGTCACTACATCATAAGAATACTCTGACGCAGTTGAAGATATTGAACGTCACAGAATGACGGAGCAACGAATTCTTTTGAATTAAGGTCAGACACTGATTTCTGGCCTTCAGGAATAAAAACCAATGTATTATTCTTATTAAAAAACAAACGTATCAAATTATTATATACTCTTACACATATATCCATCCTTAGATATTCTTGAAAAAGAAAAAGGAGTTGCGTGTATACTCATATATATTTATTGATAAAAACTTATTTTTTCGTAATTACAAGATAAGTATCAGGATTCTCCCAGAAAATATCAAATAAAGCAAATTAAAATCAGTAATATTAAAAAAAATCAAAGTTGTTTTAACTTTTTATTTTAACTGTAGAACCAACTATTTCTAGTTCACAATATAGCAACAAATTCCAAATTAGCAACCAGTAAATTTTAAAATAAAAATTAACAAGTAGTTAATTTTTGTAAGGCGTGTTTTAAGTCCTGTTTTATCGATTTTTTACAATTTCATTTATTATTTTTTTAGTGTTATTCATAATTAGCTGTAAATAATGGGTAGCTCTATAAAATATTTAGTCTTATGGAAAAAAAGCCATTGCTAGAAACGCAACAACCGAAGTGCCTAATTTTTTTATAAAAAATAAAAAAAAACCGCTGAGAAATTACGTAAATATTCTATTATTGAGCATGAGCAAACGCTATAGAGAATAAGCATTATTCTTTACTTTTAGTTTTTACACCTTTATTTTATATAATATATTCTGTATAGACTAAGAAGAGAATAAAGGTGATCTTTAAATCTCATTTTTATATCTAAGATACATTAATATAATTTTTCGTCCAATTTGCTTGGAAGTTTCACGTGAAAATACTTTATAATATCAGAAGTACTTACGGTGACACATCTTATAACATAAAAATATCATTAATTCAAGTTATCGAGAAGAAACTTACTATAGGTTTTCCTTTACAAAGTAAAGAAAGAATCATAAAAGTAGGTGCATTTGTCACAAAGTTGGGCTTCAATATAGGTAAAATAAATAAGTTGGACCTCCACCGTTTTGTGACTTTATCTGGTAGACTATTTGGATATAAAATTAAAACAGAATTTAGGTTAAATGTTGTATAATACTCTTGTGTTATATAAGTAGTTTATAATGGAATTTCAATAAAGGTATATTTTTAATATAAATTCATAAGTGAAATTATTATCAAACTTCTTTTTTTTGTTATATCTACAACATTATATCATTTTATGAATACCACATCCGCGTTAATTATTTTATAAATATACATATCTAAAATAAATTATTAACAAAACAGGAAAAATAAATTATATATCTAATAATATTTTCTTTAAAGCTTTATATTATTGTAGACATCCAAACACCGGGATCTCGTTATTAATAAACGGTTTTTTGTAACCCTTGTATAACAGTTTTAAACATTTATGAAAATTTTGAAGTAATTCTCAAAAACTTTCATAATATTGTAATTATATATATTTTTTATTTTATAAGTTTAAAGTTGTTTACAGTTAATTAAATACTTTTTTATATTGCGGTATTACGTTGAATTGTTCAAATACTTGTTTTTACAGACTTTTCTTTAAAATTAATTTATTATTTCAGCTTTTATTATGCTGTTGTAATTATGTTTTATTCATTATTTTATAGAAAAATAATCAAATTTAACATACCAGCTATTGGCTAATTAAATAATAATAAAAACTATTATTATCTTGAAGTATCATTTTTATTTTTTATTCTTGTGTATGTGTGTGCGCGCGCGCGCGCGTGTGTGTGTAAAAAAGGTAGCTTGTTATTTTGATATGCCCAGCTCTACCATGAACTGCAATAGAAAGGCTAAGAAACTCCAGAAATTTATCCACAGACGAAATATTCCGAATAGATGCACGATTGGTGGACTTCTTTCTTATCAAAAGCATTAATTTATCACCCAGAAGAGAATGAACTTAACAGAATATTTCAACTGCATATGACCTGACAAAGTAGTTTCATAGCCTATACGTTATTAAAAAACAATGTTTAATATACAAGTGGTAACGTCTTAGCCTTTCATCCAGAAAGTCCGGGGTTCGAATTCTGGTCATGTAACTGGTTTTCTTGAAAATAAAGATAAAGATTACATATTAAAAAATATTGTGAAAAAACCTAATGCTAATGAAACATTACAAAAAGCTACAAGTAGCATTAGAATATTTTTTATGGTTTTCTCAGTATGCTTCTTTTTTTTCGTATAAAAATAAGTCCTTAAATTTATTGAAAAAAAAAAGATAGTAAATAGAAATCGATCAAAACACTTCAAACGAATAAAAATGTAAGAATCAAAAGCTAGAAAAACATTTCGAATGTTAATTATTTTAAGTTAAGGAAATAGAAAAGATAACTATAGGTATGAAGACAAAGATTTAAATAAAAACAATATAAAGAAAATATGACAATAAAAAACGTAATACTAATAACTTAATAAAAACCTAACAAAAACTATAAAAAGAATATTTTTCTATGTTTGTAAAGAAATAAAATAAAAATTACTGTTTATTAGAAAATTATACAGTATCGTTTCGACAGTCGTTTCAAGTCGTAAGTAGAAATTTAGCTTAAACACAATCAAATCCATTAAACTCTGTGTGGACTGGCCACCAAGTTCTAATCCACCTCTCCTCATTATATAGTATAGGACTCCTGCATATAGTGTAGTATTATGTTTAAAATATCTGTCTTTCTTAGGGTAAATTTTAATTTTATCGTAACCGGTTGTGGAGCAATCTATCAGAGAAGTTGAGATTGTATTAATTAACTTGCAGATTAGATTATAACGTGAACCTATCAAAATTATTGTATGTTAACTTTTGTTTTATTTTTTTTCAAACTTTTGAAATATTTCATAAAATATACGAGTATATTCCTGTATTAAATTATTTTTTTAATCAGTATTTATTTTAAGTTCTGTGTTTATATGAATCGATACTAATTCTGTTGTATATTTATATGTAAAAAATGTGTGCATCTAATTGACACGTAAACTGTTATTAAGCATTTCTCTTTGATACTTTTTTAATTGCGCATTTTTCTCAATTAAAAATTAATTGATTATTTAATGTTTTAATTAAATTGTTTATTCTCTATATATACCTATATACACATCCGCGCGCGCCACACACACACACAGAGAGAGAGAGAGAGAAAATTATATGTCAGGGATATATTCATATACATATACCTGTTTTAAGGTGCAAAAATTTCAATTAAATATTTTATATCTGTTTACACATTAAATTTAGATCAGTACTAGATTTTTTTTTTTTTGTGTAAAATGTTGAGAAGAAATAATTACTTTTACGGAGAACATAATAGTTAGCTAATCTAGCTTTCGTATATAATTCTCTATGCATACTAAAACCGGTTAAAGAATTTTTAAGTTTAAAACTTGTGATTTTTTCACTTGAGTATAGTTATCGTTACATTGATCTAATTTGAAATTATTTGTCTGAGATTATGCCAAATATTTTTGACTTATTCTGTTTAATTTAAGTAGTTGTTTACCGACCTCCATGGCTGATTTGCTAGCGTCTCACGCGGAGTCCAGTTTCGAATCCCGGTCAGACATGCCGTCTTTCCATACGTTACCAATTTCCACCGGGCTAATGGACCGTAGCTGTTGATGCTTGCTCTTTCATAGAAAAAAAATAGGTGTTTGATTCAAAGTATCCTTAGAAATTTTGGATGATTTTAGTAAATTTTTCTAAATCATTAAAATTATTATTTTTATTTTCTATTACTCTTACAGTAGAGTTTGTTTGACATTGGAATGTTCAAATTTTTTTTTCGTTGGATCAAGAACAATCAATAGTATTTTAATTCTTATTGGAGCACTAATTTTTTGGATTCGTAATACGGAAGGAAGGCGTTTAACAAAAAAAATATAAATAAATAAATACAGATTTCATTGGGCTTTGTAATCAGTTAACGGAGTATATCAAACTTGTGATTTATATCCAGTAAATGTCCTTTTAAATCTGTGAGTTTTCTTATTTTACCCATTTTTTATGATCATAAATGCTTTATAGTTAGGTTGTAAGGGCTTAAAAGTATGTTACATTAAATATATGAAAGCTTCAGTTTTGCTAAATTAATTGTTCGAATTTTATTATTATCGAATTTAAATAAAGTTTTATTTGTTATATAAATATATAATAGACATCTTGTTAATAAAAAAAAAATTAAAAAATGGAAAGAATAGAAAAAAATAGAAATATTATGTAAGTGTATAAATAGAAATTTACTTTGTAATGTATAGAATTTAATTTAATATATTAATAATAAAAAAAATTGTTGGTAATTTAACCAACCGTTCTTATTTTCTTGATAAGTTTAATGAGTTCCCTAATCTATGTATCCCTAATTCTCTGTACGGAATACTGTCAGTTACCATCCATTTACTTTGTGGATTGGTTCCGTTAAATATATACCTATTATATTGTATTATGTACTTTGCCAACATTTTAAATTTGCTTTTTTTTTGTGATGGCACAGTTTCTACTCGAGTTGCTAAAAGAAGCCAAGTCATTTAAAATAAATACTTTATAACTTAGTTTTTTGATCATCTTTTTTCTTGTCACTACTACTAGATGCATTGTTGTTATTTTTAACTGATTATTTAGGTTATATGTTTACGTACATATTTTGATGTACAGAAATACGTTTAAATAATGTAAAAATATTGGATATTATAAATATAATATGGTTTTTCTAGTTAAAATATGTGTTTATTATACAAACAGTATATCCTTTTAAGTTGAATTTACTGTTAAAGAGAAAGTAGTTATAATATTAAATTCGTTTTCCTGAGAATGAGATCACATACACAATTATTTTCCCACTGTAATGTGTGAAAAATATTTCTCACACTCCTATGATGTGTTATAAATCTATAAATTTGTTTCTTATTTTCACGTAAGTTTAATTTATGTAATATATCATCAATTAATTTTTAAAAAATTATGAAAATACATTTGTGTATGAGTAAAATTACACACATCTTGCCCACTTTCTCTGTTTTATGTTGGTTGACGTTACTTTTAATATAGTATTTGATGTATATATATTCTCTCTATATTGTATTTCAGTATATAATTTTAAAGTAGTTAATGCTTAATGTTACAAATAATAAATTTAACAGGAATAACACTCCCAATATTTGTAGCTAGTTCTTCCTCTTTCTGGTGACTATGATTAATTATTGAATTATCAGGAATGTTATTAAATAACAATAATTTGTCTATTATTTTACTAATGTCAATTAGTATTGTCTTCATTATATAACTAGCTATTAGTATCAGCTAGGTAAACTTATGTAAGAGATTTATTTTTACTTTTCCAGCACTTGTGGTGTGTGACCAAGAGAAAGTATGTTGCTATCGGCCAACAAACTCCATTTATAACATGGGTGGATTCGTACATATAACATGTACTGGTGTGTGTTATTTGGTTGCCTTAGTTTTTATTTGACTTTATAACTCGACAATGCTTTAACTTTAATTCGTGGACTTGGGTACAGAAAATTAAGTATTTATGTTGGATTGATTTTATTAAATATTTTTATATACTGTATATTATGTATTTCGAATAGGGTTTGACTATTTAATTTGGCTGCATTTTTTTGTAACATATAATAAAAATCTGAAATTTAATAATTGTAAATAAACACGTTTTTATTTTAAATTTTCCCAACGTTTTACCTATATTTTTTTATTTTGGACTTTCAACTTGTAGCTGTATTTATTACATATCTTTAAATTATAACCTTTTAAGTTTTAAAAATTATAGTTTAATTTTTTTTTTGCACAAATTGTAAGCACAGGCCGAGTAATTTTCAATCTTTATTATCAGTGTAGATTAAATTTTAACCTTAATTTAAAGAAAATAGATACTTATATAAAAAAGCGAGTCGTATAATTTTCAAAAATTTCATTGAGGGAATAATTAAATTTTAAACTCTATATAAATAAGTAAAATGTTCAGTGACATCGTTGTCAGTTTTTTAAAGACGTTTGTAAGAATTTGTTTTAGGCTATATCTAGGTATAAGTTTATTACAAATTACGCGGTTAATGCTAATTGATATATCATTAAACTTATTATGTGTAGTAAAATATCTTTTCTAGGAAATTTCGTCGTAAATGGGTAATAATTAATAGGTAATTAAAATTCCATTACGTTAGTGATATTAATTTTTCTATTGGGTTGTTGGAGGTTATATGATATGCCCGAAGGCAAATACGAACCACATATACTTCAGTTAGTTTATTTTTCACCATGCTTTCTTAGATCGGCAAAAGAGAAAATAAATCTAATAACTAATAATTTTAAAAAATTAACGTTGAACAATATGAGATTTAGAGGAAAAACAAACACACTTTCTTTTGCCTTTATTACTTTTTTGATGTATTGAGATACTGTAATATAAAGTTTTTTTTTTATCAAATCGTGTATTTACAGTCTGTTCTGATTAAGGAACCACAAGTAAATTACATTACAGAAAGCTCATGAAGAGAATTTTCCAGCGAACACCGTCAATAAATCGTTGATATATAAATAAAGATAATATTCATAAAAAGTCTATATATAAAAAAACAACACATTTCCATTAATCGGGATCGCAAAATTCAAGAGATTACAATAATTTAGTGAAAAAACCAATAAATAATTTACAATATTATTAAACAAGATAGTAGCATAAAAAGTTCACGGAAAGAAATAGAAGAGTGGTAGGCTCCTTACTAAGGCATAGTAAATATGTTTATCGCATGTCTGATACCGACTCAGTTCAAGTGTCACTCAGAGATCCTATGTCTAGTACGTGTTGGCGTTTAAATCGCCGGACATCTTCACTGTTGTTTAGGAGATTAACTGCTACAATGTTCACATGACTGTCTGATTAGTGTCTGAAACTTAATTCGAACCGTTTGATCTCGTCACGAGCTTAAGGCAATCCAAAATAGTCTTGAATCTCCTCATTCTGGGCGAACCACCGTGCCTGTGCAATGAATCTCGCCAGCTTGTTCTGAAAAACCCACCGGGTTGGTCTAGTGGTTAACGCGTCTTCCCAAATCAGCTGATTTGGAAGTCGTGATTTACAGCGTTCAAGTCCTAGTAAAGCCAGTTATTTTTACACGGATTTGAATACTAGATCGTGGATACCGGTGTTCTTTGGTGGTTGGGTTTCAATTAACCACACATCTCAGGAATGGTCGAACTGAGAATGTACAAGACTTACACTTCATTTACACTCATACATATCATCCTCTGAAGAATTATCTAAACGGTAGTTACCGGAGGCTAAACAGGAAAAAGAAAGATCTTATTCTGAAAACATTGAATAATCTCAACGTTACTTTTCCACGTCGTATGCTGTATGCTATATATCCAACCACTTTTAGAATCACCTTGTACATTAAAAATTTATTATACAAGGACAGTTGCTAGTTCCTTCCTACAACCAATAAAGCCTCTTATGTTTGCTGTTAAGCTGCTTCCTTTTTCTCTTTCACGTGATACTTCCACATTAAATGGCGATTTTGGTGAAGCTCAAGATACCGAACCGGTTCAGAGTGCGGAATGACTACCCAGTTAATGTGGACCTTTTTCATCAATGCAAACGTAATATGATTTGACTTATTCGGATTTAATTTTACTCTCCGTTTTGCTAGCCACTCACCAATTAGGTCTAACATCGATTGTAGCTCTATTGAGGCCAAGTACAGGTCCTTGTCGATGGCCAGGATCGCTGTATTGTCGACAAACTAAGCGACGCGACGGTGATATCGTCCAGAGCTGGAAGGTCCGCAGTAAACATCGTGTATAGGACTGGTCCTAAGGCAGACATTTGAGGAAACCCTGCTTTGATTTCAAAGAATCCAGGTAACTCACTGTTGCATCTGACGTGGGAGAAGCGCTCATCGAGGTTCTTTCGCAATACCGGGTGGAGTTGTAGAGGAAGGATGAGTTTTAATTTATGGATCAGCTCAGTGTAATAAAATTAAAAACAAAATTTGTTATGATACGTTAATAAATCAGGTATGATGTTTATTTTAATGCGAATTATTGTAATATAATGAAGTATTTATGAACTTTTGGTTATTCTACATTGGTTTCATACATTTAGGAATTTACACTAGTTAAGTCCTGTCTTAATTTTTATTTTGTAATAAACTTGACATGAAGTTCACTGTTAACTGGGAGTAATCGACTGTGTAACAACTCGATAACTTAACTAAGCGGCTTAAAATTTTCATTTGTAGGATTAAAGCGACGTGTAAATACTGTGATATGAATAAAACTGTTTAGTTTTTTAATTTATGATTTTACTGTGTTGCAATTGTTTCACAATTGCAGATAGAATAATTAAACAATTTTACAAAGGCAAGCTTCATAATAAATTAACAACTTTTATAAAATACGTTACTAACATTAAAATAACTTTACATTATTAATTTATATGATTATGTTAAATAATATAAAGTTGTAAAATACACACACACACACACATTAAATTAATTTTATAATTTTTGATACTATTGTTAAACGTAAAAGTCACTTTAATACAAGGAAGACTAAAATATTTCCATAAAAAAACTACATTTTGTTTCCGTTTTATTCTTTTCATTTAATCTTCGTTATTTATTAATCAATGATAACATAATTAGTTCACACAAATAAAAATAGGAATTTTGTAGTTATTTTATGATTATCTATGATGTAAAAAATTTTAAATAATTCGTTCTATTCGGAAATATCTTCCATTTTTATTTTAACGTATAAAATATGCTATGGTAAATCAAAATTGTTGAGGTTTCTGTTTTATATATATATATAAAACAGAAACCTCAATGATGCAATTTTTTAGCTGTGAATGTTTCTGCGTTCTTAAGGAGGTATAACATCTTGTTTGTTAATATAATGTAAAAAGAAAATAAATTATCCGACGGTATATAACTCGTTGACCTTCGTGGTGAGAGTGACCGTCCCACCCTTTCATCCGGAAGGTTCCGGGTTCAAATCCCAGGCAGGCACGGAATTTTTCATAGGCTACAGAGTTGTTTTTTCTTCATTATTTGTTCTTTTGATATATTCTGCTTAAGGGGAAGAAAATATAATATGTTTGTTGTACCATGATGCTTGACTTTGATAGATAAATAACGTAATTTATTCTCTTTGAAGTAGTGGGAACATTTAAATTACAAATTTGAGGAAGCTTCATAAATTGTTAAATTACTTATTACGTTGATTAGTATTCTCTTAAGCTGCTGTCCTTTCTATCTATCTATTACACACCTAAATTCAACACTTTAAACTTCCCCACTTACTCTTCATCTCAAAATAAACAACCTTTACACACGCATAGAAATCACTATGAAATAAATAAGCTCACAGGTTATTACTGTATGGTAGAATTCTATGATTTGTGGTTGATAATTTATGTAAATATAATTTTTCTGTAATTATTTAAAAATATTTAGTTTCTTTAAATCTTTATATTTTCAGCAACTATTTATGTGTCTTATAATACGTTACATATTTTTTTATATATTAAAACATTTTTACAACTTTTTATAAATTATCTTTTTTTTTAATTCTCTGAATCGTATTTTATATAGCCCACCGGGCTATCTAGTGGTTAACTCGTCGCAAATCTGTTGTTTTAACAGCTGATTTTCGAAGTCGACAGGTCTGAGGTTCAAATCCTAATAAATGTTAGTTGCTTTTATACGGATTTAAATACTAGATAGTGGATACCGGTGTAATTTTGTGATTAGGGTTTAATTACCAACACGTCTCAGGAACGGTCGGTCTGAGTCTGTACAAGAAACGTAACCTCAATTTAAACCTAAACCTCATTTATATGTCATTCATATCATCCTAATCTCATTGCGCCCTGGTTCTTAGTGGTCACTAGTTAAACAGGTTGCAGCTTACAGATTAGAAGAATAATATCAATATTTTATATCTTAATTTAAAAAAAAATATTTCATGACGTAAATTTTATTCTTGTTTAACCGTCGTTGAGTTTCTTAACGTTTTACCGTAATTTTAAATTACATTTCAATGAAGCCTTAAACTAAAAATTCCATAGGATTAATTCCAAAGTACGGAAGTTTGTTGTTGAAATTTTACTAGTTAAATAAGGTAAGAGGTATTTCAATATCAGCTTTGCAAACTGCATTGATTATTGTTGTATGGGGATGTGTTGAAAAAAAATGATTCCTCTGCTTACACTTACTATTATAAAAGAGGTAAATGTATAATTTGATTTCGAGTAATATTATATCCAAGGTCTGTAGTCTCTAGATAGTTTTGAATTGATTCAAGGTTCTACTAAATATGGATAAAATTAGTTTTCTTCATTTATACATATGTGTTTTTAGCAACATTCTTTATGCTATATTCATATATAAAAAAGCATATATTGTATTTCATTGTTTTATTATATTTTTTATAATTTATGTTGTCGAACACCTGATATTATGTCATTTTCAATGTTTGTAAGCATGGTTATATACGAATGATAAAATGCACAATTTATTTTCTTATACGCGTTAGCGAGAAGTTATTGAAAGTTGTTAATAACAATAAAATAATGATTATTTTATAATATTAATTAATATTATAGTAATTATTCCAAAAACCAAAGTGAAAGAATCTCTACTAATCCAAGTGATAAATAATTATTTTATTTCTCCAAGTAAAATTATTTTATTTGTTTCGGCATATTACTTGTAATTTGTCAATAATTCAAAGGTATAACTTGTTTACAAATTACTTTAGTGGATGCAATGAAATATTTCTTTAATAAAAGTATTTCTGTTTTCAGGTATGTAGAGTTTGGAGATGAATCCAGAGGAAAAATTGAACTCTATTAAGAGAGTAAGTAGTTCGCATGTATATACTTATTAATAAAATTATAACGGTCGTCAATTGATTAAGCTAGATATGAGCTACGGGTTTGAACTTAGATGCGCAGTGTGGGTGTACATCACGCATTGTGCACAATAATCGGCCATGTGTTAACAGTTGTACATCAGTCCGTTAGAAATTATGGTAGTAATGATCCCCTTGCACGCTGTACTCATATTGTGTGCGCTCTAAAATGTTTGTTTTACTACTGTAAAAAAAAAGAATGATTTTTTTCCCAACGGACTCTTGAGAGTTGTGCTTTCATTAACTCATGTCTGTCCTCGACGGCTATATAAAATTTATATTTTTTACGAGTAGGATTTACGAAATAGTCGAATATATATATATATATATTGTATAACTATAAAAAAATCAACTTTTGAATCGTATTAATTTTTAAAATTTAGCTAAAAACGTTATTTTATATACATATATATATATTATAATTTATTACCTAGCAAGACTATTTTTTAATTCAAGTACTTATCACTATCGATGAATTGCTGACATCATCAGAATTTAATCGATTATAACAAAAAAAAAAATTAATTTTTTTTTAATATATGTCAGGTAACGGATTTTTTAAACTTATTTTGTTATTTTTGGCAGAAATTAAAAAGTATAAATTTACGATTATATAATGTGTATATATAAAACATATTGTGGGTGAAACCGAATTAACCAGTTCAGCGTTTTTGAATTTTATGTTCATAGAAGAAACTTTTTTTTTAGAACTGTTTCCATTTGCATTATAATAAAGCGGTAACCATTTTCACCCTCCCAAGAAGATATTGGTTTGCTCCCGCCACCACCCATTCGGTCGCCCTAAAGCATAAGTCTGTGCCACAAACGGCTACTAAGCCTCGAAATAGTTTAGCGACCAGTGTCCTAAATAGCTCCTAGAGCTTACTTAACAGCGTGAGTGGACTAAGCGTGGTGCCATACACCACCCACCGGCTTACGTGTCCCAACAGCTCACTTGTCATATATTTACTGAAATGGGTAGGCGCACCCCGTCAGCTACTAAAATTATATGACAGCCATAAATTAAAATTTACTTTGTCTAGACAGCAATTCGCTGTCACGCCTAGATCGCTGAATGCCAGAAAATATCTGTCCACCATATTAAATCGCTTGGAGCCTTAATTGGCTGGTTGTCAGCCATATATTTCTAGGTTAGCTTCCCACAGCAGTGCGGTAGGAGTCTTCCCTTAGGTAAACTGCTGATGTCGGTTGAACATAGCAACCGCATCCAGAAACTTCCACATGGTCTGACAATGCGGCTCTCGCCACATTAACTCGCCACTTGCGAGTGGCCAATTTTCCCCTTGACCTCTAAGTTCCAGTGTGGCCCGGTCTCTGGCTTCCCCAAGATAATGGCAGTCAAACATCAGGTGTACATTTGACTGGACCTCCTCGCAGACGCACAGCTCATCAGCTGCCTGGCGGAACCGAAACACAGATTGGTTCAAATTAACATGGTTGGTGAGTACCTGGGCACCCGTTCCCATTAAAAACGAACTAGAGGCATACCATCCCCCCAGATCCTGTATAAACTTTGTACAGTGATCTTCCCTTAGTCGTGGTGTCCTATTCCAGCTGCCATGCTTCCATCGCGAGGCTCTGCAGCCTCTTCCGCAGGTGGGAGGTGGGCAGCTGAATGAAAGAAGGTAAGTGGATATTGCAGTGAATCTATAAAAGCTGCGTTTCTGGAATCCGCGAAGTCACTGTTTGTCAGGAGCAGTGATCTCTTGTCTGCCTGCATGAGTACTTTGTGTTTGAACTAAGGCATAATTTCTAATGCTGTTTTAAATATTGCACTAAATGATTGTGCGATGATATAGCCTCTGCAGATTTAAGACAATGCCTTGTCGCACGCCAGTTACGCGTATATTAGTACATCGTTGATCGCCTGTAATTTTTCGTTTCCCTTGAAGTAAACTTGTAAAAATTCCGGTTTTTCATCTGAAAGGGGAAGAATTGATGATTCAACTTTGTCGTAAATTCGGGTCTGTACCTTAAAAGTAGGCCAATTAACATTTTCTTGCACTATATATAACGCTCCAAACGATGTCTTTTGAAAGTTGGAATTTCCTAATATTAATTTTCTACTTTTAATTTTTCTGCTGTTAAATTTTGGAAAATAATTTTTTTCAATAATCATCGATATTCACAGCAGAGACTTTATTTTATTGCTATATCTTTTTTACACTTCATCGCAAAATTTTAGGTTGGTTAGAGGGTACACTGAGCGAGTGAAAAGGGGGATAGGGATAGTTTTTTCAAAATGAAATATAGATAACAGTTTTTTCTCTGCTTTGGAACTGTTAGTGTGCAGAATTTCAACACGATCGGAATAAATCGTAGCATAAATTTGCCAGTATAAAATAGCCTAGAGAACGCTGAAAAACCGTTTACATATAGTTGCTTTTTATAGTGAAATACTACATTATAATGCGAAATTTTATTTTTTATTAATTATCATTGGTAATTATATAGGAATTTATATTGTCAATTTATACTTAGAAGAAATTAAATACTAAAAATCTTTAAAATAATAGAACCCGGTTATGAGCGGTCCAATCGGATAAAAACGGCTAGCTTAAATACTGGTATACTCTACACCACCTAATCTCTACGCAGTCTGTGTTTATTCGAAATACATTTTTTCTGAAGAGATTTACTTATGTGAACGGTTCTTTAGCTTTCTGTTACTTCTTTATTACATCAAGAGTTTAGCACAGCTTAAAAGTCGGTTGTGTTACGTTACCTATATATAACAAGTTTTCCTCTATTTTGTATTTGTTTAGCCTTTGTGTTTAGTGAATTTAATTTATGGTTGCAAAGAACATAATTTTAACCGATTTTCTCTTTTATTTTGTTGAATTTTTTGTATTCCTGTAGTTTTTTATCTTAGTTTAATTGTTATAAAAATATTGATAATATTATTAATGTATCTCATTAAATAATCTAAACAGTAATTGAAATTTTACGATTGTATTATCTTTGTGTTCAATCCGTATACATATTTTTAACATGTGTTGCACTGAAATTCAGTGAAATTGAAACAGTATATCGTTTCATACTTTAAAGATATGGTTAATAAGTCATATTTATTACAGTTACATCTGTCGATTTATATATATATATATATTTATTCATTTTTTTTTTTTTTAGTTTATTCAAATTATTATCTTTGTTCTACAAAGCATTATATTATTCATTTTTTTACGTACTATGTAATTTTTCTTTTTTTAAATAATTAATATGCTTTGTAGTTCTAAATTTAAAAAAAAATTAACTCCAGACATGAACTCTTCCGGTGTAATGGTTAAATTCGTGTTTCTTTAAAAAAAAAATTGAAAGAAGAAAACAATATACAGCATGTATATATATATATATATATATATATATATATATATATATATATATATATATATATATTTACCAATTCTTAGCTGGAATTAAATCTTGGTACCTTCAGTGGAGCAGGTAAACTCTCTACGATCTGTACAATACGTTAGATGAAAGTTTGCCCCTCGCCACTGCTATGATTAGCCTGCTAGACATTGTATTAGACTCTTGTGTTGCCTTTGCATTTTGTATACAAATGTGTCATGTTATTAATAATTGGTTGATGTCATCTGGTTAGGTAGTACAACAAACCCCACTCTCCCTTCCAAACAAAGCCAGCCGACTGTTCGGTTGTCAAAGACAGAGGCAAACTTTCAGGTCAGTAAGTATACCACCGATTGTCTCAAGCGAAATTTATTCATTTTAAGAAATGATTAAGTAACATTTAAAATTTGTCTATCAAATAAATAAAATGTACATGATTATTTTAAATCAATTTTATGGATTAGAAAAGTAATATAACGTAAACTATAAATAAAGTACAGCACACATGAGATATAATATCAATTTTATGCGCGCGCGTGTGTTTCATTTATTTTTATTTTTTATGTACGAAACTAATCTATCCAATAGCGTAAAAATGTTTGTTATGTTTGATTATTTAATTTACGTGATATAGCACGTACTTATAAAAGCATAATAATAGACTGCAAATAGGAAAAATGTATGATTTATTTATCTGACATGAACATTTATTAGTTTTCATACGATAATATATTAGTTTATCTATAGAAACTTATGTTGATTTTTTTTTAAATTATAAATTTTAATTTTATTTCTAATGTCATTTTTAAGTAAAAATGTTTTACGATATTACTTTGTTGCCTTTTGTCAGTTATAGGTATTTTATTCCCATTTTGGTACCTGAAGTTTTCCTTTGTTATATATTTAACTACCTAATTTTCATTTTAATGTTTTTTTCTACTTGGAATTATGTAACTTCTGTAATGTATATTAGTTTATATTTCATAATTTGATAAAATAATCCAACATTTTTATATATAGTTTTATCCATTCTAGTCTTTTGTTTCCCTTTATTATTTTTACCCTCAACACTTCTTTGTAAAATAAAATTCCTCTGACTCTGAATTCTCATAGAAACATTTTTGTTCTTCATTTTCTGCTGTAATTCGTCTTCTTCAATAACTTCTTAATTTCGTACACTATCAATCTACCTAATTTTTAATGTTCTCCTGATAAACCGTATAAACTTTACACCATATAGTCCACGTTTTCCTGCTATAATGTTTAAAATGTAGAATTTCGTTCCAATTCCTGCAGAGTTTGATACCAACGGATTTTTTTCTGCTCAGAAGTTGTGCCACGCTAGCCTACTTTTCATATAATTCTTTGTAATCGTATTATAAAATTAGCAAATTTTTATGATTGATTTATTACGCTCGACTATTTTAATAATTAATTTCTCTTTATCTTACTTAAAGTATTTAACTAACTTTGTTTATCTTGTTGCTGAATTTCTGCTCCAGCAATGAATTAGTACCGTTCAATAATTGTAGTTCCTAGATTTAGTTATTATCAGGGAATCATAACTGAAGGGGATTACACTCTTGGACTGCCCTGTGTCCTCAGAATCTTCCTTTAGTTTCTCCACTGCTTTATTTTGATATAAATTGGAAAACATTAGGGATAAACTACATTCGTGTTTCTATCTTATTACGTTGCTTTCTTCGTTTTTATTCTTATTATAAGTACCTGAGTGTTGTAAAGGTAAAACATAACATCTTAATTTT
The DNA here is from genome assembly GCF_047948215.1 of Lycorma delicatula. Lineage (NCBI taxonomy): Eukaryota > Metazoa > Arthropoda > Insecta > Hemiptera > Fulgoridae > Lycorma > Lycorma delicatula. The sequence goes on along the minus strand of NC_134456.1, from coordinate 174,183,553 downwards.
ATGTTGGATTGTTCTGAATTATTTTTATGATTAAAATAATCATAATTATATAATTTTCACGTTATGATAATGATTATAATTATCATAATAATGTAGCTAATAAATTATTTAGTCAAATAAATGAATTGTATCTTTATTTAATGTTGTTGCAGGAAGCAACAGTAAAGAACAGAAGCTAGCATTATTAGTAAATTTATGATTTCAAAAAAATAAATATTTATAATTTTGTTTATTAGAATTTATGTAGGTTTCATTCAAATAAAACTTATATAAATTGGAAAGTTATGGAGTGTAATAGGATAGAATTTTTCGTAAACTTTATATCCAAGGACATTTAGATTTCTGGTGATTGTTACATTATTATGTTACAATTCGAAAGTCGGATAGTAATGTTACTTAAAATGTGGGCGTGGATTCTTTTAGTATTAATTATTTTATCTTTAAATTACTTTTTAAACTGTTTAATATTTAATTTTTTTTTTCTTAAGTGGCTAAACGTGTCTGTTTTAGGCGATCTGACATTGTCACTCTCAGAAACGATAATTCTTGTGTCACCGTTATTCTGTTTACCTTAGTGACAGGACGTATTTTGAGAATCATTACTCTCATAAAAAGTAACTCTTGACTAGTAATTCTTGTAACTCATGTCCTTTAAACGTAAGATAGTTAAAATTGAGAATAGAATAGAAAATGCAAAACAAATAAATTACCTCTTTTTCATGTGAAACAATGCGTTTTACATTTTGAAATATTTAAATCATAAATTGATCTATGTTTACGATTATGTAATGAAAGTTTAGTGATTTTTTTCATGGTTGAAAGTTGGGCGATAGGAAAGTTAGTTTAGAGTTCAATTCTGGGCTATTAGTTACGATTAAGACGTTGTAATTGCTAAACTATTGCATAATAGATCTTATTTTATAATTAGTTTTTTTTTGTTCGTTAATTAAAATTACACTCTACTTTAAAATTTCATTATACTTTACATCGTCTTTTAATATTAATAAAAAAAAAATTAACGAGTATCTGAGGATAAAATATGTAAATATGTTTTATTTGAAAGATGATATTTTTAAATAATATGTTGTAAAAAGAGATCTGCTTAATTTATAACTGATGCCAACAATTATTATCTACCTTTAGATTTCATCCGTGCGCTTTTATTTATTTGTGTATAACATTTGCTTAAAAAAATATATTACATTTATGTTTAGTCATTTATTAGCATAAAAGTGTACTGTAATTCGAATGAACTGATCAATTTAATTTTTTGATATTACTGTTTCAGGATTAAAAAAAAAGTTATTGTAACACTGTGCAGCTTTAATTGTCTTATATAATTAAATTTAAGTTCAGTTTACGGCTGGGAAGTTAAGATTTTTTAACATATTCATATCGTTATTGGTATTTAATGTTCCTAATTGATAAACCGTTGGTTAACCAGGTTTAATTAGGCTACTGTTGAGAATTGTAATTTTTTTATGATGATAATGAACTTCCTGTAGAGAGTTAATTAATTAATTGTCATTCAGTTAAAAAAAAATAAAAATATATAGCAATGGATTTTCTTCCATTAACTTAATTCAACTTCTTATTTCTCATCTCCTTCGTTTATACATATATCTTAGTTTAATATTAATATTTTCAGTTGATTTTATAATTTCTCTTTTCTTTTTTCCTTTTGCTTTATATAAAAATATATTTTATATCATATTAATTATTTTATTTTTAGCTCGGTACATCAGTTTCAATTAACCCCATCTTTCAACTGCATTATTTAAATACGTTTTAGCCTTTAAATAAAATGATGCGAATGACACTGCTAAACCAGAGACTGAAGATTTATCATCACACATTTCTTTTTTAATCTTCTTTTTATCTGATCCGTATAGATCATGTTGATCGGATATTGATATCGTTTGAATATTATTCCATTTAGAAACTACAGTATTAAATAGGTCACCTACTTAATATTACTTTCTGTAGTACGGGTAAGTAATTTTTGCGTATACAAATACCAAATCTGATTGATGATTCGAAACCATAACTATTTGGATGAAATGTGGAGAGATCTTGTCAATCAGGCACAGATATATCTTGTAATTTTGTTAAGATAGATCGTAATTTTCTTATTAATTTCATTTTATCAAAACGACTGTACCCGGGTGTTTTAAAAAATAATTTTTTTTAATAATTAATCATTGGCTGAAATCACCATTACATAAAAAACAAGCCGGGTTATTGGAATACTGTTAGTCAGAAGCTAAGTCGTACAAATTGAGGACAGTGAGAAAATATTATTTATATTAGGCTATATTTTTCGATTGTTTGCACGTTTCCGTGTGATAGGTTATTAATAAAATTCGTTCAGTATTGAATATAACCGGATTAGTATACGCGTAAAAAATTAAATTTTTTTTTTATTACGTATTTTGTCATTCCATTCCGGAAACAAGAAAAAATAGTAAGTATTATTTAATGAAAACAGAATTGTGTAATAAGTCTATATACCACCATTGATAATATAAATTTTAATGTTAAATGTAAATTAACTTTTTATTATTTAGTGTAGCTCTTATTATTTAACTAAATATTGTTCAGTAATAACCTAAATCGGTAATATACAACCTAATATTACGAACTTGTCCTGGTTGATTTCAGATAAGAGTGGTTTTGTGAAAGCGTACCCGTATTGTATTATGTCGTGACTTACTGAGTTTGGCAATATTAAATAATCATAAATATTACGTTGTATTGATCTGTTTAGTCTAGATAAATGTCTAATTTATTAACAATGTCTTATAAATTGGAAGTGGACCATAACTTAATATTTTGTTTTAATTCTATTATATATTTTTTCGTTTAAATTAGGAACAATATAATTTCTATAAACATAGAGCCTGTATATATATATATATATATATATATATATATCGTCAATTTCTTATTTACAAAATATTTATTTATGTATTTAAAAATAGGCTAATGATTGTTACACACGCAACCTAGTGGCTTAATTTTTGGTTAGTAGAGACGGTTGAGATACTATATAGGCTAATTCAAGGTTTTGAACTTAAAAGCATTATACATGAAGAAAACAAACTGAAAAAACCGGGTCATTACATAAAAATTTTTCTCATTCTGTTTACATATACATTAGTTTTACCTAGTTACTCCCTTAATGTAGTCGAATTTTATTATTACTGTTATTATGTAAATACCTTTAATACGGTATTAAATAATTCCATTTTAATAGCTTTTTATTTTTTTATTTACAATTATTGTTTGTATGTATTATTTGCACGCACATTCACTCATATACACATACCGGCTGCAATTTATTGCAGCGTATAAAAGTTAGGCAATTTATTTGTTATTAACGAGTTTACTTTGTAAAGACCTATTTTTTTTTTCATCTTAACCTTAAAAAAAGGGTTGTACTTTTTTGAAGGCTTATGGTTATATAAATAATGATAGAATAAATAGAAATAATGAATTATTAATAACTGAATCAAAAAAAAAAAAAAATTACGATAAATTTTCTCAGATTCATATAATGAAATGTGTTTTCGTAGTCGCTGCGTAAATAAATCTGCAGTTTATGAAAAGAGTATTTGCGCAATTAGGTTATGTAATTCAGATTTTATAAATTATTATAATATACTCATATTTCTAAAATATGAAACTTTTATTAAGGTTGAGTATAAAATTCTTTTTTCTCTCTCGCCCACTCTTTCCGGTTTTTGTTTTTTTCACTGTTAAAGTGTTGGTCAAAACCCTTTTATAATTCAGATAATTATTAAATCACATTCAGATATTCATTAAAAAAATAAAATCATAATTTAAAAATTCATTATATATTCAATTTAATATATATAATGAATATGCTTTCCTGTATAAGCTTTGTATTCCTAGAACGGTACAGCCGACAATTTTCTTATTTAGTTTGATGCTGGATTGAGGATTAGTGAGATGGTTCTTTCTATTGACATAATCTTTTCTAGAATTATAGATTTATTGACATGATGCTAACTGTTATAAGAGACTGAACTTCATGAAAATTAATCTATATTTTTCTTATTATTAAAAAAAACATTTGAATTTATATTAGAACTTTTTATTTATTCCTGAATGAGAGTGGAAATAATTTAAATTACCGTCAAGTAGTAAAGTAATCCTTTTTTTTAAATTAGTTTTTATGTCCGGTATCCCGAAATATTGTCCGTTTTGTATGTTTAACTACTTTATATGATGTATTAAGGATATGTACTTTGGGATGTATTTGCTTTTTAGAAATTTTTATTACTTTACTAAGCCATTATAAAATTAGAACAATTTTTTTTTTGTAGGAAAATGAAATTTTCTTTCAATTAAACGAATTTGAATATAATTTAAGTTGTGAAGTGTAATAATAATTTTTCAATTTATAAATCTGTAAAAAATTTAAATTTTAAACAGTTATCTTTCATACTTTGGAGAAAATCAACTTCGCTTTTCTGTTCGATTCTGTAGAATTTGAATTAAAAATGAAATTATATTTTATTATTATTATTTGTAATTTTATTATTAGTCAACATGTTTTGGTGTTACGAGGTTATTAAAGTTTATAATTTTAACCTATATACTAAACAAATTTGATGTTTCTGGTTCTGTTCCAATGTATTTGAAAGTATTTTTAACAGTCATGATTTTGTCGATGACGACCCAGACTGATTAATAAAAGGTTTACCTCCTTAAAAATTTATTTTAATAAATTTAACATGTTAGTGATTAGTTTATAGAAGTCGCACAAAAAAACTATTTACAAAGAATAAAGATCTAGTTCAAAATGTTCTCGATTGTATAACAATTTCATCATCAGCAGTTGTAACGGTATTAGGTGGTCTACTTGACGGATTGATAACATATCGGCTTTTTATCTGGAAAGTTCAGTGTTCGAATTCCAGTCAGGCTTGGTCATTTTTCATATTTATAAAACTGCCGTACCATATTGTAAAGTAGAAATTTCGACCTTATATGTTATTGATTTCAATTGTTAAATAATGGAAATCCGTATTTAATTTTATATCTTTATTATACTCGTATTCTTTCGATTTTTTTAAAATTTGTTTTGAAACATTTTCTTTATCAGTTTTATTTTTATGACCGTTTGAAATAGATCATTAATTATGTTTAAGTTAGTTTTTTGTTAATAAGTAATTTACATAAAAAATAGGGAGTTTTTTTTTGTAACAGTATTACTTCCATATCTTTTTTTTAGTCTTATTTAACGATCACGTGTTTCTAACGGACGAGCTGAAGCCGTGCACTTTACGGACTGTTAATCTTCTCAAGCATTCTCGTAGTGGAAATTCAAAATGTTTATTATTTTAGTTGCGTTATCCTTTACTTTATTAATTAATTGTTGTTTCTGCATGTTCCATCCGTGTTTTAACCATAGTTGTGGTCAGTTAACACATTATTTAATTGTCTATTAGCGTTTAAAAACCTTCAAAACTGCCAACAGTTAGTTATATTATTAATACACACCTGTTATAGTAATTTGTCGTTACTGGAATTAATTTTAAATAATAACCAATAACGTAGAAATGCATTCCTGTAAAAATATTATAATTCGCCGGTTAAAAATAATAAAAAAAAAAAATCAGGTCAGTAGCAACTCTGTACATTCCATATTATGGAGACAACTTACTATTCTGCGACTCGGCGTACGGCGCATACTGAATTTTTACTGTTGGAGAGAAACAAAACCCGGATTACGAGGCGTTCAGACTATCAGAGCACTTGTTAGTTGTTCAAAAACGTACCGGCTGTCTCACATTCATCAAGAAATTCATGTATATATTTTTTTAAACTCAAGTAAACAGTCTAACTTCATCCAGTTCTAAAATAATAGTCGATGGAGAAATATCTTATTTATTAACGAGAATATGTATTTATTTGATTAAATTTTTTTATTATAAATTACATCCAAAAATATACATATACACACGGGTAATATGTTGTTAAAAGCGGGGTGGGGGCAACTGGTTACGATAGGGAATAGCGGCTGCGGTCTCAGTATTGGTGAAACAAGTTTGACATATATTTTATTGTTTGTTAGAAATAACTCCCATTACAAGTTAACTGTACTCGTCTAAAGGTTTGCCTTTAAGGACGTCGATAAATCACTACTGAAATTATACATCATTCTATTTTTTAGTGATCATAAATTTATGTTGCCCGAAAAAACTTCTCAATGGTTTATTAAAATATTACCAATAAGATATTTTCTAAACAATAACTTTTATTTTAATGCATTAAATTTTTTTTATGTTTTTGTAGTTAACTCAAAAATCGTTAAAAATGAAAAAATAAATCGTTATTTTTAGTTGAAATGATTAGTTAAATACTTATATATATATATATATATATATATATATATATATATATATATAATGCAGTGAAAAAGTTCAGTTAAAAATTACGGTTTGCTGTTGGTAAAATTGATAGAAAGCTGTAGCTGTGGTTCTCCATATGGTACCTAACGGGGTCTGCCTACTTCCCTCTCTTAAATATCCTATCACTCCATCCATCTAACGTATCTAAGAGTAGATTCATAACCTGTAATTATTTGCGATTGCGGTTTTTCCCCATTTTTAATATAGGCTGAAACAAATTGCTTCACTTAGCTTACACGAAAATAGCTTAAAATTATTTTAACTCTTACTGTAAAACCGTTACTTATTTTATTAATTTTCATATATTTTGTTGTTAAATCTTGCATTAATAGTTACTATGGTTTGCTTTTATATTAAAAAATAACGGAAAAAATTTACTAAGTGTACGTGACTTACATAGATTAAATATAAAGAACTAATTACATTATCATTATCAGTTGTTTAAAAAAAAAGTTTTGAAATTAATTACAAAAATAGCATTTACATAAAGTGTTTATAAAATATTATTAATTAAAATGTACTTGCTGTTCCAGACAAACAGTTTGGATGGTATATTGTGTAAGCTAAGCTTTTGCTTTCTATTTGAACTTCTTGTTTATTTATCTGTACTAAGCTTGTGAAAATAAATTAAACTGTACGTTCTATTTGTTTAAGATTATAAATAACATGGACTTGTTTACATCGAATGGTGGGGATTCCTGAGTTTAGCTACGCTTTTTAAGGATTGATACCCTATAATAAACGTATTTAAGTATGCGAAAGTTAATTGTTATGATGTAAACTATGTCGTACTTTTTTTTCACTCCTTTAGGGCAAAACATATTGAACCCAGAAAAAAAATTTTTTTATACAACTTATGTCCTTTAAACGATCTAAGTAAAAGCACTTGACCTATTAATGTAAGTTGATTATTTTCAGAGTAATGTTGTTTATTGAAAAGGCTTTGGTGGATAAAGCGTCTCTTGTAATGTTAATTATTACCTGAATTTCGGTATACTTAGAATATTGTGCAACTGTATTATATTTTGCTTAGTAAATAATGGTACACAAAAATCACTTTTAGCGTAATTCGTATTTCATGTCAGGTCTCTTATAATCATTTGATTACGCTACTTAACATTCATAACACTTCAATTTTACCAATTTGTAACTAATTTCTAGCGCTAACAAAAATGATACGTATAATTAATTATATTTTACATATAGTTCACAAAACGTATAAAAACTTTTCATCAAAGGTAAAATGAAAGGCTCGACCAAAAATCGGCTTGAATGAATTTTGTACTTTGTTAGCTTGTATATAAGTTCATGACTTAATTAAAATTTTAAATACGATCAAATGTTTTGCTAGTAGAAAGTAAACTTTTTTAAAAATATACTGTATCAAAAATAATTGTAAAAATATAAATCAAAATAATTTTTTACTTTATTACTAACTAAATTTTCTAAAGATTTTAATGTTGGTTTTTTTACGCAATATTACGGGAGTGAAAATTTAAAATTAAATGAATAAATAAACTAAAAATTATAATTTTTTCTTTATATACGAGTAGTTCACTATTCTCCCCTGCTCCACTTATTATTTATTAACTCTTTTTCTTTCCCTTTAATAATTCAGCATTTGAAAAAGTATTCTTTACAATTTCCATATTAAACTGATTAGTTTAGATAACGTATCATTTCCTGTATGACCTGTTTTTTGTTGTATAGTTTTTTCTAAGAGCTTCTTACCGTACATTCAATTTTGAAAAAGGAGAAAATCATATCCAGTTCATTCCGTTAAATATTTTTGTATCAGGTAGCACATATTCTAGAGAAGTTTTATTTTAAATCTTACAAAAAATTGTGTAATATTTTTACCCGTACATAATGTCATTTTTGTTGTCATTTTCATCAATGATTTTAGGCGTGTTCCTAATACATATTGTGGATTTTCGTAGAAAAAGAGCTAACCTTAACGTGACTAAAATAAATAACGATGAATTGGTTAAAGTCAATAATTTAAACAGTGGAACAAATATAAAAATATTATCTGTAAAATATCATATATGACAAAACATAATGGAAACCGCTATCAACTATGTTATAGAAACTTAAGGCAGTCAGTTATATAGTATTAAACACCATGGCAAACAACAAGGAGATTTCATCATTTTGTAGCGTTCTACTTGAGCAAGTATGTCAACTGTTGGCGATGTAGATGTATGCGTGAGGCAAGATTAGGCCTGTTTTAATTCGACTAATCTTTTTACTCGAGTTCATAACAAAATATTTATTTGTAATATATAAATATAATGTAACAAAAGCGGCACAGAAATTGAAAGTCAAATGGATTTACTGATAATAAAACGGTATTATCACTTTTACTTTCGCTGGCGTGTGCTCATTTACGGTTAAAGTAGGCCAGGCAGTTTTGATCAGGGGAAGGAGAATGCACGGTTCTGCCTTCACACACTTTCACTCTCCCCTCCAACTTACTAATTTTTCTCTTTTTATTACTTCCTCAACTTCCTGTATTCCATTGTATTTATAAAACATTCTTTTGTAAGTAATGTTATAACTGAACTTTACAATAAATAATCTTAACTAATATGTTTATTTATACTTGACGTTTATATTATTACAAACATTATTAAATATCAACGATAAAAAATTAAATGAAGTTTTTTGCTTTTGGATGCAAGGAAACGTTAAGAAAATTAAGTTGAAAAGTTTTGTAATTCGTCGTTTCATCATATACTGAAATTTATGGAGGACTTTGAATAACATGATTATATTTGTTTATTTATGATCGTGTTAATTTGATGATTCAGATTGATTTATAGCAAGTTTTTATAACCACTATAATAATTTTTTGATGATTTTTTTTACAGTTGTGACAGATGAAAATTATAACAGTACACGCTACAATTAGTACTAGTTTACTAGTTATAACCCACCGGGATGGTCTAGTGGTTAACGCGTCTTCCCAAATCAGCTGATTTGGAAGTCGAGAGTTACAGCGTTCAAGTCCTAGTAAAGCCAGTTATTTTTACACGGATTTTAATACTAGATCGTGGATACCGGTGTTCTTTGGTGGTTGGGTTTCAATTAACCACACATCTCAGGAATGATCGAACTGAGAATGTACAAGACTTACACTTCATTTACACTCATACACATCATCCTCATTCATCCTCTGAAGAATTATCTAAACGGTAGTTACCGGAGGCTAAACAGGAAAAAGAAAGAAAGTTTACTACTAGTTATAGTTGCTGTCTGAGAGTATAAGTTCATTATACAGTCAGTACATCAAATGATGGACGGAACGAAATGTGGAGTGGTCCTTTGTAGAATACTGAAAGTTCTTCACCATTTAATTTTTAATAATTGTTTAAAAATAAAAGTTAATAATAATAAAAAACCCTAAAAGTTGGTAACTAATTTTTAGTTGTCAAGATATTGTTAGCAGAAAGATATTAAAATTCAAAGACTAGGATCGGTAATTCGTTATTATTCCTATAAATTTATATATGCAATCTATTACATATTTCTTTATTATTGTTTTAATGTAACGGAAAGTAGTAGTAAAATAAAAATACCTAATAAATTAATTTAATTAAATCGGGTATTTTTTATATTAAAAAAAAAAAACATTAATAATAAACGAATTGAAATATTAAAATCTGTAATTTATTTATCAGATTATCTTTATTAAGATGATTCTGACATACTGATATATAAGAATTAGATATTTACGTAATATGATTTTAACGTTAGGGATGTAAAAAAAAAATCATTCTTCAATATCAGATATTTTCATTTGTTGAATACTTGCTTCTTTCTCTTATAAGAATCTATGAAATGTATACAAGAAAAAGGGAAAGTACAAGTTAAATAAATACTACGGTATTGAAGCTAATAACATTGGATTAAAGATAAAAGAGCCCTGTATTGATTTGATAAATCACGTTTTCATGCAGTAGTCTATTTTAAAATGATAATTATTTCCCGTGTAATATCGGCCGTATGTATTGATAAAAAATGTTACGTTATTAAAAAATAAAAAACGAACATACCTAATTTCTCAAGGTTGATTGGCTAAAAATACCTTAGCGACTAAATATATTTATTGTTTACTCAAGGTAGCGATTAAAATTGAACGATTTTAAATTAAAATGTCATCTAGCTTTAGAACTCAGAGGTTCACAGATTAAAACATAGCTTGTTTTAAAGTTTGTTATTTTCTAATTTTATTATGTGCAATTCCATGTTTAAAAGTTATTTTGAGATTTACAGATGTTAATTAAGAAAAAGGTGCACCGATCTTTATTCCATTTTTCTAGTAGTTCCTCTTTAAGACAACGTAAGACGTCTAAATTTCAATGTAACAAAAATTTAGATTTTTGTACTGTAAGAGTCAGGTTCTCTACAAAAAAGAAATTATTTTCCGATGAGTGGTATTGTTTAAACTTCTTTTTCTAGAAGTTTAAAATTTTTGTTGACGTGCTGGAAGTTAGTGTAAAAGTATCCTGTTTGTTGGGAAAACTTTTTAAAAGTGGAAATTATACATTCTTCGTGATTTAAAATTTTATTAAATGATTAAAGTAAAAGAAAGTATTTTATTAAAGTATTAAGAAATGAGTGTTGATATAATTATCTACTACCTGGATGAAAATAAAACTAAACGTAGTTTTTAATAATTTTTTTAACCGACCTTTGAGCCTTTTCCCTTTTTAATTTTATGAATAAAATAAAATATTTTGTAAATCAATCAGTCGGAAAAATTTTTTCTATTCTAAAATTACTGAAGATTCTCAATAAAGAAAAACAAAATGTAAAAATCAAAAGAAAAGGAAAATACTACAAATTGTATAAATACTTTTAGTGATAAGGCCATAGCAATGTCATTTGATAAAATCAACCAGGAAAATACTACAAATTTTTGTAGAAATACTACATATTTTTTTCATAGAAAAAGGACTAAAAGGTTAAATTAATGGTACATAAAATAATTATACATAACTATAAATAACATTTACAATAAAGGAATTGCATAATGGGGACATCACTTGTCCCTAATGCACCTACATTACTAGAAGAGTACGTATTCGTGCTACATTATTTTATACAATACGTTACAACTACATTATAAATGATTGTCACAAGACTGTGATCAATTATATATACACAACGAGTGGTATTTACGGCTTTCTTCTGTTTCCCCTCCGTACCGTTCCATTTCACCTTCATTCTTCTACATAATCTTTCCATTAAAGATACGTGATATTTATTGTAACACAATTATTTAATTAAGCTGCATAAGTACCTCTAAACTTAAACCTGTGATCTTAAAATATCAGTTACAAATTATTTCCTGCTAATCCGACTTTTTAAAAATAACTAATTAATTAAATATTTTAAATAAAAACTTCAATAAAATGGAGAAATGCAATTATAAGATGTTGCGAATAATAGAAGAGAATAGAAACACAAGCTGAAACTATTCAAAATATAAAAAAAAGGCAACAGTGTTGGTATGATAAAAAATACATGTAAAATAAAAAAAGAGAAGTCGAAATAAAAGAGTTGGGACGTACTAAGGATGATTCTAAGAAGGGTTAACAGTTAATGATTATAAGGAAGTGTTTTGTTAAAAGCAATGAGGAATGAGTTTTTGTTGAGATATCTACTAACTGGAAAACTGAAGGTTCGAGTTTGAAAATGACGGAAATAGAGAACATGGAGGTAATGCGAGAAGAAAAATACAAGTTAGTGTATTATGAAGGAAGAAATATAAACCTGCCAATTTCTTCGATATCTGGGTTTCTTTATTATTTAGAACCCGTTAAGAATATACCCTCATCGTACAAGATGGTAATCATGTACGTGTACTTAGTTGTGTTATATCCTACATTTGCGTAATCAGGTTGATGATTTATTTTTGACAACAAATTTTGACTAGGGTGCACAGAACGTTGGAACTGATTTTATAAAATGAAATGTTTATAAAAAATATTCCCTTGAATTTGTATTTTTCATCATTTTGAAGTTTCGCTAGCTGAAAAATTCTAAAATAATAAGTTTATAAAATTCATTGTAACTGATATACTGCAATCATAAAGTTTTCTAATAATTTTAGTATTAGTGCTAATAACTTTTTAAAATGCCTCCCTAAAAACAATCTTATATTGAGAAGCGATTTAAACTTCGAGATTACCAAAAAAAAATGATTTTTTTTTTTAATTTTTATTATAAAAATGTTAGTCAGCATCTAACTATAAAAATTTTAATTTATTAATTTTTTTATCATATCTAGTTAAATTACAAGAAATTGTTATAATTTTTTTCCTGAAATAGATTTTATCAGGATGAGAATAATTTTAATAAACTTTTTCACTGAGTTACAGGGCAAATTAAAAAAGAAAAATAATTAACTAGATTGACTGTTGTTAGTTTTACAAATGATATAATTTTCTTTTTTCCTTCTAATAAGAAAATTAATGGGATTGCAAGATTAATAATACACATTTTCATTTTTACAAGTAATAGATGAGCTAATTTTTTAACTTATTAATCCATGAAATACTCGGCAACATCTTTGCCAAGTAATTGGATTGGTATTTTAATTCAGGTATTATCTAGTTACCACATGAGAAGGAGAAAGGAAAGTCATTACTCCAAAAATTGTGTGCACAGTAGGTTTTTTTTTCACCGATGGTACGTTGGCTTTATATAATACCTGATGCTTGTTGCATCGGTGAGGTTCGTACCTATTTTTAGATTGTAACATATTTATAATTAGTAAATTAGCTTACTCAGTTCCTTACTGCTTACAGCTCAACAGGAGTTAAAATAAATAATTGACAAAAGAAATTACTCCGCCGAAACTTTAAGAAAATAATATTTGTTTAAATAGTAGGCAATAATATGTCGAATGGAAAGCTACACAGAAAGTAATATAGAAATAATTATTGCGAACGAGATGAATTTACAATAATATAATGGAAAGTTGTTCTGTTATAAAATCTACTAAAATGACAACATAAAATTCAGTCGATTTAATTTATTTATAGAACATTCTATAAAAATAAGTTTATTCTTGGAATAATAAAAACAAATATATTGGCTGGATAAATCAATTTTATAACTGCTTAATAAAAAAACTATCCGCTTTTAGTAGTTGTTACCGGAAAAATAAAGTTAATGTGTGTACTAGTAAAACCGAGATAAAATTCAAGAAGGAGGGGAAAACGATTTTTTTTTTACCCTTTGGGACGACCGTTAGGTGTTGCATCAGAGGATGAGATATGAAATGACAATTTTGTAGCTTGTGAATTCCAGAAATATAGAAAACTGCAAATAAATAAAACAAATTTTTCCACAATAATTATAACTATAAAATTATTTACATCATAAAAATTTTTCTGTTTATATTCTGTATTTTGATATTCGGATATTTGTTTTAAAAAAAAGGAAACTAAATATGGACAGGAGGATAAGAAAAACATAACACCAAGTTTAAGTTTCTTTATTCTGACAGCATTATCAATTGGTAAACAATTTTCTTTACCAGGAAAGTAGTTTTAAACGATTTTCTTTCCAAACTTGAAATAAGAAGCTAATGTTAAAAATAAATGTAATAATGTTAATAAAATAAAATATATAATGTTAATATAAAAATGTTATAATAATATAAATTTGGATAAATTTAATTTATCCAAATTAACAATTATTTATTTATGATACAGTTATCGTAAAGTAATAAAGTAATAATAGAAAATAGTCGTTGCAGAATTAAAAAATAAATAATTATTTAATTTTTTTTTTAATGTTATTAAAAGATGTGATAATATGTTATTAAAAGAAGAATATACGTTCTCTATACGCTCATTAAAAACACAACAGAAATTTACCGAATATATAAACGATTTAAACTTAAAAAAACAAATTGCATACAAGATGAAATAATAATCTGGTAAAGGTTTATAATTTTAAAAAAATGATACTTTCCATTTGTATACCCTAATTTTGATATATTCATTATTAAAAAGATACTTTTTTGTATAATTATTTACGCCTGTGGTTTTATTACTTTTATGTCATAATTTTCAACCACACTTATACATTTTTATGGTAATAGTACTATAGGCTTACAGACGTATTGCAACTTTCTAATGTAAAATTATTAATTAACAATTGATACTCACATTAATCTAGACTTGAATATTGTACTTTCATTCAATGTATTTTACCACAAATACTATGCTAGTCATGCACTTAAGTAGCTGTTTATCTAATCTTTAAAAGTCTAGGATAATAATATTTACAGCATATATATATATATATATATATATATTTTGGATCGAATCTAATTAATTATTTTTCGGTTGGTTTTAGACTTATGTTTTTAATGTTCTTTGGCTTTTTGTGGATTTCGAACAGTGGGGTATGATAATGAAAATTGCTATTTTTGATGTTAAATACTATTATTATTATTATATTGATTTTTTGCGTAAGCTATATTTTATATTTTTATTTCAATTGTAACCATTCAAACATTAAAAATTCTACTCACTAATTTAAGGAGGAAATTGTAGGCGAGTAATTGCAAGATCCTTGTCGTAAGTCAAAAATCTGAGACGAGCTGATGGAAAGTGCAAACTGCTGCACTAAAATAGACTACGTAATAGTAAAATATATATATATATATATATATATATATATATATATATATTTTAATTTTCATTATAAATTTAATTTTTGAGAAACCACTTTTTTAACACAATCCGTGCCTTAAAAAAAGTGTGGGTATTTTCACTGGTTATTACGTATTCATGTTTATGAAAATATATGTAGTTCAACAGTACATCATTAAATAGTAGGAAACTGAAAGCCATAAAAAAATATACGCTATCTCTTGTTATATTATTTCTTTTAAGGTTTTTTATTTTCAGTGTTACTGTTGTTTTATTTCGCTTTTACTTTATAATGTTATCACAATCTCCGTTACTGCACTGGTAATTACAACGTTTTATTATCATTAATGTTATCGAAATAAATTTCGTTATCGATTTTCTCGTGATCGATTGAAAAGTAAAAAAGGAGTTTGTACTATATGATTATGTTATTATTTAGAAGATAGTATAGATCGTTAGGAGGTTGGCCTCATTAGAGAGCTGACTTTTTGACTATACACGTATTAAGCGGTTGGTAGGACTTGCTTCGTTTGCCAGAGAAGTTTGTACTACTGCATTGTTAAACTTAAAATGTTGTTGACATTTTCTAATGCAATTCATTCAGCATTAACTAGGTCACCAAAAGAAAATTATCCATGCTGTTTCACGTGTGCCTTCTTTCCGAACGGAATTTTATAGTCTTTAAAACTTATAATTTTTTTTATCCAATCAGATAACATATATTTTCATTTTTATTATAATTATTTCTTTAAGATACCAATGCTTTCTTTTTTTTTGAGTTTGTTGCAATGTCGTATATTTCTAATGGAAATAATGAACCTAATTATTTGGAAGTAAACCAGATTTATTTGGAAACATAAACATAGATATTTAGAACAAAAAATTAGGTTCTACATATAATGATAGATTCTATTCTGAAGTGATGTAGAATTGGTTTTCATCCATTTCATTTTTAAATTATATGTTAGCACAGGTATGAAATTTTAAAACTTAATACTATTAACGATGTAATTTCTAGAAGTGGCACTTTGCTTATATATGTAATATTAGTTTTAGGCTTTTTTATTATAAATCCCAGTGAACTATTTGGTACTCTTTCATCAGAATATTTTTTTATCATCTCTTACGAATAATTTTCTGTTATTTTAATTTGGTGACCGTACAGTTTTTAAGCAATGTTACGGTTAAGTTACAATTTAACTTAAAATTTTCAAAATAAAGTTATTAATAATAAAATGTAATTATCAGTTTAAAGATCCACTTGTGTAGAAATAATCCCTGAAATAACTTGAAAATATGATTTGGGTAAAGATTAAAGCCCATATTTTAACCTATTTGTGTAAAATATAATTGTGTATAATTTACACAATTACATTTTGTATCTTGGAAATTACATATTTCGAAAAAAAAGTGTAAAATCCGTATTTATCTTTAGTTTTTTAAACATTGAGTCACCGTTTAAAAACAGCTTTGAGTTTACCGGTTAAAAACATGCTTAATAAAACTAATTTTTAAACTTACAACAGGTTCCGTTTTCATCAGCTGGACTATATAATGTGTTATGAAAAGTATAATTTTTCAACATGTGTTTCTATTTCTTTAAACTTAGTTTACTTGTAATCGTATTAACCAATGTAATAAAATGAATTGCCGAAGTGTAAATAGACTACAACCTTTTGAAAACAAATTTTTTTTTCAACTTTTATTACTCTGGAAAAAACTTTTGAAATTTCGTGTAATAAAACTATGACTTGTTTTTATATATAAACAATTATATTTCTAATACGTTTTTTCTTTTAAAAAGCACTAAAATTTTATTTCGTTTTTCTCTCATTTTAGATGTGTTATTGCCCTGTATCTCTATTAGTTGATATATTATTTATATTTAACTTTTTTCGTTATCTACAGCTGACAACTAGAACAGTTTAATTAAAAATTTTTTTAAATCAATTTATCATTATTTTTTAATCTTCTACAATATAATTTTTTATTCTGTAAAGAAAAATACTTTATCATTCTCATAAATTATTTATAAATTAGCTTTAAAGTTATTTGATGAGCAATGAATTTTTTTTTTAACTATACAAATTTGTGAAGAAATCTTAAATTAATTTTTTTTTATATTGAGTACATTTATCTATTTTTTTTATTTAGCTTCGTCTTAACTAAATCTTTTTGGTAATGACGAAGCCATGATAGGTAGATAAATATTTTCAATATAAAAATTTTGGCGATCTTAGTAGAAAATGAATAACAAAGAGAAATAAATAATAAAATATAAGTAATGATAAAAAATATTTCAGCTTCATAAAATGTGTTTCAAAAAATATCATATTTGTATTTTTTCATCAGTTTTTGAGACCTGTATGGTTTAATTTCTATCTGTTTCAGCAAAAGGTTGTCGTTAATTAAATTTATAATTAAAAAAAAAAAAAAACAATTTTTAAAAACAAGCGTAACTTATTGCTTCATTTAGAATTTTGTCATGTATTATAAATTTATAAACTAGTAGGTTAAATTTAAAAATGTAGGCTTATTTAATTTTTTTTTACGTAAAATTCCAGTAATGTAAAATATTTTTAAAAGATGTCATAAAGAATATAAAACTGAATTATTATATATTTATTTATTTTAATTATTTACTCTCATTTTCTCTTCTTCACAATAATTTAATAATTAATTAAATGGTTGTGGTACTCATATATAAGGAAAATGTAAATAATATTTTATGAAGTATATATTGACAGAACTCCTATTTAAATTATTTGTTAGTTTGTACGTATTCTGATGCAAATAAAAAAAATAAATATTGTCAGATAATGAATGGTATTTGTTATGGAAAACATGAATTGAAGTCAGTAAAACGTTTTAGTTATTTATTATTTTTTTATAAACTATCTAAATACAGATATAAAATTTATACTTTTTAAATATCTCTTGTTTTCAGTTAGTAAATACGACTGACTGACATTTATGATATATATTTGATTGTTTTACATTATTTTAATTAAATATTTTCAGAATTTTTCTTACAGAAAAAACCCTGACAATTTATAAAGAATGTATTTTCTTTCATAACTTTTTTTTTCATAAAATGGCGTTATAGATGGTTTATGGAGATTTAGTTTACTGGATGAACATTAAAAAAAATCCAGTTAGGTAGTTAAGGGAGGTCTTCAGCGTAGTACGTAGTTGTAATACAGTACCGATCTTTAGGATGCTGAAGCTTCGCAGTTATATGACCCAATTGTTCCCCTACACAGAGAAAGCCTAGTAGAAAAAACTTTCGCTTAATATTATTCTATTTGGTGGGGGAATAAATATTAAGCAAGATTTACTTTCCCTGCAAGAGCTGCTTTTATGTTATTATAGACTGTCTACTGTTCTTATGGCTCAACTCAGAAAATAGATGTCATTATTTATTTTTATTTGTGGTTTACATTCGGTTAGATTTAAACATTCTTATGAATTTTGCAATGATTCGCATTTTTTATGTCAAAGTTTGCAGATTTTTAATTCCACAAAAAATATAGAAGTAGGTCTGCCTGTTCAACTACTTTTAGTTCTCTGACGAGACTGATTGAGCACACTTTGCGAATTAAAATTGATATTGCTTTTTTTACTTTTTTACTTCCTTGTATGAAGTAAAGGAAATATTGTGATCGCAAAATATTTCTGTTTTCAGCTTTCAGCGGAAATATCCATTTTGACCATCCCTGAATCCATTTTTGACTATTTTCGGAATGACGTTTGCGTATGAATGTACATATGTATCTCGCGTAACTCAAAAGCGATTAGCCGTAGAAAGTTCAAATTTTGAATTTAGAACTGTTGTAAATCTAGTTTTACACCTCCCCTTTTGATTACAGTCGACTGAACCAAAAGTGAAATATCTCCAATATTTCTATCTTGGAGATTCCAAAAAGTATTCAGAAAAAGGATAAAGTGGTTTCCCGTAAATTTGAGTTCCTACTCCTCTTAAAATCTAGCAAATATGCTGTGTTATTTTGGTATATTATGATTCCGAAAATAATTCTTAATTAATTTACATTTATTCTTAAGATTTCAGAACCATCACTTATTTTTTATATTTAAACAAAGCTAATATCTGTTTATAATCAGTATTTCAGTTTCAGTATCCGTTTTCATCTTTAAATTAATGATAGATTGAAAAAATAAGAAGAATTTTATAATTCTTAATTGCTGAATTAGTAAGGTTTCACAATTTTGTATTAGTAATTTGATTGTAATTTATCGGGATAACGAATCGTGTATTTTATACCTATTTATCCAATATATTAGAATTTTACACCAGAAAAAATTTTATACCAAAAGCACAGAGGTAAATATTATGTTATTGTTAAAAAATGACTTCGTTTAAAAATCCTTGAAAATTATTGTTTGTTATCAGTTAATTATATTATTTAAAGCAGTTGTATTTAAAAAATATCACGTTCAAATAATGTTTGTAGATTTTATTCATAATGTATTTAACATTTTGTAATTAAAATAATGGATGAATCTATGACCTCAGCTATTTTTTCATCTGAATGCAAGGACTTCTTTATTAAATAACAAAATATGGCCTAGGTTTTCTATTTTCATTGTCAACTATGCAGTTAGAAATTGTTTTCGGAAATTTATATGCATTTAATACAATATGTTTGTTAAATTAGTTAAATAAACATGAATAATATTTAAGTACTCAGAAAGAAAATAATCAACTTAAGTGTTCCTTATATCTGATAATATACTAAAATAATTATTTTATTGGTATTATAACGTGTTATTTAGTTAAATCATAATGTACACCGTGATAATTCGTTTTTAATTTATTATTATATGTTTAATTAAACGTATTCCACTTCCTTACATGCCGGCAAATCATGAACCAAAAGTGAAATCTTTTAATGTACTAATTAAGTTGTCACGTTTTTCATGAGTTATTTGTTTTATTTATTGGATTTTTTTAGCTTTGGTTAGTTTTTGTACTTCGTTAGATTATGATTTGTTATTAATGGTATGATGTAAAAGTATTACTCGAGAATGTAATTTTCTTTGAAAGGCCGATTTCTTAAATATTAATGATAATTAGATAAATTCGTATTGGCCTTCATTGAATGAAAGGTTCTATTGTAAACGATTCAAAATAAAATATAAAAAATACCATTTTAACATTTAAAACGAAAAGTAATCAAATCACGTTTTTGAATTGAAGAACTAAGTTAAGTTTTTATAGCGTGAGAATTGATTCATTTCCCGGTTTTGTATGAAGTAACATGAGTATGACATAACAGGCCTTGGGATAAATACTGAGAGGGAAGTACAGTATAAGGTAGCTCGTTTGAGAATAGTTGTTTCATTAATGCTGGTAGTAGTTTCTGAAGGAATAAAATATATATTGCAAAACGCTAGTTTTCATCAGCATAGTAAAAACACTTTAGTGAGGGGGCCCAGGATGTGGGCCAATGCTGGTTTCAAGGACGTTGTGCTGACCTCCTTATTCGCCGCGCATTACCCCTCCACGCACCCCGTTTACTTGTGGTTGGTTCCTGCTGTAATTGATCATGCTTATTACAGGAAAATTGTTGGATATCTTTTTCTATTATTTCTTTAACAGTAATGTTTTACCTCGAAAAATATATAAATGTATGTGTAATTTGAAAATTAGAAATTGGCGACTAATTATTTGTTAAATAGATTTAACCTTTTACTTAAAATCTAGTTTACCTTTTTAGACTGTCTAAAACGCTGCAAGATATTTTTTCGTACTGAATCGTTCTAGTGTAACAGTGACCTGAATTTAAATCTTTTCGATTGCCCTAATTCTGAAATGAGGTCGTTTCAACAGAGACTTGGATAAGGTCTGTGTGTGTGTGTGTGTGTGTGTGTGTGTGTTTTTTTTTAATTTACAGACGCTCTTTGTCCCCAAAACTTTATCCTTCACGTGTTGATTCAGACACATATTCACAATTTGAGTTAGTGCCACTTTTTTAACGCTTTCAAATATTCGCACAATATTTAAACTGTATTTATTATTTATATAAATTGTCTATACATAACCATATATATATATGTCGGAGAGGCGAGGAGATTTGTCAGGGATTCAACGTTTTGTGTTTCACTCATTTTTATTATTACAAGTGGAGAATATATAAGATTATAATAAAGTTCAATTAATAAAAATGAGTAGATAACTCGTACAATGAAATAATTACAAATGACAATTATCACTTATCAATAACTCAGTAGTACACGAATTATAATATAAGATTAATTCAATTTAGAATTCAAACAATATTAAAACAACTTGCGATAGACCGAGGCTCAGGGAAATAACGAATTCGCGATCACCAGGACGTCTGTTCGATCTGGGTTCCAAAGCAAGACTGACTTTTCTCAATATACTCAAATAATATGCCTACTGCATATTTCCCTTTCCTTATTAATTTTATGATACCCCTATCGTCCTGGGATCCCGACTACGTTGACAACCATGTGCCTACCTAGGCCTAAGCCTACCGCAATAAAACAATTTAAACCTTATTCTACAAAATATTACAAGTAATAGTACATTTCTTAAAACTACTAAAAATACAGATATTCTAAAGAATATTCTCATCGTTTTGTCGGAAGATACTCCACTGTACTTTATTCTCCGACATATATATATATGTCGAAAAAGTAAGTGGTTTAAAATAAAAAATTAAAATTAAAAAAAAAAGACTGCTGAAAAGAGCAACATTGAAGTAATTGTTTATTTAATAGTTGTATCTTCTTATTTGCAAAAACAAAAAATAATTTATTTTCATTATGAAAATATAGGAAGAAGTAAATATGATTTTCTATGTGCAGGATTTTCTAGCCGAGTAAATGATAGAAAGGGCAACACGAACCATATTGGTAGTTTGATCCAGGCTAAAGAAATGTAAGCTATAAGCAAATGTGTTATGTAATAATAAATGAAGAATTGACAAAATAGAAATGGTACTCAGTAAAACATGTAATGTTCTAGTAACAAAATATATTTTCCGTAACAGAATATTTATAAAAGTAAACATTCATAACTTTTGATTAGAGACTTCAGTTACAAGATTATGTTAGACTTAAATCTCTAATTTAAGTACAATATAAATTTGAATAGAATAAAAATAGAAAGATAGATTTCTATACTTTTAGCTTCTTTAGTTCTCTATTATCGAAGATGGAAGGAATGGTATATCTAAATTTTAATGTCGCCTGGAATTTTAGTATTTAGCTTTAGTTCTAAAATATATTTATTTAATGATCATTTGATATTTATTTAAGAATAAACCTTCAATAAAACCTGCTGGTAGGTACAGGTAGTAAGAAAATTGACAAATAGGATAATTTAACCGTCCTTTCAATTTTTAACTTTTATTTTAAATTATATAATTATTTTTACTTTTACATGAACTATTTTTTAGTTAACAGTAAAGAAAATAATTTATTAAAGAAAGTTAAAATCCAGTACGGTAGTAAATCACTTTGGTTTATTATTTCCCTTCTCCAACATAGACGTTTTCCTTTCTGTCGCCTTAAGTACAATAATATAGAATTCTGTTAAATCTTTTGATAGCTATGAGAGGAAAAATACTGTATTATGAATTCTATGAATTACAAAATTCTCGTACAAATTTTTTTTTCGTAAATCTAAACGTTATATGTTATATTATATATATAAACATTTATTTTTTGTCGTTTTATGTTACATTATATTTAATCTGCTTATTGAATTCTTGTTAGAGTATCCAACGTAAGTCTGTTTAATAGAGTTAGAAACGGTTTATAAAGATTACAGAAACCTAAGAAGCTAGAATATGATAGTTTTTTTTTTATACTGTAAATTAAATAAAATATTGTGAGTACAATTAAATTTTTATTATCCGGTAGAACATTTAACTAGAGAATATATTTTATATTGTATTTTTTGATAAAACATAAAATTATCGTGGGATAAAAGATTTTCCCTTGTTGACGTCATATAAACGTTACGAGAAAAAAAGTTTTTACTATTGTCCTCTGTTTGCTAAAAATAACCTTATTATTTTTATATTTAAATTATTGATATTTCTCTTCATTGTTGGAGATTCTTTATTTAAATCGCATAAATATTATTTATGGCCTATTATCTTGGAATGTAAATGTAATAGTATACATTCACTGATATCTGTATTTTGAGAACCTCGTATTGAATTTAATTCTAAACTTTGGAAACGTATTTTTAACAAATATTCCTTGCTACCTATATCCTAAAAATGATATAGAGTTACGAGTTATGTACTTTTAAAATATACAGAATTTATTATTTAGTATTCTTGTAATTTTATACCGCTCGCTCTACATTACCTTATAAGAACTATTTGTGCTCTAAGCAGTTTACCATAAATATTACTTTCAACTGGAAGCAAATAAAGAGTTGTATCAAATTGCGTTTGATGATTTTATGGTGTGTCTGATTTATTACAGTTGTGTGTGTGTGTGTGTGTGTGTGTGTGTTTTGATAGTACTATGAAATGATTATTAGTTTTGATGTACGTGTCCTATTTAAAAACTATCTGAATATTTTTATTATTTTTTTAATCAGTAGATTTTAAAATTAATAAGTACATACTTTAGTCAGTTCACAATAAAATAATTTATAATGTAAAAAATTGTAATTGTGACATTAAACGATAACAATAACAGGAACTGGTCCGGGATTTATCTGAAAGAGAGAAAACGAAACGGAAAACCCGAGTTTGGAGCAGCTTCAGAAAGTACAGAATTAATGAATAAATAAAGAAGTGTTTTCATTCGATATAAAGAAATAAAAATAATATTTATCTAAAATGTATCTCGGTGAAGTGATGCAACTGTGTGTAAGTTAATAAATAAAGAACTAACAATTTTGAACGAGAATTTAAAAAGTTCAGGTTCACCTAATTATTATTATTTAAAAATTCATTAACAGCTTAATATTGTTTATGTAATCTGTTTAGGATAATTTTCCAGTGCTAAAATTTTAGTTATCCATAATGTACAACCGATTCTGTATAATTACATTTTATTCGATGCTACTATTATGTGCTATATAAAGCCTAGAATCAGTAGATTTATAGCAATATTTTTCTGAGTTCCTTTCTTCTTCAAAGTTATCTACTATTATTTCGTACATAACCCATTATATACAAATGTACATTTTAGAATTAATTTACTTCTACTTCTCTTCAGCAAAGTACTATATAAACGATACATTTATTACGATATATTTGTGGTATTTTTTTTTGCTTGATGATATCTCCATATAAGCTTGAAGCTTGTGCGTGGGATATGAATATGGAATTTTATAGCGTATGAAAATGCCAAGTCTGATCGAGATTCAAACCCGCGACCACCTGATAAAAAGTCACCACTACGCCTCGGAGTTTATCTGTGAATAATATTCTTTCATTATAATGATATCCTCCTATAACTTTATTTAAACATAAAATTTGATAGAAAATCCGTAACATGTTTTCTTTTTATTAATTTTTTGCCCATATTTCATAATTTATGCTTTATATATATATATATATATATATAATGATATCCTCCTATAACTTTATTTAAACATAAAATTTGATAGAAAATCCGTAACATGTTTTCTTTTTATTAATTTTTTGCCCATATTTCATAATTTATGCTTTATATATATATATATATATATATATATATATATATATATATATATGTGTGTGTGTGTGTTTGTGTGTATATTTACGCTCCCACTATGAAAGAGTACAGCATGACTAATGTGGCTTCGTTGAAATATTATTTATTGATTAAATTATGAAGTTGTTTCATTTTTTTTTTTTAATGAAGATTTTGTAAATTTGTTTTTGTCATGATTTTAATATTTGATCATTTACCTGCTTCTCATCAAATGGTGATGAATTCAGTTATTTTCCTTACTAAATTATTATAAATTATTATAATATTTAATTCAGGATCATTAATAGTATCACTTCCATAAATGACATCCACGAATTTTTGTATTTATTGATATTCTGTGGTCGTAAACAAAAAAAGAAAAAATGCTTAAAATCATGGTTTAAAATTCTGTATGTGTTATAAAGTTACAGGTTTGAGTGTGTGGTTATTTCAAAGCGGGTAAACTTTTCGAAACTGTTCTCAGAAAAAGCACTGCTAAAATTAGATTTTAATAAATTTTTTCTTACT
The DNA here is from genome assembly GCF_047948215.1 of Lycorma delicatula. Lineage (NCBI taxonomy): Eukaryota > Metazoa > Arthropoda > Insecta > Hemiptera > Fulgoridae > Lycorma > Lycorma delicatula. The sequence goes on along the minus strand of NC_134456.1, from coordinate 174,158,214 downwards.
CGTATATTCATGGAGATAGTTTATATACAATTTTTTTAACGTATAATTAAACATTTATCAAAATGTATTACATATCAGTGATGAAATTTTAATAAGAATTAAGTATTTTCAATAAAACTGTTATCAGATATTCTAACTAGTTCAATTTTTTTATTCTATCTTAAAATATTATGTATTATTATTGAAAGAGCAAAACAGATATTTTAGATGCGCGCTATTTAAAACTGACTACCATCTTCTGTAACTGCAACCAGGTCAGTATAGATGGTCTACGTGATGAAATCTCGTAACTAGTAATTATCGATTATTTATTTCACAGACAGTAACGTAATTTATTAGGTTTTATTAGTTTACCACGCCTACTAATACGTGAAAATTACGTTTCTGTTTTGTATTGTAAATAAATATTCTAAAATATAGGGACATTATAAAATTTAAAAGTTCAATTTATATATTTTATTACATTTTTTTTTAGTTTAATATCGTAACGGTATTAAAAATTTCTGTAATTTACTAAGTGGTTAGTTTATAACCTTTTTATTTTATATATTTATTGGGATAGTCTTCTTGGTATAATATTCTTGACTAAATTACTTTTAAAAATAGTTTTATAGCTTTTTTTTCAATTACGTAGTATTTTTCTTCTAACTATTAATATTTTCGTCGATGTAAAATATAAATATATATATTTTAATTTATTTGAACAAGATTATAAAACTATAAATCACCTTGACATGGATCGGAATCTCTCATTGCAGAGCATCATAAAAAGAATGCTGTGACCTATAATAAGTTTTTACATTCAAGTTATTTTATTTGCTTTTAAAATTACGACTTCTGGTAATGAAATTACAATTACACTTTCTTTCTGATAACTTTTCTCTCTTCTAAAAGAAAAAAAACTACCTTTCATTATGTAATAGTCCAGAAAATAGCCTATTCCAGTTGATTAATCATTAATTTACGTAAATCTATTATAAAGTTTATAAAAAGTTAAATGAGTTGTAAAAAAAATGTGTGTTATCAGATTGAACTTTGCTACGAACAGATGTCACTACCAGTAGGAAAAAAGTCTGTAGTGACTTCAGTGTTTCTTTGCAGTGGTTACAATAGGGTGTGGAGTCAGTTGTCAAGCGACCGATTGTATACGTAAGAATCTCATTCGTTTTAAAAATGAATGAGATTTTTATTAGTAGACTATATATAAGCGTTTTATTTTAACGGAAATAAATCAACGAAGATCTGTAAAACCTGTCAAAACATCATTCGCAATATATTTTCGGTTCTATTACAATAATTGAAGTAGTTTTGGTTTAGTAACTATTAAAATACTATGATAAACAGGTAAATAGGTTTTGTTGTTGGTTTACGACCGGAATGTGGTTTAACAAACTCCAAAAATAGGAGTGTCTCAATTTATATAGTTTTTCATGTATGTTTCAAGCTTTACTTATGGCTAATTCAGCCGTTTATAAGCGTGAATTTGCACAGATGTTTATGTTTTGTAGAAAAATTCCTGTGGACATTCTGTATCTAGTTTCTTCTAGATAATATTAATGAAAAACATTTTAGATGAAAGTCATATATATGTCGATTCCAGATGTGTTACATTTATCACTTTTTTTGATAATAAATTCCATTGTTTTAACGTAGTGATATATAATCTGATGTCATAATATTCAACATTTTTTTTACATAAAACGTCAAGTAGGTTTTTATGAAATCTTCAGATAAAACCGCAATCTGTATTCTTACGTTCCAGAGGGCTTTAACTCACGTCCAATAATAGCCTAATTATTTAGTTTTTTTTGAATTTGTTTCCTATTTTTATCAATATACAGTTTCTAGTCTTTGTTTTTCTTGCGAACAGAGTTTTTAGATCTAAGATTATTTTAAATAGTAAAAAATAAAAAAAATTATTTTGCAATTTATAGGGCATTCTTTCGATAACTCTCCTATTTTCGAATTTCACAGTTTTGTAATCATTTTAGACAACAAAAAAAAAAAATTATAAGGTGATATAATTCGAAGCACAAGATATTCCTAAAACGTATAGACAGACTCAGTAATAACAAGACTTTTATGCTAAGCATACTTGGAAAATAAAAGAGTAAATTGGTTTTCCATTACCTTTTACCTTCATTTTTTAGAATCGACTCTTTTACTTCAAAATGACAGTCCCTGCAAAATGCAAATGATATTCAGCCCTACATTGACAGACGTTTACTCTCTTTATCAAATGATTGGTCTTGAAGTTAACATACTTAATTTTTACAGAAATCAACTGTTAAAAACGCTGATTTTTTTATCTTATGAGCTTACATCCAGTAATGTCATAAGAAAACAAATATTCTTAAGTAAAGGTTAATAAAATATGATAATTGATAATACCCTTCACTAGGGAATTAAAAATTTCACAAAATACGTAATTGTTGTAGCATATTTTTTTTTATATATAGAACGAACTGCACATTCCGATTGCATTATGACATTTTTTGTGAACATCTTAAAATTTTAATAATTCTTGTATTCATAAGTTAAATAAAATTATTTAGAACTTGAAATTTTATTTAGCTCTAAATAAAGTAACTTTTTATTTAATTATTTTGTTTAACTCCTATATTCATAAGAGTTAAATAAAATTATTTAGAACATAAAATGGTGGTGGTAAGGTATAATAATATAAACGGGAGTGGTGAGCAACACCAATATCTAGTTAACATACACAATGGTCATTGGGTCAAAGTGGGTGCCGGAGGGCAATATTCAGTCTTTAGTACAACCCTGACCGATAGTCGTCTACGAGTAGTTGGACTTCTCCCTACATTATACATTATTATCAAACCAGTTTTTGAACCTTGTACTACAGTTCCGCAGCTTACTCAAATGACAAGTCCAATTTTCTTGTTGCAGTTTAATAAATGTTTATAATTTTCTATTCACATCTTGTACACTTAACATTGTTTTATTATCGTAAATATACTAATCATTCATATTTAATTAATCCATTGTTTTTATTTTTTGTAATGAAATTCTTAAGCAGTTTGAATTAGTAATGATACAACCATTTTCTTCTTTTATTTTGTATTATTAATTATAACCTTATGTTATACAATGTTGCAATAATTGATTAATATTGTTTTGTTTTGAAGGGGAACCAGCAGTTATCTATAATTCAGCTTATCAAGAGCTATCTTCAGCATTTAACCTGGTTTCTTTGCTATTTTTCAAATTTATTATGGAATCCTTTTCGTTACATTCTACTTGAGTGAGTGGTAAATGATTGTTACGAATGTTAATGATCTACGTTGTACATATGTATTTAATTAAAATCATTGTTTTTCTTCGATTCCAAATTGATTATAGATGACAGAAATCATTCCAAAAAAAATATAAAACCCATTCCCTAGAAGCGTCAGTAACCAGTAAAACGAAGAATGAAGGTTCCCTGTTGACTTTATTGAGCCAAATACACACACATATATATATATATATATATATATATATATTACATATCAGAAAACCCACCTTAATGCAGCTAATAATCATCCCTTCAAAGGCAGTTGTAGTTTCTCCAGTACAGAGACCAGGCTGTGTAATAAACACCATTACTCTCAGAAAAAGATACAGGGATTAAAGTTTCTTTTACAGCAGATACTTATATGCCTCACAGTCGTAAGAAAGGTTGGCAAATAAAACAATATACTCTCCTGTAAGTGGAAAGCATACTTATTTATACACAAAGGTGGATAAACTCGGTAAGGAAATAAACTCAGAATTGATTTATCTGATATTAAAAATGTAAACAAAAAACTTCTTTGCACGTGAAGTGGAAAACAGTTCAATTTTTCAATGAAATAAATTATTCTACGAATTACTGGATTTCATAATTTAATGTGTGTGTAGGGGCCCCTACACACACATTAAATTAAACAACGCGCTGACCCCCCCGTCAGCGCGTTGTTGCATACTACTTTTTCGACTAAAGTTATATCTTTTATTACTTTTTCTTTGTTATGGGAACTAATTTATTCATATATTTACCTTATATTACATTTTAAAAAATGAGTCACTTTATTAGCTAATCTTTAAGTTTCAAAATAAAACTATTAATGCTTACACTATTTATTTATGTTTACTCATCAATAGGCATTACTAAGTTCGGATGTCTTTATTTTGTAAATAGGTCAGTATGTACCGTATAGCAGTAATTAATAACATGTGTTATTTTACATAATTGTATTTACTATAATATTATTATTGTAGAAAGTAAAATGTCTTATAAGGAATAGAGATGGCGCCTGTATTTATTTCATGACTAATATTAAATAAAAGATTCTGATCAAGCGACCGAGTACCAACCAGGTGCGCTAGTATCTAGGCCAGTGTCGGGTCGGGGTCGAACGCAAGGCCGGATTGGCGTTGCGTCAAGCGTTGCTTGTTTGCTTACTTTCGACCACTGCGGTACTTAAGTTTCCAGCATCCCTTTCTTAAATGGTTTCTTACATCATCTGGTAAAATAAACAATTCAAAAAAATGTAATATTATACATAAAAAAATTATTGAGGTATTTATTTCATCATTATTATTGTGCAATCAAACGCTGAACTAGTTAAATGTTCAATAAATAAATGGATGAATCATTGTTTTCATAATATTAAAAAGCTCTATTAAAAATTCAGAATTTTTTAAAACTATTCGTTAATAAATAATTTATTTCGATCCTACTGACTATAAGGAGACTACGGACGAGGGGAAAAAAGAAAAATTCTTAGAAAAATATGAAAAACGTTATTTCTTTACCAGATTGATTAAATGTTTTGTTAAGGGTGTACTTTTTCCTGGTGTTTTATAAAAAAAATATAAAAAAAAACATTAGGGGCAAGAAATAAAACGGTTCTTGAAATTCCATTCGACTTCTAACAATAAAAATAAATTATTGTACATGTTCTATAATTGTATGAGAAAACTTTTTATTGAGTAACACTGAGAGATGAAGTATGGTTTGATGTTTTATAATAAAAAATAAAGGCAGAATAGCTATTGCTAGGTTTTTTAAGCTTATAATTTTCAGTAATCCTCAGGAGATAGTAGTATTTTCATTAAATTATAAATACTAGTCGAAAAATTGAACCTAGGCCCTTTAATGTAGCGATTTCTAATTAAGCCACTTAAAACTGTTTATTACTAATATAATTAAGAAAGAGCATCAGCTTCATTGCTGTGAATATTTACAAAAAAATGTGTCCTAGCCGGTTGTTGTAGAAGTTGTACAACGAGCGTCAAACAAACGGTGTTCGATAACAAAATATATCAAAGGAAATGATAGGGAATGCATCCTAAAGAGTTGTGGGAGACCGAAAGCTGTGGTGTATAGTGTGCGGGAATTGGCCACATCGGTTGTTATTTATTAATGTATCCGTATGGTAAGATAATATCAGTGGTATACTTTTATTCTAAAATATTGGGTAGAATATCATTTTACCGTACATGGAGAGTTGTTGATCCACAATTCCTAAATTTTGTTATCAAACTTGTTTCGGAATGGTCTCGTATGTTTACTATTTTTTGGTGGTAAATATTAGCTACGTTATACTCCTGTGTAGATTTTGACCAAGTCTTTACAAAAAATGGTTCGCTTGCATTAAATATATGTGCATGTATATAGAGCATATTTTACCATTTTTAATCAAATTTATATCATTTTAATAAATTAAAAGTAGTTGCTCAAATTAATGTTTGTGATCATTTGCGTTGTATTTCTTTTTCAGTAAAATATTAGTTATTAATTGTTTGTTTATTGATAATCTATAATTATTTTTTATTTATTTTTCCAAACTTCATCATTGTTCAAATAAAAATAATTGAATACTTAAATTTTTATCTTTATATTTTTAATTCTTTGCTAGAGATTAATTTATTAAAATTAATTTACATTTAATCATTATGCATACATTTATGATATATACTTCTGATGTTGTGATCTCTCTTAAGTCCAAAGATTGAAATCTTTGCTGTAAAACTCTTGTATGTATGTGTGTGAATACTTTATATACACTGAAATTATCACTTTTTTCAAAAAACTGTTCTAGTAAATTTATTTTCAAATCCCACCAGAGACTGAAATGGTATGAGATGGATTGAATTTATAGAAATTTTCCTCGTGCATGATTTTTAGATATGAATAAAACTAAAAATATCCCCATCTTTAAAAATTTATTATTGTAAATTGATTAATTGTACCGTCTTATGATTTTTTATAATTTTTGTACTATTTTCATGTAAATGAGCCGTTATCATTGTTAGAATAGTTTTTAGTCCCTCTCCGAATTGTAGAAACAGTTCCAACACATAAAGATTAGTGGTTTTTTTTTTAATTTTCTTTTATTTTATCAATAAAGAAATTAATTTTTTTGTCAGAAGGTGGTTTAAAGGTATTGGTACTAATTAGAGTAAGTTTGAGTTTCGAGATTTTTAAAAAGTTGTTGTTTAATTGTGTGATAGCTTTTATCTTTTCATCTGAGTAATATCAGCCTATGTATAATACATTGCTTAACTACAGATTGGAGTGCACTAATTTTTCCGTCATACTATTTTGTCCAAGTCTTTCAGAAATCTATGCAGCTACATTAGACACCAATTATACTTTTTTCTCGTGAATTTAGTGATCACTATATAGCCAATACAGGCTAAAAACAAATCGAAAATGTGCCTTGTAGGGATAAATTACCATTCTATTTTTATGGAATTGCCATGGTGATGTGCATCAAAGTATTCGGCGAATTGAAGGCCATTTTTCCTTCAAAAGTTTCCTAGTATGCTTAACATATGATGCTTTTGTTCTTGGATATGACTATGTTATTTACAGGAGTGGTGAATGTCAGGTCACCAGCACCGGTTTCGGTTAGGTCACGTAACCGACATTTTTTTTTAATAACAAAAATTTCGTATATTTCGAAAAATATTCCCTTTATTTCCCACGTTTACACGTAACATTATTTTTAAACATTTATTACTCTTAGAATATTATATTATAACTCTGAAACTACTTAAATTATTTTATATGTTTAAAAAGATACGTTTTATTTTAAAACGAATTTTGATTTGATTTATAGGTACCATATTTAAAGTTTAAAAATAATTTAATTTTCTTTTTATCTGAGAAGTATTCCTTTAAATGTTTTCGAACGCATTTTGAGAAGAATGTTGTGACAAAGAGGTGAAAAATAAATTATACCCTTGCCAGGAATCGAACGTATGACGAGCTAGGAACCAGTTTATAGATCATTAGACGGACTCTGAGTTCACTTTTCATTCATTGTAGTCATCATCGAAAATTAGCTTGATTTAGGACGAACTTTCATCCTCATATGTTTGAGGGACAGAAAATAAATTACAATTTTCTTTACCAAAGTAGTACTGTAATTTGGTGAACAAACTATTTACAAGTTATATTTCACAAAAATTATGATAAAACAACAATAACTAAGTTTTAATTTTTTATCATGTGAAATAAGTTCCCCCAAAAAATAGTTTAAAACTGTCCAATAAAATGAAAAATGGATTATACATTACATAGCGTAAGGTTTATTTTTCTTATCCTGTAGTTTTTCATTCTGAGTTTTAATTATAAATAAATTTAATTATTTTTCTAAAATGTTCCTGAACAATAGTTCATTAAATAATCTTCTGATATATATATATATATATAGAGCGAGAAAATTGCATCGATATTTCTTGACCTTCTCACAGATTCTTGCATTTAAAAAAATTTGTTTTCTAGTTTTTAATACTGTTTTAAAAATTTATTGCATATTTTTTGTACTAGTTAGTATTTTATTATAGATTATGAGAATTCTTTTCTATATAAATTTAATTTTGTCACATTATTACAATTAAGTAGATTGAAAATATTATTATAACTTATTTGATGCTGGTTTTCCCAAGATTCATTAATATATACTTCTATTACTTTAATGTACTTAAGAATATGTATGTACAATTTATAATTTTACTGATAACTTTAATATTAATTTTTCGTTAAGCAATGTAACAAGTGGGATGTTTCTTTACATGAAACATAATCATAAAGACTTGTCTGTATATTATGTGCCATAACTATTATGATTGTATACAACTAGATACGAAATAAAGTTCCTCCGAAAAACGGCATATTCATTCCTAAGAATTAGAGCAGTATATCAGGCTTACTAACCAAGGAGATTAACGAATTAAGTGGTTTCTTATTATATTCATTATTGAACCGAATACATGTTGTATGACAGCATGCCAAGTCCTTTGATAAAATTTAGGCGATTTTCAGACCTATAAGTGATATTCCCATTTTATTAATTAATAGGTATATGATAAAGTATATACCAGATGTATAGGATCATTACACTGAAATTAGTACAGCAAATGCTTAAATGTAATACGCTAATAAGGAAGAGTGTGATAGGTATGAATTACTAAAATTTAGAAATCTCAATTGCCGTACAGGGTGGGGATGGATTGCTGGACCGAAGATTGGCTTCTTGATTTCTGTGATATCTTGTTTGCTGTTTACTATTCCTTCCACTGTCCTATTAGCACCGGCACTACTACTTCAGGTATCCCAGGTATAACTACTGCGTGTCTGTGTGTTTATTCTTTCTACGAGTATATTCAAAGTATACTCGTTATACATCTTTCTTCATTATTCATCGTTTCATTATTCCTCTGTTTCCATTCATTAGGAGAATCATAAATGTGATTGTTAATTATAAATTCCTCGTATTGGCGGTTGTTGAAAAGCAAATTGGCCAGAGTTGACCTCTCAACTGAATACAGACAACGTATATAATAGATTCTTTCTCCTCTGATAGTGTAAATTTAATTTGTTGCTTCGCGTTATGTATATCTCTCATTTTTTCTTATGGCTGAATAAAATTCATCTTAATATTACCAAAATTTAGAAGCTCAGTTGACTTATACAGGGTGGGGTGCGTATATTAAGCAGTTTGATTGAAAACTTAATGCCGTTGTAATTTCAGTGGATTGGTATACTTATGTGCAGCAATATATTTGGCTTGTCGAAGAAGGGAATGGAAAATCACTTCATGCTCGGTTTGTAACAAGATTGTAGTGGGAAGCTTGTGATTTTTGAAAATTTGTTTGAGAAGCTACTTTTGTTTCGTTTTAGGTTGCTTTTATACTTTGTCATTATGCTTTTTAAAATTAATTGTAGTTATTTATTAATGAAGTAATTCGGACTGGAAATTTTAAGTTTAATACATTTTATTCAAGGTAATTTTTAAAATAAGTGGATTCAAAGGTAAATTTTTAAATTCAAGGTAAAAATAAGTGGATATGATTCTCACTTCTTGAACTATCTATGAACAACTTTTTTTTCTTTTCCGCGAGAAGAGGAAAATACTTTATAACAATTGTTTCACAAGAGTGTAGCATTTGATTTAAAATTACCCAATTTTAAAGATCAGATGTTAATTGTCAAATTAGTTTTCTATTTAAACTAATTAATTGATTGTTAGCATTCGTTTTAGGTTATGAGAAGTTTATCAAAATGTTCTTGTTCGGCTGTAAACTGTAGCTAGATTATATTTATTTAATGGTAATAAGAAATTCAAGGAGAAACGAGGATATCCTTGATCGTACCGGAAATGTGGCAATGCCATTTTAAGTGTAACTTGCTTAACTTTAACAAAAAGGTGAAGAAATGTAATGGTCTTTATTTTCTTCTTTTCATTCTTTGTTATTTACTAAAATTTCTGGATATAATGTCTCAAAAATTATCATCTCATAAATTTCACTTAAACATTTTTTTTTTAATTAGTTGTAAATTTTTTACTTTTAAAGTTTGTCTAGTTACGTTTTGGCCAAATAAAAATGTCAACGGCAATTGGCCAATTTTGACATACCTTTGTTATTGCTATATTGCATTAAGTGTTTGTTTATTATGTGCCTGTTTTTAAGATGATAAATTTTGAGTCTGGACCGACGGTTGTAAATGAAAATTTTTGTATACCTTAAACTTAAAGAACTTGGTCAAAGAGATTGTGTTACTGTACTGGAAATTAGGTGATCCAGTTTCTTTTTTCTTTTTTTTTTACACATCAGATTTTTTGATATTTTTCTCATTTGATTCTTTAATTAAAAATATGTTATTTAAAACAAACGTTATCATTCTCCGGTCCCAGTTATATTTCAACTGACTGGTTCAGTTGGTGTAGTGACTATTTGCTGGCTTCTAAATCGGCTAGTTACGGGTTCATTTCATGTTAAGGGACTGTTTTTTTCTCAACCATCACATATTTATTGTTAGAATACCTCGTTACCATGTACGAGTTGGTTACACAAAGATAATTTAGGAGAAAATTATTATTTTTTATTACCCAACGATTTTGGTTTTAACCAATAAATAAATTTGAGTAAGATACATCCAGAAAATACTAGCTGTGTTGTAATGAACTGGTTATTCATTATTCAAAATACGGTTTCTTAAAGAAGATTTAATAGAGTGAATGAATAAGCAGTTTAGTAATGAGATTCTAAGAGTTGATTTTATTATTAGAAATAATGTAAGGAGGATGGAGAAAAGTGGTGTATATAATAACAGTCTGTCTAGTTAATTTAGGTCACTAGGTCTTCTGTGTATCGCTTGCATAATAATAATAAAATTATTATTATTAATAATCTTTACTTTACTTTATAATTGCTCAAAAACTTTTCAACAATAAACTGCATTGTGTATACGAAACTTCCCATTTGCTTCGCTATTAAGTAATGCAATTCATGTAGCCTACGTTACACATTGCAAATATGAATATACTATCTACTTAACAATAATTCATAATATTTTTAAAAAAAAGTTATATTTAAGGCATTAAATATAGCTCGATTTTCATGAAAATAATAAATTTAATATAATTTAAATTGGTAAATTGGACGTTAATATGAGTGACTTTCTCTGTATGTAATGATGTTCATTCTATATTCAATCTTGAACGTTAGTGGTGAATAGAATGGTGTCATTTATAAAACTGATATTACATACTATTCTGTGGGCTTAAAACACAAATTATACAAATTAACACAAAAAATATTGCTTGAGCTACTTTTATTTATATTTTATATTACGCCAGAAATTCAAATTTATCTGGCTTTGCTTAATTAGTGCAAATTTGTAAAAGTTTTACTGATACTTTTTGACTTCGTTATCTACATCACCTTAATATTATTATTTTTGAATAGGAAATAATAAATATACCTGTGAGAAAAAGGAAAGATTTCACTTACAACTTTATGCTTTTATTCATAAAGTTAACTAATTCTTTGAATTTATTAGGAAATTAATGTAAGTTTTTAACATTTTTGTAGATTTTTTTTATTCAGTCCTTACGTGTTATTGCGTTCTTCTCTTTGTAGTTTTCACAGTTGTCATCTGTTTGCTAATTTATCATGTTAACGATTTCTTTCCTCTTTTTCTATGTTTCTATACAACTCTTACCAGATTTTTTCAAAAAAGCTTCTTTTAAAAATGTAGCTTATCCCTTTTTTCTTTTTCTAGATTAATTTTTTCACCACTTTTTTACACCATATTTAATTTTCATGTTATTTATCCTGATCTGTATCAACCTTATAATTCAGTTTTTTAAGACTTCTTTCATTTCTGTACCTGCCTGTTCCATCGCGTAATTATAAATTCGTTATAGTTTTAGATATTTAATGTGTCTCTTTTGCCTGATTGTTTCACATCATATATTAGGATACAGGTCTTAAAGACAGTAGACGGGGGGGGGGGGGGTTTATTTCTTTCAAGATTTTAAATTATTAAAAAGGTAATAAATAATTTCAACAAAATTAAATTTTCGTAAAGAAAGTAACAGTTCTAAATAAAGTAGTATTCTTGATTTGTAAGTTTCTCACTTTCATTTTCAGTAAATAAAATATCATTAATATAACACACACACACACACACACACACACACACACACACACACACACACACACACACACACACACACACACACACACACACACACACACACAAATTAAATTTCTGTACTTTCTAATCAAGTTTTCATTTTCTAATTTCTTATCAAATTTTGTTATTTTTAAAATTTTTTTCATATATAAAGTTCAATTCAATTTTGAGAGAAAATTTTAAATCATAACAGCTGTAGAAGGATAATATTATATATCTAATAATACGTTTCATATTAATATAATTTTTTTTTTCCAGTTAACTTCACTGGTGGTGGTCCTAGAGTTGATATGTCCAGTTTTGATCTCCTGAAAGTTCTTGGCACTGGTGGTAAGTAATAATGTTGATTATATATGTATATTTTATACTGCTTTCATTATTCTTAGCTATAAATTTCTTATCTTCAAATTGTTTTCAGTTTATACTTATTTTGATTTTAAAATATATTTTATTATTTTTATTTTTTTAAATTTTCATACTTTGTTTAAGTGAAAAATATTTCCTTGCTTTCTTTCTTTCTTATAAGCATTGTTTGCTGTTTTACTCGACTAATGAGAGAACCTTGTCGCTTGATACAACAGCTTTCTTGAAATCTTCATGTCTTTATAACATCTTGAATAAATAGAGAGAAAGTTTATTTTATAGCAATATAGTTATTTAAAGTATTCCGATTCTTTTTTATTTTTTGTTAGTTATATAAAGAAATTATCGTATTTAATTATAAATTTTCTTTTTTTATGGATTAAATAAAAGATTTTTATCTTAAAAAATACAAGTTGATTATTTTCTCCTGTAACCAATTATTTTGTGTAGAGGAAATAATTTCAATTTTTTATTTTTGTGTTTTATTTATTTTCTAAAGAAATACTCATTGTTTTGGGCTGTAATTGGTACAGTATCATATTGATATACTTAGTATTTAATTATAATCCCTATTTCATAATTAAAGGATATCTTTATAGTCTATTTTAATTATCAACTAATATTTGTTACTAATAGATAAGATATTCCATTCTGTTTATTTCTAAGAAATAGTTAATTTTCTTCTTTATATTATATTTTCATGTTTTACTTCGTATGTATTGAGAACACAAATTAAATTTATTGTAAAAAGTAATATCGTAACTCTACTCATTTGAATTTCTTGTCACTGTTATTTTTATCTTTAGAAATTTTTACAATTTTGATTTTATAAGTGATTAAGGATTACTGTACGATGTATATTCAGGTACGATTTTGTTTCTATTTATTATCAGAATTTACCGATTTATTTCAGTTCTGTTTTAATAAATATTCTGTTCTTAAACCACATTGATTTTATTAAACCTTATAAAATATTATAACCTTATAAAAAAATATGATCATTTTTTTTTCGTTTTCACTGAAAATAGTAATGTAATACAAGTACTATTCGTAATATCATACCTCGAATGAATGTGTAGATAAAATTAATGAATTTTTAAGAATGACTTGATTTATTATTATTTTTTATTTTGCATAGTTTTCCTTACTTTACTTTTTTCTTGCCCAATTTTTTTCCTTATGTATGTAAAATAGTTTTTACGTCAGTTGAATTAATATGACGTAATAATTCTTTTAATGAATCTTAATTTGTAGTTTTCTTATATTGTTTGAACGTTGGTAAATACTGAAGATTAAGAAAATAAAATTGAAATAAATTAAATAATTTGCATAATATTAGTATTCTTTTAACATTATATTTCATCAAATTATATTAATGTGGATGTGTTGTAAAAATTTAATTGAATTATGAAATTTAACCTTTTTCATCTGCCCAATTCATTATTAAATTATCAGTTAATATCTAATCTTAATACTTCCACACTTTTACTTCTATAAACATTTAATGTTAGTAGACTCTGGGAATAAAAATTTGCTTAAATAAAATTTGCACGTAATTAAACAACATAAAAAACTTTACTTATTTATTGTATTTCATAAAATAAATCGTTTATCACGACATACCTAATGATTTTTAACCTTTTAAAAAACTACAGTTTCTTAGTATTTATAATATTACAAATGATCGATTACTTTAATTGTTTTAGTTACGATTTATTTATAGTTATCCTTCGTACGTTGTTTGAAGGTTTGATGTTCAACCAAACGGAACATGTTACCTAATTGTATTCATTCATTTTGTTATATCATTTTCTGTATATAATATATTTTGTATTTTTATTATTCTTTAAAAAATAAGAAAAATAACTTTATTCTGTTGTCTGTAATCATATTTTATGTTAAGCTTAGATATATTTCTCTTCTATAGTTTCGTTTGTTTATACTGAAAATTTATCTTCTTGATTAGACTTTTTTATTCTTTGTTTCATTTTACAATAGCAAGCAAAGGAGTTGTATTAAAAAAGTTACTCAGTTTTTTTTTTTATGTCCGCGGCGTTATCCGTATCAGTACACTAATACTCTTACGAAAACGGTGCGATTTGTAGATGGAGGGGATGGATCTTTATTATGCGTCTTGTTATACAGATATTAAATGCCGTAATTGTATTGGTTATAGACGATTTTACGTAGTCACTGAGGTTATGTAAATACATTGATGGAAATGTCTGCCGATTCATTTGCTTCGGTGGCATCCTGACAGAGGCCAAACTGATGGCTATGTTATGTTATAAAGTTTAGAGAGTCTAAAAGACGACCTTCGATAAAGCCCATCAGGGCTAAGAACGGAGGGGGTGGTGTGGTGACCGGGATCCTCACAAAGCGGGTGTCAGCGGGGGTCAGGATGTCGCTCCCGTAAATGAAGTAATCATACCATGCCAGGATTATTAAGGAAAATATGAATTGAAGTGGTTTCTAGTTGCCCTTTACACTGAGCTAAATGTACTGTAAGAAGACTGGTATAACGGACCTTAGTAACGCATTCCTACCGATTAAGAAGAAAGTAGTCGAAAATATAATAATGGGAGAATCCAGAAAGAGGCTAAAAGAAACCCTTTTTAATAAAAGTAACAGGTTTGTTTAACAATCGTCTTTTGTAATACTACCCACTGACACACCAAAACAGATGTTGTTTAGTGAGAAGAGTTACTGGACCAGGGTTTGGAATTTCATGGGAATGTGTGATAGCGGACCATCGTTCTCACGCTACGAGTTGGGTCCGGTCCTGCACGTAAAGAGGATAGGAGTGTAAATACTCCGGGGAAGACCAGTTGAAATCGGTTCTGCAAAATCATTTTAAACAAGACGTTATGATGTCAGTCAGCGAGAGTATTCTGCGAGGTCAGTGAAGGAGCGAATTTCTAGTACAAATTTCGACACAATTAAGGTGACGTCACAAGTAATTCCTGTACACGAAAACAAGAAGTGGTTCGGTGAGTTACTGTAAGACTGTAACTGAAAGAGAGAATGGAATGGAATGGAATGCAAAGTTGGCGGGAGTTTATTACTCCCTACTTATCGCAGAACCTGGACAGAGCCTGCTGGATGATTCTAATCGGGCTTGTTTTTTTTTTAAAGGGTTATTTTATATCTTGGGTCTAATTTTTCAAATTTTGTGTATTATTATTTTAGTGAATTTAAGACGGATTTAATTGCATTCCAATCCGTTGTTGAACCAGCGTTATCGAACCCATTTTATGGGCCGACCGCGGAAGGCTAGGCTTATGAAGCCTGTTCTCCCGACGCAATTCCCCTTCAGACCGTTTACTGAAGTCCTTTCGGTGCTAACGCTTAATAGGCTAGCAGGAATACGCCACAACGGGGCACTAACTATAAGGAGGGAGCAATGCGACCCCTACTCCGGAGGAGTCGCAATTGCTGGTTTACATGACTCTACTTGTAATTTTTAAAAGGAGAGGTTGTGTAGAAGCTCTTCATCCGCTTCTGCTATGGCTGCCCTTCAGGACGCATCTGTTCTGGACTCCAGTCCGTGATGTTGAGACGAGTAGTGGGTCTTCCTTCTTCTTCATCTTCTTCTTCTCCCTCTTCTTCCGAAGACCTCTTCATTCTTCAAGAGAGAATGTACTCTCTTGAATTTTATTTATAAATTGTTAGGGTAGTTTTATTTGTGACCAGCAAAGGTATTTGTAGTAAAAGAACTTTGTACTTGTTGTTTCTATTGTACTGCTGTTGTTAATACAAGACTAGTGGTTAAAAGTGTTAAGACTAGCGATCATGCTAATATCTTTTGTCAATGGGCCTGAATTCTGCTTTTCAATATTTATCTACCTGAGAATAAATCGTAATGATTACTTTACATTCTGTTTAGTATGCATTTACTGTTTTTTATTATTATTATTATTGGTGTTGTTTGTTGTCATTGTTATTCTGATTATTATTGTAATTTGGTTTACTATTTTTATTAATTATTTTATTACTGTTATTATTTTTATTTTTGTCATTATTATGATTTTTGATTTGGCTTTTTTTACTTTTGTTTATAACTAATATGTAATTACATAAACATTTTCAATTGTTAATTTCTCAATTTCCTGATCGAGCCGCGAACACGCGACAATACGATGGCTTATAACAAGCCAAATTCGAAAAGCAATCTTTGCTTTTCGAATTTTCATCATCACTCTGTTCACCACCTGGACTGATTATATAGTTAAAATCCGTGAAAGCAACCCTGACTGGTATCCCTTGTACCTCAGTCTTTTTCCTTCATAACATTCTTAAGAAAGACTCCGATAATACTTTAAAGTAAAAAAATTAATGTACCCTTTCAGCTTAGAAATAATGGGGTTTACACACTGGTTTGCATAGAAATTGTTTTATTAATAGAGCTTCATACGAAAGTTTATCCAGCTGTAAATTTTCTACTAATTGTCTACCACTTTAGCCAAAGAAAATTTGGGAAAGTAAGGGTTTAAATTATTGATTTAATTTAGCGTAAATTTAAAGTTTTATAATTCATTCCTTATGTACAATTCTTTCATCCAAACGGTTGGTGGATGCATCTTTATTATTTTCCCTGTTATTGCACTTTTTTTAGATTAAAACTTTAATGATATATTTTTTAAATAGTTTTTTTTCTCCGTTTATATTATAATATATTGTACTTGTAGGCTTGCATTATATTACATGGTAAAGAAGATAAACCTTTTTTAATGGAACGGATACATAAGTGGTAGAGTTTGTTTTATTGGCATTTCCTGTGACTTTGAGGTCATTCTGTCATTATTATTGTAGCAGCTGACAGTTAACACCGGCCTTTCGGAATGGGTGAACTATTACTAGAACTTGTGCAGCTACAAATTAAAGCTTCTAGGGTATAAGTTAAGCTACATATTATTTTATTTTTTTAGACTGTGACCTGAGGTTGAAAACTACAAGTAATAATTGATTGTAGTGACATGTGTGTTTGATAATATAAATGTAGACGTTTAGACTGCCGCCGATCTAGCGTAGAAAATGTGATGGGTTGACTGTTAACCTTGCCTCTTTACTTTGTATCTTTTAGGTATGCTGTTTACATTTAAGAAAGTTCTGGTGCTTTTTTCTTTATCTTACAGTTCCATCTGGTAGACAGACCACTCAATTTCTCACAATCTGAACCGGTAAAAAGTGAAATGGGACTCCGATAAAATATGTTTTATTTCCCTATTATTTCACCCTACCTTTATCTGTAAGTTGAATTTTATGTTCGAGTAAAATTAAAATAAAACTTTATAAACGACTGCCGCACATACGTACATTCTAAGTAACCTGTTTTTATTTGTTTCGAGAATTTTAATTCAATGTATAAAAATAATATCATATTTTCTTGAAAAATACAGTATATATCTATATTGTATCTTAATTAATTCTTACCAAATAATAAATCAAGTTCCGGCTACATGGTGTTTGTGGAAATTTCAACTGCTTAACTGGAATCAAATTATTTGAAGGTTGCCATTAATATATATACAACAGGTTGTTATAAAGTTTTATATTTCATGCTGCTTTTTAATACATTCTTAAATAAAATAAAGAAAAAACAACCCGTTTCTCTATTAAAATGCAGCGTGCTTCTCATTTTAAACCGGTTAGCGATTTGCGTTTATTCCTTGTTTTTTTTTTTCTAGAATCACCATTTTGATGATTTTCTTAATAACTATGAATGATTTAGTGTAGTACTATATTGATCCTTATTTATTTATTATTTTATATACTTTTATTATATTTTACGTAAATTTTTTCTAATATTGTATTATGGTTATTTGTTACTTTACTTGGTTATTATTATTATTATTATTATTATTATTATTATTATTATTATTAAATAAAAAATTAACTGAACTTGTTACGCTTACGTAACATGAAAAAGAATTTTTAAGACGCTTATATACCTTTTAAAAATTACTTCAAGAAACGGAAGCCCATCTATTTTTTTATTTTGCTTAATTTAATAAAAATTTATTCCAATAAAATTTTCTGTGTTCAGGTAATTAATGTGCTTGTTGTTTCTCAGGTTTAAAATTCTTTTTAAAACCTGAGAAATGATTCCTCATAATTCCGGTTTTGATTCCCGGTTACATTTATTAATTATTATGAGATACCAAATCTCATATTTTTACGTACACAAAATTTCAGAATCATGTGTTAAATTTATCATCACCCCAGAAAAAGAAAAAGCCCTGGAATGCTATTTTTAATACATATTTTTGGGTATAAACTGACTACATATTTATGTATGTAATCAAATGGTTATAGAATATTTAATATGAGACAAAGTTATTCCCGAAATAACTGTGGTACACAGTTATTCCTTTGGAATAACTGTGAATTTTCTTAAGGAAAATATTTTTTACTATTCCGGTTGTTCATAGGGTGCTTAAAATGGATCACGGTAATAAAATCTTCTGTAAGAAATACACATTACGTAGACATCTCTCAGCAAAGGAAATGTAATAAATTTCAATTAATAATAAAAAAAAGACAGTGTTAACAGAAAAAAAAATTTAGGACTGGCGATGCTGCAAGTGGAAAATTTTATTAGCAGGAAGAATCAGTCAGCTTTTTTTTACTTTTAATATTCATTTTAAGCAAAAAATTAAAAAAAAGTAAAAGAACTTTGCTAGAGAGAGAGAGAGAGAGAGAAGTTTTGGTGTACAATCTGGACAGAATGATACAACTGCAAATAAAAATTAATTATGGAGAACGTTGACCTTCAGTTATACAAAAAAGAATTGTCATAGAAATATGGATTTATAATTTTTTTTTTGAGTTTGCCATTATGCTAACTTTATCAAAATTTTGAGTAATTTTTTTTTTACGTTGTCTTGTTTTAATGCTAAAAGAATTAGCTCAACCATTGTGAAAAAAATGTTTAAATTATAACTGATCCCTGTAATGAATGATATCTAGAAGAAAAATACAGATAATTATTAGAGAAAAGCATTATATGAGTATTTCTGCACATTTATTTTGAATGATATGAATTGTACCTCTGCGTTGAAACAAGTGTTTTATCGAAATACAGAATAGCTTATATGAATTTTAGATATTGTTTAACATTTATTGACATCGATAGTTTATAGTAATTAGTAACAATAAGTACAGTATTTACTAGGCGAGTACGAATATGCAAGTAGTTTGCTTATCTAATTCAACGTTACATCCGATGTTATTGATTGGTGTTCTGTTTAGAGTAGGGATATTATATTAGCTAATATACATACGTAGTTAGCAAGCAGTGAATTGTAATTCATGTATGCTTAGGGTTGAAGTTATTTACATTAAAAAGTATATTTATTATTTTAGATATAGTTTTTAATAATTCGTTAATTATTAGTGAAATTAAAAAAAAAATAATTCTAGTCAGCTCTAATAGCTTAGTTAGTGCTACAATTGTCCAATTGTAAGAAAATCTCCGGTTCGATCCTTTTTTACTATTTTGTCATTAATCATCATTTAGCTTATTACTTAGGACAATTAAGAAATAAAATACGAATCTACTATAAATAAAATTTTAATTCTATTTGTGAATTACTAACAATATGTAAAACATCAAGACAATACGTGTTTTGCTATGTTACTAACAATACGATTGTTACTGTAATGGAATTGGTTTTATTTTTCACTATATTGTTGCATTTCTTACAAAACCAAAACAGATTAGCCCATTTTGTCGATTTGTGTTAGGTTTTCTGTCTATAAGTACATAACCCAATGAAGATCTAACCGAAACTTCACTTATGGGATAAATTTATACTAACTCTAATTGAAGTGTTATTTATTATTTAGGTTAGAAGAGTCCCCTTATTAACACCATGAAAAATTCGTTTTTGTTAACTATTCTTTTAGAATGATCTTTCAATATATCAAACATTTATTTAATGGAGAAAACTTTAAGCCTGTGTATTTGTTAGAATGTTTTTCTTTTATACGCATAACCTTTTTGAAATATTTAACAGGATTTTTGCAAAAGATACTTAAAAAAGAAAAACGTGAACGTTTTTAAAATTGTAACGTAGCAACAAATGTGAAACATTTCAACTTAAAACATTGAACGTAATTTGAAATCGCATGATTTTCTAGCTAAGGATGTTTATTAAAACAAATCACGGTATAAAAATAAATTTAATTTTTAACACCGGTCAGTTCTATTTGATTGGAAACAATATTTTTTGTATTATATTCACCAGAGATACATGTTAGCAAAAGATTACAGGAGACAAATGGATTACAGCGGATGCTCACTAATTGTATTATAAAAGTTAATGTAAAACAAGATGAGTATTTCGATTGTTAAAAATCAGCAGGATATTACGTAACTAACATAAACCATGCCGGGAAGACTGACTGTTCTTTCCTACTTGGAATCTTTCAGATATCTTCAATATCTCATAATTCATAAAATTAATTACACAATTATTCACGGTTTTGAATAGTGTAAAATTATATCGCAAACAGTCTGATGTACATATTTGATTAATTCGACACGTATTCTACAATAAATTTAGTTTGCGTACATATACAGTTTACAATTTTTTCAGACTTCCCCCCAAAACCCAGTTAATTTTACACAATTATTACGAAGTTTATTACAAAAAATTACACAATTTATTACGAAACAATCTAATCTTATAACCTCCTTATTTCCTCATTATTTTCTCTTTCTTTCGCCACAGTTTTTGTCAAAAAATTTTTAATTTCGTACAGTATTTTAAAGAATTTGTTTCTACTTGCAAACTGTAAGGGTTACGCCTAGCAACGTTCTTTTCTGAATAAAAGCTCCCATTGCGTGTACCAACTTTGTCACAATAATTCCTTTATTAATGAGGTGCTTTTCCTGTGATTTGGTAAAAGCCTGGGTGGGACAGCCCTGTCCAGGACGGGTGGGCGGCTTAGATGTCCCGCTGCCGGTGATTGGACAGGGATTCCCTTAGTTTTCCGATCGAAATTCTATGATGGGGTAAAGAAAGACCGTTGTTCCGGTGGGGGTTCCCTTTGGGGTTCCTCATTTGAGGCGTGGCGTCGACACCAGAGTCCCGGTGGAGGGATCTCTACGAGGTCTCATCAGAGGCATGGCGATTAATTAAAGATCGAGTCTCGTGTGTCTGGGGGGAACGTCAGTTCTCGACTAGACAGTTTGAGGCGATGGCACACCCTGGAGCTGTGTTCATGCTTGGTTTCGGGTCTGGCTCCAGGGGATGGATAAAAACTGATAAACTCAACAAAAAAAAATTCCTTTATGTCGTCCATCCTTTGTACGTATATAACGTATATCCTTGGTACTTATTACGTTAATAAAAAAATTGTTCACTTTCTTATCTATTAACTACACATTATATTTAATTTTGTATATTTGACATTTTATTATATAAAGCTTTGTTACTTTTTCTTTCACATTTCATTAAGTCTGTTTTATTCTAATTTAGTAAGATTTTAATCTATTTAAAAAAATTGAATTTTGCGTATGAATAAATAATCCTTTCAACGATCAGTTTAAGTATTTCTACGTTTCACAAATGGTATATTATTTGACTGCTAGGATATTAATATCGTTTTGGTAAGTTAATACAAAGAGTTTTAATATAATTCGGGTTTATGTGTAAAATTTTCCATTGGAAAAATTAATTATAATTTATTGTTTTTGTTAAGTTCATTTGTATCGAAATCCTTTACGAAGCCGTATAATCTTCTTTTTTTAAAATAATATATATATATATATATATATATATTTACAGGATGTGAAGTAAATACAAAGTTGTTGCGAATAATGCTTTAATACTGTATTTCCCATCGATGTACAAGAGAGACTTAAGCGTCACGCCAAGCTTTAGGAAGCCGTATAGGTTACAAGGAAGTCACAGGAATTACTACCAGAAAATGGTGTCCCGTCTTCTACATCGTACATGCTACATACTTTGTTTATATTGCAGTGCAGCGATAGAATGAGTTCTGGAAATAACGTTATAGTAGTGAACAGCGTTTTGACCTCATTCGATTTGCTCTATAAATTTATTTCTATTGTTGTTTTTATAGCAGTTTGATGTGATAATATTATGAAATAACAAGTTTATCTTTACTATGTTATTAACTATTAACTGTATTTGAAAATGTCTACTTATATGAATGTTGTTTTTCCCGTTTTTATAGTTTTAATGTTTTTCACAGCATAACAGATTCTACATCACTACGTAGAAGCATGGAGAACTGCTTAAAAATTAATCAGAATTTTATAAAAATAGTAATATAATAATAGAAATAATAATAATTGATATTATTATTAAATAAAAAAACGTAATTGTGTTTTATAGCTATTATTATCGCTGTAAAATCTTCACATTATCTGACACACTCTTATCATAATTTCTTATCTTCATTTCAGTACTTATGTCATAACCCGTAGAAAAATTGTTTATAAAAATAACGTTTTTCTGTAATACTGCGTTATTTTTCTACATGAATTTGTATTTAAAATTTTTTTTATTCTTTAATGCAAAAAATAAAAAACCTTTCTTATGATCTCTGCTTTATATTTCCACTGATAATATTTTATTTTCAATTATTACGTATCCTAAACTTTAGTTTTTTGATATCGGTTTTATATTAATATTTTAATAACTTTTTATCTGAAATTTTATTTGTTGAATAATTAATCATAGATGGCTCATTATGGATTTGTTTTCTTTTTTAAAATAAAAGTTTGTATTTATTAATTTTCCCATTTTTGTGTTAAATTTATCTGGATTTGTAAAATCCCATTTTATTTTGGTACATTTCTCTTTAATACAATATTTCAAGTTGAATTTGAGTTTTACAGTATTACACTGTCGAGTAAGCATAAAGAGATAATACATTTCTAGCATTATCTAGAATCACAAATTTTACAAAAAAAATAGTGTATATTTATTGTATTTATTATTTCTAAGTTTGCTTCATGAATTATAAAATAGTTCACAAAATTTTGTCTATCTAAGTTCAAATAAATTTATGACATTTTGAGTATGAAATTCAACTATTTATTTATTACTTTAAGCGATTTTACCAGCTGAATCATAAATATTTCATTAGAAGCCTAATAGTGATTTAAAATCTATTGTTTAATATGTAATTGAAAAATTAAAAATACTATATTTATATGGCATAATTATTGAAATGCAGAACGGTTTCGTGTTATTTAATATGTTATTATGTTCGGTTTCATTATAAAGATGATAATAACAATGATATTACAATTATCCTAAATTCTAAAAGTTATTTTATTATATTAACGATGTTTCTCTTATTTGACATATACACGATCGTGTGCATATGTAAGTAATGTAAGTTTGTTACAATTGCTACTAAATTGCTAATTTTCTGGATTACTAGACAAGCGATGGAAATATTTCATATTTAATAATGTTCCCTGTATTATATTCTCGTGTACTATTTACAAACTAATTTTAATAATTAGTTTTACGGTTTAGTTAATAAATAATTATGTGAATTTACTATTTAGCGTTTTATTACCATTTTACGTTATTAAGGTCTTGAATTAACACATTTGAGGGGAAGCTGTAAGGTGTAAAATATGTTACTATTTTTATTTATTGAATAGTAATTATATTTTATAAATATACTTAAATACTTAATATTTATCGTAAATTCAATTAAAATTTTATGTATCATTGATTTTATAGTTCATTTTTTTAGTAATTTCATATTTTTTAATCCATTATGTTAAGATAAACGGTAGCCCAGTCAATTTTATAAAGTATATTAAAATATCAGTATATTATTATATTTGTCTGGCTGTTGATTTGGATACAAGGATGCTTCAACGGCGCGCGCATATCTGGCATACTTGGGCCAGGAGCACTAGGTGAACGACCCTATCCCTATCACCTAACGGAACTGACGGCGAAATATATGCTTCGCTTGTCCCAATTAAAAAAAAAAATCATAATAATAATATGTATGTAGATGTAAAAAAGAATACTATTACTTCTATTACATAAAAAATGTTTATTATAAATGGCTATCATTCGTTGAACTTCTACGTTAAAGTTGTAATAAATTAAATGTTTACATGTAGCTGATAAGTTAATGTAATGTCAACTCAAATTTCGTAATTATATATTTGATTTGTACATTATTAGATAATAAAGAAGCTCATTGTGAGAATTGTTGAAGTAATTGTTATGCTGTAAATTTATCACGTTTTTTAATTTATTCATAATCGTAATATTGTATTTATTTTTTTATTATCTTGTTTTGTTGTTGGCTGTTAGAAAAATATATCTAGTGTAATTCTTAATTACAGTTGATAGATAACTTGTTTGTCTTATTATTAATGATTATTATTGTTAATATTAATGAATAAAATATTTGTAAAGATATTCCTGCAATATCCCATTTACGCTGAGCTTAAACTTTTAGTCTTATATCATGAGAAAATTGAAAATATTATTTTTACAACCTTTTTTTGCTAATTTAATTGTTCCTTCACAAAGAAAAATAATTTTAAATACTATAACGATATGTTAAACAGTTTTAAAGATTATGCTGTGTTAGAAATCTGTCTTAAGTATTATATAAAACATATTTTTTAAAATCTGATGTGGCACTACACGTCTTCCTTGTACGCCTATTAAATTACATATACAAATTTTTTGCTGCACTTCATTTAAACTTCTTTCATTTGAAAGTGAAATAATCCTCCGATTCTTTAATAAAGTGGACTGTTAAAAAATTGCTGAAATATTAGTTTATATTAACATCAAACATTTATACAATTATTAATTCAACAATTTTACATGAAATATTAGGCTACAGTAAAAGTCCCATATTACTCGTATTACTATATCAGTATTCATATCTTAGTGATTTGCTGATTAACAAATATTTTTAGATTTCTGGTGTGTTGTGTAATTAAAAGCTAATAATAATTAAACTATTCCGTTTAGTAAACTCCTGTAGACTGGTTACAAATGTTAATTTCGATCTTGTGGTGTAAATTGTCAGTTTTTATTATTGGATCATTTAGTGAATAAACAAAAATGAAAAGAAACATTTATTCAGGGAAAAGCAAGATAATATGAAAAAATATATCTCAAAAAATGACAAAAAGATGAATATGAAGGGAGAGAAAATGTTAAGAACAAGGGAAGAATAAAAAAATTAAGAGAGGATGATGAATATAAAGAGAGAGAAAATTTGGAAACTAAAGAACGTGTATACAAATTAAGATCAGAAGAATTATATCAAACCAAAGAGCAATTATACGATTGGCAACATAAAAACAGGTAAACGAATGTTGATCACCTCCGACTTACGGAGATATTGCCCGACAATATCAGAGGAGTAGTGAAATAAAAGATAAGAATTTTTTGCAATTTATTAAAGATCGGGCATGTATGACTTAGTGTATATGTTGTACTTCTGAGGGTCTATTTTTCAGTCCTCTGTACTTAACTTTAATGTAGATAAAATAAAACAGAAATTAAACTAGAAAATCCAAAAATAATACAATTCTAAATTATAATATTCAATTAATATTAAATAATCAGATGTTTCACCAAACTTATTACATATATACACGTATGTAATAATGCCTTTAAAAGTACATACAATTTTATTTCACTAATAACTTCTGATTTTTTTTATTGTTATTAATGAATAATTATTTATTGTAATTTTTTTTTACAATCAGGGTTTAATAATTAATTATTAATAAATTTATTTATTTAAAAAAAAAAGAAGTCTAATTCGCCTTTCCTTGTAAGATCCAAATATTTCATTAATTAAAATTTTATTTAATTATAACTCTGGAACCAATGAAAATAAGTACCACTTATGATATATCGTTGAGAAGCTCTCAATAAGGGCTTATTCCTGCAGTTAACTAAAAGTAAAAAATCAACATTTTTTGGATTTTGGGCTTTTTTTGTACACTTTTGGTTCAGTCGATTGCAATCAAAAGGGAAGGTGCACAACTAGATGTTACAACAGTCCTAAATCCAGAATTTCAACATCCTGTGGGTAATCGTTTTTGAGTTATGCGAGATACATTGCGTACGTACGTCACGCCGAAACTAGTCAAAATGGATTCAGGGATGGTCAAAATTGATATTTCCGTTGAAATCTGAAAACCGAAATTTTTCGTGATCACAATACTTCCTTTACTTCGTACAAGGCAGTAAAAAGAAATCAAATAACAGTATTTTGTTATATGTAGGTGTAATAACCGGGTAGCCGACGTATGACTCCGGTAAATGAGAAATCATTTTCAAGAACGACAGTTTTAACATACCGGGCTCACTAGTGAGATACGAGGAGTGAACTTATTTCCGTTGCCTTCACTAAGCCTAATATGCTTTCCTTTAAGTATCCAAATCTACCCCAGTGTAGTTCATTAGCCACACTAGCCCTCCTAGTGAGGTCTTCATTTAGTTCTATGTAGTGGCTGTACTGTGAACATTGTTATTTTTAAAGAAAGATTGTGAAATCATTGCTGCTTTTATTTCAGATGCTTTACGTTTGTTGGAACCATATAACAGGTTAGGTGAGACAATGTAAAGCCGCGAATTAGTGTACCACTTTTTCTGAGAAATTATGCATATACAATTCTTTCACTTAAAAGAAATTTTGGGATATTTTCACAAAAAAAGAAATAAAAATAAAACAAAATCATACTTGCTCTTTAGCTTTGTGATAAAAATTGAAAAATATTCCACTCTGATAATGACTTATTTAATAAAATACACTTACATTTCTAAAGTGTACATTGCAGTTATTCAGCTAGTGAATAGTAACCATCCTCCCCCCCCCTTTCGTCGGCCCAATAAGATGATGATATCTATGATGAATAGATGAGGTGTAGTCTTGTACAAAATCAGGCCGACCATTCCTGAGACTAGTTAGTGAACCAAAGTACACCCCAACCACCAAAGTACACCGGTATTTACCGTCTAGTGCTCAAAAACGTATAAAAGCAACTAACTTTTACTAGGATTTCAACCTCAGAACCTTCACCTTAAAAAAATCAGCTTTTGAACAACTGATATATGACGACGACTTAAATCATTAGAGTAGCCCGGTGGGCTTAAAAATATACTTAAACAAAACTTTTAGTTGAGAGGTAAAAAATTAGAAAAATTTGTAAAAATCAAATATCTAATGGTGGAAAATAATATGAATGATTTTTCAAAGATTATCCAATATTATTATTTCCTTTTTATTATAGATAATATTATTTTTATGCTAAAAAATTGAAAAAAGGTTAGTTTGATTTTTTTTTACCTGTCATGATCCCCCACGTTCCCATCTGATTTTTTTTTTAATGGTTATAATCAAATATTCCCTTTTATATTTCACCCAATTCCATTCTAGTGAAACGAGATTATTTATAAATTTTAGATTTTCGTATTCTTGACTCAGGAAGATCAGAATTTCGAGAAATACAATCCGAAAAAGGAGGGCTCATATTTTTCTCGATAACAATATTTCCTTTTCATTATATTAAATAATATTGTGGTTATGAAATTGTTGAATAGTTAGAAAAACAATTACGCTACAAATTGTTTAAAAGTAATAAAAAAATTCTAACAGTTTATCTAATGTGATTAAATGGAAGATAACAATAAATTATGTTATATAATTATATGCCAGTTTGGTACAGCAGTTAGTCTTCGTATTTCTACAGTTTGAATCCCGGTAAATGTCCAGTATTTTTCACCAATCATTTCATCAATTTCATTTTCTACGTTTAATACTTGCCGAAACATGATAGAGATCCAATAAGTATAACAGTAGCCAATATTAAATAAACACGATAAAATAACAAATATTGTGTATTCAATAAAATAAAACAACATGAGAAACTGTAAAAATGAATATTAGAAGTAAATTATCTCAAATTAAATCTGCTTAACAAAATATATAGGTCTATGAAGCAATTTATTGTATATATCTATGCAGAGTAGCATTTTCTGATAGAAAAAAATAGAAAATTTAAAAGTCAGAAAATATATTAAAGTATTTGAAGTATGATATTAAAGGACGACGTTGAAAATTACATAATGATACAGTTTACATGAGTTTGCCCTTTGAAACGGTAATTTTCGCCAGTGTATCCTATCCCTTGTACAAAATTCTGTGTTAAAACCTTTTATTTCTGTCATATAATATAATTTATGAGCTGTTTATCCATTTGCCGAATAATCATGTGAGACTATAATAATCCCTTTATTAAAACCAGTCGAACTGGTAAAATTTAATACGAAGAGGCTTTAAGACGAACTTCACTAAAGAGAGGGTTATGGCGTTTTCTTATTGGTAATCTGTATTTCTCAAAAGTATAGGTTAGTTAATTTAACGTTATAGGAAACTTTAGAGAGTAAAATTACTAAAGGGAGTCAAAATCGAATCCATAAAGCAAATAACGTTAATACATTGATCGTAGAAAACATAAAAGAAGGTATTGAAAGTTCATCAACCGATCAACTAAGTACAAAATGTTATGAAACTAGAAATATAATGAAATTGGCAATTTAATTTTTATTAATAGTTTAGTCTTAATAGTAAAATATACGCATGAGCATGATGTTAAAGGGCGGATATACCGTAGTATTATTGTTCAACCCCCCTCTTACATACAGGACAACTCAACCCTAGAAACATATGGTATAAACGGGGCGTGAACTGAACCTCAGCCATCCACCCGCTGCCACCTTATTATCGCTAACGGATAAAATAGAAAACAGCTTTCCGGCACTACCAGCTGCACTGATTGCTATGTAATGGGTATTTGTAGCTTTTACTATTGTCATATGTTATAAAGATTAGATTATAAATCCTACTGTTGTGCTGTATTAATCTTGTTAGTTTTACATAATTCTATTATTAAGGCTAAACTATTAAATTTAACTCTTTTAAAGCGAGATATTTCCGCATATAAATATTTTTTTTTTGTAAATAGACCATCAAAGGATCATGCAAATATCACTTTTTGATTTTTTTTCTTCCCAGAGTTTCTTCATCTGTTCTGATTTAAACTTTTTTTTTTTAGTCCATTTCCCACCACTATCTTTTTCTGTTCCACAGGTTTGTTTAGATCGTACAAGAACTATCTAGATTTATTTCTGAAAAACTTTCCTGTTTAGTTAGAAGATCTTAACTGATTTATATATATATATATATATATATTTTTTTTTGCGTATGTAATTCAGGATGTAGGCCGAAGTCTATTTTACTCTTTATTATTACGTTAATGCAGTTAAAGCCATAATAAAAGTTTCAGGTATTTTCAGTAAGAGTTGGTTTCTCTGAAAGTAATACAGTTCTATTACCTACTCAGCCAACACTAATGAAGATGTTTCTTATAGAATTTAGTATCATCTATTCTTGGAAGAGCTTAACATGAAACAAGAATTGGCTTAGTAAAAAGGGAAGTTGGAAACCTAATTACACCTCATTTTCCAAACTTATCTTTTGTACAGTGTGATTGTTATTCATGACAATGCTAGTACAGATTTTTGAAGTATTCTAAGAAGTTGCTTACAACTTTTAGTTAATTGGC
Source organism: Lycorma delicatula (assembly GCF_047948215.1). Classification (NCBI taxonomy): domain Eukaryota; kingdom Metazoa; phylum Arthropoda; class Insecta; order Hemiptera; family Fulgoridae; genus Lycorma; species Lycorma delicatula. Next base: position 174,128,254 of record NC_134456.1, on the reverse strand, counting down.
ACGTAATAATTAAACAAAAGCCGTTGCATTTATTTGTTTTACACTAACCTCTCATACAATTTAAATTTGATTTTCCTCTTAATATTTATTTTTAATTTTACTGTTCTCTTCATTTAATTATTTTAAATTTAGTTTAATGATACGAATTTTTTTAAATCAAGTCCTTGATGCAATATAGTCTTCTTTTTTCGTTGTCCTTCCTTCTGTGCCTGCTTTTTTGTATTTCTCCATCCTTCTCTAGCCTGCGGTTTTATTTTACATGAATGGACATAATATAAGAATATATGGCATATCTTTACTTTTTTTTTGAATTATATAATTAATTGTAAAATAAAAAAATTATTTAATTCTTGATTTTTAAAACAAATAGAATCAGTGGTGTTAGAACGCAATACCAGTATTAGAATTTGACTAGTTTATTTCCTACGTAAGTCATCAATATTCGGGGAATTTTTTCATCTCAAATTCCTAAGTAATAATAATTCGTGGCAGAAGTTATGTTATAAAGATTCAGTATCCTTTTTTTTATAAAGTTGTACAGTTTGAAATATATCATCGGATACATACAAAGATAAATGTAAAAAATTAAGATAATTTGTGATTCCACAGTTATGGTTGGTTCAGGTCAGTGGTACATATTACAAATAATTTGAAATAATTTTAAAAACCTTTTTGAGATGATACTGAGAATAGTCGTTGGACTTCTGAATGAACTGTGAAATCAGGAAGAAAGTAAGGGGTAAAGATTTCGTACGTTACAATAGGTCAAAAGAACTTTTGACGTAGAGATAACGCAGTGTAGCTATTTTATTATTAAAAACAATAAACTGATAAAAAATGGGACCATAAAAATGTATTCTGCTTTTTGACAAGTTACATATAAAATATTCATTAAAAACAAAACTTTCAACGAAATTATGTTGTCTTTCTGTTGTTAAATATATGCTATTTTCTGAGAGAATGAATGAAGAAATTATCTTTAGTGATAGACTAAGTAATTACTAGAAACTACGTCTGTTATTAGAGTTGTATTGCAGTAATGCATGTCAACATCAGACATCTGTAGAAAATTTTTAAAACTTATTTATGACTGCACTTATATATGGTTATGCAATAGTTCAGGTATTATTACTATTCATATAAAATACACAGATTTATAGACACGCGCCTTTTCCCGCATGTGTGTGGGTGCCCATATTTTAAAATCCTGTGAAATTCTCGGATAAAATGAAGCTGAACGATTATAATTTCTTATTTCCTGAAAAATAATTTCCGTAATTATCTATTGGATAAGTCAGTGGGTTAGTTTAATGGAAATGTGAATTATTTTCTATTTTATGCTGTCATTAATTTTAAAGCGATTGTTAGGATGTAGTACCAGTGAAAATCTGTGTAAAAGCTATGTCGCGGAGTCATTTATTTTTGTTTGGTAAGATTTGACTATAAGTCATTTTAATCTCATTTTTAAAACTGATTAATTCAGTTAATATGTTTTCTTTTTAAATATAAACTTTTTATAGCAGATTGTGAAGTCCTGCAGTGTTTACATATAAATCTACTGCATGTGCTCTTCTCGAAGGCTGTTTCATTAGTCATGACCGATTTCATAATTTTTTTATGCTAAGTTCTGTGGCTTTTTTGTTAATTTCTTTACTTGATGCCTGTTTCGTCTAATCTTTCTCATTCTGTGAAGCACCGCTGGATAATACTTAAGCCACCTCACCGTGTTGTTTTGGTTTTTACCGTCTGAATCAAATCGACTCCTTTCTCACATTTTTAGTACCTCTTTTTTCTTACTTTTCATTTTTAACATTCTTTTTTACAAATCGATACTTATACCTCTCACTTCACATGAAACACTTTATAGATTCCTTTCTTAGGTCAAATCAAATCCTTCGAGCTTACATCAAAACTTTCATCTTCCGAAAAGTTTCCTTTTTCTCAATTAATCTGCAAATAACTTTTTTATAACAGAATAATATAATCGAATCACAATGATAACATAGAATTATTAATACAACAGAATAATTTATAATAATATACTTCATATAACAGAATTCCTGAAATTCCTGTAATCCCAGAATTCCTGTAATTTCGTTTAATTAAAAAAAAAGGATTTCTAAAGTTGTGTGTTACGAAGTATTTAAGTTTAAATAAAATTTACTTTTTTGATAGTTTATTTTTTCAAACGGGATTTACCAGTAAAATTATCATTGGTTATTCCATGAAAATTAATATAAACAAAATTGTTACTGTTATAACAGCTGCCAAAAAAACGATAAGATTAAGTGGGATTCCCTTTAATGATGTTAGCAAATTGCCAGGATTTTATTTTTAGATTATAAATTTTAAAAACTTCAAAATCATTTTTTATTGTTGATCTCTTAGTTATTTTGTTCGTTTGCATTTTTGCGATAATTTTAATTGATTTCATTAAATACTAAATTAAAAAAAAAAAAATTAAACAATATTTTAATTTAATTGTTATTTTAATTTTATGAGTCATCTATTTTTAATATCCATATTATTTTATGTGTACGTATAATGTGAAATCTAAGTCACATAAAAAAACTTTTTTTTCTTAACGTACAGTATTATAATTAGATTTGATTAGTTGTGTCTGTTTTAAATGTTTTCGTTCTAAAAGATTATTTATTTTATAAAAAAAATTTCTGTAAGAGGCAGGTAGTATATTTTCAGTCAGTAGTTGAAGCATTCTATAGAAACACAAGTTGTTCGATACCACACAGTACATTAATTTGTGTTCTACTGAAATAGAATGTTTTTGTAATACTGTAGTGTGATGCCGTTGGTTGTTGCCTTTCGTTTTCAAGTAATAAATTACTCATCCCGCGGTAGGCGCCACATTATTTTAACTTCTCTTTTTTAGACTAAATTTTTTGAATCTGTGTTTAATATACAATATATAAATATGGAATAGTTATAAATATAATATTTAATTTTAAGTATTATAGTGAAATCTTTTCTAAAAATTGTCGTAACATTATTATTGTTTTATTTTATGTGTGAGGTTATATTTTATTATAAAAAATCGTGAGAGGATGAAAAAAACGATTGATCAAGTTATACTTTTATATTTATCTTTTATTACGGTAAACACATTATTATATTTTTATCACCCTTAAATGAGATTTGTTCAGCCAAAATGTAACATTAGTTAATTTTCAATATTTAAATTAAAAATGTTTCATTTATAATAAAAAGTAAAACCACCACACCCATCTCATTACTACCTCTCAAAGTGAACTTTTCCTTCCCTCATTCTTTATCCGTGTATGAAACTCAGCTGAGGACTAAATTTAAAATCATTTTATATTAAAAAAAATTAAGGAAAAAAATATTTGTAGTAAAGTAGAATAGACTACAATATTGAAATGAATGAGGAATTAACTGAAAATAAGAGAGTGATACGGTGTAAAAAATATGCTACAAAGAAGATCCTTTTAAGGTATGAGAATAATCAAAACAAAAGATAACTTTTTTTAATGAGATCGGTAATTATTTTTATTCTTTACATAATTACAAAGTTGAAATTGTTATTATGTAAATTATTGTGACCGTATAATAAATGTTATACTTTAACTTATATAAATAAAGTGGTATATCTCGAACGCGGACAAAAAATAAATAATATTAACTGGAATCAATCAAAATGGTAATAAAATTTTTTTGATTAATGTTAATTTCACTAGAAAATGTGTTTACTGTAAATAAACGATGTGTTTTTCTTAGGTATCAGAAATTTGAATAAAAAAGATAAATATTAAATAATTATGTTTTTTTAAATGTTAAAAGACGCGTATTTTTAACGAAAATAAGTTAGAAAATTGTTTGCGATTTCACTGAACTGTCAGTAGTTGTAGTAATTTAAATTCTTAATTTACTGCTTTATTTATATTCAAGGCTATGACCTTGCTGCTTCATTACCTGCATGGCTCCAACATAAATGCAATGACCACACTAAAATTTCTTATTATAACTTTTATAATTAAAGATAGATAATTTTATTATTATATCTTTCTAGGGAGAAAATAAATTGTTCACTGGAACCATACGAACTAATAATTTCTGGGAAAATTAGTTGTTTTATGAGGAAATTCATCGTCCCTAACTTAATTTATTTTAGAAGTTTAAACAGGTTAGTTAGTTTAAAATTAATCGTCGGGTGATCACTCTTTTGATATTTAAATGGTTCGTTAGGACTGTATATTATTTTGTATCAAGTTGTATGGATAAAGAAAATATATCTAACTGCAATATTCAATGTTTACAATTTTGATTTAAATAGAGAATGGTTCGTTATTTAGGAGAATTAAATAATTATTTATTCTTATATATTGTGATTTTTTTATTTCTTCCTTATAATTATACTTTTGGTATTTTGTATAAATAGATTAATATTTTGAGTAATATTCAAAGCCGTCTGAAGTTCTTTGAACTAAATGTTTAAAGTTCATTATATACAGGTGGTGTATCAAGCAGTGAAAGGTTTGTTCATTATACATATAAAGGACGTCGCCAAAAGCTGAGCGCGTCGTATTTTCATCACGGTCATCACCCTCAACGATTTACTCACGAGGGCGTGTGTCCTGATTTAACCCCAATAGGATCAATTCGTTTCCATTATTGTACATCGACCTCAAATTTTCAGTTAAATTTTATCAAAATTGAATTAGTGTTTTTTTTTTTAATTATAAATTTAGCATGTAACAGTTTTTACATTGTTCAAATTATAATTTTTTGTTCTAGTTTTTACTATTCATGCTTCAAAATTTGTTTTTTGTCTAGTATGGTGCTGGTTTTTTTTTTAGTTGTATTAGAAGAATAAAACAATTAATGATTCTTATGTAATATGATTATTATTTCTTTATTATAATTATATCTTTAGTATTTGTATAAATATATTAATATTTCGGGAATATCCAAACAAACCGTAATATTTAAAAAAAAACAAAAAAAAAAAACTTTAGTAGCACCTGATTTCCATTCGGGGCTATCCTGAAAATCCATAACCTCGTTAACAGAATCTTGAATCGAAAACATTAGAACAAAAAATGATAATATAGACATTGTAATAAATTGTATTGAACTTTTGATAAATTTATAATTGCATTAAATAACTTAATTTAATTTTAGTTGTTAAAATTATTGTGTAGTTAGGTAAACGTAAAAACCTTATGGTTTATGACTTTAAACGCAGAACTACATAAATACAGCAATACAGTTAAACATTTTTTGTTTTCATATACAACGAGTATTTATTTCCAGAATATGAGAATTTCATTAAAAATCGTACATTTTTAGATAATAAAAAATCTAGCCAGGTTAATTTCTCATTACTTCTATTGAGATACATAATCCGAGATAATAAGAAAGTTAATTCTGGTAAAATCAATCAAGTTTTAGCGATTATGTTATGAAAAAATATACCGTTGAATTTTACGTACAATTTAAAAACTTGTTTACACCATCATTCTGTAAAGATTCATTTAAACATTATTTATATTCAGACTTTTTGTTAAAATTTGGAATTTTTAAGTTAAATAAAACATTTCACACAATGTTTACGTAACTTTAACTTAAACTTGGACTTTAATGTTTATTATTATTAAAATTCGGGTCAATTTGGCCATTATTTTGAAGATTCTAGCAATTTTAAAAATAATGATAAGCGTATAAAAAAAAAGTATAACTACTATTACAAAATATTGTACAGTATTCTGATTATCAAACTATATATATATATATTTACAATGTAAAGTTTAATGCGTTACAAAAGTAAATTGTTAAAGATTGAGCCTTGAATTATCAGTATTAATTTAGAGGTAAAAAACTTTCTCCAAGTTAAACTGACTTAATAATACTAAGATTATTCGGTCCCTTTAGAAGTTATTTTATATAATTTATTTAAAAAGTTATTTTTAAATATATTCTGTCACGTACGCATACATCCAGCTGCGTAATGTATACTTTTTAAACTACAAAGTATAATATATTGTTAAAACCCTAGCTAAGCTTTCAAACTATTTGTGTTATTATTTTTCTTCCGTATTGTATAAGTTCTAATTCCATGTCTACATAACGGAATCTCAATTACTTTTAGTTAATTGATTCTGTTTAAATTTGATTAACCTGTTTAACCTTACACGTATTACTGTAAAGGATATATATTTGTGTTGAATTTATTATTTTTTATTTGAACGATTATAAAACTTTATGTTAAGTTTAAATATAATTTAATGCTTTCTTAAAATACTCTTTACGTTTATTAAAATAGAATAGAATTTATCTAAATTTTAATCCAATTCCTTGGCATCTATTGTCTGTTTAAAATGCCTCCGGCTTGCTCTGTTGGGAGCGATCCCGATAGTTCGTTGACTGCTGAAATTCAGAGAACAATAGTTACTTACTAAAGCACGAGTCTAATTTCTTATTGAAATCATCGAATTTATGAAATCTAATACCAAATTTTTATTAGTTAATGTAAATTTGTTATTCTTTTTAGTTGTTACGTATTTTGTAACGTGATACGAACAAAGGGAGTTAAGTCTTTAGTAAGTAATAATTTTTTTAAATTAAAATAATAATAATTATTATTATTACAAACAGATTGGTAAAGTGGTTCAGATTAGTAACTAATTAGTGTCGTTGAAAATGTAAACTTAAAAAAACTCATAAATTATCACTATCCGAAAACAACTCAATTTATCTTTTCTAAAAAGCCAGTCAACTTTGATTTTTTTATTATTTTTTTCTATGAATTTATATAATAATTTTTTTTCTCCAGCTACGTTGCAAAGAATCGTAGAACATTTGTAACCCCGGTTCGATTCTTCGCCGGTTCAATTATCGATCGGTTTTTTTTTTTGTAAAATGTGATATATTTTCTTCGGAAGAATATGAAAAATTTATTTGATAATAAAATTAATTTACACCAAAGAAAGTGTTGTAACTTATTTACGAATTGTTTTTTTTTCTCTATGGAGACGAATCCCAGTTCTGTTCGTTTAGCTTACAACATATTGTAATTTCTCACGTATTTGACTGCGTTTCTTAGTTTCATTCCCCACACTATTTAAATTACAGCAAGGCCTTTGGACTTAGTAAGATTTTTGCTTCAATTTTTCTTTTTCATTTTAAGAATTATCTTTGTAATTAGTTGATTTTATTGAATTTTTTGGTGATGTTTGTGAGCGTGCGTGTGCGAGCGTGATTAAATTTAAATCAGACTGCAAATTAATTTATTAAAAAAAAAGATTAACCAAAATAAAACGATACAACTGTGTTTTTATTCACATTAAAAAAAAATTGAGATAGGATTTCTTGATTTTTAAAAAAATTAATCTGTTTTTTAGATCAAATGAAAAATTAAATAGTAACAAAAAATTATATTTGTATTAATCATCAAGTTACTTCACACAAAAACTCGCGTGCACACATACATATGACGGCAGCTGAGACTGTGGTATAGAGTTTAAGAGGAGAGAGCAGATAAAATGAGACGTGGGATAGTAATAAATGTTAAAAGGGACAGCAGAGAAGCTGACAGGAAAGAATGGAATGGGCACAACTAAGAAGACGCAATAGAAGTGAGGCGTAGTTCAACAGCCAGCGCTCACAGGTCTTTCTACTAGGGTGATGAAGAAAATACATCAGCCCGCATGCACGCTAAATACACGTGGCGCCCACCCCCTACTAGGAAACCCACGTGCCTCACTGTCTGATTTTTTTCTGTCTAACCCCCTTATGACTAACGTATAACGTAATAGGGAAATTTTATTTTCGTCTAGGAAAATAAAAATTTTCATGACGTTTCAATTAGCAAAATTCTTTTTTTCTTCAGAATTTTATGGTACTTCATGATAGCTAATCTAAAATTGTTTAGGTACTTAAACATTTCTGTTAAAGTTTTCAACATATCTGTAAATAAATATTATTTTATTAATTACAATGTAGTCATAGTTATATCCTATATACTTTACCAATATCATTATCCCGGAATTTATTTATACTTTTTATTCCGTTATCTAAAATAAGATAATAATAATTAAATAAAAAAATAAACTTTTTAGGATTAATCAAGTCACCACACCAAATTTAATTATTGTGTAATAGTTACAAGGTTGTTGACCGAAAAGATTGTATCCAAGATCCTCTCGGTTTCAAGACAGACGCAAATGAAAATGTGAAATCTAAATTAATTATCTTCTGAATGGGCTAAGAAAGTGATATTTTTAGTTCATTTCACGTTGTCCCATACTAGTCCACGATAAGGCGTACCATCTGAAAACATTCTTCCAAAGTATTCTCTCAGATGACATTTGACTAACATGCTCATAGTATCCACCCTTGGACTCAAAGAATCCGTTAGACTACACTGAATAATTGCAATCTCGCCGGCTAACTGTCATAAGATGTTTAAGTAACACTACGAAAAATCGTCATTTTTACGTCAACTAATTTGTCGTAGATTTTGCTCGATTTACATTCAGGACATAAGTGCATACGGCCAACGATTCATAAAAACTCATAAATTTCTGTGCGGTCCCTGTGTAACAGCGTTTGTCGAATTTCAAGAAATTCTTAATAGCTTTTTTTTATTGCACTTAATTGACGTCGTAAATCTTCTTAACTTCGTAGTTTGCACAGAACATTGTTTATGTTTATATCTTTACCCGATCGTATCCTTGCTCTAAAATATTGATAAGTTTTACTTTTTTAATTTGTTCATTAGGAACATATTAATAGTCTTAAATAGTTGAGACTATTTGTAAGGAATCTTCTGTAGTGGATTCACTACCCTGAGATATAAAAAAGTTTGATCCTAACGCATATACTTATACAGATTCATATATAAACAGTTTTAACGAAGATTTTTATTGTGTATCAAAACTTTTCAATTCGAGATCATCTGTACCATGAAAACGCCAAAATTTAAAGTCGTAGCGGTGTGGCGTTTTTTACATATATTAATAATTTCATTATGTTAACAATCGAGATAATCAGAACTTAGCTGAATAAGTTATGTTTCATTTTTATTAAATTTCAAATATTTAAATGTATTATTTCACGGAATGGTATTTTCTGGGAATGATTTACTGTTTTTTCACCAAAGAGTTTATTTATTTGTTTATATTTAAAAGTATATAAGAAGACAGATGTGTATACATATTTTACGTATATATATATATATATATATATATATATATATTTATTTGTGTTTATGTATATAGTTTTATGTTTCAAGGCCAGATGCGATCTGTAATTTAATACAGTATTGATAGGAATATTTTAAGGGTGTATGAAATCACATCAGTTACTCTTGTTTTAACAGAAGTGTAGTGTAGTGCATCGCGTGCATTACAAGCTGGTCTTGTAACTATGGAGCGAGACTTGTAGGTATTAATCCATTTCTGTAGACGCCAACCGGGTTGGAACACCTGAGGGGACGCCGGAAGCTCCACATTTACATATAACCGGTGTCAGTTTCTCCCGCCCCTTGCAGTACATATATATACACGCACACATGCATATGTATGCATACTGTTCATAACACATATAATCTTTCACTATCTATATTTTCATCCAAAGGTCATTGAAAGGGAATGACTCATTGAAACTATTTCCTTCATGTAATATTCAGCTGTTGTTTATGAATTATATATTTAATTATTTTCCCTAAGGTTTTATTATCTTTTAACGGTTTATTCATTATTTTTGTCTAATGAATTATTTATTTTTTAATTACTCTTTCTGGCGGTTTTTATGTATTTTATTGTTATTTCTAGTTTAAAAATGCAATTTGAACCTATTTGCAGTGGTAGGTCTTTTAAAAAATGCGATAGAAATTTTTTCTTATTTTTTGAAATTCTTTTACTTTTATCTGAAATAACGGCCGTTTTAATAACTTGCCTTTATTCTGTCCAATTTTTATTTTTTTCCTTCCTTAAATAAGTACCTTGTTTAAGTAACTCGCATATTAATACAAAACTTAAAATAAATTTTTACATTCTATTAATTCATTAGTTAACAAAATTTATAACAATGAAAACATTGCATTTTGAAGTAATTTTCAAAAACATTTGAAACTTAAAAAAAGTTGTTTTTCCATTCGGATCTACAATTTGAACATTACAATTAAATTAGATCTTATCATTAAAAACTTTCTTTTTAGAAAAGAAGTTTTTCTTCTAAGTTAGGAGTTTTGTTGAGTACAGGTAGAATTTTTTATGTTTTAACCCACCGGGTTGGTCTAGTGGTGAACGCGTCTTCCCAAATCAGCTGATTTGGAAGTCAAGAGTTCCAGCATTCAAGTAAAGTTAGTTATTTTTACACGGATTCGAATACTAGATCTTGGATACCGGTGTTTTTTGGTGGTTGGGTTTCAATTAACCACACATCTCAGGAATGGTGGAACTCAGGCTGTAGATGACTACACGTCATTTACATTCATACATGTCATCCTTATTCATCCTCTGAAGTACTATCTAAAAGGTAATTACCGCATGCTAAACACGAAAAAAAGAAAGAAGAATTTTTGATGATGAAAAACGATTAGGAACTGTCACTGGTATTAGAAGTTCAATAAATCGTGGTAAAAGTAAGGAAAATATAATTCCTTTTATTTTTTGTGTTTGTTTTTTCGCTTAGTATTGGGAGTTAATAATTTTATTAATAATATTTTCATTGTCATAATTTCGTTATTAAATTGCTACTTTAAACACTGTTTTTCAAACATTATGCTTTTACCTATTTCAATTTTACAGTAATTAGCCTTAATTTTTATTTCTATGTACATTTGTATTGACTCTTATTTAGGAAGTTTTAGGAAATACAACTAGTAAACAGTGATAAGAATAAAAAAAAAAAAATATTTTTGACTTAATTTTAATTTGGTGTTTTAATTATACTTTTTTATAATTGATTTGTATTTTATGTTAATGCAATCCTATACTTCTGTTACTTTTTGAACTAAACAAATATACAGTATTACGATAGTCAAATGAGTGTTTGATAACAGTTAACTAAAAGATACCAGTGAACAATTTATTTTTTTTTAACTTTACTTGATTATTTATATAGTCTACTTAAAGCCTACCTATAGATAAAATTACAAATAACACCTTGAATACTAATAGAAAATGTTCAAAATTTACATAGAACAACTACAGAAGTAATAATTATAATCTATTGTATGTTGTTAAAAGCATATTATATCCAAGTTTTTGTTTTGTATATTAAAATTCAATTGTAAAATAAAAACTTGTTTAATGTTAATTCAATTGTCAGTTTTTGTTTATTATACTGTTATTATTATTATTAATAAAAAAAAATTAATTAAAAAAAGTTTTTTATTAATTTATAGCGTTTAAAAATTCAGAAGCGGCTAAATTATGTGAATTTATATTTTTGTTCCCGTGTACATGAAAGCCCTACTCATAATTTATATTAATGTCAAAAGCTATAAGTTTTTATGGAAGGTTTTATGTCCTATGACCTTAATATTCTTCTAATTATATTTTAATTCTTTTAAATAAAGTTTTACATTAGAATTTGATGTTCAACATTATATAATTATCATTATAATCAAAGGACTGGATCTTTTTACTTTAAATTTTATATCGGAAATATACCATGTAAATGAAAATGAAATGGTTGTCTTCCGTTCCACCTTCCTTTGCTATGTGATATATATATATATATATATATATATATATATATACATTTAAATTGCAATGTTCATATATATATATATATTAAATATAAATTACTCCTCTTTTGCACAATAGGTGCAATCGACTGACTCTTGTGTACTCGTTATATGTGTAGTACTAAAGAGTTGAAAAGACCAGCTGAATAATGCGCTAGGAAACTGGTGTGAATGACCGACTAGGTTGCTGTCTGTTAACAACCAAAGACTTCGCAGAACTGAAGAGTTCCGTCCTGATCGGACATCACATTATTTATTATAAATTTTTGTGTAATTTATATTGTAATAATGGACTATAAAATTGCATATGCTGTAGTTATGTTAATTATATATTATTATTAATATTTTACGGAAACTGTGTAAAACTGTTATAAATTTATTTATTTATTGATTTTGAGATTCTCACGCATAATTTTAATGGTTCAAATATTATTTGTAAATGTTACAGTATAACGAAGGAAAATATTGTTATCGATAAGGCAACTCGGTTATTTGAATTTTCCGATATTTTGATGACCTCCTAGTTTAAAAATACCGAAATTTAAATGCGCGCGTGAGAGAGAAAGTGTGTGTGCGTGTGAAAGAGAGTGTGCGTGAGAATTGCGCAACAGTTAAATGTATTCATGTGCACCGCACAAATATATTTATAAAGTTCGAATTGTATTAAAAATGCAAATTTTTAATACAATTCATTCCAATTTTTTTTTAATAGTAAAAAAATGATTTTTTTTTTTTTTTTATAAAATGTTAAACAAAAATTAATCAAAATATCAGATCATTTTTGTTTAAATGATAAATTTGTTCAGATTATTAGTGTTATGAAAATTAATACTGAAGAATATTTTCTTTAGTCGTTGTATTAATTAATGAAGGTCAAATAAAAAAAATAAAAAAATGAAGGTGTTGTGGGTAAATGAAGAAATGTTGAAAATGAATAAATCAATAGCAAATTGTAGTGAAAGTGAATGAATTAGTAATTGATTTTGATGGTATGGACATTAACGAGGAAAAATTGAATTACAAATGATTACTGGTGTGATATTTTGTGAGAGATTTAATTAGAAAAATCAAAACAATCTTTCCAATCGGATAAAAAAAATTGAAATTCAACACGGATCAACGCGCTCTGCATTTACGAAGCATAGATAAAAAAAGAGGTGGAAGGTGGCCTACATCTTACTCCTGCAAAAAACATCTAATACCATTGTTATAACAATAAATTAATAAATAAGTAAGAATGTGATTTTGATGATTCATTTTTAATCATTTCCTTCTTCTAGGAATGATTTCCGTAACATGTAATTTTCTTTAATTATTTGAAATGTCTGCTGAATTATTACCGTACGATTATTTATTCTGTTGTGGTGGTGTGTTATATTTTATGATGCAATCATTTACGAAGAACAAAGGATTATTATTTTCTTTTTGTTTTATATGTCGCTGAATTCAGCTATGATCAGTTTCGTTAGGTTGATAACAGTATTCGTTAAAATTTGTGTAAAAGATACTTAAATATATTCCAGTTTCAAAAAGTTATTTTATGAAGTAATGGAAGTTAAATAATTATGGAAAATAGAAATACGTGCTTAGGTATCTGTATATACAAATAGTTTTTATCCGTTTATTTTAATTGGAAAGTTAAAAGTTTACCCTAATTGAAGGAAATTTTATCCCTAAAGCTACAACACGTTTTTAAAAAAGAAGTAGTTTGAGTAAAATCATATTTCTGTTCACGTTAATGTGCTTGGTGGCAAGAATGCCTGAACTACTTCAGGAATATTGTTTGCTTTTTACCGGGTCTCAGAAGTGTAAACCTTTTTGAAGAAAATTTGGGGTGCAAAGAGACATGCACTTAAAGGCATCCACAAATTTTTATACCAATTTTCTGAAATCGAATCCGTTTGTTTTTTTATATTTAAATTTTCATAATTGTTATTTTTTTTTTAACTGAAGAAAGTTGTGAATATTTTGCAGGGTCGTTTCAAACCTCTTCGGCCGCATTAATCTTTTAGCACGTCCCTGAAGGTAAAACACATTTAAAATATTGTTTTAACACACTGTTAATTTTTTTGTCCTGCATTTGAAGATTATTATTAGGTTATCTATGATGCCACAGTCGGGAGCGTTTCTAACTGTTAAACCGAAGGTCTTGGGTTCAGTGTTCAGGAAAGTCTGAATATTATTAAGGTAATATTTAAATTCCTTTTAACAATTCACAATTATTTAGAACATCAAGCAAAAGAGAAACAATAAATATCCACATTTCGGTCCGTTATTTTTGGAAGCGTATCATACTTCTAAATGAAAAATAATTATGCGATAAGCTGATGGGTTAATAATATATTACAATCTTTATTATTCCATATTACCTCATGTAAAACTATGAACTAGTTTAAAGTGTATTGAATAGTTATTGATTTTATTATAATTATGATATTTTTGAAATATATGACTACTATTTATTTTTAGTTTTCCTATCAGGATTAGTTTTTTGTTTAATAATAACTTCTTTAAAAAATTAATGATTATTAATATTTTTGTAATACACAATTAATTTGTTTAATATTATTACTTTTTTTTTGGTAAATAATTATAACAAAAACTGGCTTTGTTAATTGGATGCACTGATAGCTTTCTTATATGTGGTGTGTAGTCAGGAAGTGGACAGAAAATTTATTCAGTTTTAATAATCATAGTTGGAAAGTAACTTTTCCCTGTTTAGCCTCCGGGAATCACCGTCAGTTGTTATTTCAGAGTGTTCAGTTGTTACTTCATGAATGGGGATGATATGTATGAGTGTAAGTGAAGTGTAGTCTTGTACAGTTTCAGGCCGACCATTTCTGAGGTGTGTGGTTAATTGAAACCCAACCACCATAAGAACACCGGTATCCACGACCTAGTATTCAAATCCGTATAAAAGTAACTGCCTTTACTAGGTCTTGAACGTTGGAACTCTCGACTTCAAAATCAGCTGATTTGCGAAGACATGTTCATCACTAGACCAACCCGATGGGTTAATTGGGAAGTAACCTATTCGCATTTACTTACCAATATTAGATTTTGTTTTATGTCGTTAATATAGTTTATTACTGGATCTTTTACTGATTTTTTTATTTTATTAAATTATCCTCTTTTTTATAATACTTATATTCAAGATTGGTATAAAAGAATTACGTAAAAAAAGATAAATAATTCTTTTTTTTTAAATTAATTTTGTTAATAATTATTTTAGTTGCTATTGGTAATTTATGTTTACATTTTTTTTTTATGTAGAAACGTCATTTTGTCACTTTTTTTTTAAAGAGCTTCAGTATAATTCTACTAATACATGTTTATTTTCTGATTCAATTATGTTAGACTTTGAAAAACGGTTATAAAGATAAAACAAATCTAAATTAATAAACAAAAACACCCATAATATTAAACAAATTTCATCTGCATATAATAAATAATTCATTTAATAAACACCTTAAAAGTTGTATTGTTTAGCTCAAGTGGTGTTTTAAGAGGTAAAATATGTCTTTTTCTTTTTAGCTTGGACTGTTCACTTGTAAATATTTTATTTATAAAAAAATTTGTTTAAATGTAATTGATTCCTTTTTGTCTGATGAAGGTATTCATGATTATTCATCAAAAGTACCTTCATAAGACGAAATATGTTTCTTTGTTTCTCGAAATTTGTTTCTTTGTTTCTGCTAATATAAGAAAAGTATGTTTTTTTTTTTTAAATCTGATTATTTCTATTTTGATTTTCAAGAATTTCTAGTGAAAATTGGAAAGAAATCTTTAAATGTGTTTGTAGTGTTTTACGCAAAATTATGGTAAAATAAAACTAGAAAATAGAAAATTTAGAATGAAGTTAACATAAATAAGTGAAATGGAAATTAAAATAAAATATTTTATAGCTTATTCAGTTAAGAAAGAAAATTAAGTGGTTTATTTTAAAAGAATAACGTTCTATCTTTTTAATTTATCTTTATCTTTCCTGATATATTTTTTAATTTATTTTAAGTTGCGTGTATCTAATGCTGTATAAATATCAAGCTTGTTATTGTATGATTCTGTATTTTTGGAGAAAAGGAGTATATATATTCAATAAAATAATTTTGTATTGTATTTAATTGTTGTGTGGCCAGTTAAATGTTGATAAAAACTATTTAATGGTACAACGAAATTCAAAATAAGAAAGAATGTTTATTCCGTTTTAAGCTGTGATGAGGTTAAACAAAGTCCAAAAGACACGTGTTTATTATCACAGGAATCTTTCTTTTTTAAATACATTTTCATAAAACATTTAAGAATTTCCTTAGATAAAAATGGAAATCCTTTATTAGATCAAAGGATTAAAAATATCTTTATTAAACATAATCAAAAAAAAGAATTAAGGTTATTACACCGATTGACGTATCGTCACATATTTCAATGGTACAAGTTTTTTTAATAAACGTTTAGAGATTTTTCAATTCATAAAAACGGTGTAAAAAACTAGAAAACACCAACAAAATATTTACGAGGTCCTTCACAGTGAAAAACAATTTAGATTTTCGGCTAGCTGGACGTCTCGAATGAAGTAACAAAGTAGCATTTTAGTGTTTGTTAATAAATTTTAATTTAGCAAAGAAAAAAATTTATTTTTTTCATGAAATATTTGTTTTTATTATGTTATAAAATATGTACAGATAAATGACTTATTAATATAAACATAAATTTGTTATTCAGTTAATGAGATAATTATCGGCTATACTAATCTTTACAAGCAAAACATTTCGTTTGACAAAATAATTTAATAATCAAATTGAAGCAGAATATTTATGTAAGTTGTTAGTAGAAAAATATAAGCTATAACTTCATTATTCAGAACGAATTATTTGTAATTAAAGAAAGCTTTGTGTACCAAAAGAATTAATAAATAATAAATAAATTTGAAGTTAATATGGAATTAAATAATTTATGGTCGTTTGTTTGAACAGCAGATGTTAAATACTGTAGAAGATATGTATCTTGGTTTTTTAAATTCAATTTATTTATACACATACAAGAAATGGTTCCGAGTCAAAAATGAAAAATGTAATATGTAGTTAATAATAAAAAAAAAGATTTGCAATGATAGTAAGTTTGAATGAACAGCGAAACCAGTTTTAATAACTGTCTTATCATTTTAAAATTTGTCACAAGATGGTAGGAAAAATAACGAGGGTAACTTTTCCTTAATAAATGTATATAATTTTAAGTTCACCGTGTTATTACTAGAGAGCGTGCATGTCGACAATCCATTAAGTTATATTAGCAGCTGTGAGAAAGTTGTTTGATATTTGCGAAACTATAAGTTATTTAAATAAAACTTTTACTGATTCTACTTTAAAAATTTGCTTCCCCGATTCCACTGAAGTTTTATTTAACTCAATTATCTGTGTGACGTAATAGATATTAATTGATCACAATTAAATTTAATGTAGACAACGGTTACAAGATGGAGTAATCAATGCATTATGTTCTGGTTTTGTTTAAAAATTTACATATAGATTTAAACATTTTGATAACTTATATAAAAATTTCTTTAAAGTGCTCTAATTATAAACTAACAAATTTTTTTCATTTATATATTTAGATGTTAGTCATATGAGAAATTATAGTACATTTATTCTCCCACTCCGAATGGTCATGTTATGTTGCCAATATAAATGTACGTAAAAAATTTAAACCTATAAGTATTCATTCCATTTTTGTTTTATATATTTCTAATAGCGAACCGCCATATGTATGGCGTTCTTTCCAACCAAATTTTAAAAATAATTCTTACCGGAATAGAATCAATCATGAATCATATTTTTACAAACGTGTCAAAATATTTTTTTTCTGTTTTGGAGAATCGCGTTCTGTATTTGATAGCTTCATGGCTTATTGTAAAATTTCATGCTAGATATTACATTCATATTATTAGCTGGACAAACTTTTTTGTGGTTACTAGCCTATTGGATTTAAGGGCTAAAGTGTTGTAACAGATAACGCAAAGATTAAAATTCAAAATTTAGAAAATTGTATAACAACGTTCAAAGATTAATTACAAAAAGGTTGCATGATTTTTTTTCTATTAGTGTAGAAATTATATATTTAATCATAATTTCTATTCAGATTAGGGTTTTTCTTTTTTTTTCTTAATTGAATTGCGTACGTACATTAAATATCGATAAAAATTACTGCAACAATAAAACAATGAATTATGTATTGTAAAAAATTTTTATCAGAAAGTTTTTTTTTCCTTTTTTTATTTCTTTCAATCCTTTTACTTGAAAAAATGATTAAAAATCTGCTTATTTTAAGAAACGAAACAATTTTTTTTATGCTTTAAATATTTCAGTGTGAACGTTGCTATTGTGAAATAATAATATACTATTTTTGCTTTCTGGTGTGCTGACTTATAATATTTAAATAATTACACAATACTAAATAACAATTGCAACATTCATATTAAGGAAGAATAATTAGTTTCCTTGTTTTATTATATGTATTCAGGTCTTTATTTTTTATTTTTTTGTTAAAGATTTAGATTTAATTTTCTACGTATTTAATTTTTTTTTTTTAAGAACTTTTAGTATGGTTATGATGTTATTAAATTTCGTAATTGTTTTATACAAAAAAATCAGTTACATTCGATATTTAGAAGCTATCAAAATTTTAGAAATTAATAATGATTTTTAAATATATTTATATATGTAGAGGTAAAATTTTTTGACATATTTTGTTGTGAGTAAACTGTTAAAATTATTCATTTCTTAATAATTTTTCTCTGAGGAAAAAATTATTTATTTTTACCATATTAATTAATGAAGTTTTGCTCTGATCAACCAAGTGCTTCTTAACATATGCTTCCTTTTCGCTTGTAGGAGCAACTTATTAATTGTTGCCAAAGCAACAGGTCAAGCGTCTCTAAAAAATTGCACTATTCAAGAAATAAATCAGAATCCTGATTACTAGATTTTATGGTTATTGCTCATTGCAAATAAAAAGTTTACCTTTCTTTTTTTGGTCTTAAAAATTAAATTCTGGACGGTTAAAATTGCAAATAAAACGCTTTACATAAAATCAATTTTCTTAAGATAAGCTTAAATTATTTTAACTCTTGCAAATTATTAATTATCTTCAACCATATTCTATTTTGGCTACTAATTTACAACATATCCTGCCCTAGAAATCCCAAAGTTATAACAAGAATTATATGTAAATTCATTATACGAACGAAGCAAATACTTAAGCTTCGAAACACGAAACCTAAACGAGATAATTATTTTTGCAGAATCATATCAATGCATTAATCATATTGTGGGAAAAGATAGAACGCCTGTCTTCGCCAACCGTAGAAAATTAAAACTTTAATAATAGTTCAAATTCGTTTTTGAGATTTTATTTTTATAAAAAAAAAAGGTATGTTTGGTTTTTTAACCCACCGGGTTGGTCTAGTGGTGAACGCGTCTTCGCAAACCAGCTGATTTGGGAGTCGAGAGTTCCAGCGTTCAGGTCCTAGTAAAGGCAGTTGCTTTTATACGGATTTGAATACTAGGTTGTATACCGGTGTTCTTTGGTGTTTGAGTTTCAATTAACCACACATCTCAGGAAGGTCGACCTGAGACTGTACAAGACTACGCTTCTTTTACACTCATACATATCATCCTCTGAAGTAATACTTGACGGTGATTCCGGAGGCTAAACAGAAACTGTTTGGACAGAAGGTGTCCAAACCGTCTCGGGAATGGTCGACCTGTCTCTCTCTCTTTTTAGCCTCCGGAACCACCGTAAGGTATTACGTCAGAGGAATTGAATGGACTTACCTGTTTACGTTATAAAAATTTTCCTAATTACCCTTAAATACCATTATACTGTATATTAATACCCTTTATTACTTTACTTACCGACCGCTGTAAAATATATTTAATCCATTATTTAACAAAAAGAATGTTTATACCGGAATTAATTTAAAAAAAAAAACATACGAAAAAAATAACAGATTTCTTAGCACTGCTTATCGAATGAAAATTTACAATGATTGCAAGATGAAGAGTTCTTTGCCCTGCAACGGTCCTATGGGGTAACGGCCTCAAGGACGCCGCCACATGTAATGTAAAGAAGAGAACGCAAGAACGCTATGTGCTTTCCTCCTTAAATAAACTGGTTCACTTAGAGCAACAGTTTACTGCTTGTATTTATTCCGCTATATTAAATGTATTTGTGTATTCTGTACAATTGTACTTCCAGAATACCGCATAATATATTTGTCTAGTCGTCGTAACATTTATTTCTTGTATGGTTAAAGACGTTTCCGGTTAAATTTTTATTGTTATTCCTTTGACTGATATTAATTAAGCATGTAGTAAAACTTTTAATAACTATGTCCCGAACAGGAAAATTGAATAATTTGTTAAATATTTAAATTCCGTTATTAAAAATGTAATTGGAATTTACATTAAGCAATGCTTTTTTATTATTATGTATTTTACTGTATCATTATTTTAATTTAATTCATTCTTCTGGCTGCTTTTCATAGCATATAAATTATCTACTATTTGAATCATCTTCGTTCTATTTATTTGGTTTTTTTTTAATCCTATTTTTATTTATCTATTCCCTCCACTTCTATTTAATTTATTTACTGTTACGTCGGTCATTCCTAATTCAGGGTTTGTACTTTAATAATTTCTTGTAATTTTATATAAGAACAGTTAAATATACTATGTGTTTATTAATCGATCTTTAAGACATTAATTTATTAGCAATAAAATATATTGAATTTGATGTCAGTATAATAAATTTCCAATTTTTGTTTTTTTGTTTTTCCTTTTCAGATATGCAAGTTATCAATATATTTAATATATTTGTCCGTATTATTTACTGAGTGTAATTTTTTCTTAGAATTCTGTATTCTCTTGGGTTCTATACAACAGAGAAAGAGAAAAAAATTACTTGCCCTTTATTTTTATGTCTAAAAAAAGTTTAAAGTCATCTTGGTTCAAAAGTGGTCGATTCTTTGCAAGAGTATACCTAATTTGCATATCAAATATGTCATCCTTATCATATTATGACGCGGGGGGGGGGTTGATTATTGTTCACTAGTTGAATAGACTGCAACGTACACATTAGGAAAATAAATAAATATTTGTTTTTCTGTTTTTTTTTTAATTTTTTTACGTATAATTAAATATATCTTTAGTGCACTATTTTAACTGAATTATACAATATTCTACTAACACATGCATCAAATTAGTAGCTTAACTTAAATTTTGTTGATTCAAGGATAAATTAAAGAATATTTTGATATAGAGTATAATACTTAACTTTCTGAAAATTTGTTTTCAAATTCGAATGTATAAAATATTTTGTGATGTGCTTTAAATAAATGTGATTCTATAGGGTCTGTTAATGGTTGTGACAGTTGTAATCCACCTGAAGAGCAAGTTGGACTACATAAAATGGCGTTTTCTAAGAATGATGATATTCTACGTAATAAACAAGATGAAGGTGTCATTTATAGGGCAGACTGTCACCCTACTTCAGTGTTTGTTACATTATATTCGGCTGAGTAATCCACTCCATTCTTCAATTTCCTAGCATTTCTAGACGGTTGTATTTTCGTGGCTATATCATTTTCAAGTATGACTTGTGTTTCTTATTAAGTTACATGCGATATATATATATATATTTTCTTTTTACTCACAAACAGATATAATTTGGACATGTTTTTATAATTAACGAAATTAATTTGGAAACACTTTTACAGCTAAAGAAATTAATTTCATATAATGATAATACTATCTGTTTTACTTATGGAAAAAAAATGTTTCAAATATTATTATTAAAATATATTTCACTATTTTGGTCTGATAAAGCGGCTAAGTAAATATAAAACTACAATTTACTCTTTAATCGAATATAAATATAGATTAAAAAATTGTAGTATTTAATTGATAGGGAAAAATAAATAAAAAATCTTTTTTTTTTATTTACCACGCTTGTAAGTCATATTGACCGTTATATTATCTTTTATTGCACACTGTTATACATTTAAACGTGAAATGGATTTGCTTCTAGTAGTTATCTGTTGAAATGTATATGAAATTTCAGTTGGTATTCTATTAGAACTGTTTGTAGAATAAGTCAGAAGAATTGCTATGATTATTATTGGTACTTCAGGTCTCAATTAGACTTTTTTTTGTAGTTATAAACTTAGTTCTACATGAAAATAATGTTACCCAACATGAGTGCCCGATGTGAGAAAACACTTACAAAGCAGGTAAATGTTTTAAAAAAAATATTTGTAAATTTAGTATTTAAATTTTAAGAATGATTTAAAAAATATATAAATATTCAAGTACGTGAAGTGTTATCGAAACTGAAAGTGTTTTTTTTTTTTTGTTCTAGTTAGTATGGTTGTATCCGGTCACGGATTGTACCCAAATTATTAGGGTTAAACTCTACGTTTTCAGTACAGTATTCAACTGTGATTAGTAGAGCTAAAAAAAGTTTATTTAATTATGTTAACCTTTGTTGATACGGTGTATTTTAATTCAGTGTGTAAAATACTGTATCAAAGTAAAATACTGCACGTGCACAGTATATTTGTATAAAGTTAAATGAAGGTCATAAGAATTAAATTATATATTAATATATTTTTAAATATGGTTATTTAAACTAATTTTTTTGAAAAACAATATTCATCTACGTAATTTAAATTATGCAAACATCGGTTAATGTAGATATTGCACTCTTTATTTGATATATGGATCGTCAAATTTACACCATAGGTCAACCAAATAGAATATTTAAATTTTTTATCTCCGTTTTAATTTTCTTTTAATTTGTGTGCTGCCAATCAATTTTACGTTAGGTAAATTAGATAGATTTTTCTTTTCTGTTTAAGAAAAAATAGTGAATCTACAAAGAAAGGGTTAAAAGAGAAACAGAGATAAATTATTTTTTGAATGCACTCCATGTCATTAAAATATACCACTATATAGACTAATATTTTGTTTTTTGTTTTAATAATAAAGTTTTACAAAACGTAAAAACTAAATCGATGAAAAAATAAATAAAAACTAGTAATTAAAACTGATACAATGTTATTTTTAACCTCTTAAGTCGATAGACTAACATCGTTTTCAAAATAAATGAAAAAATTAATCTTTTTAATTATGGTTTAAATAAAATTAAATGCGGTTTTAAATATTCATTTTAGATTTGATTTTGTATGGTACTAGAAAATTGTTTAATCATATTCTCATCTATGAAACTATCGATTTAATATACGTATATTATTTTCCTAGTCAATAATTTTGAAAATTAAAAAGTTAAAATAATTATAAGATGAAGTTATGGTTGAGGAGTAAATCAGTGGAGGGGGGAACGGTTTCTAAAGTAAAGACGGAGTGAGAAATATTACAAGAGAATATGTTAGTAGTAATATAATTTTAATTGATTCGAGATGTTTTCCGTATTAATAAAGAGACCCTATTGTAAACTAACTAGTAAATTAATTAAATTTATTTAGCATATGAAAATCCCCTTGTAATCCAACATTACAATAAAAGTTGTATTTTATACGTGAATGAATCAGTTTAGATAGAAAACTGATTTTATTAACGTAAGTTATTAAAATATTCTTATTTATTTTCTTTACCTTTTAAAATATTTATTTTTATTTCAGCACTTTAAAGGATAAATTGTTATTTATTTATATATTATTATTATTTTTGTTAATAAATTCATTTTCATATTAGTTTAATTTGATTCAGTTTTATATAATCTGTTTAATTTTTTCATCATGCTATTGCACAGTTATATTATATACGAGAGTGCATTTTTACTTTGTCTTTTCTTTAACAAAAATATAGCTGATATCTTCACAATATCAGCTGGTATAATTTTTACAATATGGTTATTAAATTAACTGTAATCATATTCGTTTTCGCGCGCGCACATGTATGTGTGTGTAGGTCAATACTCAAAATTACATACTAGGCTTGTTGATCACACTGTTTTACGTAACACATGATTGTTTAAATACGCTCTAAATATGAGTATAGTATTACTTAATTGCTTATGTTCTGTGTGATTATAAAACTATTGTACAATAATTAGTGAACAGGATTTTCTCTGTTGATTTTACAACAGGTTTAATATTTATTTATATTAATAGCCATTATTAATATTTTTTCTTAGTCGCTCAATCAACAATAACAATTGAAGAACATAAGAAAGAAGCCCTAATAAGAAAGGGAGTCCGACAAGGATGTTCCCTATCTCCGTTACTTTTTAATCTTTACATGGAACTAGCAGTTAATGATGTTAAAGAACAATTTAGATTCGGAGTAACAGTACAAGGTGAAAAGATAAAGATGCTACGATTTGCCGATGATATAGTAATTCTAGCCGAGAGTAAAAAGGATTTAGAAGAAACAATGAACGGCATAGATGAAGTCCTGCGCAAGAACTATCGCATGAAAATAAACAAGAACAAAACAAAAGTAATGAAATGTAGTAGAAATAACAAAGATGGACCGCTGAATGTGAAAATAGGAGGAGAAAAGATTATGGAGGTAGAAGAATTTTGTTATTTGGGAAGTAAAATTACTAAAGATGGACGAAGCAGGAGCGATATAAAATGCCGAATAGCACAAGCTAAACGAGCCTTCAGTAAGAAATATAATTTGTTTACATCAAAAATTAATTTAAATGTCAGGAAAAGATTTTTGAAAGTGTATGTTTGGAGTGTCGCTTTATATGGAAGTGAAACTTGGACAATCGGAGTATCTGAGAAGAAAAGATTAGAAGCTTTTGAAATGTCGTGCTATAGGAGAATGTTAAAAATCAGATGGGTGGATAAAGTGACAAATGAATAGGTATTGCGGGAAATAGATGAAGAAAGAAGCATTTGGAAAAATATAGTTAAAAGAAGAGACAGACTTATAGGCCACATACTAAGGCATCCTGGAATAGTCGCTTTAATATTGGAAGGACAGGTAGAAGGGAAAAATTGTGTAGGCAGGCCACGTTTGGAGTATGTAAAACAAATTGTTGGGGATGTAGGATGTAGAGGGTATACTGAAATGAAACGACTAGCACTAGATAGGGAATCTTGGAGAGCTGCATCAAACCAGTCAAATGACTGAAGACAAAAAAAAAAAGTCGCTCAATTTAACCCCGATGTATATAAAAAAAAAATAAATAAATCTTGTAATTAAATCCAAAATTTATGTAGTCTACTGGTGAATTCGTTTTTAATTTAAAAAAAAAAACAAACCATCATTGTTAACAGTTATATTAGGAAAATAACACGATTTCAATATTGTGTTTTAGAATCTTTAGTTAATTACAAGCGTAGTTTAGTTATCGTCTTATCCGAATCATGGAACAACGATTGATTAATCTATTCTTTTTATCACATATATTTATTTAAAATTAATCGCGATGAGATAAATAAATATATAAACTTGATTCTAAAACCAAGTAAACACGGTGGTGAGGAAGGAAGAAAGACTATTATATAACTTTTGCGTTTTAATACATTTAAGAGAAAAGGTTTTTGCGAATTATAGGAGAGTTGTTTACCTTTTTGAAAAATTTTCCTTTATGTTCTGTTTGTAAACTAAATCGTTGTCATTCTTATTAAATTTCAGCGGATAAACTCTTAAAAATAACTTGTTTTAAAGTCTGCAGTTATTCTAGTATTATTTGGAAGGATTTAGAATGTGTTTTAACATATAAAACCGTCGTATTTTAGAATTTTAATGTGAATTAACAGTTATTATATAGCATTTCTAGACGGTTGTATTTTCGTGGCTATATCATTTTCAAGTATGACTTGTGTTTCTTATTAAGTTACATGCGATATATATATATATATTTTCTTTTTACTCACAAACAGATATAATTTGGACATGTTTTTATAATTAACGAAATTAATTTGGAAACACTTTTACAGCTAAAGAAATTAATTTCATATAATGATAATACTATCTGTTTTACTTATGGAAAAAAAATGTTTCAAATATTATTATTAAAATATATTTCACTATTTTGGTCTGATAAAGCGGCTAAGTAAATATAAAACTACAATTTACTCTTTAATCGAATATAAATATAGATTAAAAAATTGTAGTATTTAATTGATAGGGAAAAATAAATAAAAAATCTTTTTTTTTTATTTACCACGCTTGTAAGTCATATTGACCGTTATATTATCTTTTATTGCACACTGTTATACATTTAAACGTGAAATGGATTTGCTTCTAGTAGTTATCTGTTGAAATGTATATGAAATTTCAGTTGGTATTCTATTAGAACTGTTTGTAGAATAAGTCAGAAGAATTGCTATGATTATTATTGGTACTTCAGGTCTCAATTAGACTTTTTTTTGTAGTTATAAACTTAGTTCTACATGAAAATAATGTTACCCAACATGAGTGCCCGATGTGAGAAAACACTTACAAAGCAGGTAAATGTTTTAAAAAAAATATTTGTAAATTTAGTATTTAAATTTTAAGAATGATTTAAAAAATATATAAATATTCAAGTACGTGAAGTGTTATCGAAACTGAAAGTGTTTTTTTTTTTTTGTTCTAGTTAGTATGGTTGTATCCGGTCACGGATTGTACCCAAATTATTAGGGTTAAACTCTACGTTTTCAGTACAGTATTCAACTGTGATTAGTAGAGCTAAAAAAAGTTTATTTAATTATGTTAACCTTTGTTGATACGGTGTATTTTAATTCAGTGTGTAAAATACTGTATCAAAGTAAAATACTGCACGTGCACAGTATATTTGTATAAAGTTAAATGAAGGTCATAAGAATTAAATTATATATTAATATATTTTTAAATATGGTTATTTAAACTAATTTTTTTGAAAAACAATATTCATCTACGTAATTTAAATTATGCAAACATCGGTTAATGTAGATATTGCACTCTTTATTTGATATATGGATCGTCAAATTTACACCATAGGTCAACCAAATAGAATATTTAAATTTTTTATCTCCGTTTTAATTTTCTTTTAATTTGTGTGCTGCCAATCAATTTTACGTTAGGTAAATTAGATAGATTTTTCTTTTCTGTTTAAGAAAAAATAGTGAATCTACAAAGAAAGGGTTAAAAGAGAAACAGAGATAAATTATTTTTTGAATGCACTCCATGTCATTAAAATATACCACTATATAGACTAATATTTTGTTTTTTGTTTTAATAATAAAGTTTTACAAAACGTAAAAACTAAATCGATGAAAAAATAAATAAAAACTAGTAATTAAAACTGATACAATGTTATTTTTAACCTCTTAAGTCGATAGACTAACATCGTTTTCAAAATAAATGAAAAAATTAATCTTTTTAATTATGGTTTAAATAAAATTAAATGCGGTTTTAAATATTCATTTTAGATTTGATTTTGTATGGTACTAGAAAATTGTTTAATCATATTCTCATCTATGAAACTATCGATTTAATATACGTATATTATTTTCCTAGTCAATAATTTTGAAAATTAAAAAGTTAAAATAATTATAAGATGAAGTTATGGTTGAGGAGTAAATCAGTGGAGGGGGGAACGGTTTCTAAAGTAAAGACGGAGTGAGAAATATTACAAGAGAATATGTTAGTAGTAATATAATTTTAATTGATTCGAGATGTTTTCCGTATTAATAAAGAGACCCTATTGTAAACTAACTAGTAAATTAATTAAATTTATTTAGCATATGAAAATCCCCTTGTAATCCAACATTACAATAAAAGTTGTATTTTATACGTGAATGAATCAGTTTAGATAGAAAACTGATTTTATTAACGTAAGTTATTAAAATATTCTTATTTATTTTCTTTACCTTTTAAAATATTTATTTTTATTTCAGCACTTTAAAGGATAAATTGTTATTTATTTATATATTATTATTATTTTTGTTAATAAATTCATTTTCATATTAGTTTAATTTGATTCAGTTTTATATAATCTGTTTAATTTTTTCATCATGCTATTGCACAGTTATATTATATACGAGAGTGCATTTTTACTTTGTCTTTTCTTTAACAAAAATATAGCTGATATCTTCACAATATCAGCTGGTATAATTTTTACAATATGGTTATTAAATTAACTGTAATCATATTCGTTTTCGCGCGCGCACATGTATGTGTGTGTAGGTCAATACTCAAAATTACATACTAGGCTTGTTGATCACACTGTTTTACGTAACACATGATTGTTTAAATACGCTCTAAATATGAGTATAGTATTACTTAATTGCTTATGTTCTGTGTGATTATAAAACTATTGTACAATAATTAGTGAACAGGATTTTCTCTGTTGATTTTACAACAGGTTTAATATTTATTTATATTAATAGCCATTATTAATATTTTTTCTTAGTCGCTCAATCAACAATAACAATTGAAGAACATAAGAAAGAAGCCCTAATAAGAAAGGGAGTCCGACAAGGATGTTCCCTATCTCCGTTACTTTTTAATCTTTACATGGAACTAGCAGTTAATGATGTTAAAGAACAATTTAGATTCGGAGTAACAGTACAAGGTGAAAAGATAAAGATGCTACGATTTGCCGATGATATAGTAATTCTAGCCGAGAGTAAAAAGGATTTAGAAGAAACAATGAACGGCATAGATGAAGTCCTGCGCAAGAACTATCGCATGAAAATAAACAAGAACAAAACAAAAGTAATGAAATGTAGTAGAAATAACAAAGATGGACCGCTGAATGTGAAAATAGGAGGAGAAAAGATTATGGAGGTAGAAGAATTTTGTTATTTGGGAAGTAAAATTACTAAAGATGGACGAAGCAGGAGCGATATAAAATGCCGAATAGCACAAGCTAAACGAGCCTTCAGTAAGAAATATAATTTGTTTACATCAAAAATTAATTTAAATGTCAGGAAAAGATTTTTGAAAGTGTATGTTTGGAGTGTCGCTTTATATGGAAGTGAAACTTGGACAATCGGAGTATCTGAGAAGAAAAGATTAGAAGCTTTTGAAATGTCGTGCTATAGGAGAATGTTAAAAATCAGATGGGTGGATAAAGTGACAAATGAATAGGTATTGCGGGAAATAGATGAAGAAAGAAGCATTTGGAAAAATATAGTTAAAAGAAGAGACAGACTTATAGGCCACATACTAAGGCATCCTGGAATAGTCGCTTTAATATTGGAAGGACAGGTAGAAGGGAAAAATTGTGTAGGCAGGCCACGTTTGGAGTATGTAAAACAAATTGTTGGGGATGTAGGATGTAGAGGGTATACTGAAATGAAACGACTAGCACTAGATAGGGAATCTTGGAGAGCTGCATCAAACCAGTCAAATGACTGAAGACAAAAAAAAAAAGTCGCTCAATTTAACCCCGATGTATATAAAAAAAAAATAAATAAATCTTGTAATTAAATCCAAAATTTATGTAGTCTACTGGTGAATTCGTTTTTAATTTAAAAAAAAAAACAAACCATCATTGTTAACAGTTATATTAGGAAAATAACACGATTTCAATATTGTGTTTTAGAATCTTTAGTTAATTACAAGCGTAGTTTAGTTATCGTCTTATCCGAATCATGGAACAACGATTGATTAATCTATTCTTTTTATCACATATATTTATTTAAAATTAATTGCGATGAGATAAATAAATATATAAACTTGATTCTAAAACCAAGTAAACACGGTGGTGAGGAAGGAAGAAAGACTATTATATAACTTTTGCGTTTTAATACATTTAAGAGAAAAGGTTTTTGCGAATTATAGGAGAGTTGTTTACCTTTTTGAAAAATTTTCCTTTATGTTCTGTTTGTAAACTAAATCGTTGTCATTCTTATTAAATTTCAGCGGATAAACTCTTAAAAATAACTTGTTTTAAAGTCTGCAGTTATTCTAGTATTATTTGGAAGGATTTAGAATGTGTTTTAACATATAAAACCGTCGTATTTTAGAATTTTAATGTGAATTAACAGTTATTATATAGCATTTCTAGACGGTTGTATTTTCGTGGCTATATCATTTTCAAGTATGACTTGTGTTTCTTATTAAGTTACATGCGATATATATATATATATTTTCTTTTTACTCACAAACAGATATAATTTGGACATGTTTTTATAATTAACGAAATTAATTTGGAAACACTTTTACAGCTAAAGAAATTAATTTCATATAATGATAATACTATCTGTTTTACTTATGGAAAAAAAATGTTTCAAATATTATTATTAAAATATATTTCACTATTTTGGTCTGATAAAGCGGCTAAGTAAATATAAAACTACAATTTACTCTTTAATCGAATATAAATATAGATTAAAAAATTGTAGTATTTAATTGATAGGGAAAAATAAATAAAAAATCTTTTTTTTTTATTTACCACGCTTGTAAGTCATATTGACCGTTATATTATCTTTTATTGCACACTGTTATACATTTAAACGTGAAATGGATTTGCTTCTAGTAGTTATCTGTTGAAATGTATATGAAATTTCAGTTGGTATTCTATTAGAACTGTTTGTAGAATAAGTCAGAAGAATTGCTATGATTATTATTGGTACTTCAGGTCTCAATTAGACTTTTTTTTGTAGTTATAAACTTAGTTCTACATGAAAATAATGTTACCCAACATGAGTGCCCGATGTGAGAAAACACTTACAAAGCAGGTAAATGTTTTAAAAAAAATATTTGTAAATTTAGTATTTAAATTTTAAGAATGATTTAAAAAATATATAAATATTCAAGTACGTGAAGTGTTATCGAAACTGAAAGTGTTTTTTTTTTTTTGTTCTAGTTAGTATGGTTGTATCCGGTCACGGATTGTACCCAAATTATTAGGGTTAAACTCTACGTTTTCAGTACAGTATTCAACTGTGATTAGTAGAGCTAAAAAAAGTTTATTTAATTATGTTAACCTTTGTTGATACGGTGTATTTTAATTCAGTGTGTAAAATACTGTATCAAAGTAAAATACTGCACGTGCACAGTATATTTGTATAAAGTTAAATGAAGGTCATAAGAATTAAATTATATATTAATATATTTTTAAATATGGTTATTTAAACTAATTTTTTTGAAAAACAATATTCATCTACGTAATTTAAATTATGCAAACATCGGTTAATGTAGATATTGCACTCTTTATTTGATATATGGATCGTCAAATTTACACCATAGGTCAACCAAATAGAATATTTAAATTTTTTATCTCCGTTTTAATTTTCTTTTAATTTGTGTGCTGCCAATCAATTTTACGTTAGGTAAATTAGATAGATTTTTCTTTTCTGTTTAAGAAAAAATAGTGAATCTACAAAGAAAGGGTTAAAAGAGAAACAGAGATAAATTATTTTTTGAATGCACTCCATGTCATTAAAATATACCACTATATAGACTAATATTTTGTTTTTTGTTTTAATAATAAAGTTTTACAAAACGTAAAAACTAAATCGATGAAAAAATAAATAAAAACTAGTAATTAAAACTGATACAATGTTATTTTTAACCTCTTAAGTCGATAGACTAACATCGTTTTCAAAATAAATGAAAAAATTAATCTTTTTAATTATGGTTTAAATAAAATTAAATGCGGTTTTAAATATTCATTTTAGATTTGATTTTGTATGGTACTAGAAAATTGTTTAATCATATTCTCATCTATGAA
Organism: Lycorma delicatula; assembly: GCF_047948215.1. Taxonomy (NCBI): domain Eukaryota; kingdom Metazoa; phylum Arthropoda; class Insecta; order Hemiptera; family Fulgoridae; genus Lycorma; species Lycorma delicatula. The sequence continues at coordinate 174,096,846 of NC_134456.1, read as the reverse complement.
ACTATCGATTTAATATACGTATATTATTTTCCTAGTCAATAATTTTGAAAATTAAAAAGTTAAAATAATTATAAGATGAAGTTATGGTTGAGGAGTAAATCAGTGGAGGGGGGAACGGTTTCTAAAGTAAAGACGGAGTGAGAAATATTACAAGAGAATATGTTAGTAGTAATATAATTTTAATTGATTCGAGATGTTTTCCGTATTAATAAAGAGACCCTATTGTAAACTAACTAGTAAATTAATTAAATTTATTTAGCATATGAAAATCCCCTTGTAATCCAACATTACAATAAAAGTTGTATTTTATACGTGAATGAATCAGTTTAGATAGAAAACTGATTTTATTAACGTAAGTTATTAAAATATTCTTATTTATTTTCTTTACCTTTTAAAATATTTATTTTTATTTCAGCACTTTAAAGGATAAATTGTTATTTATTTATATATTATTATTATTTTTGTTAATAAATTCATTTTCATATTAGTTTAATTTGATTCAGTTTTATATAATCTGTTTAATTTTTTCATCATGCTATTGCACAGTTATATTATATACGAGAGTGCATTTTTACTTTGTCTTTTCTTTAACAAAAATATAGCTGATATCTTCACAATATCAGCTGGTATAATTTTTACAATATGGTTATTAAATTAACTGTAATCATATTCGTTTTCGCGCGCGCACATGTATGTGTGTGTAGGTCAATACTCAAAATTACATACTAGGCTTGTTGATCACACTGTTTTACGTAACACATGATTGTTTAAATACGCTCTAAATATGAGTATAGTATTACTTAATTGCTTATGTTCTGTGTGATTATAAAACTATTGTACAATAATTAGTGAACAGGATTTTCTCTGTTGATTTTACAACAGGTTTAATATTTATTTATATTAATAGCCATTATTAATATTTTTTCTTAGTCGCTCAATCAACAATAACAATTGAAGAACATAAGAAAGAAGCCCTAATAAGAAAGGGAGTCCGACAAGGATGTTCCCTATCTCCGTTACTTTTTAATCTTTACATGGAACTAGCAGTTAATGATGTTAAAGAACAATTTAGATTCGGAGTAACAGTACAAGGTGAAAAGATAAAGATGCTACGATTTGCCGATGATATAGTAATTCTAGCCGAGAGTAAAAAGGATTTAGAAGAAACAATGAACGGCATAGATGAAGTCCTGCGCAAGAACTATCGCATGAAAATAAACAAGAACAAAACAAAAGTAATGAAATGTAGTAGAAATAACAAAGATGGACCGCTGAATGTGAAAATAGGAGGAGAAAAGATTATGGAGGTAGAAGAATTTTGTTATTTGGGAAGTAAAATTACTAAAGATGGACGAAGCAGGAGCGATATAAAATGCCGAATAGCACAAGCTAAACGAGCCTTCAGTAAGAAATATAATTTGTTTACATCAAAAATTAATTTAAATGTCAGGAAAAGATTTTTGAAAGTGTATGTTTGGAGTGTCGCTTTATATGGAAGTGAAACTTGGACAATCGGAGTATCTGAGAAGAAAAGATTAGAAGCTTTTGAAATGTCGTGCTATAGGAGAATGTTAAAAATCAGATGGGTGGATAAAGTGACAAATGAATAGGTATTGCGGGAAATAGATGAAGAAAGAAGCATTTGGAAAAATATAGTTAAAAGAAGAGACAGACTTATAGGCCACATACTAAGGCATCCTGGAATAGTCGCTTTAATATTGGAAGGACAGGTAGAAGGGAAAAATTGTGTAGGCAGGCCACGTTTGGAGTATGTAAAACAAATTGTTGGGGATGTAGGATGTAGAGGGTATACTGAAATGAAACGACTAGCACTAGATAGGGAATCTTGGAGAGCTGCATCAAACCAGTCAAATGACTGAAGACAAAAAAAAAAAGTCGCTCAATTTAACCCCGATGTATATAAAAAAAAAATAAATAAATCTTGTAATTAAATCCAAAATTTATGTAGTCTACTGGTGAATTCGTTTTTAATTTAAAAAAAAAAACAAACCATCATTGTTAACAGTTATATTAGGAAAATAACACGATTTCAATATTGTGTTTTAGAATCTTTAGTTAATTACAAGCGTAGTTTAGTTATCGTCTTATCCGAATCATGGAACAACGATTGATTAATCTATTCTTTTTATCACATATATTTATTTAAAATTAATTGCGATGAGATAAATAAATATATAAACTTGATTCTAAAACCAAGTAAACACGGTGGTGAGGAAGGAAGAAAGACTATTATATAACTTTTGCGTTTTAATACATTTAAGAGAAAAGGTTTTTGCGAATTATAGGAGAGTTGTTTACCTTTTTGAAAAATTTTCCTTTATGTTCTGTTTGTAAACTAAATCGTTGTCATTCTTATTAAATTTCAGCGGATAAACTCTTAAAAATAACTTGTTTTAAAGTCTGCAGTTATTCTAGTATTATTTGGAAGGATTTAGAATGTGTTTTAACATATAAAACCGTCGTATTTTAGAATTTTAATGTGAATTAACAGTTATAAATAGTTGTAATTTTTATAGAGTGACTTAGCTGTTCGATGTATTCGCGTATAAATTTTATTTTTTTATGAAAAATGAAAGTTAGAATTTTTTTAACACTTTACATAAGTTTAGTAATATTGAGTATATGACATTGGTGTCTCAGGAGATATGCAACGGGTTTATAAATAGATCAGTATTAATAATAAGGATGAGTGATCAGTCAAATGTAATAATGCGACATGTCGATAGGCTTGTAATAAGATTGAGAACATAACAATCGATCATATCGATTACAGGATGGATTGGACTAAGACATTTAAAATTGGTTTTACCGATCATAGCTGTATTATTATTATTATTTTTGTCGGCTGTGTTTTCTTGTGAGACAAATAAATTAGTAGTATTCGTACATTTGAAATTTTTTTTATTGGTTGTGCCATGTACATTATAACCTGAACGCAATGGTTCACTATTTTACTTAGTGGTAACCCTCCCACAGTATACAGTACAATAAATGAATACAAAAAGGCATATTGATTTACTAATATATCAAAATTGCATTAATATTCTTTGTATTTTATAAATATTCTATACGCTACCTTCCTATTTCATATTGCACATTATGGTGTTATTTTTTTTTAATGTATTTCATAATCTGTTTTGTTGTTTGTTTAGTTAATTGTTTAGTAATCTGTATTTATATATAATAATAATTTTTTCGCGATAACGATAAAATTATTATCATTTTAATAGCGACACTGTTTATTTCATCCTTATAAAATATTTGTTTTCAAAATACTTTCATTAATTTATTTTTATATGCTGCGTGAATATTTAATCCGCTGTAAAATACGTCGATGAATTTGTTTACGTTGTGTTATTTCAACTTTATTGTAAACAATAAACAAACATCTTCGATAACTAAAGTGTTGTTGATGTTACTTTATTCGTATAACTTTTTGTTGCCATTAAACCGTGGATGTATTTTTCTTCTAAAATCACGTTTTAGTATTGTCAGTTAATTTTTTTTCAAGGACGTAAATTGTCGTTATTGTTATAAGATTTAATAATTTGTTCTAGAGTAACAAAAAATGTTTTTATTTTGAGGTGTAACGTAATATTTAGAATACAGATTTGTAAGTAGTATCAAGATATATTCTACAATATTTAAGTTCTGGTATTACGTGCATTATAAGAGCTGGTTATGACCGCCATTTAATAATAATGGATTCAAGGTCTCTTTCGTTTATACTTACTATATAGAATGAATTGAAAAGTGGAATGTAACAGTAATCTATATAATGCATTCTTAAATGTATTATGGTCTTACATAATGTAATATTACGATATGAATGTAAATCAGTTACGAAGTAACTTACATTGTTACAATCCGAAGTTTCAGGGAATAGATAATCTATTAGCACACTCCCCACCCCTCTAGTTTTATATGATACTGTTGTGGTTTCAATGTAATTTGTAAACGCATATTTTATCCTTTAAGCCTTTTAATTTAATAGTCTAAAATGGATGATTTTTAAAAAATTCTTGACAAGATTACCTCTGTTCATTTTATATATTTCTATAACTAGAATCTTATGTTTGAATGTGTGAAATTGAAATCCACAAAGTTTCAAAAAACACTTCTTTAGATCCTTGTTTTGTTTTATTGCAAGAATTCTTATTTGGGAAATGAAAATAATCATATAATAAAGGAAAACTATTTCAGAAATCTATGTAATAACGGGTTTTTTTTTCTAAAAGATCATTACAAAATGCTTAGACCAAATAATATTTGTTTTTCATGACAAAGTATCTTGTTCAAAGTTAATAAAACTCTGCTTGTTAAAAGTGTAATTAAGAATTTTTCAATCCGTAAATGGCCGGAGACATTGACATTGTATTTTCAATATATTTTAGTGTTATTCTAAATATTGAAGTTAGTTCTTTATTATTTAAAACAATCGAGAATAAAAATAATTTACTGAGTAACTTCGCTAGCTCATTTGTTAATACGATTTGAAATTTGACCCCAATCAATTTAATGTTGTTAAAATTCTACATAACTGTGAGGGAAATTGGTAAAAGTGGTTTTCTATAATCTTATTTTAAGTAAAGTTTTTATTTAATATTCTTCATTGATTAACCCATTAACGAACACAACCGAGATTTTGGGTCGTTATATTTTTTTTCAGTTTCAAAGTGATTGGCGCATAATTACGGCAGTTACCGTGTCCACAAGAAGGTGAAATATATATATAATTTTTGTAATTGTTTTCTCCTTGCACGCACTTTTTTTTTAGAAATTAGGTTTTTCGCTTTTGTAATTTAAGAAAAAATAATTAAAGCTACCGTAATTAATGTGTTGTTTTGTTATTGTTAAAAACATTTTCTAAATGCTAAATTAGAAAATAGAAATGGTTTTTAAATAAAATAATATATTAATATAATATTCTTATAATTTTTAGGAGTTTTTTTTAATATTTTTTAATATTAGTTTTTAATTGCTAATGATTTATCTTTATGAATAAATAAAAAAATAATGTATTTTATTTTAATAATATTAGATTACATGTTCATTATAACATTAGTAGGAACACGTTTTTTTATAATAATAATAATAATAATATTTTGTAGTAAACAACATTAATTACGTCGTGAGAAAGAGCTCCATTTAATAAACAGTGTAAACATAATTTTACATCTACATTTATCCGTATAAATTTAAAATAAAATAAATCACTTTCGGCACACCGAAAGGCGGAGGTAGATTTTACTGGTGCTAGGTAATTTCCACCTTAAAGTTAAGAAAAACTTCAAATTTACTAAATACGGCAATTGTTGCATGTGAAAAAAGTTTCACATGTTTAGCATATGACAACAGCAAAACAATTCCAGCAAAATTTTGGTCATCCCTTGCCGTAAGGGTTGGTTATATTAAAAACTGTTTCAGACAAACGTTTTAGGTAATGTTTAGAGGACTGACGACCACTTTAAACCGATTCGATACTGTGCCTATCAAGGGAGATATAATTCTTTTTTGTCTTCGAAACCCAATTTTTTCTACCCCCATGGCCAGTGGTTGGAGATATCAAAAAACTTTAATTAGATAAGTTTTAGGCTCTTATCCAAAGAATAATTGAACTTTAAAATTCGATATTTTACTTAATAAGAAAATTATAGCGATATTTTGTTTCTTGTAAAAAGCAACACATTTCCACCCTCATCGTCCGATTTTGCCCATTAACGAACATAACCAAGATTTTGGTCGTTATATTTTATGTATCAGTTTGAAAGTGATTGGCGCAAAATTACGGCAGTTACCGATTCCATAAGAAAAAAACTGTTTGAACTGACGGTGGTTTTGGGGTCTGGGGGATGTGAAACGCGAAGATATTTCGAAATTTTCCGAAAGTCGAATCATGGTACCCATTACAATAGGTAGCTTTCTTATGAAATCTGCCTAAAAGCAGATATAAAAATTTGAAAACGATTGTAATAGTTGATACAATTTTTTTTTTGAAAATTAGCTTGTTTATACAAACTTTCTGTGGAATATGAGGATTTTTCTTTCATCGTATGGAATAACATTGTTTAAGACCCTATTTTTCAGTATGACACTCATATTTTCGTATATATATATATATATATATATATATATATGTGTGTGTGTGTGTGTGTGTGTGTGTGTGTAGTTTAAATAAAATAGTTGCTGTTAAATCATTAAGAACTATTTAATTATGCAAAGTTACTTAATTATACCATACAAATAATAATGGTAATATTAATATATCAATAAATATAATAGTTTCCTTGAAATTATAATTTTATTGTTATAGATATGAACTGGTTTTATAACCTTCAATATTTTTCATTATAACTTCCTTAATCCGAAGGAAGTAAATGTTAGAAATATATTTCGAGAAATCCCAAACGTATTAGTTAAATAAGATCAGATTTATAATATATCGCAATTAAAAAATACAGATATTAATTTTAACTAAACTTTCCTGTGATATTTCTGATAAAAACATTTTTCCTTCCAGTTTTTAATATTACTTGTCATAGCGGCTATAATGATATTGGAAAAGAACTGATCCCTCTCCTGATTTTATTTATCAATATTTTTTTAGTTTCCCGTATCTAAAAATTTGAAGAATATAACTAGAAAATTAGTGAATGATTAATTGTCTAGCTTAGTAATAGTTGAACCGTGTATTCAGGAAGTTTGGTATCTATATATTAAGAAAATTGGATATATATATTTATATATACATTTTTTTTTTTTCAATTAGGTGAAAAGGTAGGAAGATATTAATAGATATTACTTTGTAAGTAGGCTTTTAATAAAATTCTTCTTTAATGTGTTTTTTTTTTAGCGTATAACATAGTGCAGCGTTGCCAAATCCTTTCGGGCAATTTAATTTTGTACCTACATTGTACGCACTTTTTATAAAAAGAAATGAATTGGTAACATGACGTCGCTTCCCATATTCTTTATTTAATAATTCATGAAGAAAAAAAAATGTGACAGAAAAACTTTCTTATCGTAATTTTATTTGAATGAGTAATTCATAATGAAGCCAACACTGCCTATTCCATATCTCTACGAGTTGTAGTTGTCACGTATACTTAAAAACAATTTAAAAAAAATGTGTTAACGTTAGTAATTTGGATTCGATGATTCATTAATATTAGAAATATATGATTATATTGTATAATCAGCCTATTGAGTTCAGAAACATAACTTTAAAAAGCTGAGTCCTATTTCGGAATTACCTAACCAAATCTATATAAATTTTCTTAAAAATTATAAAAAAGCATTGAGTAGACTTTTAAATTAAACCAGTCTCAAATAATGGTCTTAGTTATACCACTTTTTATGCGTTCAACTATTAGAAAAATTGTTTTTTTGCTTCATGTTTGCACTTTTTCATCTCTTAATTTCTCCGTTTTTGTGTTCGTTTTCTTTTAAAATAGTTGTATTCTTTAAAAATATATTCAATTTTATTTTTATAAAAAAACATTTGTGATCATTTCATCTTTTAATGAGATTAGTTTATTACCCTATTCGTTTTTATATAATTTATATTTTAAATGTTATTTACACACTACATTATGTATTATTTACGTCACATAATTTTTAATTGCAATCAATATAAATTTACGTAGCAGTACGTAATTTAGATATCTGTATTTTTTATTATATATTGCCCTCTTCAAGAATATATTTTAATCATTGTAAATAATATTTCTAAATTTCTGTTGTCCATAAAAATTATTAACTTAGTTAATGATTCAGAAGTAAATCGTTTCGATATTTATAACCTATACCGTTAAATTAAATATATATTAATGTATGGAAGTTAGAGGCGAAAAGTTTAAATTCCCTTTGTCTTAAATAGTTAATTTAATTCTTGTAATATTTTCTATGCAGATTTTGATTTAAGTAATTAATTATATTGCTCTCTCTCTCTCTCTCTCTCTCTCTCTCTCTCTCTCTCTCTCTCTCTCTCTCTCTCTCTCTCTCTCTCCCGTCTACATGTGTATGTATATATGTATATGTATGTCGAATAAATGGTAAATATATTAATTTATTTATTGTAATACGAAAAAAGAATAAGAGCTTTTGCGATGGAAGATTATTTTTCTACAAAGTGAAGTTTTTAAATATTGCGAAAATATTCTTTGTGTAACCTTAGTCAACATAAAAAAATGCATTAAAAGTATGAGTTTTAGATTTTAAAAGAAGATTTACGATAAGATAAATAATTTACATTTTTTCTGTATTTATTTATAATTTAGTTTATTGTCATTTACTTTTTAAGTGGTAAATGATAAAATTGCATTTAAAATCTTATAATTTTAACAAATAATATTTATATCTTTTAGTTTTATATTCAGTCTTATAGAGAAATCTGTTATAAATACATATAATTTTTCAGTGAAATTATTAAAAGTATTTTCACATAAATAGATTTAGTGAAATAAACCGTGTTCTTAGTTCAATGCCGTGATTTCCTAATGAGCAGAAAAGACAATGTAATTTTATTATTGTGTAACATTGTATTGTCTTGTATCTTATCTTAAAAAGAAATTGTAAACAAAAATATTAACGGTTTTGTTTATTTTTAATATCTGTCTCTCTCTCTCTGTGTGTGTGTGTGTGTGTGTGCGCGCGCGCGCGTGTTTCATAACCTTTGATTTTTTAAAAATTATTATTAACAAATGCAATGTGTTATATCAATTTTCTTATAAACATAAGTTTGTAAAATTGAATATCATTTTTTATTTTTTAATATTATGTTTTTTGAGAGTGTGTATTTATAACGTACTATATACGTGTAATAAATGTGTATGTTGATTAATTTTTTTGTTGTTTTTGTTTTGTTTCTAGCATATGGAAAAGTGTTTCTTGTACGAAAAAAAGGAGGAAAAGATGATGGTCGATTATATGCTATGAAAGTATTGAAAAAAGCGACCATAGTCCAAAAGAAAAAGACCACGGAACACACTAAGACGGAAAGGCAGGTCCTTGAGTCAGTTCGTCAGTCTCCCTTCCTTGTTACCTTACATTATGCTTTTCAGACTGATGCCAAATTACATCTTATACTTGGTAAGCATGAATTTATTATTTTTTTTATTATAAAATTATTTAATATTAATAACGTTTATGTTACTTTATAATTACGTATTACACAGTACTAGTAATATTTATCCGGGTTTTCAAAGACTGACGATGCCATTTTTACTGCTAAATATCAACTGCATTTCAGTGAGCAAGACATCTCAATATTTAGTTCCAGGAAACTATTTCATTCCTCACTTTTCCTCTGTTGTTGAGAATGCTTATTCTTAAGAATAATTTTGGATGTTTGATCACTACCTTGTTGCTTACTTCAGACCGCATAAAAATCTTTTTAGTTTAGACAATTAAAGTACTATTTTTTAACTGTTTGTAAGTGATTTATGTAATAAATTAACATGTTTCTGCTACTGATTTCTACTAGAAATAAACATATTTGATTAGTGCAGTAAATACGTAATAAAAAATAAATTCTGTTCTCTTAATTTTATATGCAAGTGTTAAATATTGTTGCAATTATAAAATTATCTTTAAAAATATTGTTTCATTGTTCCACGATATATTTTAAATTACATTATGGTATATGTAATGCATTTTGCTTGTTGGGTTAAAAGAATTTACACGAGGCGTTTTTTTTCAGTAAAGAATTTTGTATATTAATTTGTTGATTTATATAATTTTTCCCCACCCTTCTTAAGGCTACAGCCCATGAAAAGCTAACGACGTGCAAGAAATAGGATTAAGAATAAGAAACGCTGTTTGGCAGTAATAATGTTGGTAACTGTTCAGCCTCTTCCAATGTTTTGAAATTAGTGAAATTCTCACTTTTTCAGTTTAACTAAATAGCATTCGATTTTGGTCGGCTTAATAATATTCATCCCTATATATTGTAGGATTTTCCTACATATAACTGTATTAAACATCTGCAATTAGGCAAAAATCTTATATGATAGTTTTATGTTATCACTGTGTTTTATTTAAATTAATAATAATTATTTTTAAACTTATTCTTCGCATTCTAACCTGCCGGGTTAGTCTAATGGTTAAACTCATCATCGCAAAATCAGCTGATTTTCGAATTCGAGAGTTCTAAGGTTCTAGTCCTTGTAAAGGCAATTGCTTTATTTTGGACTTGAATGCTAGACTATGATTTGAATGACTAGATACCGGTGTTCTTTGGTAGCTTTCTTTTTTGATTTTCCGTAGGGGGAGGAAAAGCTCTGTCAGGCCCGCTCTGGTGGCAGTGCGGGACTGTTACCCGCTAAAAAGCCTCTCGCTCTAGTCACGCAAGGGGCCAGACCTTGTCTCTCTCTCACACTCACACACACACACACACACACACACACACACACACACACACACACACACACACACACACACACACACACACACACACACACACACACACACACACACACACACACACACACACACACACACACACTCACTCACTCACTCACTCACTCAGACTTTCATAAAAATTTTAGAGGACGAAATTAGATACACTTGTTCTATCAATAATTAATGCACAAAAGCATTTTAAATAAATTCGTTAATTTTTAGATTTATGTCACACATTGTTGAAACAAAAACAATAATTTTTTAAGTTTAATAAAAACAAATGAACTAGAGTCATATCCGTTCAGCAAAAAATAGGCGAAATTAAGGTTAAAAGCCAGCTCAGACTATAATATTATTATAACTTTAGTCTTTATGGTGTAATGTTGTAAATATAAAAATTGATGTAGTCAGTTAGATCTAGATTTGGCTAAACATGTTGCTTAAGATTTGATCTTCATTTGTTGGCACAGTAACATTTCTACAAAATTTTCCAGCTTTTAAATATGAGTTACGTAATTATAGTCATGTAATAACATGACTATATGGTTTCTTTTTAATGAAGAACTTTCTCCCGTCAATAAAATGTAATGTATCTTTCTTTTTTGACAATTTTGATTTAGGTTTGAATAAAAATGCAGTATTTTAGTAAACTTTCTAGATGGATTTAAATTACTTTAAATATAATTTTTTTTTTCTTTAAAATATTATTACTGTACTATATTACTAAATATTATTAATATCATTTGTTTTAGTAGATTATTAATCTGAAAATTCATTATAGAAGATGAGACTATATTCCTTATATTTTCTCCTATATTCTTGTTGAAAAATTTGTTTTACTGACGTTTCATCTTAAAAATATATCGACGAACTACATTTTGTTTAACTTTTCATGAATAAAACAGGTTGATTGGTTGTTATTTAAGAAAGTCACATCAGATTTGTGTTTTATTATACGCTGTTCATGGTTTTAAATTAACCGTAATAATTTTATGAATAGATAATTGTAACTTTCAAGTAGAGACTCTGTGTTATTACGGAGATTGTATTGGAAATAATCTCTTCAGCAGAGCATTCAATTCCTTTAACTAAGACAAAATGATATACTGTACTAGTTTATTTTCATCCCTTTGAAACGTAACATTGAATAAGAGTATAAGGGGGTGGGTTAACTCGTTTCATCCATCCGTGTATTTAAATTTAGAGGCTGTAAGTATTTTAATCAGGTTGACATAGTTGCATGCGCTGTTGTGATGGGCATTTTAAAATGCACAACGGTCGTCTGGGTTTATATTTCTTTTGCAACAAACATTTTTTCATTTGATTGTTTAGTAAATAATTAGAAACTCCTTTTTTTTCTAAATTGTCTTCTATATTAAATTATTTTTATTAAATTATTCGTTACTTTTTATAAAAATATAAATAATCAGAAATATAATTTTTTAATTATTTACTTGTATTTATTTATGAAAATTTGTGTTAAAATAAAATTCCACTGAACGTTGGGTTACAATTAACAGTACTGTGCGGTGAATGATCTTGAAAATAGACCATCAGTGCTGAACTTTAATTCTGTAAAATAATTGAAAGACTTGGTGTACGGGATTACACTAATTAAAAAAATAACACTAAATAAAAATATTGCTCGTAATTTCTTTCCTCTTCTGCTAGAGATTGTATTTGAAATAATCTCTTCAGCAGAGCATTCAACTGCTTTAACTAAGACAAAGTAATATACTATGCTGGTTTATTTTTATCCATTTGAATCGTTCAGCCTCTAAAGTTCCGATACAAAGTTGTACTCAATGTGTCTTGGAGTACGGAATTAAGTACAAGGAAAACAAACTATGTAAACATCGAAATTTTTCAATAGATTCAAACCAAACGGCTTAACGCATTCACCAAGTCATCATTGTATATTTATAACTCGTTTATCAACATAGAATATAAACATATCAATCACTGAAGAAGAAATTCTCGGACTTTCCGCATCCCAATAGTTAGAAAAATAAAAATGTCAAAATTACGAAGCCCTAAATTATGAGATCCTATTTAGATACAGTACCAATGTTCAAAAGGGTAATTTAAAGAAAACGGAACGAAATATCTAATCAATTTCAAAACCAAGTATTATAAATAAACATAATCAACACAGCATAGAAGAGTTTTAAGAAAGAACGCCGAAGGGTTCTATCCAAGACATCATTGCATTACAGCATTACATAAAAACACATTATTTTATTGCTTAGAAAATAACAATTACAAATACCTAGAAATGTGATAAATATTTTTTTAATCATATATTTTTTTTAAACAAGAAGGTGGGGTAAATACGCACCTGAGACATTAATTAAAAAAAAAAACCATTTTCTATTGTTGATTGTGGAATAACAAGAAAAGTACAGGATGAAAATAAGCAGAAGCTCTTAAAATCTATCTATCGACTTCTGTGGGTTTTTCTTTTAGTACATTATATAGTTTTTCTTGTTTAATAATAGATTTAAAAGCAAGTATACAATCATTAACCTTTCCTTTAAAAACTTTCTATTGTATAAATTTATCCGTTAGTTTCGCAAAATGTCACAGAATTAGAGTGCATGATATTAATATAGATTGATTTATAATTTAAAATAATAATCACACAAATTGATTTAAATGGTAATTATGTTTTTCGTTTACATGATGGAAAACACAATGTACAATACTGAATCATTTTCTCCTTGTTTATTATTATTATTTCATATAAATATTGTAAGTTAATTGAAATCTCAACACCGAAGGCAATGAAACTTCGTTGAATGATAATTTTTATGTGCTTCGTTAATTAAACTGCAATACAAGTAATTAAAAATTTTTAATTATTTATTAATATATATTTTTTTAAATTATTTGTTTTTCATTTTTTTCCTTTAATTTTTTTTACTTTTTCATAACCAAGTGCAATCTTATGTATTTGCATTTGTATTACTTCTAATCCACCGTCCGCTGTTTCAAATTTTAGTTAAGGTCAGTCATCCAAAACTATTTATTACAAAATGAATTTCTAATTAAAAAAAAAAATCGTTACTATTTTTTACTTTCTTGTACGAATGTACGAAGGAAAGGAAATATTATGACAGCGAAAAATTTTAGTTTTCAGATTTCAACGGAAAAATCCATTTTAAACATCCGTGAATCCATTTTGATTAGTTTCGGTTTATGTCTGTACTTACGGATGTATCTCGCATAACTCTAAAACAATTAGCCGTAGAATGTTGAAATTTTAAATTAAGGTCTATTGTAACATCTAGTTTGTGCACCTCCCCTTTTGATTGCAATCGACTGTACCAAAAGTGTCCAAAAAAGCCCAAAATCCAAAAATATGTTGATTTTGGACTTTTCCATAACTGCAGTAATAAGCCCTCATTGAGAGATTTTCAACGATATATCATAAGTGGTACTTATTTTCATTGGTTCCAGAGTTATAGCCAAATAAAAGTTTAATTAATGAAATATTTGGATCTTACAAGGTGGAAGCACATCGGTTTTTATACTCTATTTGATAAATAAACATAATCATGTGTATGGTTATTTTAATTTAAAAATATAAAAATAAATACAGTTTCTTTAAACCGTGATCATTACTTTCGATAATTTTTTATACTTTTAAAATAGATCTGCTTATTTCTAATATAAATCGATTTTCTCCTTGATGGAGAAAGTAAATAAAATTTTTGTTTCCTGCTGAACGGGAAAATAACCATTTTCGGATAAAAATTAATGTTTTGCTTTATACTATCAGACCCTGTTTTAATTTTGGCTTCAATACGTTATTGCAATTATTAAACTAAGCATCCTTCTCTGAGTAATGATGTTGATTGTATACCCAATCCACGGAAGGAACAGAGAGAAGACACTTGCAGGGCTGAATATAACTTGCATTTCGGAGGGCTTATTATGTTCACATTCAAAATTGTTTTGGGCATATTGAAGAAAGTAAAGTAAAACTATTACACTTCTCAATTTTCCTAGTAATCGTGGCCTGGAATTTTGGTATTGTTGGGAAAGGCTATGTATGTTTCTGCGCACGCGCGCGTGTGTTACGCTTCACACGCACATTCATTTATATTCACGAAGTATTTGCTAAATTGAAGACTTTTGTATTACGAAAATTTTAAAACGCATTATCTGATATTTTTGAATAATTTATAGTAATAACTTATTTAACTCATTAAACTTTGTAATCAATTTGTACTATTAATTATGGATTACTTTATTACATAGTTTTTGATGTATAAGAAGAAAATCCGTTATAAAGTTCGTTAATTAATTTATTTGCGATATGTTTTTATAGTCCATTTTTTCTAACCATAATAAATCATAACGTTTTATGTGTTTCTGTATAAAAAAAAATAGAAAAAATAAAAATAAAAAGGAAGAAATATTTTGATGTTTAACTTTCACTACTTTCACTTGCTGGCCATTTGTTTCATTTGTTAGTAAGATTCTTTACTTCTTTTACATTAAATTTGAACTAAAAAAGAGTAATTAAATTTAACATAGAGCTTACCTTAAAGAAATTGTTTTTTTTTTGGTTTTTTTAAAGGCAGGTTTTTTTTAAATATTTAATTTGCGAAATTTTAATTTTTGTCCTCTAAATGAGATAAAAAAATCACAATTATGAATTATCATCAAATCATCAGATTGATTGGAAACATGACAAATTTTTGTAATTTGGGGTAGATTATTTTAATGTAGACGCTTTTCCGTTGCCGGCACGGAGGCCGGCAACGGAAAATCGCGTGCCTGGCGCGAGTGGTAGCGTCTCGGCCTTTCACCCGGAGGTTCTGGGTTTGTACATTAAAAATATATTTTATATTTAGCACTGTAATAAAAACTTTATAACTTAAGAAATTATTATTTAATAATTTTACTTGTTTAATAAATTTAGATATATCTATCCTGTAAATGACGAATATTCTTGTTTATTCTGAACAGTTTAATTTTAATTAAAACAGTTCAAAATTTCATGAAAATTTCTGGACGGCAAATATTTACAAACGAGATATTTACATTTGATGAGTAGTAGTAGTAGTAATACATTGCCCCATCAGTGACCATATATAATAATTTAGTAAAGGTTTCGTTGATGTAAGTTGGCTCAGTAATATCATGTTCTCTCTTTCTTGTAATATTAATATTACTTTTCAGATTGATTTTTTTTTTATTGGGTAGTATATTAATCTTCAGTTTTTCTCGTTTTGGGATGTCATCAAGTTACTACAGAATTGTTTGTTGATAATTATACATTCTCTTTTCGTTTTGGCTAATAATCGTTGGAAGTGACGAAAAACGCTTGTTTCCTTTGCGCTAATAAATATGCATTTTTTAACGTATACCATTAGTGAAATCGATAGTTATCGTATGGTTTTGTAAGCAAAGACTTGGCCGATTTATCAACATTATGTTCTTTTTTTGATTTTTCTTTATTTTTAAAGGTTCATATATATTTTATTGTCATTTGTGAGAATCATACCAAATAATGAAATTATATTTTATTAATCTTTGAAATTGATCTTTTTTAAATGAAATAGTTATGTTATAATGGTTTATTTAAAAACAAAAATTTTTAAATGTATAAAATGTAGTAAAATTCAGCATTGGTTCTATAAATTTATTACTTTATGTTAAAAGGAATTATATTACTGATTTACATGTAACAATGAATGATTTTTTTTTTTAGTTGATTAATATTTTAAGATAAATTTGTCTCAGTGTAATAGTGTTCAGCTTTTATTATATTGAATTCATTGACTGATAAATAAATTAATCAAATGAAATTAAGACGAAAACGATTTACAACATTTTTAACCTTTTTTTCTAATTTATTATCAAATTTTTCCCCATTGTAAAATATCTATAAAGTAAATATTCTGACCTGTTATCATAAGTTTAAGATTAATTCTGTTTGATTTCATTATAGAAAGTTAAATACATTTTATTATTTTTAAATGTACTCTTTGCATATGGCATTATTTTAATGAAGTAATATTGTTACAAACTGTGGCAGATAAAACCTGTAATAATGATAATAGTTTTTTTTTAATGCTATAAAATGTTACCATATCACTTTTTATTAACTGTTTAATGCAGTGTTTCTGTTATAACTAATAAGAGAGTAATTTAAACATATTCATTTTGTTTCGTTTTTGTTAATTTAATTAAAATTGAACTGCAGCGTTGTATCCACGTGTTGTCATCGCTGCTCTGCTGTGTTTTATAATTATTATTTTTTCGGCTATCAAAGTCATTGTATTTTTTTTGTTGAAGTATTTATGTAATCCATTTTCTTTATTTTCAGTTTTAAACATGTTAATCGATAGCCTGTATGTGTTCTAAACATTTGTTTTCTTTACTACTTTTTTCCTTTTGGGACCAAAATTACTAACCCAGGTTATTTAGTTAATTTCAAATTATATCAACCCATTTAATTTTTTTTTAATTTGAAATTTTCAACGTTGATTACCTGTTGCTGATAAAGGAAACCTATGATCGATATAAATAACATAAACTAATTTTATTTACAACTCCAAACTTCTTTTTTCAACATACTTTTTCTAAATATTTTCTTTTACCTCCTTTCTTTTAAGGTAGTAATTCTTGTGTTGCCATTCTTACTTTATCACTTTTAATTTTGCTGCCTAAATAACAACAATTGTGCAATTTCTGATTGGTTTTTCTATTAGTGTAACATTTAATTCATTATTTTTTCTCATTAACTTTCATCCAGTTTTTGTTTGCCCTTACTTATTTATAATTTGATGATTTAATTTATTTAATTGTGTTATTTATTAAAGATACAGTTTTTGATTTTAGTAAGCGAGTAATCTTTTATTACTTACACAAGCATTAACACAAATAAAAGGTAATGCATTCCTAGACCCTTCTTTCTTTCTTTTTCCTGTTTAGGCTCCGGTAACTACCGTTTAGATAATTCTTCAGAGGATGAATGAGGATGATATGTATGAGTGTAAATGAAGTGTAGTCTTGTACATTCTCAGTTCGACAAATCCTGAGATGTGTGGTTAATTGAAACCCAACCACCAAAGAACACCGGTATCCACGATCTAGTATTTAAATCCGTGTAAAAATAACTGGCTTTACTAGGACTTGAACGCTGTAACTCTCGACTTCCAAATCAGCTGATTTGGGGAGACGCGTTAACCACTAGAGCAACCCGGTGGGTGCATTCCTAGACCCTGGCAGGATAGGAACGTAACGGACAGCCCTCTTGAGGAGGGGTGTCTTGGCTGCCCAGAAGAGGTAGTCGGGGCGTCCTTGTGATCCAGTGGAATTCCGGTGGGTAGCCTCTGGGTTGGGCCTAGCTAGAGGGTGCAGACTATTGCCACGACACCCTGAGGCGACCGAGTTACTTCTAACCGGCGGGGACCGGTTGCCTTGGGGGTGTTTAAACAAGGGGGAAAAGTTATACCTAATTTTGGTAATTTAAAATTTAAATGACCTTTAATCACGACTATTGATATCTCCGTAAAAATGATAGTTGAAGTTTTTACAGCCCTTCTGGATCCATTCTTGTTTTTCTTAAAATTTGGCAATAAATTTCCAGCAATTATCTGAGTAACGGCTAATGCTATTAATTACAACTACCCTATTTGGGTTTGTATTACAAGAAGTGTTGTCTTCTAGGAAAAAGGGTTAAACACAGTAGAGATGATTGGCGTTTGCTGAAATTCTCTCATAACGTGGGCTTATCCCCGCTCTCGATAGTGAGAATAGCATTTTGTGGTAAAGTTAAAGTGATACACCTTGCTCAAAGATGGAAAGTAGATAACAGTGATAGAAAGAGAGAATAGGTTTGAATGCGACAAGTATCGACGACATTTTTATGGTTTTTAACGCTTTAAATCTCGTACAGAAATATTTATTTACTTAAAGTATATTTATATTTTATATCGCAATCAGTAATATTGAAATTATAAATAATGCTTTTTTAAAAGTACGAGTATAATTTCAGTTAAAATTTAAACATTTAACAATCAGATTTTTGTTCTTAAGGTATTGGATATTTGTAATAACTTCCTCGGTCTTTAGTCTTAAAAATTAAAGTGCCTTCATAACACCTTCTTACACATATTCCTAAATATTATGTAATTAATTATACAGAAATAAGATATTCCTATATCTAATATCGATTATAATATAATAATCTTACTTATGAATTACTCCTGTAATATACTCCACCATTTTCATCTCATGCATTGTCTTTTAATAAAATAATAAGCGTAAAATTAAGATAAAAATTTAATTTACAATAATTATCAAATTAATTTTTGTATTAAGTCCAACTGTTTTTAATTCTGTTTGATAAATTATTAATTAATGCTTTGGTGTGTAATATCAGTATGATTAATGGTACAGTTTAACCTTATCAAAAAAATTAAATAAATAATACTTTACAATATTACTTTAATATATAATAGACACTTTAGTATCATAGACAATAATAATCACATAATTATATCTTTGTCTATGAGTTTCAAGCAGAATTGCTGGTTTATATAATAATAACAAAAGTAATTGTACTGTATATATCTGATCTTTATTTTATTCTGCTACTGAAATATCTTGTTAAAAGAATGAAGTAAAACTGAAGAATAATATCTCGTTTTGATTATTTTCTAACCAATTCGACTTTGGCACGTTTGTGCCAAACTTTAAAAGTTGTAAAAGTACCCCTTTTGATATACATATTGGAAAATCACGTTTCATTGTCCCTCGACAATTTTTAGCGATTTAGCACAAATGATTTTGTAGTTATCGGATATTTTCCAAGTAATAACCTTTTTGCAAGTAATTATTTTTAAAAAATAAGAAAAAGTTTTTTTGGTGAGCCGAATAAGAAACTGTTTGTAACAATAATTATTTCCTCATGAATGAAATGATTTTAATAGGCAAACGCTGATTAAATATTTTGTGTTCAGGTGACTTACAGTAATTCTAAGATAATCATCACCGTTTTGTCTTCATAACAGCCGACAACAGCAGCTGTTTACGTTATTACTTGATCATTATACTATTTTTCCGATCTATCTTCTTCGTTGATTTGTTTGAGGAATTAATTATTTTTCAAATATAATTTCTTAATTGTCATAATGATAGTAAATTTTAATTAATATACAATAAATTTTGTTATTCGTTTTATCAAACTAAGCGTACAATATTTTTTAATTTTTAAAAATAAATATTTCTGACTTAAATAAATGTTAAGTGGAAAACGTGCATTTAAAAAACGCTATAATTTGGTGAAGACAATCAAAAAATGCATTTATTAAGATATAATTTGTTTTTAATGGATGTCTCACGCGGTTTACTTAAAATCTGAAAAGATTAAAACTAATTTAAAAAGGGCACGCTTCTTTAGTTTTCCTTCAAATATTTTAATTATAATTTCATTAAATAAATTATATACTATAAATTAACAGTATAAAGGTCGGACAACAAAAATTAAAAAAACTGTTCGGAATTTCTCTTTAATATTATTGAGTTATTTTACTTCAGACTCATTGACAAAGGCATAATAATGGTTCCACTATATTTAGGTGGTCAGCGATATGCATAGAACAACGATATGCATACGTTACAGAAGTAACGTATAAAGTTAAAAAACTTTCAGTTATTGTAAATTACTGTAGTAATAGTGGTTAGTAGTGAATGTCAATTAAAAATTAAAATTAGTATGATTTACTATCAGATAAAGTTCTTATATTAAAGAGATATCCCTGACGATGACCTTTATTATATCGAAAGTATTTTAATTTATAAATTAAAATTGTCGGTAAGGTTGAAGTTTTCTGTTGTTTCTAATTCTAATGTTTTTTAAATTACTATTACAGACAAATCACTGCATATTATTCTCTTCGTAAATCTACATTAGTGGAAGTTTTCCAAACAGAATACCATAAATAAGCCTTTTAAATAATATTTTAGTGCTATACACTGCATTTAAGTATATGCGATTACATTTAAATTCAGTTTAATGTATTTATTTTTTTTATAAAAATTTTGTCAGAACTTGCAATAAGTTTTATGTTTTAATGCTATTTACTATTTTTTCCCTCGTTTTAACTATTTAATTTGAATTTAATATTTACATTCAGTCTTGTATCACGCAACTCTCGAATGAGCATATCCTTATTCACTTCACTGAACTATTCAGATCTTTATTTAGCTTTTATTTACTGCCAACCGAGTTTTCAGATAGCTATATTTCTTCTGTGAATATTTCTTTTCTTTCTATAAGAATGTTTGTGTTTTATATTACTTTTTTTTATACTTTTACAAATAACGTAGTTTACATTCTGTTTTAAGCTCTATAATTATTTTATAAATTATAAAAACAGTATCTTAAATTTAAAGTATTCTGAAATATTGCACTTTTTATCTTTAAAGTTAAATATAATATTAGTTGTGAATTCTAAGTAACAGTAATATTCATTCTTAATGGATATTCTGTGCTACATTATTTTTTTTTAGTCCCATTTTAATTCCACGCATACCTTTCTGTGACTATAGTACTTGTTATTTATTTCAACAATTTCATTTAATATTAAATAAAACTGTGCTATTTTCCTTCTGAATTATTACTGTTTTACTTTGTTGCAAAATACAGTTACTAATGTTTTTCTTACACTGTTAATGAATCTGTTTTTAATTTTCAACCATATTTTCTAAACAAGGTCGGAAATTTATAATATTTCTTTTTTTAATTAAAAGAGAAATATTTTGTCACAAAATACTTTTTTTTATAAAATTTACCTAAATAAAAACTATTATATTAATTTATTTTAATAATAATTATTTTATGTAAAATTAAACTATATTACTAAAATTTATTTACGAAGTTTTTCCCAAATTTTATAGCCGGGTTGGTTGAAAAGTGGATTTCAGTTTGATCCATTGAGTTTAATTTTTTCCAAATATTATCGGTGTAAATAATTTTAAACGAAAAATTACCTAATAGTATAATCTGATATGAAGATATATTCTAATTTTTTATTATCATTACTTATTCCTCGATTAATATAGAGCATAATGTATACCATGATTTCATGAAACTAAAAATTATTTTCACGCAAGACTAATCGGAAAACTAGGAGTAAAAAAAAAATATTTATTTGTTTTTTTTTCTCGGTATAGTCTGCTAAAAATAATGGGCCTACTAATTTTTTAAGTAAAGTTAAAACCAAGAAATTTCACACAAAGAAACTTTAAAAATATATATTAACAAAACCGATCTTCAAAAAATAAACTAAAAAGAATTCTGTTCTTTAAATTACACCTTTCTGAAGTCTGTGCCCAAAAGCAAAACGGACAAATAAGTCCCAAGTTTTAATATGGCGCTGACTTCTAACGCCAGAAGATAAAGAAGTGAAGAATTTTGTAATTTTTAGTAAGTTTTTGAAGCCTCTTTTTTTTATTAAATCTTTTAGAAGTAATTTTCGATGTAATGATTGAATCAGCGCAAAGGATCTAAAATATAATATAAATCATACAGACTTTAAAACTAGAAGATGTCATAGACAAATACTTAATGAAAAAACTAGTTTTTTGTTGATTTTTTTTTTTAATAATCACGGTTAATTAAGAAGAAAGCGTAGGAAATGTAACGTCTAGAATAGATAAATTTAGCTAATATTTTATAATTAAAAGTAACAAAATAAAAAAAAATAAAAAAAGTACTATTCAGATTTATTTGAAATATTGAAGGTGATTATTTTACATTTATGTGTGTGTGTTTGAATAATCATGGGATCAATTATTTTATGACATAAAAAACGTGAAAATCGTAAATTATGTGTGTCATGTAGTTTATTACATTTAATTTCTTTATACTTAATAGTAGTTAAATATTTTCTACAATTTTGTGTTTTAATATTTTTAAGCACACTTTTTCAGTATTAAATAATTAATGTAAATAACGATTTATTGTGCCAATTACAAATAAACTTGTTTTAATTTTCCAATGTTTAATTACTTTTTATACTAATATTTTTTCCATTATAACATTTATCGGGGGAAAAACGATTGTAAAATATATATCTGTTGTATCGATTACAGTGTTTATATCAAAACCATCGTCTTTAAATAACTAGGTCGCTGTCTATTCCGGAAAGTAGCTTTTCAGTTGTCACGAAGGTACGGAACGGAATATCACAATTTATATATTACCTAACAATTTTTATTAATTGAATTGAATTGAAAGTAGCGGTGAAAGCATACAACACTACAATTACAATGTATTGAATGGTGTTGTTTATCGTGACTTAAATTGTTGAACCCGCTACGAGGACCCCGTTATCTCTTCCCTTCTCATTTGGAAGTGTGACGAATTAATGCTTATCAATTATTATGCATTATTAATTGTTATCTAATCATTTTAGATTAATTTATCTAAACAAGACATATTACTGTCTTTAATGTGTACAATTCATTGTTAGCCTATTTTATATTTGCCCTTAATTGACTGTTACACAATATTTTAGAGGTTTTATTTTCTATAGAATACAATAGTAGTTCATTTGTCGCCTTTTTTTACTTACTGTATCAGATAACTTATTATATTATGTTTAATTTTTACATTAACGTATAATTTTTTTGTTGTGTATTAATTATATATATATAAATAAAATTATTAATTTCTCCAGCTGTATCCGTTTCATAAATTAATATTTGGATCATTTTTTCAGCAAGGCCTTTAACAAATTAAAAAAAAAATAGAATTGTTTTTTAGTTAATTGAAAAGCGTATTATTTTCTATCTAAAAATACGATTAAACAAATATTTATAATGTACAGTCGAATTGGTTTTCGATGGATTTCATTTATTTAATTTTACTACATTTTGAGCTTCATTAAATTCAAATTGCAGCTTTAGAAGTCATTATAACAAAATTTTATAACTTTTAAAAGCGAAAACCCATTGTATCTACTCACATAAATAACAAAATAAATAGCTATAAAATATTTAAGAATAAATAAGTAATATATTTACTAATTATAATAAAGTAGTTTTATTCAGTTTTGCTCATACGTTGTTATATTTATCTCAACGTAATATGTTAACGTCGTAACATGTTTTAGTTGCATAACCCTAATTACATAACTGCTTAATCTAAGTTACTATGATGTTTATATTAATTTTAAAATGATATTATTTTAACAATGTGATCAATTCAACTTGCATTCTCTGAGATTAATAATTTTCTTTCTCTAATCGGTTACTTGAAGGTTTCAATTTTAGGGTAAAGTGAAGTCTGTATTTTGGTGGTGTGTTTTATTAAATTGTTATAACACATTCGGTTCAATAAAGAAGACGAAACTGACTGTTATCTCGCTTTTATCTTCTGTACTCGTAATAAAATGGGTGTTTTTAAAGACGGCAGTGTCTATTTCGGGATGACTCTTTGCAGGTCATCTATCACCGTTAATGTTATTGCAATAGCAGATAAACAAACGGAAATAAAATTTTTGCTACCCTTAATTTTTGAAAAAGAAAAGTTTTGTAATTTATATTAAAGGATAAAACAAATTACGAATATATCATGTTTGTGTAGCTATTTTCAATTCCCAGTTTTTCAGACCTGGAGTTATGTAAATTACATATTTTCTGAATTAGCTGTAAGTTTCCCTAAAAATCTGGAAAATATATTATCTTCATTGTAATTAATACAGCAAGATTCTGTAATCAGTGAAACTTGGTAGTGAATTATAAATTACCGATTTTTGAACATTAATCTTGATTTCATCCCATGCCCTTTATTTATCATCTGAAAAAATATTAAAAATTTAACCCGGAAATGTATAAACGTTTTAAATTTTAATGCAGATTTTTCTAATTATGTATTTTTAGCGTATACCTATTACTTAAAACATAACTAATTTAGTGTTTAAATAAATGAATCGGTATTCTGAGATAAGGCTGAAAATTAATAAATAAGAATCACTGAATGTTATTATATATGTTAAAAACTGTTTATGGAAAATTATCATTTTGTATAATCCCACATTTTATTGAATAAATTTAAAAAATGAATATTTGGTGTACGCCCATTTTCTTGAACTTATTAACTTAAAGAATTGCGATTGAATGTATTGGATGTTATGGAAGTCCTTAAAGAATTTTTATTTTAAATATGACGTGGTTTTACGTGTACAAGTGTTTCGATTTATTGTATTCTTCCAATATTACATTTTATCCTATAATATACATGTACATGTGCAATTATGTAATTATAGCACGATTTATTTCTACTATGAAATCTTATTTTTTCTGACCTCCATTGAAACGTTATTTTTAATTCTTCTTTGAACCTCATCCTGCAGTAGATTTAAATGTGTGGAGTGATGAACAGCCTTTTTTTACCTTTAAATGTCAAGGACTTTAAACATGGCTTGGTTTCAATTTATTGTGTTTTGTTTTTTGTACAACTTAAAAAGTAGATTTTGATTGGATTGAATCTTAAAATATTTACGAATATATATTTGATGTTAAAAACATTAAAATAAATCTACTTATTTATATAATAGTGTTATAAGGTAGGACATAAATTAAGAGTACGAGTAATAAGTTGAAAAATCTATTTCAGTCTTTATTTGAAAATAAAAAATTGCAACTCATGAAAATATTTAGAGCTGGTAAATTAATTATGAAGTGAAACAAAATTGAATTAAGATTTATATTGAAAGTTATATAATAAGGTAATAATGAAAAGATTTTGCAAATAATTTTAAATTAAGTTTTAATTGAATTCGTGATTTTACTTTTATGTTGAATATATGCAAGGTATATATATTTATGAAAGTAAAAAGTTTCTAATTTTAATATAATGTATTTTATATTAAAATATTTATTTTTATATTTTACATCGTAAATAAAATTCGCGAAATAAAAAATCGCTAGAAATCTGTAAAACCATTAAAATTCGCAGAAATGAGATTCAAGCAGTATACTACAAGCGTAGGAAAACGATTATTGCTGTTGTATCAGATACGTTTTAGATATTAATAAACTAGAAAAAAACTTTTCATTAGTAGTCAGCAGTTCTGATGATGTGTAATTTTAATTCTTTGTTCAATTGTAGATTATGTATTATAAGTTGTATGAATGGATATGAGAGTGTGATATTACTGAATACCTATTAATCTTTTTCAACAAAAAAATTGACAAAATTTAGGGTTATTTAATCATTTTTTTAAATTTATAGTCGCATCAGCGATTAGAATCATTAGACTTATCAATGTAATATAATTGTACCGGGTAAGGATAAATTTGTAGACTTGAACAAACTCAGGTCTACCATTCCTTTAACCCACCGGTTTGCTCTAGTGTTGAACGTGTCGTCCCAAATCAGCTGAATTATAAGTCGAGAGTTCCAGTTTTCAAGTCCTAGTAAAGTCAGTTATTTTTACACGAATTTGAACACTAGATCGTGGATACCGGTGTTCTTTGGTGGTTGGGTTTCAGTTAACCACACATCTCAGGAATGGTCGAACTGAGACTGTACAAGACTACACTTCATTTACACTCATACATATCATCCTCAGAGTATTATCTGAACGGTAATTATCGGAGGCTAAACAGGAAAAAGAAAGAAGGCCTACCATTCCTGAGATGTGTAGTTAATTGAAACCCAACCTCCAAAGAACGGTATCCATAATCTAGTATTCAAATGCGAATAAAAGTTAAAAAAATAAATTTTAAAAATCAAACTTAATTTGTTAATTATTGATAAGTAATGAAATGATTCCTGTTACACATATCAAGCATGCAAAGAATTGTAAATCATTTTTTGTTACAATTAGGTTTTAATTGTAAAATTACAATAGAACTTCGTTCACAAATTATGAGCTACATTATGAACTGAAAATAGCTTTCGTCTGTATAATACAGGTTGCAAAGCGTATCTACTCGCAGTACAGTGGATTTACACAAAGGCGGTTATTATACTTGATGCTTTTGAATTTTATTGTATTCTATATTTTTCTTTTCATTGTATGTTTGTCGTTATTTGTATGTTTACCATACTAATAACAACAGATATTTTTTCAGTGTATTTAAACATTTTCTTCTGTAGTTGGATTAATATAAACTTTGTTATCAAAAGTATTTTAACGATTCTATTTTGTAGTGAACTTGTTTTATATTTTCTTCATTTATTTAAGAAAAGAAAATGCAAAGTAAACGTTGAAATATCTTTTTATTTTATCACTGATTTAAGAAGTTTTGTGGAAAATTCGTTCATTTGGTTATCAAAAGTAGTAAATTTTAAATAAAATTATTTAGTTTTAACAGTTTGAAGTCGTTGGACTAGTCGGGTTAAAAAACAAAATTATATTCATTTGGTAAAAATGTAGTTTTATTATTTTAAACAAATATGCAAAGATGTTCCTTAATTTATTAATTATGTAATAGTTACGGGATGGGTTTTAATATTTCATTAAACTTTAGTTATATTTTTTAATTAATTCTTTAATGCAATATATTGATGAAGGAAAACATTTTTTTCGTTACTTGTTGTATATTTATGAGTCTATATTTATTATTATTATTTTAGCGTCATGATTTTTCTTTAGTGTAAAATCTTACCTGCCCTTTTAAGATTAAGTCCTAAGCCTGTGTACGTTTCAGCTTTCTTACGTATCTGAAAATCAAACAGAAACCATTTACGTGCCGATCTTGGAGTCAAAACAACCACCTTTTTATCGCTTATTGCACCAAGGCTTTCTCAGGGTTTTTTTTTAAAGAACTGCATGTACTCTACCTTCGCACAATTCAACACGTACCTAAAAGCACTGCTTTTTGCATACGAAGGCTTGATGTTACACTGAAGGTCTTATTGATCCGTGCAGAGAATATAGTATTTCACTAGTAGCGTCCATGGTATTGGCACACACTGCTTAAACGTTCTTGACTCGATCTATGAGCTTCCTGAATTTTATTTTTTCAGTATACATCTCTAGATGTTTAAAACCAACGAAGTTGTAAGATTAGTTACATAGTTCCTCTTCTCTTGTCGGTGAGTGTAATATCCAACCGATTTTATATCACAAGCTGATAGGTTATTAAAACCATTCGATCATTAAAATCATACAATGACCGACCATTTTTAATATCAGAAATAGCCAGTTTTCTGATAATAATGGACGAATAAATCAAGAAGATTCCGATCCAGAGAAAGGTTTAGAAAACCTTTGGTGGAGAATCGAACGTACAATGGAGGTGTAACTTCGGGACTAAAATCTGACATCCTCTGATGATATGCACAAATGAACTCGCAAATCGTTCCAATGGCAAAAGATTCACGGGTTAGATGGAACTTTCAGTACACGTTAGTTTTGTTGGCTGAGGACCCGGCCCTCAATGGATAAAGTAAACTTCTCTGTCTCAAAACAAGTTTGTACGTCAGTCAATAAAATATATCGCATTTAATTATGTCATTCATACATCCAACCTATTGTGAAGTTGCTTCGTTCGTCATTCATCTAGTTTATCGGTCTTAATTTTTTTATTACTGTTATTTGTTCACAGGTTTCTTTTTTGAAATCAGTTACATTATTTATTTTACATCGGTTATAATAATTTATTACAACCCTATAGATTTAACATAAAGCTATAAATCGTTATAAGTCTTTTCTATAATAACTGACTTGAAGATATTAATCTATATTTTTACTACTACTTTATTTGACTTTTATCACCTTTAATAATTTTTTTACGATTTATTACTTATTTATCTTTATATTAATTTTTATAGTATGGTGACGATGATATCATTTGAGTACTTACCATTTCATTTGTTGAACATATTCTGTTGTAAAATAATTTATTCTCCTAATTTAATAAAAAAATCTCATTACATATATATGTTTATTAAAGTATTCTATTTTCGTAATGTTTTTAAATGAATTTTTTTTACGATTCGACTTCGAAAAGTGTAACAAATAGATAATTCAATAATTAATATCTTTCTCTTTATATGTACAATTTTTACGAAAAAAACTGAATAAACACAATGCTCCGAGTGTAAACGAAACTCATCGTACTGATTGTGAACCAAATTTTAGATTGGCGAAACAGGATGTAGCTTCGAACAAAGATTTCATAATACATATGAGCGACTAACATAATAACCATTTGCCAACCATATGGTAAAAACGAATCACAGTCACCAAGCTAGATATTTTTGTACACAGAATAAGGACAATTTCATTTCTTATACACATCTACGTATTTTATTTACATTTCTTTGCCATTAAAAAGAAAAATTAAACCAATTCTAAACTGCAGCGCAATATCTCAACG
This sequence comes from Lycorma delicatula, assembly GCF_047948215.1. Classification (NCBI taxonomy): domain Eukaryota; kingdom Metazoa; phylum Arthropoda; class Insecta; order Hemiptera; family Fulgoridae; genus Lycorma; species Lycorma delicatula. The sequence goes on along the minus strand of NC_134456.1, from coordinate 174,068,064 downwards.
CCTAGTATGGCTGATTATACTAGTACTAGTACTGGTTGTAGTAGTATCTATAGGTAAACGTGATTTATTTAATTTAATCTCTTTCGGTAAGTTTAATTTTGGTTGATTTTGTCAATGAATAAATCATTTTGTATGAAAATAAATTTCAAGAAATACAAAAATTTTAACTTTTCAAAAAGAACGGATAAAAAATTCTATAAAGGCTTCAGGACAAAAAATTCAAAAGAAGTGTGGGTAACATATATATATATATATATATATATATATATATATATATATATATATATTTATTTTTTATTTAAATAAATTTTGTAAAATATAAAAGACTTTGCTTACGAAAATTTTTAGATTTAAAACAAATAATCTGTTGAAAGAAAAAACAGAGCGTATGTTAAAAATTAAAGAATATATTACTAGGCCATTTTTTTTTACCAGTTGGCCAGTTTTTACCAGTATGGAGATAATGACTCATAAAAACAAAATAAACATTTAATAAAATTATTAAAAGAAGATATTTAAAAACCGAATGAAATTGTAATTAGACTTAACATGCTACCTTACAGAATTTTTTATTTACTAAAACTGAAGATTGGAAAAATAAAGACAATAAGTTAGAATAAAAAAAAGATCAAGGGATAGACTAAGGAAGTGACAGATGACAAAATGAAGAAACAGTAGAAGGGTATGTAAAAAGAATTACGAAAGGAAATGAATGAATAAGGGTGATAAAAATATAGTAGGATATTGAGGTCATTGATCCAAACCCCGATCCAAAATTGTATGGAGAAGGGAAGGAAGAAAAAAGGGATTGGTTACGTTGTTGGTGTAGAAACACACATAGATTATTTAGTGCGTTAGAAAATCTACTTTTGTAACATATAACAATTTTATGCATATTGAAAATAATAAATAAACAATATTAATATATTTTGAAGAAAGATATTAAATTTTGTTAGAAATATCTTCTTATTTATTAGTCGCATCAACAATTAGTAATTACCGACTGGAGTATAACTGTAAACGTGTAGTCTGGAACAGACTCAGGACGTCCATTTCCGAGACGTGTAGTTAATTGAACCCCAACCATCAAAGAACGGCTGGTGTTCACGATTTAATATTCAAATACGAATGAAACCAATTACCTTTAACTAGCATTTAAACCTAAGAACCCTCGAATTATTTTATTTTCAGCAGATTTACTATGACGAGTTTTACCGCTAGATCAACCCGGTGTGTTAAAGTTACGTTTTTTTATTAAAATTATCAGTAATGATAAAATGAAAATTAATTGTTTACAAATAAATACTTTGAACTTTGTCACTTATTGTAATTTGCAGTGATTTTCATAGCTCTACCTGTTAAATTTTTACAAAAAAATGATTTTTTTTGCGTGATGGAGCGCCCACGCGCGCGCGCACACACACACAACATATATATATATATATATATATATATGTTGTGTGTGTGTGTATATATATATATACACACACACACGAGAACTAGCCTACTTTTCTATAGAGTTTATTATGTTTCTTTCTAAGCTATTTAGTCCCTAAATGTACTACAATTTTCTACTTGCCGCTATTGGTTTCAGTTTTTATATAATTCTTAAGAAGAAAAACCATTTACTGTTTATTAAATATAAAATTTTAAGGAGTGCAGTACGATGTCAACCGTAGAAAAATCTCTATTTCCTATTAAATATCGTATATTTAATTACAACAGTGAAGAAAAATTAATTCGTTTTAAGTGAACTAGTTTTTGTTTTGTAAATGTATATAATTTCATGTTTCATGTAAGGTGATTAAAAAATCTATTTTGTTTTAGTTTGAGGAATTTTTTGTTTTAAGTTAAAGACTTTATTTTGTGAAACATTGCCAAATGTTGTATTTTTCAATGATTATGAGATCGGTTTATTCAGACTTGAAAATCAGTTTATTAAATTAATAGTTTAAAAGTATCCGCAGTGTTTTTATGGGATTATAAGGAATAGTTTAATACTTATTTTACTCCTTTTTTATTTTGTATAACGACAAGGGAAAAGTGGGTAGTATTGAAAATTGTATCCTGAAGGCGAATTAGAAAGAACTGGGACAAATTGTGGCCCCTTGGCTCACGCTTTGTGCCCTATTAAAATCTCCGCTCATAACCATTTCTACGTTCTTCTTTTTATTTATTTTTTATTAATTTTCATTCTTTTTAAACCCTTTTTTCTTTACTTTTTAATACAGTTTTCTTCTTTTTCTCTTAATAAATAGATTTTCTTTCTAATTTACTTATCATCTTTGCAGTTTTGTATGTAAAATACATGCAAATAATTACGCTTTTTCAGACTCGCGAGTAATTACAAACATTTAATTAAACAAAGAGAGGGGAGTGTTAAAATTAATTATTTCCAGGAATTAAATTTTATGAGATTATTTGAAGACTGTTTTTTTTAATTGTGGCAGAAAATTACGTTCTTTGTTTTTATTGTACAGTTTTAATCTTGATAAGAATTTATGGTCGTAAGTCGTACGTTTATGGTTATGTCATTTATATCTTAGCCACGTCCATTATTTATATGTAATCCTTTTAATTTTGAATTGCAAAGTGGAATTTGTTTTTAATGTGAATAAATAAAAAGATAGTTCAGCGATCCGGAACTTTCTGAGGAATTCTTTATAATACTGTAGACAAGATATCATAGACGTGTGTAGACCTAGTTCTTTTAAGAATATTTGTTGACCAATTTTGATAATTTAAAAAATATTTTTTTTAATACTATTTTAATTACTATTACTACGACTTTTTTTAACAACCCCAAAAGATATCTATTTAGCTCTTCAATCCTCTCTCTCTCTCTCTCTCTCTCTCCTATTTAATGAAAATATATATACTTTTTCTTCTAGTTTTTAAATAGACAAATGAAGTTATGAAATGTCAATTTTTATTAAGAAACATAATCGGTGTAGTTTTTTTTTTTATTGTTGAACTAAGATTAATGGTTATGGATTTCCTTTTTTGTATGTATTTAGTATATGAACACTGTTAAAACATGCTTGCTAAAAGCTTAAAGTTGCTTCAGTTTTTTCCCATAACTTACTAGCTCATTGATTTCTTTATGACTACATGAAACTAAGCTTTAATGTAGCTGGAGAGTTCTAGTTCTTACCGCTATCGAGCAACAAAATGCAGTTAGTTCTGAAAGTAAAATTCATTATAAATACATATCCAGTTATAGAATATATATATATTTTTTTTACAGTTTAATCTGGTTTACATTATTTTAATAATGGAATGGGACATTTATTGGATAATTAAATTTATGGTATCTCTTTGATTTTGATACTCAAATAATTATTCTATTAAGAGTAAATTTAACGAATAAAATTCACTGATGAATGTTTAGAAATTAAAAATTCAGTAAAGGATTACCATTGCTTTTTAATTTACACCAGGTAAACCTTTTTTTTTACACGTCATGACAATTATAACATATTTTAAAAAAATAATGGAATTAGTGGCTGCTTGTAATTTGTTTACATTTAATAAAAAATTATCTGCTAAGAAAGAAGGATTAAATGCCCTTAATCACCTCATTTTCTTTTTTCTTTGGAATAAAAAACACATTATTCTTAAAAATAGAAGTTGCAGAGTATTTTTACTTTATTATTTTGACTTCGTGAGTAATTATTATTTTTAATTTAATCTTAAATAATGAATTACAACTTCCAAAAAATATATAGATTGTAATTTGCTTGTCGTTTATTGACTAGAAATTGTGTTTATAATTTGTTGTATTACAATAAAAAGGGTTACATCAGTCTGTTACGTTGCCTACGTGACCCAATATTTTTTATGACTGTGACGTCATGTAAAGATACTCTCACAAAGTTCTTATTCTGATAGTGATACGTTCAATTTAGATTCAGGTCCTGCGGTAAACAGAATAGGTATAGGACTGTAAATCACTTGAATTTCGTTGATGTCGATCATATAACAGTAGCTGTATCCGTCTAGGTGAAAGTGACGAAAGACAACGAGAAATCACGTTACTTCTTAAGTCCTTAATCTAAGCATGAAACACTTGTTATTCTCTAAAAATTATATTTTAAATATAATTGCCGGTTCCCCTGTTTTTTGTTCTCTTGTCAGCATGAAAAATCTTTCTTCCCGATGTTTTATATATATATGAATTACGACAGAAGTATTATTTCTGCCCTATATGTTAGCAATATCAAAAAAATCTTTAAACAATTTTCCATCTTAGGCTCAAAATTGTTGATTCGAGGTTGAATATGTTGTGTAAATAATGTAATAATCATACATTTTTATTTTTGCTCTGATTTTACATAATTTAATTTGATCTTCTGAGGGAAAGTATTTACTTATTTATATTATAATATTCTAGGAATGTTGATACGCTCGTTTTCTATAAGATCTTTGTTAAGTAGGACAAGTAGTATAAAAATAGCTAAATTCAGTTGACCAGTTTTATAATCGTAGTATACACAGTGGATGGAGTACAATGGTGGTGACGCTGAAAGCGCAAAGAAACTAAATGCGAGAGAAAATAAAAAAGGATGGTGGGGAAATGGCTGACGCTCCGTAGAATCACTTTTTCTTCCGGTTTATTCCTGGCATTTCTACCACTTCTATATTTAACTTAATACTAATTCAATTCATAATACTCTATAATTATTACAATCTGCTACCGCAGCGGTGGTAGGGCGTAGACAGTATACAATAATTGAGCAATATACTTAACGTTCGTCCTTGCAAATTACTTGTTTGCTTTCCAGTCTTGACCTCCTAGTTATTCATATTATTTAACCAATTATCTAAATCTTTTCGATCAGTTTCTGATTTAACGTTATAGGACAGCTGTCGTCCTCATTTCATTTGATGAGTTTTAAAAATCTTTGTTAAAATGAGTTTTAATTTGTTAAAATCTAAAAGAATTTGTTAAAATGATCGTTGTATTTATTTTACAGTATTTCATTTGCTTTAACCAAAATACTTTAATTCACGTTTTAATTATTTTAATATAGTTGACTAGCGAAAGAAAACATCTGTTAGAACTGTCATTCTTAGAAAAAAAATTGCGTTTATATATTTACTTAAACCCTGTTCTTTTCTACATTAATTTAAATAAATGATAATTGTTTCATTGATAATCTATTTTAGTGAATATGAATTTCAATAATTTTATTTTAAATGGATGTAGTTAGTATGTCATTAAAAATATTTTAATGATTTTTTAATTGTTTCATATTTTATTTCGGTAAATATGAATATTTTAAAACATTTGATGTCGACACCTAGTTGTATTATAGAAAGATTGATTTTTTCTCATTAATAAATATTCTTCAGTAGAAATTCATAATTATAGTTATTCAAAAAATTAAACTCATATTTATCAAGAAATTAGAAAATAAAATTTTATAATATTGATGTAGATTCATATGTTTGTTTTTCACGTTATATAGAAAGCAAGTAATCTGAACAAATTTCCACCAAAACAAAGCGATAAAATTTTCTTAAATAGGTTAATAATGTCTGTTTGTAAGTAATCTGTAATATTTTAATTCATTACGTTGTACTGTTTTTAAATAAAACGTGAGGAAACTATTTTGTTACAACTTACTAAGTAGCCGATTGAGCGTCTAGATTAATTTATTTTAGAAGTAATTTCTCTTTTACCTTTCCAAATTTATAAATAATTAGCTTAATCACTGCTATCATAAAAATGTTTAATATCGTGTGAATCACTCTTTTTGATAAATACCTCTTTTTTAAAAGATATATACCCCTTAAGTAAACGATGAAACTTGAATTTGTTTTTTTATTGAAATTGCAGATTACAATTAAAAAAAGACAGTAGAAATCGTGTTTTTTGCATCCATAAAAACAACTTGCAGTTTTTTTTAATAAGTTTTTAAACAAAGTAAAAAAAAATAGTATAGATTGAAATATTTTCTTTGGTTACCCAAATTATTGGTACATTTATTTAACTTAGTTTCTTTTCCTAATTACTTTTTGTTATTGGATTCTAATAAACTATTCATTTTAATATGGAATTTAGGTATACCAGAGTTACATTGAATTGTCACTTTTTATACTAGTTACAAAATTTTGTATAAGTAAATATCTAATAAACAATACATATAAATCTTAAATAACTACGGACACTTCTAGATATTCTGGAGACTCCATACTTAAATATGGTTTACTTATTTGGTTTATATGGTTTTAGAGTAAATTTTTAATGATTTACCGTAAAATAGGTCAGACTGATAATAATTAATATCCAGAGCTCATTCACTGGTGCAAATTGAACTGAGAATTTACGTTTAAGTACAGTTGAAGATAATGGTAACTTTATTAACTAGTGTTTAATTTTAATTTACGGTTACTTTGGTAGTTGGCCTTAAATTAACTGCATTCTGTCAGCTTTATCTGGACTGGACTAAATGAAGAGCTGTAATAAAGATTCAAAGATGAGCTGTTTAGATGTGACAAGAGTTAAATTATTTTTTTTTTTTATTTTTTTTTTTTTTTGACTGTAACATCTAAATAAAAGGTTGCAGAATAATCAAAGTTTTTAATTTTTAATTATACGAAAGCTATGGTTTTTGTCATAAAATAACGAATATTTATAATAACATTATTTTAGAATTTATTTTAATTTCTTTAGAGAATATTGATTGGCCTTGGTTTTGTTTTATAAAAACAAATTTATAGTCTTTTTCTTTTAACAATAAAAATCCTTTTGTATAAAGAACAAAATTAATTTTGTTCACAATTTATCAGTTAAACACTGGTAGTATTGTAAGAGAAAAGTAATAAAATAAAGATACTTCTGATTTAGAATAATTGATTATCTTAATATGTATAAAAATAAAGCATAGGAATTCCCGGCTGAATTCTGGAGATTTTTTATCTTAGAATTGTGATATCAAACTATATTATTTATTAATTTTATTTTTATTTAAAGTAAGTATTTTTGGTTTCGCAATTAACTTCAACAGATGCGCAGCGAATTTAATGTATGCTTCCAATCTAACTTACATAAGTAAGTTATCTTTTTATGAAATTTATTGCTATTTTTTTATTTGAATATTTAAAGCTATTGACTACAGTATAGATTTTGAGTATTGGTTTTTTCGTTTTGTTTTTCGTATTCTAAAAATTTTTAAATCATTATTTATATCATTTCCAGTCTGAATTTTCTATTCTTAATTACCGAATTAGATGAAATTTTGGTATATTACCAGTTAATTATTTAATATATTAAAAATTCTTAATTGTTTAATATTTATAGAAAATATACTAAATGTAATGAAAATAATTTATTATATATTTATTGTTGAAACATGTTATTCATTAATTAATATTTTTAGATAAAAAATATAGACTACCGTCTATGTTTGTTATTAATAAAATTTTGAACATTATAATGATTGGTGCTAGGATAAAACTTGTTGGCAATATTTCAGATAATTTAAATCACTAGAATTTTGCCCTTATAGTTGTTAAAAATCAGTGTAGTGAATTATGTAGTTTGAATATTGGTCTGATAATATTTTATTTTACAATTATCTTTTATGGTATTATAATTATAATATTTCATAAACCACTCGGCTGAATTTTACTAGCTGACAACTTTTGCCTTCATGTAATATAGGACATTTTGTTATTTCTATGGATGAACTGTGAGAAAAGATGTAAAAAATAATAGCTAGATTGACGTCTCGACAACGCACAAAAATTGTTGAAAAATTACTCCTGGGATGTATATATGCTATATCCGATTGATTATATCCCTGAATGATGTAGATATACTTCATATTTATATTATTGTTGACGATGTATTTAATTTTCCTTCTGAAATGTAGAGGATATAGGTCTTAGGTAAAAGGGTATAGAAAATCATGCTCTACGAATTATTAAATATTACCGCTATCTATAGATTTTGCTTTATATTATTGGATGATATTTGGATATGTTGGCTGATCCAACAGGTATATTGTACATTAGGTTAGTGTGCAGCCACCAGAAAGCAAATAAATTTCCAAGGCGGGTCTGCATTCATTCCTTCCATAGGATTACCACCATTAGTGGTAATCCTATAGGAATAGTTTATTTGTTGGGAGTACATTTTCTGGCATGGACCTTGAAGAATCAGAAGTACGACTGAAGAATAAAAAAAAATGGGAAAGAGGAGATTTAGGATCACGGAAAGGAATGGATAACTAGAAAAGCGATTACCAAGTAGCACAGCACGAGACAAATTGTTCTCCAAGAAGTGAGATTCTATCCTGACCACAATCCCCCATCGATATTTATTGATGATGGGACCTAATCAATGTGTTCGCGTTGACCAATTTTAATTAATATTGCAATAAAAATTTATTTTTCTCCAGAAATTAAAGAGCTTTACATGGTTTCTAAAGAAATAAGCCAATCCAATTGTAAAAACAATTGTTATAGTGGATTGCAAAAGAGTACGCAACTGATCAATTAATCATTCGGTGAAGTCTGTATCGAGTGAAAATCTTTGCCGAAAATGTGATTTATGATATCTACATCTCTAGTCGAAATGTTTTGAAAAAAAGTAATTATATTTATTCATAATATTTATTGGGTTAATTACAAAGAATTTATGCACATATGAGTCTCTGTACTGTCTGTACAGCATTTGCTTTAAACCAAGATAACCTTTTTATCAGAAATAAAGAATTAGAAAAAATACGTCTGAACCCTTTAACACATTTAAATTTTTACAAATTTATCCAGTAGTTTAAAAAAAAATATGTACTTTGTTATAAATATTACTTACAGTTACCAAAAATTATTAAAGAATTTAGTATTTTAAATCCTAATTAAATAAGCATACAATGTTGAAACTCTATCAAAATGTTAAGAAATATTTTTGAGATATTCAACTTTGAAACTTTATAAAAAGGAAATTGTGGAAAATTTAACGAAAAATAATGATAGTAAAATTTTTCATTCGGTTGAGTGGTAGATTATTACATTCTTTTGTTAATCATTTAAATAAAAAGTACGGTTTTATATTGTGTTTTATATCAACCATATTGAAAGAATAAAAAGTGGTTTTATTTTAATGATTTTTAAACAAGTAGTTCTTTTATGTCGTTTTAGAGCTTGGATTTTGTAGCATTTTATTTCCAGACATTCTTGATAACATTCAGAGTATCGTAAACGCTAGCTACAAGAGTTTATTGTTCTTTGAATAAAATTCCCTTGACTACTACTGTGCACTTACACGTGCACACACACACACACTTATACCAATATTATGTTCATTCTAGAGTTAAAATAAGATCACATGAAATATTTATTGGATGATATGAACTGAAATTATACTGACGTCAAATTTAAATTGTCACCTAAAAGTGTTAAGATTTTATATTTGGAATATATATTTTTTTTAGTTGTTATAATAGAATTCAGCGTAAAGATTTTGTCCTCTATTTTAGTGGTTTGGATTAATGCCAAAATTTTCTTTCTTTTTCTTAAATAAAAGAAAACTTGACATTTTTAATGTAATACTTGAATGTATAGTTTTAGACTACTGTTCTGTAGTTATTTTGTTGATTTGATCGTAATGTTGTTATTAAGCTAGTGTACTTAAATTTTTTTCATCATAAAAAGAAAAATTATTATTCTTTCTTAGTCCAGAAATAAAGTTTACTTTTATTGTACTACAATGTCTGTTGTATTTAATATTATTTTATGACTATTATAACTGTTATTAAATGACTATTATAATAATATAATATGTGGCATAAATATATTATTGACTATTATTAAAGTAATAATATTTTAAGATAAAATTCAGGAATTACATATTATTTTATTTTAAGTTTTTCTTTAATTGTTAAATAGGGAAAATGCTAACAAAGTTGAACTAATGTAGCGAAAAAGAGACTAGCTTTTTTTTAATAAATTAATTTAAGTTGTTTTTTTATTACTTACATTTAAGTATCACTAAGTTTGTTTTTGATAGAAGTAGTTAAGAGTTCAACTTAAAAAAAATATGCTTAGAAGTTGACTGGGTGACCTTTTATATATATATATAAGGTCCTACTAGAAGGTTCTTTTTTTTGCAACTAGCTTCTCATTTTACATTTTATTCAGGAAATGTAATAAAACTACTACTCCAGAGTATATTTTCCTTCATCAACCAATTTAGTAACTTCTTAATTATTTCTCTTCTTTGTAAGAGAAGTTCATGTAAGTTATTAATGTTCCCTTGGAGACATTTTCTTCTACTTATTTTAACTTCGTCGTTTCTTTTAAGTTTTCTTTTTGTATGGTTAGATCATGTTGATATCTTATCTTTATTATATTGGTTTCTTTTTTAACCGATAACAAAGAGAACGTTATTCTGAATTCAGTATTATCAGTTTTGTAATTCATATCTGACTATTGTTATTTCGAAAATTACTAGCTAGATTTTCATTAAATTTCTGCTAGATGAATCTAATAAAATTTATTTAGGAAAAATTTCCTGTTGTAGTCGAATAAATATTTGTCGTAAATAGTTTGTTCTTTTACTTTAATTACAATAAATAGATCATTTTTTGTAACGTTTACGTACAGAAATGTTTCATTAAAACGTACGAAACAGTTGATATTTGCAATTGATGAAAAGATTCAAATAAATCATTTTTACTAAAGTAAAAGTTTTATGCTTCAAAGAATAAGTTAAAAAAAGATTTCAAGAATTTAATTTTTATTCGTTCCAAATTACCAATATCAGTTAAAAAAAAAACTGTTCTTCAAACTGTGATTATTACGTAAAACTTGGGATGTTAATTTAAAATGAACTTTGCTTCGGAAACCCAAGCTTCGCTTTTATTTTTGTTCTTAATTGTTCGGCATCTTTTATTTTTTTAAAACATTGTGTTTTATTTGGTTATATTACATAAATAAATAAATCACATAACAGGTTTACTTGATAAACTTAAGTGATTCTTTTTGCCTTATTTCAGTGAATATACTTCTGACTCTCAGTATACGAACTTAGTAAAGTGATTAAGTTACTAGTCGTACAATTAAAGCGAAGTTTTCATTCTTCATTACAATGTCTATTTAACCACCAGATTGGTCTAGTGGTGAACGCGTCTTCGCAAATTAGTTGATTTCGAAGTTGAGAGTTCCAACCTTCAAATCCTAGTTAAGGCAGTTACTTTTATACGGATTTGAATACTAGATCGTGGATACCGGTGTTCTTTGGTGGTTGGGTTTCAATTAACCACACATATCAGAAATGGTCGACCTGAGACTGTACAAAACTAGACACTTCATTTAAACTCATACATGTCATCCTCATTCATCCTCTGAAGTAATACCTGACGGTGATTACCGGAGGCTAAACAGGAGAAAAGGCAACGTCTATTTAATGAATATTATTACTATTGAAAAGAAACTTATCTAGTGCGACTATGGTTTTGATTATTAATATGTGTTGCAACTTAAAGAAACATTGGAACCGAAGTTTTTAAGTAACTAATTGATGTATATCTTTATTGCGGTAAATTATTATGGATTCTGAATATCGTATATCTTTCTAATGCACTGTCGCCACTCCATTGGTAACTGGAGTAATACAATGTGTTATATTTAATGTTAAATTTCTTACTTTCTTTTTTTTTTTGTTTTTGTAATTGTTTGAAACTTCTATAGAATTAAAATTTTTATTGCATTACGTAAGCTGATCCGTTAAATATTTTCTTTAGATTTTCATATAATGATGTGTTACTATGTTTTATCTTTTAATTTCGTTAATTTTGACTCTCTACCTGTTTTTATCATATCAGTCGAAATGGTAAATTTATGTTTAATATGTATGAATATAATATAAAAAATTTCCACCCCATTTTGACAGTACTAAAGAGAAACCTAAAATGTAATTCTTGACACTTATCGGAATATATCCTAAGTAATTATAACTTATTAAATAGCTTACTTTACTTTTTAATGCTTTATTAATGAATTAATTAAGGGTATTTGTGTATTTTATGTGTTTTGCATTCTTGAGAGTGAATTGGATTATGACGCTGGTTGTTTGCAATTATTTGACGTCAATAATTCCTAAACATTTTTCTTTAGTACATCATCATTCAGTTCTAACTATTTTAGTTTTAATATTTATCCATTTTATATTCTTTACTTTAAATGTAATCAGCTAATAATATATTTCGTTTTTTGGTTTAGGTCTATTGTTATAATTTTTATAAGTTATTTATACATTTTATTATACATACAATTTTACCATTAATATTACTATATTACAAACTTTAGGTACGATATTATTTAATACTGTGCGCTTTTCAAATTATTAACTTTACAGAACAGTGCTTGTTTGTTTGACCTAGTTTAAAGAATAGATTTTATAAATTAGTTAATATGTTAAAATAAATTATAGAAGTTAAATTATAACGTTTAATATTATACAATTTACCGACTTGAGAAAGTATTACTAATAAGTTCTTCATTTCATCTAAATTGCTATTAAATAAATATTTAAATATTCTCCGCAGTTTCTAGTGAATTTTGATATGATAATATTCTTTAAGAAATTAATTCCGTGTTGCAGAATGCATTTCATTCAATATTTACATTCATTTTGTATATTTTATTCATGAAATAAAGACGTTTTATCTATTTAACTTATACAAATTACATGTAAACGTAACATTCATCCTGTAATTCTTTTAAGTAATGGTTAAAGTTGAAATTTCAAATAAATATATAAATAAACTGGAAATGAGGAGTTCATGATGATATGAATGAATTTATCGATAATTTTATTTAATTTAAGAAATTTTAAATATTTTACTTATTTATGGATAAAGTTTGTAACATATTAACTTTTTACATGTCATTATTGCATGTTTATGGTGCTATAAATCATTCCAGTGTTACAAATTTGATTTAGTTACTTTAATCTTGCTATAATGATAAGGATTGCTTATAAAAAGCATCGCACACTTAAAGAAAAGATTCGGTTTGCGTCACAAAATAAGTTAACTTACAAGAGCTAACGAAATTTAAATTTAATGTAATTGTTTGGCTGCCTGTTACCTTAAACTTAACTAATATTTGTCATAAAAATTCTTATTTACTAAGGATTTTATTGTAAGAAAATTCAGGGTTAATAGTAAATAATGGGGTTAATATACAAATTATAATTATAAGTCTTTAATTATTATATAATTGGAATCATCTATTAATTTTTATTTAGCCTAAAATTTTACCTGTTCGGCATCTATTCAAATCTTCCTTCTTGTTATAACTTATTTATAAATGAATTCCGTATTAATAAATATGCATAATTTATGTTTTGTTATTTTAATTGTTACAGATTATGTTAGTGGAGGCGAATTATTTACACATCTTTATCAGAGGGATAGATTCGCTGAACATGAAGTCCGTATTTATATAGGTGAAATAATATTAGCGTTGGAACATTTACATAAGGTAAAATTATGATATTATTATTTCTATTTTCAGACCTATATTTTTTGTTTGTTAATAAAATGCTAGTTTAATTTCTGGTAACACTATTAGATAGATTATTATAAAATTATAGTTTTTTTCGTACACAAAGCTAAGATATGCATTATGTTTTATAAATTGTGAATGTTTTGTTCGTCATAAGCCCATCCAAGTGAGAGTTTAGTTGTAGAGATTTTATTATAAGTTTAACTTTTTCTTTTAACATAAAATGCTCATTGCGAGGTTGTAAAATTTATAGTTATAAAATTTTTTTAATTTTTTTTTATTATTAGAATATAGTTGATAGTTTTTGTTCTGCTTTGTATGTGTTTTTTTATTTTTTGTTGCTGTATTTATTTTTAGTGATTTCTTAAATACTAATAATGTGTGTGCAATAGCTGAAATGATACGCTTTTGTTAAAATTTTATTCCAAAGGTTCTTTTCCTAATAAGAGGAAGAATCGTTATTTTATTTTCACAATAAAAACTTTATTTCTAAATAAGTTTTCTGTAACATTTGAAATTAAACTTATATTCAACAGTATTTAAATTTAAATAGCATAGTGGTTTAATAGAAAATAATTCAATAAAAGATTTGGTAGTATAGGGTTAATTGTTTTTAATATTCTATTATTAAAATAACTCCAGCGGAATAGTTTCAGAACCTGGAGCTGTTACTGTCCTTATTTTGATTTATGAAAATTAGAAATTTCAATTTTCCTTTGATTCAACAGTAATTGGTTTTACATAATAATAGGAATTGATTTTCTCTGATATTCAATCTTTAATTACTTACATAAATGTAAATAATTTTTAATGTTTCTCTAAATGTGATACCATTTATTGAATTGCTTTTTTGCATACATTACAGATTTGTGAATACAATTTTTCTATCACCCTTAGTTTTAAATAACTTACACTTCAAAAGATTTAAGGGAAAATGTAATTAAAATCTGTAAAATTTATAATTTTGCATGGCCATACCTGTGTTAGAATGATTTCGCTGATGCTTTTCTTTTATATATAGCCTCACAGGTACATCTCGAATTAATGTCAACACTAATTGGCTAGCATGTTAGTATTCCATTTCCCTTTATAGCGGCTTACCATCACTAAAATGTCTGTGGAAACATTTACCGTGTTCGTCACTTACCTCTTCAAGGTTATCCGGGAAAAAATCCAGATATGAGTGGAGGAAATGTATTTTCAAAGATATATTACATCCCATAGCTCTGTATGAAGTAAAAAGTTTATTAACAATATCGTGGTAATTGTCGAATATTTGTTTGCAGATAAGATTTTTGCAAACGCCTTTAAATGAAGCCCAAGCTGCACTTTCTATATTATTTAACATTGAGTTAAATACATCATCTTTGAGCAACTCTCTTATGTGAGGACCAACAAATATTCCTTCTTTAATTTTTCCTTCACTTACATTCGGAAATTTCTGCCTGATGTACAAAAATCCGGGACTATCCTTCTTCATTGCGTTTACAAAATTTTTCATTAATCCTAGCTTGATATGGTGAAGAGGTAAAAATATTTTTTTGGGTAGTAAGGGCTCATAAATAATATTTTTCCCATTTGGAATTAAGTTGCCTTGTTTTTTTCCACTCATTGGTAACTTAATGTTTATCTCTAGCTCGGCTGTCCCATTCGCAAAACGCATGTATTTAGTATAACCTAACTGCATGCCTAACAAAATAGCTATAACTTTCAAATCACCGCTTGTGTTCCAGGTATGTGTTTTATAATTTCTTTTTTCAAAAACTTCTTCTATCATATCGTATATCACTTTCAAATTAATACCATAAAAGATTGGTATTGAAGGATATTTGTTACCGTAGTGTAGTAGAACCACTTTTAAACTATACTTGGACGAATCTATGAAAAGGCGCCAGTCCTCAGTTTATGAACTTGTCTTTAAGTGTAACATAAACTAATCAATATTTGTGCAATAAACCAAATTATTTTCATCAATGAAGTTCTGAGAAAGTTCTTTTTGTCGGCTTTGAAAGCGGACATTTTTATATTATTTTGAAGTAAATTCCAACCTTGCAGTCTTGATCCTAACAGTTCAGCTTGATTTTTTGATAAATTTAAATCCCTAATCAAGTCATTTAATTCACCTTGTGATATAAGATGTAGCTTATTGGAAGATAACTCAAAATCTAAATCATTGTTTTCTTCTTCAGTACTGCCTGATTCTTCATCGCTGCATTCGAAACATACATTCACAAGTGGCTCAGGAACTGGAATAATTTCACTGTGACGTACAGGCCTGATTGCAGATTGCAATGAAGAATATTTTAAAGTTTGTTTTGTTTTAGAAATTCCAGACACTTGTTAAACAAAATTAACAATCGGTTACATAGTCCTTTGGTCACGCCAAACCATAGGTACACCTAATGGCAAAGCTTTCCGTGTACCTTTCAGCCATCTTCTTAAATATACAGGACAGTTAGTGGATATTACATGAGGAGCCCACGTTTTATCGTGATCACCAATTTTACACTGAAAATACAAATGATATGTTTTTTTAATTAAAGGTGTAATGTTTTTTTCTATTTGATTTTACAGTAAACTCACCACATATATAACAAAAGGCATCCACATCATTTATACAATTTCGAGGCATTATGACATTGCACTGTTAGCAAACTTAAGATGGCAATAAGACTGAAAAAAATTAACTCGTTCCTCAAGCCAATGCTAAATACAAACAACACAGCTTTGTTTTCAGCTGCATATTTTGACATACACAGACATGATTAATCTCGTTCATGAAGGCTCACTCTTAGTATTAGATATGATGTCATGATATGTGACTATGATATGATTTAATTCTTTGTCTAGTATTGTTTATTTATAGCTTACAAATAATGTTAACAAAGATAAAACAATAGAAAATGAGCAAACAAAATACAATATAGGAGCTTAAAATGCTAACTAAATGCTGTAAAATAAAAATTTTAATTAAAATTTAACTTTTTTCCAAAAATGGTGGGTAGTAGAAGGATTCTGCGTTCATATTCTTTTTCAGCATCAAAAACAGATTAAAATCATGTATCGCTTGTTAGGAAACAAAAATTATGTTCATCAGTTTATAATAATTAACCAAGAATAGGCACTGATTTCTCCAAGGGAAACCCTTTTCCATAATTATTTTTGGGAACGGAAGATTGAAAGACGGATAAAATAAACGGTTTTAGGTTTACATCTCAGATGCAACTAAACTAAAATCGCTTAGCCAGATTCTCCTGAAATTAGAAAACGGCTTAAATTGAATTAATTTAATTTTTATTTAATGTTTAAGAATAAAAACGAAACAATCTAATATTTTTTAAAAGTAGATGGGATGGCATTATGTTACGTTGATTTTGTCTGTTGTTAACAGGTGTTACATTTTATAGTAATTTTAATTATTAAATCGTGCGTGTCGTATCATGGACGCATTTATGAAAAGTTAGTATTTAGGCTATATAATTCATATTGTGTAATATTGATTAACTAAGTAATCGAGTTAATTGCAATACGTTGTAGGTCACTATATACTCTATATAACATTTATGAATAATTTAATTTCATCATTAGTTAAATGACATCGTTGTCCTATATTTAACTCGTATTATGTCGATGTTTATTCAGTATTAAATTAAACTATTGTTTATCGATACTTGTACTAGTTACATAGGTAGTAGAACAGTTGATACACACATACACACACACAAAACTCTTAGGCTTAATCATTCTTCTTCGATAATTCAACTTAGAACAGCCGTTTTTCTCATTAAATTAAAATTAGTTTGAATATGTTCATGTTTGGAGCATATAAAAGTGCATGCGTAAAATTCTATCTATTATTTGCTTAAAATATATTTATGTATTGTTAAAATTTATTAAGATGCTGATCATCTACACCATATGGTACAGTAAGAACGTGTTAAAAATAAAAAAATTCAGAAGAATGTATACCAGGGAAACGACAGATTCATTCACTTGTCCTCGATCATCCATGTTACTGAGTATTACTGAATAATATTTTATAAAAATAAAAGGACTATACTTTGATAAATTTCTCTGTTCAGTGGGTATATAATTAAATTATAGAAGGGTATATTCATTTGTTGCTTTTCGTTCTCTGTACTAGTCTTTTTTAAAGCTTTGACATTTTTAATACATATGAGGTACATCTGTACAGTTAATATTTTTTTTATCTTTAACTCTTCCTCCCTCATTCCTGCAGTTACGCTCTGTGTTCTTCATTTTCACCTAGGCTTTATACAAATAGTTCCTTACATTTCTCATAGTTTTGACATAAATTACTTTTTGTCTCATGAATACGTGTATTTACAGGTTACGCTGTAAGAAAGGATTATTTGGTTTACGAAAGTGTAAAAGTGCTATCATTCATCATGTATCGAATTGTTCAGTTTCTTTTCAAAAAACAAAATTGTTCTCATAATGTACTAGATTTTAAAAAAAATTTAAGTATAGGAATTAATTTTAGTGCTGGAATTTTAGTGGTCGAATAGTTACCCGGTTCATAAAAAATTCCGTCTTTTTACTAACAGACTATTTAAATGTGATGTATTTAATGGTCATTCTTTCCATTGACAATTTTTGCATAAAATTTTCTTTTTTTTGGAGTGCGACATTAAGCTATTTATTTTTATTCTTCTAATTATTTTTTGTACTTAGAAATTAGATTACCTGAAGAATAGTCAGAATTAAATATTTATTTTACTGTATTTACGATCATAGAAGATAATATACACAGCCTAGTTGGATTACAGGTAAGGTAGTGGGTTCCGGCTGTGTGCATCCCTATAGCAGTTATCGAGTTTATCTTTATATATATCCGCACGAAAGAATAACAACGCGAGTACGGTAACTGTATAAATTGACTTATAATCTTAACTGATTACTTAATCTCGTTGCGTATTGTTTATCTTTTCTTGGGGGTGACATCTGTATTTTAGCTATGTAATTATAACGTAAAGTTCGTTGTAAATACATTAACCTTATCGATGTATATAAATACATTGAAGTGTATTTTAATAGTACGTTAATGTAGTATTTAAAGTTATAGACTTGGTGGAAAAGAACGTTCATGAATCAAGAAAATAAAGTATAAAATAATAAATGCATATTTTTATTTGTGTATATACTGCTTTTATAAGTTTAAGTTTACGTAAAAAATAATAGTATAAAATTTAACGAAAGAGAACGTTAACCTTTATTTAAAATAAATTTAACGCGACCCACTTTCTAAATAATTGGATATCATTTTCTCAAAATCGTATAAAATGAAATTTCTGAGACCGTATCATCTTAACCTAGATGGGTGTTATTTTTTGTTTTAATTTTTAAGAAAAATTTTCAAAATTGGGAATTTCAAAAAATATATAGATCAAACCTTATAATTTTTAAAAATCTAATTTATTTTTCATTATAGACGGCTCAAATCATTTATTCCGAATTATTTTTTTCTTCTAAAATCAAATCGGTATTTGATAAATTATTAAGGCTAATGGGAGCTGAAAAAAATTAACAAAACACAAAAATTGGATTTGAATTTAAAAACAAATTATATTTTTTATTGTGAGCTTATTTTTTCTTTACTTCTGGTTTCTATAAAAATCCGATTATCTATTAAAAGCTTCACATTTCTTTATTCAAACAAGTAATCTCTTAGTAAATTTTTTTCAAAGTTTTATTGATATTTTTGATTTCTTTTGTTTGACTATGTAACCATGACTTATTTTCCCGATCGAATTGATTTTAAAATTTGATTAAAAATATGCCTTTATAATAATTAAATAAAAATAATTAAAAATTACATTTTAAAGCATTTTTTGCCTAATTCCCTGTTTTTATGCCTAATTCCCTTCACTCCTTAACATTCCTTTTCCTTAACATTAAATTGTTAAGTAAAATTAACGATATAAATGGTGATTTTCCTGTGTTGTGTTTTTTATGCGTAAAGAATCTACCAGTTAAAGAGTTTTATATATATATATATATATATATATATGTGTGTGTGTATTTTTAAATTTATTTTATTGTAGAATTTAATTATTGTTTATAATTAATTTTTTAACAGTATATTATTTTTTTAACTTCCGTAACTTTTGAATACTGACGTTGGTTATTAACAGCTGTTAAATAATTTTTTAAAAACTCATTTTTTTTAAATGTCATCCAATGATGATGATTCTTGTCTCCAATGTAGGCTATATTAAAAAAAAAAGATTATTCATTTCATCCATATCTAGAATGACGCAATACGTGCCATGTTATAGTATATTATACTATATCTAGTTTGTAGTGAAGAGTGATGCTTAGAGAATAAAGAGAATGGTTTGAATTTATTGAGATCACTGCTGGTTTAGATTAGGTAGGGGTAAGCATAGGCAGAGCGATGCATCCCGAACCGGGTACTTGGCCAAGCGGAACGAGTTGCTAACTGTACACGGCCGCGACTACGAAATGGGGACACAGTACAACGGTACGTTTCCGAGTCATCCTTCCTCAACGCTTCGGAATACGCTGCGAATTGCAACAAGTTATTAGTTTATATATACTGAAATTAAAGTGGAATTCCTCCTATCTAATACCGGATTTAATATTATTTTCTATTTCTGTAACTACACAAGATGAACCTATAAAATTGCAGCGTTTATGTATTAATAGTTGTATACATCCACACAAGCACGCGCGCGTGATTCACTCTTCATTACTGCTACTTGATTCAAATGAAAGTACCTGTCAGCAGTTAGATATTTTATAGTTCATTCGGTGTTGAAACAATTTGATTAAATTAATAGGAGTAATAATAATTATTATTATGAATAAAGTTTTGAAAAAAATTTTCGAATAAATATTACAACCATTAATATAATTTGGATTTAATATTTTGTCAAATTGGATAGATTAAATAATTTTTAAAAAAAATTATAATTTGTCGTACTAAATTATTATTAGCCTGTTTGTTACAAGTTACTAAATAGTAACTTAACCATGATATTATTACGGTTAACGGATGGATAAAATGTAGGTTAGGAGAAGTTACGTCCTTGATATTATTATATCTAATATGAAGTATGGTGTCGTAAAATCTTGCTTCGAAACGTTTAACTTAATAACAATTTATTTGCTTTACAATATGGAAATTATTAATTAAATTGATTTGAACGAATTGTAATAAAATTTGTTTTAATTAAAGTTTTATTAAAATGCTATATTAAACATCATAGATTTGATTAATCAATTTTTCAACAAATGGTGCCGTTTTTCAACGATGGACCAATTATTTCTTTGTAAATACAGACAACAAGTAATAATTTGTTTGCATTATGCCAAGATCGTGACGTAAGTAAACCGTCTGAGATAAAGAGACATTACTTACAGTCGGTTTCTATGAGAGTAATATTGTTCTCTGTACAGCCCATTACATGAAGGTAATGGGGCCGTATTACATGAAGTCAAGAAAGTTACGGAATACCATTTTTCTTCTCAGTTCCCTTAGTAAGACATTTATGGGTGTTCGTTATTTCTGAACATGACTTTATCAGTTTTTTGAGTCATTTATGTTTCGTTTCAGTTTGCTAGCGACCATTCAGTTATCATTCATAATTTATAATTCGATTTAAGATGTATTTTGTTTTGAGTTCATTATATAGTCATACACCGATGCGAATATCACTAATGGCATTCGCACATCCTGGCCGACATCCTGGCCGAGGCGGACTGGAATACGTCAAAAGTCGAGATTTCGAAGATGACCTCCGGTAAAGCCCGTAAGGGCTTGAAACGGAACGAGGTGGCAGAGGGTGTTTTCTCCTACAGGGGTCAGGATAATTCAATTATTTTTCTTACGTAACTCCCAATGATATCCAAAGGAATTATAAATTACTATTTTAATCGAAATTTCTTATAATTTTTTGTTTTGTTTGTAATGATACGCGGTAAAACTTAAAACTTTAAATATGTGTTCCAATAGCTGATATTGTCGAGTGTGCATTAATTGATCTATCCAGCTTAAATTCAAGAAAACTATATTTTGTTTTCTTGATATTAGCCAATATTATTGGCTAAAAGCCAATATTATGGCTTTTTTTGTAATATTCTTATATAGTCAGTTATTCTTCTGAATCTTATACTCTGAAAAATGTTTGTATCTGAATTTTAAAATTGTTAAAATTTAGGTTAAATTTTTACTTCCTTGTACAAAGTAAAGGAAGTATTGTGATCGCAAAACATTTCGGTTTTCATATTTCAAGGGAAATAACCATTTTGACCATCCCTCAATCCATTTTGACTTGTTTCGGCGTGACCTCTGTATGTACGTACGTATATTTTCATATGTATCTCGCATAACTCAAAAACGATTAGCCGAAGGATGTGAAACTTTGGATTTATCACTGTTGTAACATCTAGTTGAGCACCTCCCTTTTTGATTGCAATAGAATTAAAATTAAAATTCTAATTAATGAAATATTTGGATCTTAAAGGGAACGCACATCGGTTCGAATCGGATTCCATCTCCTTTTGTTTTTTTAACTGGTTTTTTAAATTTATTTTTTAACTTTTATTTTTTTTAATAGTATTAAAAAAAATATGAAAAAATCAGAAGTTATTAGTGAAATAAAATTTCATGTACTTTTAAACATGTGTATATGTAATTTAATAGGCATACAAGGTATATTGTCCACATCATATTTGGTGAAATATCTGATTCTTTAATATTAATTTAAAATTATAATTTAGAATCGTATTATTTTTGAGTTTTCTTAGCAAAGTCTTCTAAAATTGTATATTTACTTTTAAAAAAATTATTTATTTAATTATTGTAAGAAATTTAAAATACATTTTTAAATTTTATTCAATTTAAAGTAATTGTTGAAAATTTTGTTTCAATCTTTTGGTTTAAAAGGAAGTGTAGTAAACATACCAATTGAAATAAATAATGTGTGAAGTGTATTGCCGAGAAATTTCGATAGATGGCGACATTACAGGTAAAGTTAAAAAGGCATTTTGATCACAAGAGCAATTATATATTTGAAACGATTCGTCCTGCTGTTGTCTACGAAGCTCTAAAACATCTAATTGAAACGCCACTTTATAAGAAACACGATATTCAGATTGATGATAAATATACATCAGTTTTAATTAACTTTTTCATTGTATTTAATCTGGTTAGTACAATGAAAAAGTTAATTTCATAATAGATAAATCTGTTATTAATGATGACATAGCAGTATGTCATAGTCAAAATCATTTAAGTGTTTCGATGTCAATTTTTATTCAGATTTTGGATTAGAGACAGAATTAGATGAAGTTAAGTTAGTTGATAGAAATTAAGGGATAGTTAATATTGTTAGAATTATAGCTCCAGTACAAGGAAAAATAAATAATGTTTTTTTTAAAAACAGATCTCGTTGAGTGTGAATTGCATATAGACTAGTGTGTATATGTAATTTAATAGACGTACAAGGAGTCATGTGGTGTAAACATTAGATTTTTATAAGTTATTTAAAAATGAGTAGTAATTTTATTGAACTTGTTATTAAATATAGGAAAAAGTCCTCTCTAAGTTGGAGGAAAGCTTGCCTAACTACTTTTCTTTTTCTTTTTAATTGTATTATTTATTGATTGCATAATTTTCTTAAACCAGATAATACATTTATCTCTTTTTTTTTTTTTTTTTTTGTTAAACTCTGGTTTATTTTAACTAGCTAAAATAAGAAATATCGATATATTTATACTAACTGTTAACAATTACCACACGAGGCTTTGTTGGACAATTCAGTCAGTGTAAAGACTGCTGTACGGCGGACAATTGTGGGAAATATTCTAATTACCCTAACGCTTACCTCGTGTTCTAACTTATTCGACCTCTTGCGTGGCTGAATATTACAACACATTATAGAAGACAGTTAGTTCTAAACCAAACATACTGTATTATAGTAGCCAAATCATACAACCATCATCTCTTACGTTATATAGGCCCTGCATTTCGCACTAACTTTCACCTTGTACGTAGTTAGTTTCAGTACTCTTATTTCTTTTCTCATGAAGTTTCCTGACCTCCAAGAAACTTTTATATGTATTAGTATAATGCTAACGCTGAAATTCAATTTTTCTTGAATATAATTAAATTTCCTTCTGTGAAAGTATCCGATTCAATAAAGAAAAACGGATACTATGTTTAGAATCAGCTTCTTTATAAAAACAAATTGTATATTTATGGTTTAAAACAGACAGGAAAACACGTAAAATGTATAAAACTCTAAGATACTTGAAAATATGTACGGGACGGACGAATCAAAATATTTTAAATCGGCAACAAATAAATTACAGAGACTAAGTCGTCCATCCATACAGATTTAGTCATTTACATTCGAAAGAGTATCTTCCGTTTATAGTTTTGGCTAAAACTACTACCATATTTTGAATATGGTAGTACCATGTTTTGAATATATACAGTTTATTTTATATAAACGATAAGGAGATAATATTTGAAGATTAAAAAGAACCCCAATAATTAAAGTTTGTTTGGAACTTGTATTATATTTACTATCCCCATCTTATTTTGTTTTGGAATAGTTTCAAATATGTTAGCTAACCGTTGTTTTTAACTTTCGAAGAGATATAAAGTTGCAGTAATTTCACTGATAAATTTATCACCTACAGTTCCAGAGTTTATTTCAACACTCCGTTCGTTCAATTTTTTAAGTGTAGCTTTATTAGATTATATTTTAATAAATCATTTCTTTTTTTAAGTTAACATTTTTATAAATATAATTGTTATCTATCTACTTTGTAAGAATATTTATATTAATGGAACGACATATTTCTACTAATTTCTTTAATACTAATATAAGAATTCATAAAAAAATAAACCCTTTAGATTATAGCTCTAAATAAGGTTATCAGAATTTATAAAGTTCCAAGCAAAAATGTCTTCTTTTAAAAGAAAACAATCTTTTTAAAAATAATTTTGTATATATATATATATATATACACACACACACACTGATTCATGTAAGTTTAGGAATTAAATTAGCCAAATTAAACATATTCAGTTCTATGTCAGTTTAAAAACCTTTTAGTGGTAAAACAGTAGCTTTCCTTTTATCCGAAAAGGAATCGAAATTAAATTGATTTATAAAAAGATTTTTTTAATACATTTTAAAGATATTATTCCCCACTATTGAGTAGTATATATCGTTTGTACTCTCTTTTTCTGTTTAGCCAATGGAATCACCGTAAGGTGTTACTTCAGAGGATGAATGAGAATATGTATGAATGTAAATGAGGTGTAATCATGCAGTCTCAGGTCGACCATTCCCGAGATGTGTGGATAATTGAAACCCAGCCACAAAAGAACACTGATATATCCAAGAACTAGTATCCAAATCTGTGTAAAAGTGTCTGCCTTTACTAGGATTTAAACCTTAGAACCCTCGACTTTGAAATCAGCTGATTTGCGATGACTAGTTAACCATTAGACCAGCCCGATGGGTTTATATCCTTTATACTAAGTTCTTGTAACTTACGCTAAGTAGAGGAATAATAAATGCATTGTTTCTCAACAGAAAAAAATTTATTAATAATTATTGTTTTTCAATATTTATTTATCTTAATTTTGACTGTATCTTGTAACGCACCTGAAATACTGGAGGAACGAATCAGATTTACTTTTACTGAGGTTAGTGATGTTAATTATACAGCAAGTCGTTTTGTATGACTGAACGTGTAAGGCCGAATATTATCTTCATTTCCTGTTATCTATTTATTCGGCTCATTAAAAGAGGACGTAGTCCCTTCTTTATTATATGTATATAATAATTAAAATTAAATAATATTTATAAATAAACTGGACACATAGTATTGCTGATTTTTAAAGTAGAAAAAGTACAGTAAACTTATTTATATTACCATATTAATTAATGAACCATATTCTAAAAATTATCTTTTTACAAATTGAGATTTAATTAAATTTATTGTTTTTTTTTTTAATGTTTTTTAAAGGTTGTTTTGTTGTTTCATAGTACAAAACTTTTATTTTACTAAGTTTTTTAAAAACCTTTATTTTATTTTCCATCTATTCTTTTCAGTTAATTAAATATTGTTTTTAAATAATTATGAAACTTTTTTAAAGTATTATTAAATTACATTCTTGTACAAAACTGATTTTACTTTTTTTTATTGTAAACATTTTTTATTCAGTATCACATTTTCCTGTACCGCTGTAACCCATACAATTTGTAATTGATTTTCAGTATATTGTCACCTTATAATCATATTTTATTCCATAAAAAATTTATTTCGGTGCAGAAATAGCAACAATAAATTTTTCTTACCACGCACAATATCGTGCTTTGTACTTTGCTTTGTTCGTAAGTCTGCCTTTAGTAATTTAACATTGCCTATAAATTACCTTTTTTATTATTATTCTTTGTATTAGGCGTGATCTGTTAATATTAAATTTTATTATATCTAATCACAACAAATTCAATTAACCTATTAGAATTTTTAATAAGAAATCTAAGAAACTGGATATTTTTTTACACTAATACAGTTTAATTCGGCTAATTTTGCAAGGTTTATAATCAGTTTTATCATTTTGTTTCACATTCATTTAAATGGTATTAGGTTCGGGAAATGTAACGATCTACAAAGCCATTTCTGTCTTGATGTATATTAAATTATATCAATGTATTTAATACTAAAATATATACGTAAATTCACAGAAAGTGTAAATCTTTATAAAACGGAAATCTACTTTTATTATACATGGATATTGTTTGTAAATAAATTTCTATCACTATGGACCACAACAGATTTAACATTTTAGAAATAGGACTAATAAAACCTTTCACCCCTAAAATTATAAATTTTATGATTTTTATAAAACTACTATTTTTGATATAAAACTTTATTTATATATATTTTTTTTATAAGGAGTTATCAGGAGGATGCTGTATTCAAGATCTATCATAGTATTTAGTAAGAAATTTTAAAGTTTTTTTATAATTATTTATTTTCTTGCAAAAACGGCAAAATATTGTTATTTGTAGTTCCATCCTTTTTATTTTACCTTAGGTCAGGATACTTCAGAACAAGATTGAGGTTTTTGATTACTCTTTCTTTAAATTAATTAAACAAATCTTTATTTAGTTTTTTTATTAGTTTTATTTTTACAGGATGAATAAAATAAACAGAAAATAAAATAAGGTCGTAAGGATCAACAATAATATTATTATTCGAGAAAGATTTAAAATTTTGATGCTCTTTTATAGGATATTTGTTTATACGTACGCAATTATTTTTTTAAACATGTAATTTTTGTACGATGTTTAAGATTACACTGGATTAACTTTTTTTTAAATGTATTAAAAGAACTTAAAGATTGATTTTTATTAAAAAATAAAAGAAAAAACGAAGTTCACTGTAGCGTCACTGTTTTCTCAGATTGATTGCAAACATCAAAATCTTGAGGTTTGGTGGGGGAAGAAATATTGGAATTGTAGTCATTTGGTTGAAAGCTTCTTTCATGGTTAAATTGGACCGTTCGTTGTTCACTGTTACTTTTATTTAGAAGTTGGGCGATTCGACTTTGTTTTCAGCCACTCCTTGATTAAGAGTTCCCTTTTACTTCCCTGAAATCATGTTTCAATATTCCAAACAAAAGTAATATCTTATCTGATACGGATCATTGCATTACAATTTCTTTTCTTTATTCTGTTGTTATTTGAAGAAAAAAACGTGTAATTTTTATACTAATGAATTGTTTTTTTATATGGTTAAGTGTTACGTAAGTCTTATGAAATTTCTTTTAAGTAAATCGTGATATTTTTCAAATTCCATGTCTCTTATTCGTTTCTGTCATCAGTTATTTGATTGCGTAATTCATTCTTTGTTTTTTCACTGCTATTTTAATTATAACTCTTTTTTAAGATTTATTTTATTAAGCTTATCTGCTTTATACATAACATTTTTTTCGTTTTCGTTTCTTATCCCAATTTTTCCTAAGATTTAACAATAAGTTCCATTAATCGGTAGTTCTTTATCTTATTATCAGTCTAGTTTTACAGAAAACTTATTTTGTTTTCCGATTTGTTTTAACACCTTTTTATTAAGATAATTATTAACTTATTCCTGTCATTTTCCTTTATTTTATTTCAATTGCGTCTTTTTTATACTCTTAAGATTTTTTTTACAACTACACTTCAATGTACTCATGCACGCGAGCGTTTTTTTGTTTTCTGCCTATTTGAAGATTCTATTATTTTTTTACATTTTACAATATTAACTTATACATTTCGTTATTTAAACTATCATTTTTAGTTTCTATCAGAAAAAAAAAGATTTTCTATTTTCGGTTGGAAAAATTGTACTTTTTTGTAATCTTGAATTAGTACTCCAAAATATTTGATTTTTATACATGTTTATTCGATAATGAAAACCTTATTAGTTTGTCCTTCAACTGATTCGTTAACCGTGAAATTTTAATTTAGTTTTTTTTACTAATTTTTTTAACATTATTGCATTATAAAATATTTATATTTTTACCGAGTCCTAAACATTTTCTTCTATTCTTAATAATAGTAGTTCTGTTTCGCAACTATTAATTAAAGTGAATATGTCAAGGTTATAAATTACAATAGCGTTGACATATATTTAGCTTTACTTTAGGTTATATTACGAAACTATGTAGAGGTTTATTTTCATATTATAATTACATAGGATGATATTATTTACATATTACTTAGACTAGCATTAATGATACTTTTGTTAATGATCGTGACAAAAGTTGAAAGAATGTAGTGGTCGGTCGGTTCGTTCGGAGGACATCCTGCAAAGTTATATTTCTCTTAAGCTGTAGGCCTGCCGTATGGCACGAAAGGTGAACCAAGGTAAGATATACTTAAGGAAATATTGTTTACTAGTGTGGGGTGGAGCGGTAGTAGTAGTGATTCACGTGGTTCGGACCGCCGAATAGCCTTTCTTCTAGCAGCACCTGTATTCCAGCACGATGTTGCTCACTGGTGTAGAAGTAGAGAAGCCTGTTCGACCTACAATCGCTAGTGCATCACCTTGTACGTTAATACAATGCATTCATCCTGTTAACTGGGAAAAAAGTACCAAACCATCCGGTTATTTTTAGTCGTCGAATTTGTTCTGTTTTGTGTGTGTGTGTGTGTGTGTGTTTGTCATAAAACAGACACACCTTTTTCCTTTTTCTCAGCCTCCGAGACCACCGTTTGGTATTGCTTTAGAGGATGAAATGAAATGGCAATTTTTTGTAGCGTGTGAAAGTGCCATGCATGACCGGGATTCGAACCCGGAACCTCCGGATGAAAGGCCGATACGCTACCACTCGCGGTGTGCAGGCTACTACTAAACACTAATATTAAATAAAAGTTATATATTAAAATAAATTGATGAATAAACTTATTTTAAATTTACTGAAAATGTCGGTGGTATGTAAAAAAAAATTATTATCGTCTTAATTTCTTGAAATATAATTATTTTGCTATTTTTTTGTTTCCAACATCTGAAAACGTATTCTCTTGTTTTATATTTCCTTGTACGGGATGCTGAAAAAATTTAATTATTTAGTGGTTCCATCAAGATTCATTCTTACATATTATATTAGTGTTTCTAATTATTAATTAACCAAATATAAAAAAATGTTTACCGATAATTTAGAACAGGGTATTATAATATCTAATACCATAAACTTTTGAACACTAAGTATTGATTGTAGATATTTATATATTGGTGGACAATTACATTGTGCTTTATGAATTTTGCAATTGTAGTTAGATTTGTAACAGGAAAGTATAGTCTATAATTTTTCCATTCTGTTACCTAATTGTATAGCCTACGCTGTAATAAGTTTTACAAAAATATAATGAAAAAAAATTCTTCTTTACAACTTATTCTAAAGGTCATTTATTTTTTAATGTTACATTATGATATACTATTTTCATTAACAGACCATATTTCATACTTTCTGTTTTTGTTAAGTTGTTAATAAGGAAAAGGTGTCCGTTCAAAAAATCTCCATTTTATAACAATAGTATTGTTACTTTTTGATTTAAAATCTTTTTATTAACAATTTCCATTATTAAAATTTACTCTTAAGTAAAATAAAATTCTCTCATAGCCGATGGCATGTGTATGAAGGTCAAGGAAGGTTTTTTTAATAGAATCACAATAACACGTGGCAACTACAGTTCCTTACTTAACATTGTTCAGTCCTTCGGTAAAAATTATCCAAGGCGTTCCTTTGTAAATTAAACTTGCTAATTGATAATGTATGAATTTTATGCAAATGACCCTGAAACTTGGGTCCTTCGGTTGTATTTAATTACATAGTTTTTCTTGAAATTTTTACATTAATTCTTTAATGAACATTGATTAATGAATTTATTTAATAATTAATGTTATTTTAAAAATAACAAAAGAAAAAATGTCCATCTTTAATCACAGAGTGCGACAACGAAAGTTTCTTATGATTTCACAACGGGAGGTTATCGAAATTTAAATTCTAATTAATACTTTTCTATTTCACTTCTTAAACCAAATAATTAGTGCATTTTAACCATAGTGGTAAAATAATATCCTCTTTTATCCATTTGAGATGTTGGTTCGAATCTAGATCAAGCTTGCATTTTTTTTTCAGTTTATGCGCTATATATAAAATATATTTTAAATATATTTAAATAAAAAATATATTTTCTTTTTTTCGTAAAAATCAATCCAAGTTCATCCCGGTTAAAGCCAGGAAACTTTAAAAACGGACATAAAAAGAAATAAATAAACAGCAGCTGATTGAATAGTATGTTATAGTAATTGCAAAATTATAAAAACATTTAGGTTTTGAAAAACTTTCATTTGGGAGTAACAAATAGAAAAAAAAATGTTCAGTTGATATATATATATATGTTTCTGTTCTTCTTTGTAAAAACACTTTTGAATTCCCTTCTTTTCTTTTCTTGCCATTTTTTAAATTTATATTTATAAAAATTAAGATTTAATAATTTCCCTAAAAAATAATGCTACATGTTACTAAACTAATAAATTTTTTACTTTCAGTTATCAAATTTCAATTATATATACTGTATATATATTTATCAAACCACTACAATTTTTTTTTTATCCTGATTGGATTAAATACACAGGGCTACTTCATCAAATTTATAAAGTAAATCAGTAACGTTTAAAAACAAATATTAAGAATTTTTTTTCACTCAATTTTTGTTTCAGTGTTTTTTCATGATCTTTTTAATTTTTACTACGTTTTCTTTTGTTTATAAGTTGGTGATACTAAACCAAAATTAATAAATAATTAAATTAAGCAGTAACGTAATAATTATCGTTGTGGTAAATAATTATTAATATAAAATAATTTTTATTTGGTACCT
This sequence comes from Lycorma delicatula, assembly GCF_047948215.1. Classification (NCBI taxonomy): domain Eukaryota; kingdom Metazoa; phylum Arthropoda; class Insecta; order Hemiptera; family Fulgoridae; genus Lycorma; species Lycorma delicatula. Next base: position 174,037,105 of record NC_134456.1, on the reverse strand, counting down.
TGTTTTTGAATTGTTTTTTTTTATTATTATTATCGATTTATTATAGTTACTTTTAGGTAATAAAAAGTCATCCTGCTTTTGATTTTTTTTTTTTTTTTTTTTTTTTTTTTTAGTAATGTGTGAATCAACATAGTAAAATGTTTGAATATTCGTTGTAGAAGTTTCTTCCATGATCGTATTTATCTTATATATTTAATTTAAAAAACTGGCAAATAATTTCATTAAAATGTAGTCTTGTTTATTATCCTTTTTGATCTTTGTTTTTTTAGATATGAATGTTTTTGTCTTTAAAATGATTAGTGGTAGTTCGTTCTACTGTGTTAATTCTAATTTAGATTAATAACACAGAATGATGTTATACAAGGAAAGGCTTGAAAATATTTTTCAACAACTTCGATAAAGTTATATTGAGTGAATAATAATAATAATATTTATATTTTTGTTTTGTAGGAAACTAAAAATTGTTGAATAGTTAATTAAAATTTTGTAATCAATTACCTGAATGCTACCTATATAAATTCAATGAATGTTTAGACGTTAAAATATCTATAATTCGTTTCATTTTTCCATTTCATTATTTATACTTACGTATTATAATACGTAATTAATTGCATGACAATCCTACATAAAGTCACAAAGTATTTTTGCTATGAACTGTGTTGGACATTTCTTGATTTTTACGTCACCAGTAACAATAATAAATTTCTCCTACTTTTATGTTATTTTCTTAACTTATACATTTTTCCTGATTAATTTTATTTATTTATTTTTTTGTTATGCCATGTTACACAACCATTAGCCATTAGTTCTTCAGCACGTTCCGTATCGTTTCTTTTCTCTTACGACTTTTTATTCTTAATAATTGATGATAAAGACGTAATGTATGTGAAGAGATGATACATGCAAGTGACTTAGTTTTTTCTTTTTTTAAATTTGCTTGTGTTATTTTTCTGAAACTTGAGGAAGAAACTCGAGCCTAACTTTTCACCTAACTTTTCGTTAGGTGGTAAGCCAATGCTGCATTTAACGATATCTCATACCCAAAAGATATATTGTTAGTATCACGCCTAACCTGATTTATCTTTCAGCTCAGTAGCACCTCAGTACCATTAAACTTGGATGAGCTAGGTTTAACTCGTTATACATTTTAATTTAATTACAAATTAATATTTTGTCTTGGTAACCTTATTAAAATGGAATATTACATTGCAATATTAATAAATCGTAATAGAATATCAAAGTTATATGCCTGTTGCTCTTAAGTCATTTTGAAAGATTACTGATAAAACGTTTATTATTCATAAATATCTATTTAATACATTAAAAACAAAAATTGCTACTGTTTTTTGCCTCGAGACAAATATTTGCTACTTTCTGATCTTAATTTATGTTTCCTTATTGTGTCTAATCTAGTTTCTTTCACACATACATTCATATCTTTTAACGGTGATCAAAATTATTTTACTCGTTTATCAAAATTAACTAACCTGGGTTCAGTAGTCTTGCTCTAGATTACCCACAAATCGATTTTTTTTCTATCGATTAAGAATTATTATAATATTATTTGTCTTAAGGCTCAATCACTCCGATCTTTTCTATATTGACTGCACTTCTGAAAAGCTCGTATTTATTTCTTTAGCAGTTTTATTATCCAATAAAAAATAACAGTCTATATTATTGAGTATAAATATTTTTAAAATATATCTTTCAGTTTTGAAAGATAAATTATTTCAGTTTTGAAAGAAAATATATCTTTCAATTTCATTTTATCAATATAAAATTATATTTGTCTGAAGAGTATAAAATAAATATCTATATTGCTTGATTACTTTACCGGCATAGAAAGGTAGAGGTCGCGGTTTCGACCACTTTTCTGGAAAAACTTTTTTAAAATTACTAAATTTTATTATACTGGCTATAAAAAAAATTTAATCTACACGCAGTATTTATTTATAATTTCTTCACAGTCCTCTGAAATATTTAGTCTATTATTACATTAATTCTTTTTTCCCAGAATGTTTTTGTGTATGTAAAGGAAATTCATTTCGGGATGTGGGTTTTGTCTTTAAGTTTCTTATCATTAAAATCGTTAACATAAATTTAACTGGAATTAACTGATTAGTTAAATGTTATTGATTCGAATTTTAATAAAGTCTGTACCATGAGGTTTTTTTTAAATCATATTTTTAAATAAAATTATAATTATAATTACGAGTATATTTTCGTTACAAATCTGCCTCCATCATTTGACATGTAGCTATTCTAGTTACACTTAAATTTTTATCTTGAACGATTTTTCCGAACATTGTTTTTTCTTGTTATAACATCTCGTGATTGATTCTTACAATTTTCCTTCATTTCTTGAAGGTTTTGTTATAAAATCCATGTTCACTGTGTCGTCTCTCTTTGTTGTAAACGATTCTACAGCTTATATTATCAAAATAATTATTTTATAAATGTTTAAAAGTTTGTTGTTTTTAATGAGCGTTAAAATTTAATTTTAACACATTATCTTTATTGTAAATTAATGTGTTAACCAATTGATAATATAAGTTATTTTCCTTGTATACAATATAGTGTAATGAAAGTTATATTTTAATTATGTGTATTGTACGATGAGTTCTGACTTGTTAGACTGCGAGTTGTTGATGTTCGTCGAGGGGAAAATGGTGGGGGAAATCTGTTGCTCCTCATTTAGCTAGCGTGTTATGGGCACTGCTACATCTTGGCAAGCTATGCTGTGGTGACCAAGGTCGTGTTGTGTTTTGTGATAGCTTTACTCAAGGCCGTATTCATTGTATTACAATCTTTTCCTTCATATTTTATGTGGTATTATAGACGATACTTTGTATATTCTTACCTGTTCTTAATCGTATATTTTATTTTAAGTAACTTCTTGTTATTGATTCAGAATTCATCTTGAAGAAAGCAGAACGTTAGAAAGAGCGCAAGAAGTTTGTAACATATAAAGTAGTTTCTTTGTATCATTTTCCTTGTTTATATTTCATTTATTATATCTGTCTCCTGTTAAGTAGTATCCTATTCCTAGTATCCTATTTCCTTACGTAATTTCAAGCGTTCTATCATTTATAAATTGCATGAACAATCGGAAAGTAATCAGAATTACTTCCCATATTGTTTAGGGTGTTCCAGGTTGAGTATTCATCCGTTATTATATCTGTTTCCTGTTAAGTAGTATCCTATTTCCTTACGTAATTTCGAGCGTTCTATCATTTACAAATTACATGAACAATCGGAAAGTAATCACAATTACTTCCCATATTATTTAGGGCGTTCCAGGTTGAACATTCGTCCGTAATCGGTGAATTTACGATCTGTAAATCCAAAAAAAATTAAATAAATACAAAATAAATCCATATTATTTTTGTGTTATTTGTTACGTTGTCCATATTCTACCGTATTTTACCTTTATTTTTTTTTTTCTACCTATGAATGAATCTTAATTTTGTATTAACATTTTGAAATGGTATAAATTCTTCATTTTTTCTTAAATACATTTCGGGAGCCCCTGACTCCATAATTGTATTCCCTGGTTATGTCCTTGACGTCCACTTTACTTCTCACACACGTTATTAAAACCATAAATTAATCTGGTTAAAGGTGATTTTTTTTTTATATCAAATTAAACAAATAAAATAATTATTAATTAAAATACTAAGAACTTTTTTCTTTTTTTTAAAATAAAATTTCCTTTTTCCGTACGAATTTGAAATTTAATCCAATATGACGGAAAGGAAGATGGTTTTAAGTACTGAATTTGGTGAAGGGATTATTTTCACATTTTCCAAAACATTTTGGTTACTTCTACAATCGTTTTTCTGGTGAAACGTAACTTACTAAAAATTACTTCAATTTGAAGTACGTTATGTACTTTATCATAAATATTCCCGAAAATTTGTTCGTATTAACAAAACTTGTCGCTGTCGAATAAACATTACTCTTCTTTTTTTTTGTATACGAATTTTTTTATCTTTGGATATTTTAAGACCGAAATTCTCTTCCTAATGAAACCTAAAATAAGATGCCATTAGGACCTAAATAAACTGGGTAAATAGTTGAAAATAAGGGCATTACTTGTAATTTTCAATGTTGCTTAAAGTCATAATTTTGTTATTTGAATCTCTACACTTTATCTCCATGGTAATATAATTATGCTTGTAAAATATAAAAGTGCTAAGTGAAAAAAGCTAACTTTTTTAAAACTGCCTTTTCTGCATTATGTATTATCTTTATTGAAATAAAAATGATTTCCTTTAAAAAATATTGATTTTAATTATTATTAATTTACTACTAGTATTATTAATTAAGTAGCTATTATTAAATGTTATTATTAATACGCGCATGATAATAATTACATTTAGAATATTACTAAAATACTCCTAAATTTACGCAATTGTTTACTGTAAAAATAAATTTGCTTTATTTAGTAAATTTGTTATATCGTTAGTAAACATCATCGATCCTTGTGTATTGTATATTAATTTATGCATGAATGTTTTTGTAAATGCTGCCTATATAAACCTTATTGTATTATTAACTTGTATGTATGAACACGACACAAAATAGTTGGCTTTCTTTGTGATCTGATTTAGCATTTGCTTCTCTAAATAGCCAACGTCATAAAACTGAATTCTGGCAAACATATATTTGCAACTAAATTTTGGCACTAAACTTCGAATTGCATTCTTGTAAATAAATTCAATTTATTCGCATATATGCACACACACGCGCGCGCGTGGATGGACGGACGGACGGACGATAATTTAATCTATTACTCATACATCCACGTGGCAAATATAGAGTATATTATATGCACTGTATTGTTTGTACATGTATTTATTGGAATGTATACGAGGAGATACTTCATATACATATAATTCCAATGTATAACTGTAAAAATGTGTGTGTGTGTGTGTGTGCGGGCGCGAGCATAATTTTTTTAAATTTTTTTCATTAGTTCCGAACATTTTTACTGAAGTAACTAATGACCATATTTTATAAATTAATTTTGTTCAGTGTTTTGTACAAATTCACTGATTTTTTAAAATTATTTTTTAATGAATGCTTAGTTTGCCAAAAAATTATTTTGCTGATACATAATATCTAATTGTGCATTGTAATATGGAATTTTTTCATTGTTACTAGTAGTTCAGTATTACGATGAATTCAGTAGATGAAATTAATATTCGATTTTTCCCCTTCGGGTTATTTGTGGTAGATTCTCATCCTTCTATTCGGAAGATAACGGCTACGAATATCTGTCATTCATAGCAATTTTTCATCCGTTATAAAATTACAATTTCATATTAACATACACAAACTTTAGCTTAGAAACTGCTTTTATTAATTGTATTCGATAAATTAAGTTTTAGTTATGCAATTTATATTATGAATCGATAATTTCAAAACTTAATTTATAACAAAAACTTTATTTGTACGTGAAACATTTAATTTAAAAATGAATAGTTTTTATTCGGTTGAAATATAGTTGAAGGATAGGTAAATATTTATTCAAGTTAACATCGTAATTTTTTATTTCTGGGAATTGTTTGATGAACCGACTTTCCAGAGATTATGAACGGCCTGTAAAAAAATAATGGAATCTGTTGAAGTATAGTTTTGCTTTAATTTTCTTATAAACGATACTTTAAGACTATACAATATGAAATTACTTAAATTAAATTACATTTCTTGTATTACTTTAACTGAAGGATTAGTTATCTTTTATAAGAATTTTTTTTATCGGTATGGCTGGAGTTTTTCACAGTCGTTTTAGTAGCCGCACTGAATGTTTCTATCCCGTACATTTTCATTGATTTTATGATGCTATTTTTATGAAATATAAATACTCATTTTATGAAAACTACTTACCAACAACTTTTTTATATGTTCAAGTACTTTCGGATACCAAATCAATCTTCAGGAACTCAAAAAACTTTTATATTATTCTTAAAATAAAAAAAAATAAAAAACTAAAACTCATTCATCATATGTAAGTCGTTATGCAAAATGTAAAAATGTACAGTGATTGGACGCTAAGTCGACATAATGTTTTAAAACGTGACGACCACTGTTGTACATTTTTACATTTACATACGATGAATTAGTTTTAGTTTTTTTATTTTAAAAATAATATAAAAGTTTTTTGAGTTCCTGAAGATGGATTTGGTATTTGAAAATTCTTGAACACATATAAAAAATTTGTTGGTAAGTGGTTTTTATAAGTTATTGTTGTTGTATAATCATACAAACGGGCCATGTTTGATAAAAATATTATATTCATTTTATATTTTAACAACTTAAACGAAGCCAGATCGAGGTTGTAGAATATTTTTGATTTTTTTTGTTGTTAATAAATGTTTTATTTCACTTATTATTTAGTATTAGATTATATTTTACATTGAATTATTTAAAACACTGTGAAAATTGCAATAAATTTTACTAAGTAACGGGAGAGAATAAATCATGTTTATGTTACATACGCTCGATTAATAGACGGATTCAAACCAGACAGGAACTATTTGTTGGGCTTGGTGAGTGAAATTTTTATCACGTGTACAGTGTAGGTGTAATGTGCACTTGTTTAAATATTATGTATAACGTGAACTATTGTGATGTTGTTTGTTAAATAATTTCTTCTATAATAAAACATTTTTTGTTTCTTATGGTATTTGATACTTTATTATTTTTATCATTGATTCTTTAGGATTACTTTAAAATATTTTTTTCTCTTTATAACATTGATGTTTTGTTAAATATCCTACTTGAAATGATCGTGTATTAATTCTGTCTTGGAGGCTACACTTTTTTTTTTACTTATTTAACAGTACGTAACATTTTTAACTCTTACCGTAGTTTATGAACATTTTTTTAAAGGAATTCAAATTTAAAGTGTTTTGTTGAGTTACAAAAAAAATTATTTTTCAATATTTTTGACGAAATATCTTAAACTACTTACAGCTTGAGAAGTTATGAAATACCAGTTATTCTTGAAATTAGCTATTTACAGAAGTGACTTTGTGACCTGAGCCATTTCGCATTTTGGCATCTAATAAATAAAAAACAAATCGCGCGCGCGTATGTGCTTGTATATTTATATATAAACGATTATAGATTTTAAATATTTATTAAATAATTCCAAAAATTTGTTTTATGACTTTTAATTCCGTAAATACTAAAAGAGGAGCATAGAGATCGCATATGTGTAACACCAACAGTAGCATATAGGATTTAACATTTACTACTTATATTTTTTAACAAATGTAGTAAAAATAGTAAAATTGTAACACAGTATTTAGATTAAGTCGATTTTGGACCTAGTATTTAAATAAGCAATAAGGTTACTTAATATTTAATTTAAAGTAGTTCCCATATTAGGTAATGGTGCTATCTTCATCGATTATTTTGAATTAGGTTAAAAACAGTGCTTTTACTATCAGTAATAGCATCATGCTATTGCTTTTTAGAAGTCAGTGCCGAATTCTAAATTCATGCTCAGTTACAGATTGGTCTTTTATTTAACTTCCGGAACCACAGTTAGGTATTTGCTTCAAGAATGAGATGAATGACAAGTAGCGTGTGAAAATGCCATGCCTGACCGGGATTCGAACCCGGGACCTCCGGATGAAAGGTCGAGTCGTTACCACTCGCGCCACGGAGGCCGTCTACGATTGGTATTAATTTCATTTATCTTAACTCCTCAATAAAACATAAATATTTGTTCATTTAAAAATGTTTAATATGGAAAAAATTACGCTAAATTACGCTTAGCGTAATATTCAAATGTTTATCTGTTTTTAACATGATTTTTTTATACGTAGTATGTATACGAGTACATTTTAAACCAAAGGAAATATCGATCCTATCGATAGCTACGGGTTAATGGCTATAGAAAGCCTAGAAATCACTGAAGATATTTCCTCGGTGTGTATCTATTATACGTGTTTTATTGAATTTTTTTTTTTTAATTAGAAGGGAAGTTATATTACATATTTTTTATTTTTTTATTAATCAAATTGTATTGAGTTATTTTTTTTTTAGTTTATTTTTCATCGTATTGATATTACAAAGCAACAAAAATCTACTTGTGCTTGGTGAGTGTTATTCTTATCACGTGTATAGTTTAGGTCTAATGTGCTTGTTTAAATATTAGCCTACGTCTAAAGTGAACCATTGTGATACTGTTGGTTAAATAATTTCGTCTGTAACATAAAAATTTTTATATGGGGAATTATTATCTTTATTATTACATACTTTTTAATAAAAAGAAAATTAATTCATAAAATTGTAATTTTTCAGAAAGTTGTACCTTCTCTTTTGGAGTTTTAAAAAATTAAAATTCTAAAAAAAATAAATTACAAATAAATAAATAGTAGTATCTTAATATAAACATTTTAAAATATAAATTTCGTGACGGTAGTTTTTGTTTTGTTGACAACACTGTTTCCGTGCAGACGTTCATCGAATAGGAAATGTTTTGTGGTTATGTTTGAAGAGTAGGTCGGTGGGGAAGTTGTTCCGTAGTATACAGTATTATTATACCGTCTGTCTGTATCTGTATATATAGAACTATATATTTCTTCTTCTCCCACCATTTCCAAGTGTTATGTAATATTCTTGAGATAACATCTTCAATGCTGTTTTCGTTTTGTTGTGGTGTGATGACAGTCTGGTTTTCTAGTTATTATTTGGTTGAGTCTTTTGTATTTTCTTGACGATATTGAGTCTCAGAATGAAAAGTAAAGAAGAGAATGATGATGAAGGATAATAGGAATGTAGTAAATATCAAAGGAATTTTCTTAGCAGATTGGATTTCATTCTATTTTAGTTTGGTTGCAAATTTTTTGTTTCGCATCATATTTTTAAAAGTATTTTATAGATTTAAAAAGCATGTATTCCCTTTATCTTTATTAATAAAAATAAGTTTATTCTCTTATTTATAAATTGAATTTATAAATTGTTTTGTTGAACATTTAAAGATTTTTTTAAATTTGTTAGTAAATATTTCAGATTAGTTTCATTCTTAATTTTTATTATTAAAAAAAAACTCTTTATTTATAATTTACATTATGTGTGTGAAATTGAAATCCCACCTTCACATTGTTTAGATTAGCAATTTTCGTAAAAACGGGTGTATTTTATGTGAACCTGAAATAGATTAACTGAATACCGTGTGTTTGTCCACACATCACAAGAATTTATTGAACGATTTTTAAATAATATTATTTAATCAGTTTATCTTAACCGTGGATTTTGAAACGTTAGTTTTATCTTTATATTAAAATTTTATTAACGATCATCATCGTATCTTGACAAAATATGTTCTGTCCATTTTTTTAAATAAAGCAAAATTTGCATCTTGATAAAAATTTTTTTAATATCTTATTAGACTTCTAGAGAAAATTGAAGGAAAAAATAACAGAATATAATTAAAAATAAGGAATGATTTTTAAATTGTGACTGAATTTTTTTTTATTATTAGGTTACTTAACAATCAGAGGAAAAAATTGTTGAAGTTTGTCAGCTGAACGTTGGTTTCTTTCACATCCCCACGTTTTTCTTTTTATATCTCGAATCTTTCTCAAATGGTTCTGAAGGAAAATCAATTTCAACCTAAAATTGTTGATCATTATTGTATCCCTGTCGTTCTGAATAATGTACTCCGATATTTACAGGGATCGTTACCCACTTCGTGGTGGGCAACCTCGTTGATTATTGTACTAATTTATCATTATACATACGCGTAAAGTAAAATCAGATAATTTTTCAAATTTACTAATTTTTTCATAAAATAAATTATATGTATAATCTTTGGTTTTATTTATATTTTTAAATATATGTGCCAAATAAAAATAATATTTTGCTCATCGACCTATCTTGACTAGTTTAGTAGATTACTACCAGCAAATTGTAGGCAGTTATTTAAATATTTATTTACTGGAGATATTAATATATAGGTAGATATATTCATTTGTCCTTGGTCCTTAAACTACTTTCATTAGGCGTTTGTATGTAAGCACGTATGTTTATTCGTGTAGTAAATCACCACCCAAATTCATCTTGCTATATACAAGTATGCTGTTCTACTTGGAGCAATTTGTGATATTTCATTTTAAGGATTAAATTTTAATCCATTTTAACGTCAAGTTACTAAATATTTACCACACCTTTTTAGCACTTTATTCTTTATAATTTTACCTTGAAAAATTGTTGTTGCTAAGTTTAAAATGTACGTGCAATTTATTACACAAATGTAACATACTGCTTGTAAGTGTTCATGTCATTTGTTTATAATTGTTTCTGTATTATAATAGATTATTATTCGTTTGTATTTTTCTGGTTATTATCGGTTCAAACTGAAAGAAAATGAAAAAAAAATCTGATTGTGTAATTCTTTTACCTAATTAAGTTGCTTAGCTTTTTTTTAATTTAAAATTTTATGTCTTTTTAGGATTCGTTAAAGAAATCGATGTCACTGAACTTTCTCCTCATTTGCAAACAGCTCAAAATTTAACCATTTTACCAGTGATAAAGTTGAAAGTTTGTATAATATTACGAGCTTATTTATCATTATCACCTTATTTGCTTGTTCATGATTACTTAATCAAAAAAAAAAAAAAATAATATACCTAGTTTTTAAAGTAATATTTTACTGTTTAATATATGCTTTGTATATGTTTGTATATTTGCTTTATTAGTTGCTATACAGAGCCCAGTCAGTATTAAGGAAGTTTATATTACAATCCAATAACTATTCGTTTGTTTATTTCTAGAATTAAGATATCAGTTTTTCCTTATTAAAGTGATTCATATTCCCATTGCGTTACCATAATCAGTGTAAAAATATTTGCTGTAGTTTTTAATTTTTTTGAGGGCGGACTGGCGAGGTAATTACTAAATGGAAATTATCAGTGGATCAAAGTTTAAGAAAAGCTATATTTTTGTTCATGCAAACCGAGACGAGACCAGTTGGCCTTAATTAATTTATATAGATTTATATATTTGACACTTAATTAAGGCGTATGACAGTGTCAAGTATGTGATAAATATTTATAATATGTTAAGCACATAAATAGGACGAGTTTTTTTTTTAAAGAAAATTTTATGTGACACGAATCATAATTTAAACATAGCCTATAAATATTCATGGAGGCTATAATGAGCTGTTTAAAACGGTATTCTTCTTTGTTACATTCAATATCGTAGTTGTATAAAAAGGTTTAAAGGATTATTTTATTATAAAATATGTAATTTCATTTGTCTATTTTAATCACTCGAAAACTTTTTTCATTAATTTCTTTTTCAAGTTTAATCGTTTCTATTCACAGTAACTTTTGCTAAAACACAAATTAAACCGGCGCAGAAAAAAATTAGTTTTGTTTTGAAATTTGTATCTTTTACGTAAGTTGTGGCCTCGTTTGATATTCGAGTACTTTTTTGGTGAAATTCATCGTATCAAGAGATAAATACAAAGGAATAATTTTTCTTTATGATGGTGCTGTAACACTATAAATCCATTACAAGTTAAATAATTACATGGATTACAATCATGATAAATTAAGATAAATTACAATCAAGATAAATTAATTTTGGTAGATATTACAAAATAAAAGTTGTAATCGGTATATCATGAGACAATTCACTCTGACGAATAAACTACATCCTATATTACTTTATGGAAAATAAAATGGAGTGAATTAGTTTCCTGTAACTTCTTCACCGAGCTTAACATACCACCGTAATAAAGATGAAATTTATTTCTACAAGAGAAACCTTCATTCTTATTACCTTGGAAAACTGCTGTATACAATCAGGATTTTTATATATTTAGGATTAATTAAGGATTTTTTTTGCATAATCAACATCACTGCTATATGAAAAAAAAATCACGACTTGTGCCTTTTGTATAACGGTCGGTGCTTCGTACGCATTACAGCTGCAAAAAATGAATAAATTAATTTGATAATTTTTTGTGTAAAACTCAAAGTTAAGGTATAAATGTAATTATTCAAAATAATAGAAAAACTAATTTTACGCCGTTGTCAGGAGGTTTTGCTATTATATTTATTTGTGTTTCTGTACTTCTAGAACAGCTGGAAAAATCTTTTTTTGTGTTCAACGTGTTAAACAACTCGTTTTCATTTCATGAATGCCAGTAAATACATGACAGTTTTGGCTTAAAAAACTAGTTTCCAAAAACATAAATATTTTTGGGTTTGTTGCGTAATAAGATTGTACATAAAAAGTATTTATAAAATTAGTATAATTTATTTATTAGTTCAAAATAATTTTGAAAATATTAATAAAAATAAAATGATTTTTAACTATTAAAATTTGAAAGTTATAAATGTAAATTAATTCGAAAACGTATTCAAAATATATATCTGAAAATTTGTTTGTCTCTTGGTTATTAAGTCATGAAAAACTATTCCATCGATTTTGATGAGTTTTTTTTTTTATTTTAGAAACATAGACTACAAAAACATTCTGTGCCATATATTAAATTTTCCGAAAAATGAAGAAATTATGCAATGTTGAAAAATTTAACAATTTGTGAAATCTGCAAATTTCTTCATTCAACGAGTACTACTAAGCGATTTCGATGAATATTTTTTATTTTATTATTTTTTTAATAGATAAACATATAGAATACAAAAATAACCCCGCATACTGGAACTTTAAGCAGCATTCAGAGCTGCCATCACTGAAAATCAAACAAATGAGCGTTGAAGGACTCAAGGTACGCGTCAACCACGCTTGCAAAGTCGCGGGTAGCCGTTAGTTTAAAAATAAATTTTATTGAAACTCTTAATATTTTTTTTTAATGTATTAAAGTTAATCCCTCTACGGGGTTCAGTTTTGGTTTTACAGTTTTTAAGAAATTTTAATTTCTTAAATAGCGAAATTCTTAATATAAGTACTGTGAGACAGTGCATACATTTGAAATAAGCGTTCTAACCTTAAAAATATAAATAATTAGTGAAACATGTGACATGAAACAAGTGAGGCATGTAGGCCTACCAGTTTACAGGTTTTATATTCCCGTCATCAGGGATAAACTGGTTATCCTTTTGCTCTTCTTTTACTATATGCATGATTTGTTTCCTCTTTCCATGGATATATTGTTATATTCATAAATTATTAATATATTCTTTGAAAACGAACTTATTTTAAATTGGCATGAACAATTACTACTTACGGAACTAGTAACTATTTGAAAAATGGCCGATAAAAACCGTTAATTCAAAAAATATTCAAACTAGTAGAAGATAATGGAAAACCTAATAATTTGGGAGATAACGGATATATTTTTAGGTGTTTCACATGATTTTGTAGTCTGATGAACGTCAAAAGTCCAAAAAAATGGATTTGTTTTTAGTTTTTTCAGTTCCTTTAATGTGACTACATAAAATAAATGACATTTCTTTCAATTAGAAATATAATTGGAAAATGAAGTGATACGAACCTAGATTTTTTACTTTCACTTTGAGTAGTTATTAAGCTTATAAACTCATCGATAAACATAGCGCGCCATGTTCGAGTGTTTTATGTTTAAAGATCGATTGTTTAAATTCTTTCTTAAGTTGGCTTTGGTTAGATTTAACAGCTTTATAAAGTAATGTTTCTTCTTTTTTTTTTAACTGTTAATATGTAAGTAATTTTAGTGTTCTTAAAATTAATTGTACTTAATATTACGTGAGTTAAAAGCTACGTTTTGTTTTTAGTTTGTGATTTAACATTGCACTCGTTTATTGTCTTCCTTTATCAGTGTCCTTGAATGAAATTATAGTATATATTTGAAATTAATGTACCGGCATTAAATTACTTGAGTAGTTTCATTATAATAAAAAATAATTTTCAATGTCACGTTATCTACGATATTCTTTTGTTATTTTAAGAAGAATGCAGTTAAGCATTCAGATTATTGAAATTTTTCATTTATAATAATTTCATCATTATAATTTGTTAATTTTTCCTCTTCTGATTTCCAATAACTAATTGATTATTATTATTAATATCTTACGTTTTTAATGTATATATGTGCATGTTAATCAGTTTGTAAAGTGTTTTATCTTTTTAAAATTTTAATTGTTCTCATTTTCCATCTAAAAATAACTTTTATTTTTACATATTATTTCGTTAACTCTTAACTTCTTTTATAATAAAAGAAGGAAAGAACAGCTGTTATTTTTAACGGAAGGACAGTACAGAATTTTCATCTTTATTATGTGGTTGGTTACTTCTGGTTTTTAGCGCTGAAACAGACAGAAGATTCTGAATTTGCAGGGCATGTAAAATGACATGTAGCAGAACCATCTGCTGTTTTAGGGTTTGGGTTTTGGGTTTGGGGTTGTATTGTAATGTAATGTGAATCGCTTTGTATTTTCTATTTAGTTCCTCCTTAAAAACAACCCCCTAATACTAGTTTATATGATGGCAGGTGTCGCGTGCCACCTGCGTGTGCTTTACTGCCCGACCCGCTTAGGGATGTCTGACCAACCATATCTTCCTTTTTTTCTTCTTATTGGTTTTCATAATCTTTAAACAGTAGACTTATTCTTTTATAATTATAGATGATATTATATAATTGAAATAAAATTCTTAGAGAAAAATAGTATTAAAAGTTTATTCTGATTTGTTTATCAAATTAGACCCATGTAACTGTTGAATAGAATTATGAATTACATCAAAATTTCCTGTAGTTCCACGTTCGAATTTTTAAAAAATTCAAACAAATTTTCACGAGTAGTGTTATTTGTATTCTTCTGGAAATCTGGTATTCTTCTGGAATTTAATGAAAATGTTAGTCTCCAATTCTTTTGTATTTTCTTTAAATAACTTGAATTTCGTCCCTATCTCCAGAAATTTGACTTTTGTCAAATATTTCACTATTTCACTCTATCGCTTGGAAGTTTTCTTTACTTCTATCGATCGGTAGGATTATAGAACAAGTTTTTATTTCTTGGCAGATCTTTTTACTGTTTCAGTCTTTTAAATTTAATTATTTTTAAAATTAATTTTTTAACTAAACATCGAGGTGTTAAGGTGGGAATTCCCACTCCCTAAATGTAGGAGTCCATGAGCTATTTTTTTTTAACTTTTTACTATTCCAACCTTTAATTTGAAAGTTTTTTTTTTTAACGTATAAAGCCTTTATCTCAAACGTATAAGGAAATTTTATAATGTTAATATTTATAATAATATTAAGATACTTACAATTATAATGTGCTTTAAATGTGATTTTTACTTATCTAGTAAATCTTTGTAAAATTTTAGTTAATTTTTATTAAAAAAAATTTTTTAATTATTTTTTATGGTTAAATTGTAAGTTCTATGTAAATTTCAGTAAATAAAAGGAACATCTCCACTAGATTTTATCAAAAATATATTTTCGTTTTAAAAATGTTTTTAATAGTAGTAATAAAAAAATCTTTTAGATTTTTGCAATTTTTATTTTATTTTGTAGATTTACTGTTTCGTTAGACTATAATTTTACTTTTTATATAAAAATAACCATAACAGAGAAGGATATGTACAACTCTTGCCCAAGTTCTTGTTGAATAGTGGTCATTGAATATTAAAAACTATCATCGATAGTCTTATAGCAGGAAAGGTTTATTTTATGTTTCCTGTACCTATAAAAATTTCTTCCTATATACGTAGTATGTATAGCTTGTAATATATCTAAACAAACATAAAGTTTAATGTTGTACTCAATGATAGTAGCAATATAAAAAAAGGTTGTTCTTTTAACATTTATTTATTCATAAAAAATTGAGAATTTTTTTATTACGTCTATAGAGTACTTGTAATCATATTTCATTTTTAAATATATCACTCATTTATTAACAAGCTGGTAACGATGTTGCTGAGTTATCCCATTACTTTTATAGAGTTTAAAACTGAATCATGATTAAAACTTAAAGGATTAAAAATTATTATTGTTATGAGGTTACGTACTACTTAGTAAAAAAAATAAAAAAATAAAAATTCGTATTATTTTTTGTTTAATAAACTTAGTGAAAATTGGATCTTGTTCTCTGCGTTAGAATGGTAAAACGTTAAAACACCATAAATAATGTTTCTTTGAGCTATTTTCATAAAAATTACCTCTACCTCTGTGATAAAGGTTAAAAACTAATTCCAATCCTGATAATTTATTTTCAGGAATATAGATTAATTTTAAAAATTAATAATTTGTTAAATTTATAAAATAATAAATAATTAAATTAATAAATTAATTTTTAATATTATTTTAAATTATTTTCCTTAATATCAACAAAGTTGTTCAGATAATTCTCGGACACCCGTCATATGCGCCTAAGAAAATAATATTTAACTGCATTTCTAGGGAGAGTTTTAATTTAAGTTCTACATTGTCGGAAGTGTTTATTTTTATAGTTTACAGGTTATTTTATTTATAGTTAAATAAGTGTAATTCTTAACTCTTATGATATTGACATAAGTTATTATTTAAAGTGTCGTTTATATTCACTCTTTATTCGCAGTATAGTTCGATTTTGCATGTACTATTGATCATTAAATATATTGCACACAGTACGTTCTACTGAAGGTAATACTGTAGTGTGTTAAAGGCTGTTCATTATCGCTGTCATTTACGGTGCACTGCAGTCCCTTGAGATACGAGTAGAATATACGTACGCAGTCAGACTCCCAGTTCGTTGAATATCCTCTACTCTCTATTCCATTACCTTAATTGGATTGTTCTTTGAATTCACGCTATTTGATTGCAATAAGCAATTTTTATTATTATTTAATATATATCTTTTGAGTTGTCACTATTTTGTATTTATCTAAACAAAAGCTGTAAGTTAAGCTTAAAATAAAACGATTGACAACGTAGATAATGTTTTTATTAAATTAATTATAAATTATAATTTTTATAAATATTTTTTACCTCCTCCAGCATTAAATATTGATAGTAGCTAGTTTATTAAGTTGTGTTTCTAATCTTTAATATCTGCAACGCATTTTACAAGGTTAAAGAAGAATCTCTTATCAAATTAACTAAATCTAGGTGCTTTTAATACGATGGGTAACCAATCAAGATATTTTATTATATTTATTTATTTTTACTTTCTTTTACTAGATTCTCCCACTAACGTTTTTATCCTTTCAATTAACTTTACTTTAATAACTGGCTGAATAATGTATAAACTGGTCTCGAGACTTATTCAATTTTTCGAGCAACCCTGGCATTTTCTCAGCTGTTATTTTCGACCATTTCTTCGTCAAAATATTTCTGATATCTTTATAATATATTTAAATATAATGAATTTGGTTAGAAATTTTCCGTTTTTTATCAATTCATTTGAGTTGCAACATATTTCAATAAGACAGCGGTAGAGAATTCTCTGTTTTTCCATTCTGAGTTCTATTTAAAAGAATTAAGAAGATAAATAATTATTTCTCCAAGAAGATTAAATATATTCTTCTTCTTAAGGTCTTAATGTAACTTTTTGCAGTATATTTTATGAAAACTATTTAAATCATTGCAGAAATTAAATGAGCAAAATTCTGGACAGGAATGTTTTTGGTGAATGAATTTTTCTGCGTCTGGTGTTCGTAATGCAGAAGTTTACCTCATTTTCTTTTAATATAATTCTATTATTTTATGACCTGTTTCTCAGTGCACGCAAGTTGTTTTCATAATGCGGTTTTGTTATCTTATAGATTTTGCTTGTCCTGTTTGTTACTGCATACGCAGTCGCACATTAACACATATACGCATGGTGTAGCTTATTGTAGATTTCAGATTCTAAGGCTTATTCGGCCGTATTCACATGTTTTGTGGCCATTTTTTCTTTGTAATCATTGAAAAAACCTGGATTTCTTGGAAATCTATTTCACTACCATAAGATTTATATATTGTTAGATATTATGCTAAGTTATTAAACCATATACGTATTTGTTGAACAGTCTGATGAAATTTAAGTTGGGAAGGAAGTGCTGTTAAAAATTTATTCGTAATCGTTTAACAGGTAAAATGTTTCCTCAAGTTTACTTCTTTTAATTTATTTTGTTTAAATAGTTGAATTGATTTAAAATTTTGTTTATTGGATATTTTGACCAATGATTTTTTTTTACTCTTTTAATGAATTTTATTTACCATATTATTTCTGTCTCCTTAATTTTATTTCAGTTGTTAATATTGTGTACATGTGTAAAATAAAATTCGTAGAGATATCTAAATCGAGATCAGTTTGTAAAATTGTTTCAGTATGTGTGCGATCGCACGTGGATCAATATATTATATTATTTTATTTTTTGTTTTATTGTTTACTTATAAATAATTGATATTCCAATTAAAATTGAAAATTACATAATAGATTGTTTTTTTATTGGTTGCAGTTGGGAATAATTTATCGTGACATAAAATTAGAAAATATTTTGCTGGATTCCGCTGGTCATATTGTCTTAACCGATTTTGGTCTGAGCAAGGAGTTTCCTAACAATGAAACTGTAAGTTACATATTTTCTATTAATTAGTGTTGCACTAGTTTTTTTTTTTTTTTTTTTTTTTTTTTTTTTATAAAATAATTAAAAGTAAATAAGAATGTTCAAGAAATTTATTTTTTTATATATTTATATATTTTTTTTGTAATTTAATTTTCTATGTTATAGAATAAGAATTATGAATTATTAAAAAGAAAAAGTCAATTTTAATTTTAGTGGAAAAAATTTAATTTTAATTAAAATTGTAATAGTGTACACGTTATACAGCTAGGTTTGTGAATTTTGTATAACGGAAAATGAGAAAAGGAAGCAAGCAATGAATAAATGAAAAAGAAGTAGAACCAAGATAAGCTTCAAGTGAACTGGAGCATAACTGCTAAGCTTTTGTTTGTTTTTCCCTAAAGCTGTATTCGATAATTTTTTTTTTAACTTTTTTTTTGTTGGTTTATTCTACAGTAGAAGAATCGTTATGTTCTTTGGTATTCATGACAAAATTTCTCTAATCAAAGTTTAATACCCACTTCATGAATTTAGTATTCTACTTTATAATTTTTAAATAAAATTAACGAATTTTTTTGTTTTAATAGTTATGTTAATATATTTAGCTAATTTTTTTACTGGATTGTATTTTGTTATTTAATTATTTAAATGTTAAGTTTTAAGAAAAGTAGAAAGAAAGAATTCGTTTGTTTTGAAGTTATTTCATGAGAACTTTTGGTTGAACCATTTCTATCTAACAGGCTTACGCGTAAAATATATCCCTGTTGTCGACCGCTTTTCCGTCAGTGAAGTTTTAGCGTTACATGACTTCGTTAAAAAAATACTGTATGCTCATAGTATTCATTAGTAAATTAGCTGTACTACCTACAGTATGTTCTATACTTACGGGAAGCGACTGTACTCTACTTTAATTGAGGGAAAATTGCCAGCAGTTTTATTTACAGTCCTTTCCCACCTGTTTTTAATTGAAATTGTGAAACTATGTACGCACTGTAATAATGTTTACGTCACTATACCACATGGAAAAAACCGGGCGATATTGCAAGGTATCAGATAGATTATATCATGGTTAAACAAAGATTTAGAAATCAACTCGTCCACTGCAAAGCTTATACTGGAGCAGATATTGATAGTAATCATAATTTAGTGGTAATGAAATGTAGATTGGGTATAAAAGAAAGAAAGAAAGAAAGAAGCCATAATAAAAAAAGGAGTCCGACAAGGATGTTCCCTATCCCTGTTACTTTTTAATCCTTACAAAGAACTAGCAGTTAATGATGTTAATGAACAATTTAGAACCGGAGTAACAGTACAAGTTGAAAAGATAAAAATGCTACAATTTGCTGATATAGTAATTCTAGCTGAGAGTAAAAAAGATTTAGAGGAAAGATTGAACGGCATGGATGAAGTCCTACTCAAGAACTACCGCATGAAAATAAAAAAAGAACAAAACGAAAGTAATGAAAATAGTAGAAATAATGTAGATAGACAACTGAATATAAAAATAGGAAGAGAGAAGATTACAAGGTGAATTTTGTTATTTGGTAAGTAGAATTACTAAAAATGGACGAAGCAGGAGCGATATAAAATGCCGAATAGCATAGGCAAACGAGCTTTCAGTAAAAAATATTTCCTTACATCAAAAATTAATTTAAACGTTAGGAAAACATTTTTGAAAGTATATATTTGGAGTGTAGCTGTATATGGAATTGAACTTGGACGATCGGAGTACCCGAGAAGAAAAAAATAGAAGCTTTTGAAATGCAATGCTGCAGGAGAACGTTAAAAATAAGATGGGTGGATAAAGTGACAAATGAAGCGGTGTTGCGACAAATTGATGAAGAGAGAAGCTTTTGGAAAAATATAGTTAAAAGAAGAGACAGACTTACAGGCCACATATTAAGGCATCCTGGAATAGTCGCTTTAATATTGGATGGACAGGTAGAAGGAAAAAATTGTGCAGTTAGACAACGTTTGGAATATGTAAAATAAATTGTTAGCGATGTAACAATTGTAAGGTGTATGCCAAAATGAAACGACTGGCACTAGATAGAGAATTTTGGAGAGCTACATCAAACGAGTCAAATGACTGAGACAAAAAAAGTCACTACACGTAAGATCAAGGACAAATATCATATTAAATAGCAATTTTTCTGAAATGCCCGCTAAATTGAAACCGATCAATGGAAAAAATACAGCAGATAGAATAAATTCTAATATAACATAGAACCTTGTTCTTAACTATATTTTAACACTTTATATATATATATTTTTATTTTTTTTTCCAAATATGGAACATTGAAATTATATTTCATGTTTAATTCTTTGTAATATTTAAATGTTTTCTTCTAGTAAATTGAAGTTTTCCATAATAGATAAATATAAATGTTTTATTAAACTCAATTTTAAGTGATTCGTACCATATAAGTTGCATTTACCGTTTTTTCCCTATTCTGAATGTATCTTGAAAGCCAAATAATTTTGCATATAATATGTAATTTGTATCTCATTTTCGTTCTATTATTTTATAAATATTAAAAAAAAACCGTATTTAGTCTATAGTTTCATGTTTTACAATATCAGTTTCCATTACAAAAAAAAGTAAATGGCTACTGTCAAGGCTATGTTATCATAAAAGCAATGAGTTAAATGTAATATCGTAATTATTGTGCTTGTGGATAAGTATATCTGCTGTTTTTAAGTAAATTTTTCTCTTCAATGTACATACAATTAATTGTATAATTAAAAATATAATTATTTTAATGTGAATATGAATTACGTATCAATATACGTTTTATTTTTTCAGTTA
Source organism: Lycorma delicatula (assembly GCF_047948215.1). Classification (NCBI taxonomy): domain Eukaryota; kingdom Metazoa; phylum Arthropoda; class Insecta; order Hemiptera; family Fulgoridae; genus Lycorma; species Lycorma delicatula. The sequence goes on along the minus strand of NC_134456.1, from coordinate 174,015,798 downwards.
TATTTCTTATTTTATTTTTAATTTTATTCATTTATATTTGTCGGCTGGTATAGAATACGCCTACAAAACGTGTAATACTGTAACTGCAGTATCATTGTATTTTTTTATCTTATCAGGGCAATGACCAAAATATAATTTTTGTTCATTAGGATTGTACTTTTCATTAGTTATTTTATCTTCATTAATTATTTTATATTATAAATAAATTTCCGTAGATAAATAACATTGTACACGATTAGTAAAAGTTGATAAATATAGATACCGATTGGTTAGTTTTTTTTTACATTTTGATTTCAAAAATTAATTTGTAGTCCAAAAAATTACTCTCACTGATCCCGTACTTTTTTGAAAACAAATTAGACTTAATTTAGCATACTTTTATCTATTTTTACTTAATATTCAAAATAATGTATTAATTTCCTTGTAACTGTTGTGCGCTGCTTATGTGTATTGAGGGGCTTCCATGCGCTTGTCCTCTGAAAAAAAAAAAGAATTATATGAAGTGACAATAATGTGATAAGACTTCAAGTGAAGAAAAGGCAAATATAATTATTTAATCTGTATTTGCTTCAATATTTTTTTATTAATTACAATAAATAATCTATTATTATATGATGAATATATTATATTATAATATTATAATATAATATTATAATATATAATATTATATTATAATATTATTATATTATAATAATGAATATTTTATATGATGAATTAAGAATACTATTCATTTTTTCATTTAATTACAAATTCGTGAGCTTTTAATTTGAAAAGATTTTATTTTGTCTTATATTATAACAGTATTGGTAAGAGAAATAATTCATTTGGAATTCAATAGCACACTTTATTAAAGTATTGCAGTACTATCTACACTCGGTTTTTAATTCAATTTAAAATTGGAATGAAAAAGACAAAGGCCGCCGTAAAGCCTAAATACTTTTTCATTAAACCTGAGTTTGCATTGTAAATTCTTGCTTTCTATATTTTAACATTGTTTTTCGCTCTTAAAATAACATTTTTTATATCAGTTAAAGTACCATATCATGTATATTTCATATAAAACGATTATTCTATTTGTTACATATGTGTATTTTATAATTCTGTTATATAATCTTCCTCATGTTTATACTGGTACATGAAAAGAAGATTATACTGTATGATAAATAAATAAACTCGTTATCTGTTATCGGGTATGAAGTGATTTGCATTATTTAAATATTAACACACACACACACACACACACACGTGTAAAGTTTAATAAAATATAAAGCATATTTTCTTATAATTTTCTAATAATGTTAGGCTACCAAACCATTAGTTTTATTACGTTGTTTCTATTTTCATAAAAAAATACTTCAGGTATTTTAAAGTAACTTTAAAATTACAACGTAATTTTACAATATTAATCTTTCCTTAGTTTGTTTCCTTTAAGAATCATGATTATATCCTTTCTTGTTTAATTTTGAGATAATATTTTTCCCTAATATGTAAGAGACACTATATATATATATATATATATATATATATATATATATATATATATATGTATATGTATATGTTTATTGTGTATTGTGTATTGTTTCACGACTGAAAGATATACATTAATTTATTGTATTACACAACGCGTTCTAATTTAAATTGTAATTTCCTGTGACACATGTAAAGCACATAAATTGTAAGAATTACCACTCAGACCTATTTTTCTAAGAATACTGTTGTTAGATTACATTTTAATGTTAGTTAATGTAGTGAACAGAGTAAAGGGGTTACTAGTAAGGCTGATTACCAACTAAATTTCAATGTGCTTAGTGTATTGTTGTGCAATAGTACCATGTATTTGGCTGTATTAAAAATGAAACTAGATCGATTTCATTTATTACTTTTTCTAGAATACCAGCCATTGGAGTTTTGAAAATGAATGTACCGTTTTCAGAAGTGATTTACGTTTCAAGTAAAAATGAAAGTAATAACTTGAGGTAAACATTAATTTGTAAGATTTAAGAACCTCTGTGTAAGTTATAATCATCATTTCTGAAAGGAAGATGATCAGACTCAGCCTGTAGATTGTGAACTTTCTTAGGACCATTATATGCAAAATCTTTTACTCTTGGGCTAAGGATCCCGAAGCTGATGAGAAAAATAAATTAATATATATATATATATATAGTTAATTATTTTGTTTTATACAAGAATTAGTGTGTTGTAATTACAATTTATTCTAATAGTTTTAATCTGAATATCTAAATGAAAGTATTGTATTTTTTATATTTATATTTAATTTTTCCCATACAGGATCAAAGGGCGTATTCCTTTTGTGGTACTATTGAATATATGGCTCCAGAAGTAGTACGGGGTGGAAGTAGTGGTCATGATATTGTAAGTACTGATTTAATTTTTATTTTTAATAATACTAAGGAGATATGATACACATTTTCATGTACACTAATACAACATTTTATAATATGGATGTTTTTTATTAGGATATATAAATTATATAATTAATGTCTTCAAAATTTATTTACGGTTTGATTTAATCTTCATTGCGTAGATTTCAGGGTACTTTGATTTTTGTAATACTTAGCTTAATTAAAACAGAGTAATTAGAATAAAAGTTACTCTTCGTATTGGGTTTTTATTTAGAGAAATGTAAAATAAGTATAACAAAATTAAAATACATTATAGTTTGTAAGATATGCATGACGCTTGATCTTGGTGTAGCATAACATCTGTGGCAACCATGTACTAGTTAAAAATTCAAGGTCAAAATTGAAACAATATCTTTTATACCTAACCGTATTTCTTGCACAAATTTTTATAAATTAATTATCAAATGTAGTTTAACGGGTTTAATATAATGTTACATTATTTAATTATCTGAATTAGTTTATTTTTCCATTATTATTGGGTATCGAGATGAAAAGAAAGAGATAGTTATGTCACTTTAAAAAGAGGATAATATTTTTCATTCATCAGTATGTTTAACCATACGTATTTTTAATTTATCCTATAAATGTAGATAATATAGCGGTGGTCGTAGTAGCCATTCGTTAGGTCATTTATTTTAATTGTAAAGATGTTTTGTGCAGTGGTATTTTGTATTATTTTAAAAGTATTTTATTTAATTGCGTTGTGTAGTATTAATGTATTATATTACAAATGACTATTACAAATGTTTTTATAATGTATTAAATCTTGTGGTAAATATATTATAAATTATAATAAAGTATAACGATTTATAGCATTTTTTAATATGTTAATCGTTAATTTGCAGTTATTTGTTTAATTCTTGGATGTAATATTGTTAGGAAAGAATTTCGATGATCGTATTATTTAATAGATTAGAAATTACGGATGAGTTAATTTATCAAGTTTTTATAAAATCATTACTGTTCCATTTCAGAACTTCATATTTGCTTAATCGATAGTTTATTATACTGCAACTATGTAATTATAACTGAAATGACCTGTAACATTCAACTTATCATTTAATACCGCATTTTGTTACTGAACACATAGACAAAACACATTTTGTTATAGAACACATTTATGTATTTTTATAACATATATTTCAAGAGTAAGCCTATGTTTCAAGAGTAGAGAATGATTTTCAAGTAAATTTTATTATTTTACTTATTGTACTCGAATTCTTTCGGGCGCAAAGTCACTTTTCATGCTACTAAAATCGCTAACAGAATGTTTTGATATATATCTTTTCTTTTCTATATTTATGAATGTTATGAGAATAACATTACTTACATTACATAACTTGTTGATGAGAATACGAATTAGGACTCTTAGTTGAAAACAAAATGAAAATAGACAACGAAAACCATAGTTACACTGTGCAGATATGCAGTACAGTTCCGATCGCGCGAGTTAGTTACTTAATAACTAACTAGAGATTAATCTAATATACACTCGGTATACTAGACCCCTTTTCCTGCACGCCAGTCTCATTTTTTTTATTAACCCTTCGGCATTCGAAATTTATGTTATGATAAATTTTCACCTTTTGTTTTCTTAGTCGGAGAATCTATTAAAAATGATCCCTACCTTAAACGGTTAAGAAGTAAACAGCTCTACCGGTTTCCCATTTTATTAAAGTTAGACCTTTCTCTAAAATATTCCATAAACTCGTGAAATCCGCACCAAAATCCGTCCAGTGGTTCTCGAGTTTTATGACAACAGATTGGAGACTTTTAAATTTTATATTTGTAGATATGAAATAATAATTGAAATTATTATAAATAACTAGCCTATTTATATTCATACGCTGCGGTGTTGGAATAACTTAAAGAGATAAAGTAAGACGTATTTGCTTTTCAAAAGTAATTTAGTTAAGGATTTTATCTAAGGAATGATTTATTCAATTATTCTTAGTTTGTTTCTAAGAAATTGTAAAACAGATGATTTCGTTTTATATTAATTTTTCAGATAATTTAAGATTACTGTAGTTTTATAACAGAGATCTGATTTTCGTATCTAGAGTCTGAGGGTCTGAATCTCAGAAAAAGATATGAAAATCGTTATTTTTTAATTTCATATTTTTACTTTACAATATTAGTATTTGTAACCTTTATTTTTGTCGCTTGCAGTTATTAGAATTTTAAATATCTGGTACCCTAAGTAGTTGATCACAAGGTTATCCCCAGAAAAACTATACATTTATAAAAAAATATTAAATTTAAAAAAAATTTGATTTGGTTGTTCGACTTATAGTAAATTTCAAAACATAAAACAAAAAGACAAAAATTTTCACGAGCAAACTAGAACTTTAAATTAACTTTTGAACCAGTCAAAAAGATCTCTTTATGATTATCTTCTTCAATGAAGAAAATTATGTATTTTTTGTGTATATATTCACTATATTGGTACTATTCGTAACTGTGTCCACTTTACTGTATACACTGTTTGAGTAATGGTCTATGTATGACCACAAAATGTATCGACAAAGTACATTTTGTGGCGTTCAGCTGCCGCAAAAGTAATTCTAAACATTTTTATCTCGGTGCAGTGATTATACCTTCTGCATGAGTAGGCTTATGATATTGTAATATACTCGTAGTTTTGAAATTACTATTTTCATGAATAAAACCCTTTCGTTTTCAAATACCCTTTCAGATTTATAAATTAGGACTTTCTGTTATAAAACTTTCCGTTTTAAAACTGTTTTTCTACTATTAAAAAAAATCATTTCAGTACGATTTAATGAGAGCTTCATTTACTTAAAATATAAATATCGTTTTTTAAAGGTCCACTATAACAGAACAATCACCGAAACCAACGAAATATGAAATGTCAACATTTTATAAAGAGCATGGAAAACGTGTAGACAAAAGAGGGTGTGAAAATCGTGTTTTTCTGAGATTATCTGAAAACGGTAACGACCCATATCTTGATGTGAATGATTTCTTTATAATAAAAAATGAAAAAAATTTGAAGCAGATTAGGTTGTTTTTAACAGCTTAAATTAAACCTTATATTTCGTTAATTAAATTACAGTTAAGCAGTTATAGGACAGTTTTAGCTTTTTGTCCATGCTTCTCACTTATATAAAGTTAAGTAAAAAATAAGAAATTTACTCCTACTTTCTTCAGATTTTTGTTTAGAAATTACATAAACAATTAACGAAATGAAACTGAATAGATAACAGAAATCTGGTTTGGAATAAGATAAGATAATCCACGATTTATTAATTCAGTAAGTTATTCATCATAACGTACTGTTATGATGAATAGAGCAGTAGTGTTTCAAATTCATTGAAAAAAAAAAACATTTATAACTAATTATATGAAAATGAAATCCGAGAATCGATTACTGAACTACGTAGGAATGATTTTAGAAATCAGGTTTTTTTTTCTGTAAGTATCCAGATATTGATACTAAAACTTATTTTCTTTAAATTCGTGATATCGCTAATAAATCTTTCCGTTAAAGTCATCATTTAATTGTAAATTTTATGTGAATAAATTTTTAGTTTTAAATTCATTAATTCAGAAATTTGTACCTAACTTTGATATGGATTCTTTTTGACATTAATAAATGTTGTTGTTTATTGTTTCAAATTAAACGCTTTAATATTATGAATATTAAAGTGATAATATTAAGTGGTATAAAAGTAGTAAAAGTAGTAATTATAAAAGTTTTATACTAAACCAATATTTTGTATTATGTCACATAGTACGTGTATTATTACACTAAATGGAACAATTTAGTGGACCCGCGGTCACAGTTTCTAATGTTCTCACCATATTTCATAATATATTACTACTTTATTCCTTTTATTAGTTGTGTATTAAGCAGTTCAAAATGTATAAAATTCAAAACATATAAAATATATAATACTGTGCGCATAGGTTTATTTTTTTATAGAAATTGGTATCAATCGAATACAGTTTTGTTGCAGCAGATTTCTCCTATTGTTACGAGGTCTTATTCCAAGGAGAGTAAGGAATGTATTTTTTTTTTTTTTTTAATAAAAAATTGACCTTGATAATAAATTTATTTATTTATTAATTAAAAAAAATAATAATTTTTTAATTTATTTAATTATAAAGTTATTTTGTAATTTTAATTTCATTTGGTGAAAATTTCTGTAAATTTAAAATTATTTTTATAATTTCATTCTTACTTCCTGTAATGATATTGTTTTTTTAATTACTTTTTTTTTACTAAAAGACATTAAAAATAGATATATATCTATTTTGTGTACATTAGTGTGGCTCTTACTAATACTACGGTATTAGTTAGTAGTAATAATATTTGTAGCCTAATTACGGGATTGTTTGAATTTAAATTTTATTTAGCATATCATTTTAACTAAGTGGATTACTTTTCTTACACCTTTAAAATTATTTTATTATACCTTTATTTGAACTGCTTAATACACAACTAATAAAAGGAATAAAGTAGTAATATATTATGAAATATGGTGAGAACATTAGAAACTGTGACCGCGGGTCCACTAAATTGTTCCATTTAGTGTAATAATACACGTACTATGTGACATAATACAAAATATTGGTTTAGTATAAAACTTTTATAATTTTCCTTCCTAATATTCTCTAGGACGGAGGGGTTTTAGTGTATAGTATTAAATTCGCGCTTAAGGGGGTTATGTAGTCGGTAAACAGTTATTTGAAAGGTTTGTAGAGGTGGTGGAAAGTGAAGAGTGGTAGAAGTGTGATTATAGGGATAACTTAAATAATAGGCTTCATGAAGCGTTTTTTATTTTTGTACCGTAGATACAAAAAGGTACCATAGGACCTCAGCTAACATCTGCAAACGTTTGATTTTAGGTATTTTAGTTACCTACAATTAAACGGTTGCTAGACCAGAAAAGTAGAGCTCGCAAATCGGAATTGAACGGATTCTTGAACGGACTCTTGTAATCTTGTTAATCTCAAATTTAAAGGCAGGCGAGATTTTGTTTTAAATAACTTATTTATTCATATTTTTTTCTTATTTCATGAATTCGTTAGTTTTCATTTTAAAAATTCATGACTGCCAACTAAATCTGAGTCTATTAATAATTCTAATTTGCCTGAAGGCGTTATCTCGGTAATAAGTATATGTGATAAAACTGAACATTTCCTCTTGTAGACTGCTAATTATTTATCTGGCAGGAACATGAATTACTATTTCAGATATTTTATTATATTATGATTTTTTAATTCTACAAATTTGTCTCTACCTTTTAAAATATTTTTTAATTTCTCGAATCGGTTTGATTTTGTAGGAAAGTAAGTTCATTAGTATCAAGTAGTATTATATGCTGTATAATACAACTTTCTAAAACGCATTAAATATATGGTAATAAGCACATTATTTCATTCAGAAATTTTCGATATTAAAATATTTTATTTTCTTCGATATTAAAATATTTATATATCTTACACCAAATTTTTGTCTTTATTTATCTCTTTAACCTGTAGATTTTTCTTTTCTTTTTTATTTTCATTTTTCAAAAAGTGAAAGTAAAAATTGTTATTTTTTAGTTATCTAAGTTTTTATACCAAAAATAAATTATTTTTAATGGTGTTAAATATATATTTAATTTTCAGTATTTATGAGCAAAGTATTGCTTTACAACAATTGTGTTGAAAATTATGCTGTTATAATGTACGTATGTACACCTGTACTATAGCAAGAAAGCGCATTATGTCAAGTGAATACATTTAAGAAGAGGAGGAATATGTGACCTACACACGACCTTGAGTTTGTGGAGTAGCATAACTAGTAGGCGCACGTGACCTCTTGGCTTGTGTATTCCTTTAACTTTTAATTAGATTTTGTGTTGTCATTGACTTCTTCGGCTTACCTAGTTTGAAAAATAATCAGTTCAATGTTATTTTTGTTTATTCTATTTTTTTTAATGAATATTTTGTTTATTGATTTTTAATTCTAAAATTAATAACTAAAAATAAAACATCTTATATTTTGTTTCCAAAATGCTTTATATGATTGAACGTATACAGTTCAATCATATTATAGTAGTTTAAAAATAACGGTAAGAAAGTCTGTAATTAGTAACTAAAAATAAAACATTAATAAGTTTTTGTTTCCAAAATAATCTATTTAAATGAACTGTATCCAATTATAATAGGTTAAAAATAATATTATATTACATTTTATTAACGTACCAGGAAGTTGGGAATGTTTTTAACAATTAATAATTTTTAAATTGTTTTTTATTTATTTTTTATTAACAGCGATTTTATAAAATAATATCCTGTTTATTATTTTCTTTATGCATATTGTTTAATGTAAGGGAAACAAAAGATACTTTGCTATTGTTAAATGGATAGTACCATTGACCTGATTTCTTAATATTAGTTATATTTATTATATTATTTTTATGATCTTCCTTTTTGCTACATTACATAAGATTTGCTCTGACAAATATGACTGAAAGCATCCTCCTTTAGATATTAGTTAGAAAGTATAGCATAATATCGAAATTATTCATAACCTATTACTTAAATCGTTTTGAGTGTTTGATCTTGTGAGAGCCCTTATATTTTATTTTTCTACAACAGCAAAACGTAAAAAACAAAATAGCAATTTATATAATTTATTGGATTAAGTAACTATTAATTTATAACAAAATGGACTTTTCTGTTATCTAGTTGACACTATTGTGGTGTTAAAGGTTATAAAACAAAAGAAAAAACAGGTCAATTGTAGAGTGAGTTAATAGAAAAAAAAAAACATATTTTATATAAGTACGTTAGTTTCAATTTATTAAATTAAATTTCCTTAAAATAAGCTGTTTTATAAGCGATTTACTATATTTTTTCTTTCGTATTCCTATAGAAATTAAAGTATGTGTGCTCAAAGAAATTTGACTATGAGTAGATCTAAAACTCTTAACAAACAGATGATTTAGTTGGAAATTTTTGTTTTTTAATATCCAAATTTTTTTTAAAGTATGCAACATTTTTAGGAAAACATTTTTTTATTTACAGACTTATAAAATGGGCACGGGAATGGGCTACCTTAGTGGTGGCCCATTTCCGTGCGCAAATTTTGTAGTTCAAGGTATAGACAAAACAATTATATTTTAACTCAAAGATTCCTCAATAATACTTTATTGAGGAAAAATAACAAAGTGGTAGCTAGGAGGTAGTAACCTCCTAGTTACCATTTTGTTATTTTGTTTCATGTCAGCATTCCGTAGTAACCTGGTGAACCAGGGTTGCCCAAGTTATAGATAAATTTACGCCAGTAAAGGAATAAGGTACTTAGGATTATAATTAAAAAACTCTGTACAAGTTATTTGAAGACTTCAAGAATATCATACGAATCATTATATCGTTACTGTTCGATTATATATATATATATATATGAAAAGATATTTGGATCAGTTTTATTATTTTTTTCACTTCAATTCAACAGGAGGTGAAAACCCTTTCCAATTGTTTTAGAAAAATATTTATGCTAACATTTTTGTTCGACGGTAATATCAGGTATATTTAATATGGAATTACACATTTTATCAAGTGAAAGGTTGGTGGTTGGCCACCTCGCCGAATCTTTATTATTTATTTTTTTAATTTTCCAAAAAAGTATTCAATTCCAAAGTAGTATCATCTTTTCCTCTGCTCAGTCTGGGTTTTTTTTTGGCTTTGTGTCTGTTCAAGAAGCATCTTAGTTTGGTGTAGGAATTTTATTAATTTCATTCAATTCTATCTTAAAGCATGTTCAGCATTTGTTATTTTTCTTTTGTTTTTGTCGAAATTATAGCAGGTAATGAAACTCCCATCCCACAGATTTTTATAAACTTCTATAAATATTTTGGTGCAGTACGTAATTATTTTCAGTTGGATGTATTTTTACATCTTTTAGTTCTAAGCCCTTTTTTACTAATATATAATGTATTTCTTTTTAATTTTTGTTTTTTAATGAACATAACTTTTCTCGTAGAGTATTAGCTATTATATAACGAGGTAGAAACGGCGAGAGTTGTTAATTATCACGTGTAAAATGCATGCTATCGTCAATTAAACATTAGTTTTGTTGTGGAAATATTACCATTATTTTATTAATTTATACTTTTGAATACTTTTAAGTGAAAGATAAAAAGTATCTTACTAAGTTTTTAACGTAATGATTTTAGATTTATTACTTTTTAGTTATTACATGCAGATTATTAACGATAATAAATTAACTTGCATTGATTTATTGCGGTGCATAACAGTACAGTACATATTTCCTCAATTTGTAGTATTATTTAATTTATAGTATTTTATAAAGGTTATATTTTTCCAATAGAAAATTTATTGTGGTTATTCTAAATTAAATTAACTTTTTTTTTATATGAAATGCTTACTAGAAATTTAGGATTATTTTCTTTTATGTTTTTTTTTTACTATGCTTCTTTTATAAGTTTTCTCGTGGTTATTGTAAAGGAGAGGTAAAATGAAAATATAATTCTGTATTCTTTTTAGTGTTTTTCTTAGCTTTATATTCAGTTTTGGTCACTTATACTTCATCTTATTGAACGATAGATTATGGCAAAATACCTTTGTTATTCACTGACTTGTAACCTTGATTCTTTAGTAGTTTTCAACGACTACAGATGGAAATAGAATTTTTATTATGTAATATAATAGGAAATCATTAAATCATCAAAGCTCTTCAATTATTTTTTTTTTTTTCATTTTTCATTACCATTATTTCATTTGTCATAATTGCAGTTTCATTTTGTTATAATTGATTATTTGAGATTTAATGTACTTTTCAGTTTACTTTTTAACATGATTTTTCATGTTGTATACCTTTGTAAGTATCTGTGTGTTTATATATTGCAACCAATTAAAGAACTCGTTTTCTGAGGAGAATGGATATTTTTATTTGTTATTTTTCACTGTCGTAGTTTTTTCTTATGGCTAATACAGATGTAAAACATCTGAGGTACATTCAGTTCTAATTTGTTGCTTTAGGATATTAATATATAATATACAGTGATGAATATAGTAAAAACATTACTTAGAAAGGCGGGTATTTACTTCATTTTGCTGGACTTTATAGTGTGCTGATGAGATAATATATTCGTCTGTGAAGAAAGCAACGAGTAAAAAATCTTAAATGGTATGCTTGTTATTTTACGAATGGCTGATGTTTCTAGAAGTAACCATTTTCTGATATGAAATCACCAATACGTGTTAGTTTATTGCATCTATGAGAGATCGATTACATTTCAATGAACGATATTTAGTTGATAAATATTTTGACGATAACTGTAACACTTATTAAATGTTCAAATATTAGAATGATTTTCTTATACGATACTCGTTGATAACTTATCAGTAAATTAGATTAAAATTATTGTATGATACTACCAGTTTTCTTTATTATAAAATAAAAATTCATGTTAAAAAACGCTGCGGTGGAGAAACATTTCTGACTGTCTGATATCCTGCAATATGCAATGCTTAGTTACTGTGCTATTCACATTTACAACGGGATTCCTAGAATAGTACAGAATTGGAAAAAATTGAAATAAAGCTTTACGTACATTGCAGTTTTTTATGTTTTATTTTTTCTGATGAATGAAACAGAAACAGAGATGAAACATTATAAAAAATTAATATATTTTTCTGATTTTAAAACTAGGCCAATGACGATCATTACAGTATGAACTAATTTAGTTTTCTCATAAATTATAATATATTTTTATCGCTATTAAAACGACGCAATCTTTATAATATTAAATTTAATAAAAAATTCTCTATATCAGTTTATTATTATTAAATTACTTTCTAACAAATCTGACTACATTGTTGTTTTCACTTGAATTTATTTCTGTTAAATATGAGTTTACTTTTCCCTAAATTTCATATCAATAAAATAATTACGTGAAACTTTTTCATCAAACTTTATAAATTAACTTTGATAATTTGCCAGAATTTGTATTTTATGTTTGTATGGTTTATTTGTTGAAATTTTAACTCGGTATCAATAGGAAGTGAATATGTCATGAAACCTCACGACCCAGTTATTTGTTCCACTTTGTTTGTTTGTTTGTTTATTTATTTATTTATATTTGTATGTGTGTTTATTGTAACGATCTAAGTATTTTATTTATAATATATTGCTTCCTCGTAACATTTATTTTGTAAATATTACGTTGTCCTGTCTATATTATATTACGACTCGTGCATTTTTGTAATTTTCTTAAATAATAGTACAAAAAAAAAAAAACAAGAAAAGATTCCTTAGTTGTTGAAAGAGTTGTTATATTTTAATTATTGTATTTATTCGATTAATTATATAGTTTACTCTTGCAATACAGTATTTTATACAATAATATCTTCTCAATAAATTACACCTTGTACTGAAGACTAAACGCTTGTTCGTGAATTACTACATTTAAATGTAACTGTCCTTGGTCTAATAATGTATAATTATTTGAAACTTTTATGTATGTATAATAAAATAACTATTAATTATATTATATAATAAATTACATTTAAAAGTTAATGTTTTTTAAACCAACGCCAAATTGAAACCAATAACTGGAAACGAACCCAGACCTTAATAAAAGCTGATTTCATAAATTGAAATTTAAAGAATGTTTAACAATAGTATTATTCTATTAATTTATTTTTGTCTGTATTTTTTGTGCGTTTTCAAGACGTTTTAGTTTTTGTTATTAATTAAACATTTTTTTTTGATTTTAATTAAAATTTGAATTAGGCTTCAAGAAAATAAACTTATTTAGAAATAAAACGCCATTTGAAAAAAATACCCATGTCCTGATAAAAATAAGAAGGTATCCAAAGAAACAACATGCTACCAAGCGTCAGCTACGTTTCTGGAATTCGGAAACGTATTATTTATTACTGTAAATTTTCCAACTAATTTTCTCGAATACTTACATAAAAGTCTTTGAATATAAAGAGACATCAAGTCTCCCCCAGAAACCCATCGGATAGTAAGTGATACGGATTAGGGAAAAAATGTATATAATGAAACTAGCGATCTACCCACAAAGAAATCGCATGAGATAAAAACCTACTAAATGTTTGCTTTTATGGTACCCTCAGGAATTTTTTGTCTATTCCACCAATTACTTTTCAAGATAACTGCGTATCACCATCAATAACGATTGTTCGTTATTATCTTACGATAGTGACCTTATCTCAGGATAAGGTCAGGCTTCTTTAATTAAACTCCCTCTCCCAGTTTATAGTGTATGGAATACCTATTTAAACGATGAACTAATCAAATTACTGACTGTGTAATACCAGTAAGTAGTAGCCATTTTTATATAGAACTGTAGGCCGTGTTGAAAAAATGTCAAATTTACATCTGTGTTGACTGGTGTAGTGACAAGTTTTCTCTTAATAAGAATTTTCACCTTTCTGATAATAGCTTTATTACAGAAAATTTTTTATGGACAATTTATGGAATTTTGCCAAAATTTAACAAGAGTTTTCCTATAGGATATGTAAAACATTTTTTTTTTAGCAGGTTTTAACTTTTAAATTTTGATTTACGACTATGAAAACTATTAATTGTAAAAGGCGATTAAAAATAATTCATAGCTGTTTTAAAATTAGCTTATTTCACGTGTGAAATAATTTAAAATTGATAACTGCTTCTTTTTTTATTAGGATGACGCGTTTTTTTCAACGATTCATCGATAGTTTATTGCGATTTTGATAGCTACATATGATAGTTGGCGGATTATGTGTATATATATAATGATTTTGATTTGAAACATCAAGTAATTTCTGGTTCATTTAAAAAATACTTCTAGTTTAATTTTACTGCTAAATCTTTTATTTACTTGAATTATAACTTGTACTTAACGTTTAGCAATGAAATTTCTAATTTTTATAGAATTTTTTGTTTTATTCCTTATTCCTTTCACTGAATAATTCTTTATTAGTTGATAACATTTTTTTCTGTAAATCGGAACGTTAATATTACAGCCTCAAAGAAAATATGTTAATAATTTGAATGGCCTAGATTTATTTACATTATAATAATATTGTTATAATGAAAATAAATCTTTTCTTTTTCAGTTGTAGAAAATATTTTACCTTTTTCAATGATGCATTTGTTTCTCAATGTATTACCATACATATTTAAAATGAATTTATGCGCATAAATGTACTTCCGTAATTAGATAAAAAGAGAATGTTACTTACTGAAAACAATTGTTCTGTTTTTTATTTAGATTTATGTATCTGAATTTTATTTTAATGCTAAGTCGTGAATAATTTTTTTTTTTCGATTGTTACCGAGTGAAAAAACACTGAACGAAAATTATTCCTTACTAGTGGTGAAACAAGTGAATATATATTTATTCATAATCAACAATACGCATGATTTAAATTTTTTAATAGTTTTTTATAAATGATTATTTTAGTTTGTTGCATCCAGTTTCAAACCCTCAAAACCAGTTGGCTTATTTATAAAGTTCAGAATGCATTTATCTATTAGTTGTATGATAGAAATCGGTCTGATGTTCTTTAAATCGGTCTGATGTCAGTTGTACCAGAAAAGTTTAATTTTATTTACCTAAAAATTACGTTATTAGATAAATTTTTCTATGGATTTTGTTGGTAGATTGGCTGTGAATCGAATCATATTATCACGTCTATATTATCACTGTATTTCTGAAAATTTCTTAATCTTACGTCTTGTGACAAGCCGGCAAAAATTTCTCTTTTTTTCGTTATAAAATTTACTTCCTCTAACTTCTCTAATCCGTACGGGATCTTTGTTTATGCCCCCTGGTAATACTTTGATTATGACTAATTAAATGTAGCAGTGAAATGTTTTATTTATTGATTGACTCGTCAAGGTAATATAAAATAAGTAAACTATTTAAAGGTCAAATTAACTGCCAAAATCGGTGTTTAATACTTTATCTTGAACTGCCAAACCACTGGTGTAATGAATTCGTAATCTTAAGTTCATAAAACCTTGAAACCAAAATAACAATAACTGGTTAGAAATCGGGTCTCATTTTTTTAAATTTAAATGATTTAAATTTTGTATCATTATTTAGGTTTTTGATTAAAATTCCTATTTGTATAATTATTGGTTTATTAGCCTAGTTCAGGTAACATCAAACCAAGGTTTGGTAAGAACTAAGGTCGTTCAGTATCATGTTAACAGTTATGTTAACTGCTAATTAACGATGATATAATCCTTTTTATATTAATTTTAAGTAGTTTTCTGTGTAAACTACTAATTTAATTATCTAAAGTATTTATTTGTGTATTCAATTAAATACTGTAATTTGCTGTATAAAAAATAAAAAAAATAAAAGTATTATTTTCTTGATTTTGCTTCTATATTGGATAATTAAATTGTTTTTAATTATAATATGTTAAAAGCATAACAAAAAGTCATATATTTTGAGGTTTTTTCCTTAATTAGTAACATTTATAGTCCGACTTCCGTTTATGGTTTTTTTGTTTGTTAAGCAAGGTAGTTGTAAAACTTGAAGATTTTGTTGATTTCCCTGGAGGTAGATAGTGACATATAGAAGAAGTAAGTAATTCAAAGATAAGATCAAGGTATTATGTAATTATAAAAAAGTAAAATAATAAATTGGTTGTTAAAAAATTAAAAAAAAAATTGGCAAATCCATTAGAATTCTTTCCGGATGTAATTCAGAGATAAAGGATGTAAATTCTTTATACTGATAGGTAATAAATTTTAAATAAATTCTTTATTATTATAAAATTAAATAGAAAAAAATTAATGTTGTCAATGTAACTTTTTCTTAAATACATAAATTAATAAATGAGTAACATGATTTGAAGATTATTTTCTCTTACTGTAGTATATATTTATTCATTACTGATGTGGTACACTTGCACGCATGTTTTAGCATAAATTATTTTGTTTTCATATATGAACTATTTTCATCCGATTTTATTTTGTCTACTACTTATTTATGAATAATAAATGCACCTAAATTATCTTATTCACATTACTGAAAGGAAATTACATTAAAAAAAAAAACTTAAAATTTAATAAGTAATATTTAATTTTGATTATTACTTCAGAATATATTTTGTCTTAAATTCTATAACCACCACCAGATAGGTCTAACCGAACGATTTACATATATTTTTCAGTTGTACATTTTCTCATACGGCATTATTACACGGATAGGCAAGGTTATTCCTTTAGGGATGCTGTATCTGTCTTGGATGGCTTTTTAAAATCTCTAGAGAAAATCAGTTTTTATCGTTCTGTATGTAAACAGATCATTACAAAATCGCTGATAATTTGCTTGAAGCTGAATGAAAATGTCGCTGTTCCTGATTGATTGTGGACGAGGAGGGTACCCATGCTTTGGAAGTGTTTTGAATTTCGTTTGAGAATGGTTGTTTGTTTCATACTGCGGTTCCCCCGTGGTTATATCCTGCTATCAATGGTGAGAATGATAAAATCTTTATAACAACCTTTGTGTCGGAAGATGTAGCAAAACTGATGAAACAGGCTGAAATGGCTGTCTGATAAATGGTTGCCCTTTTACTCCTTCCTAAAGGATTAAGTACAAGAAATACTTTTTTATATTCTTAATATAAGTATTTTTAATTTCTTGGAAGTAATTTTAAGTAAATTTTTTGTGTAAAGTATTTTATTAAATTTACTTAATCATTTAAATAATAAATATCTATAAATTTATTACTTTCTGACTATTGCAGAAATACATAGTCCAATAATGTGTGATGTAATTACTATTTATTCATTAAAAGTTATCCCTTCCATTTTTCTACATTAATTTTACAAACCAGTAATTTTAGTGAAATTACTACCCATTATTATAAAAAATATTTCACTCATAGAGCACAAAACAGTAGAGGATAATTAAAATATATAATCAGTAAAAATACGGATACAAATATGTACATCAACATTTTATGCTAATTAAACGCCATTACTTTTCCACTATTAATTTTAGAAAATTACGACATTGTTTTCAATACTTAAGATAGAGAACAGCATCCAGACGTTAAATGATGTTAAAACATTATTTCATTATGATAGGTAAAATATTAAACATTTCTAAACTTCAGCTGTACTTTAAATGTGATTCTGTACTTTAGATATATTTAAATTTGTTTAATTTTCAAGTTTTTCAAATACTTTTATTTGACGCTACTATTTCTTAAAAATAACGTCATAATACCTTGAATATAAATGTTATCTTGGCAGTGCTTTGTTTAATATGAATTTGGTTTTTTATATTTATTTATTTATTTTTAAAAACTGTATTGTATATCAGGCGGGTAGCGAGAATGTAAGTAGTTTTAAACGGTCAAATTACACCTAATATACAACTGTACAAATTAGCAAATAAATAAATAGTCCGATAAGTTATAGAGCGGATTCAGTTTTAACCGTATTTTCAGAAATTTTTGTTTATTTTTCTTTTGTAATAAAGTAAAATCGGTGGAATTACTATGTTTTGTTACAGTTGAATAAGTAACTTTTGTAGTTAAGTAAACTCGGTTTGCCTAGTGATTAGTTCATAGCACATTTTCTGGTGTAAAACTGTTAATGAATGAAAGCTTCGTATTAATGAAAATCATGTTATATTTCATGTATCATGTTATATTTATGATCAGAGTTTTACGAGTATATATTGTTACGTTTGAATCAACGTCATAATAATGTAGAAATAAAGTAATATTAGCCGATTATGTATGCTTCCGGCTTTTGAAATTTAGGAATTAATTAAATTTAAAAAATCAGTCTAAAGGGTATAGGTCTTATTGCTCGGTAATTTTTCTTTATATGGAATTCAGTAACGTTAGCTGTAAAAAAAAAAAAATTAATATTTGTGAATATTCGTGCATTAATTTGACTTTTATTTTGATTGTGAAGGTTAAATCAACTTTAAAACTACCTAATACTGAGAGCGGCAACTAGGTTGAATAAATTTTCATGGTATTTGGCAGGACTAACAAATTATATCATGGTGAAAAATTATTATAATTTAATTTAAAAAAAAAAATTAAATTAATATTTTACCAGAAATCATAATGTTTATTAATTGAAGTTTTACACAGTTTCCTATTATATTTTATTTAATTTTTATTTTTTTTATCGTATGCTATTTTGTAAAAAAAAAGTTTTAATAAATTGAAATGAAAGGTTTTATTATTAACAATACTAAATAACAAAGCACAAATCTAGAAAAACGCCTATAACTACATATGTATTTCGATTGTAAGCTATCATAATTCAGTTCACATAACGGGATTAATTAAAATTGCGTATAAATCAAAAGAAAAACACAAAAAACAAAATAAAAACAAGACTATTAAAGAAAAACGCGAAGAATAAAAGAGTTTAATCTTTATAAGTTGTTAAACAAAGAAAAAAATAATTAAAATTAAAAAATAAAAGAAAAGGTTAGCTGAAAACATTATCTTCACCGCTTAAATCATTCATTCTGTCAGTGTCTTAATTCCTTTTTATTTATTGAAATAATGGTTTAACATTAGAAATAAGAATCTGGTTATAGATTTCCACTTAAAAAAAAAAAAATTGTTTTTGAGTACTTTCCTTTACAGTTTTATTTCAATAATAGTTTAGCATAGCCCTTTCTTAATTATTGTTAATGATTCAAGCGTGTCCAATTTTTCTTCGCTTATTATAATTAATATTTAATTCGTGATGTATGAAAAGGTATAACCAGTTCGCCATATTAGGTTCACTCTGTATATCTACGAACGTTGAGAAATTAAATTAATTTTATACTCGGTGGAAGCGTGGTTGCACGCATGTCCTTATGTAAATGAGAGATGAAAATTGCACGCACATATGTTTCTGTTTACTTGTGCAACTTTTTATAAAAAAATATTTTTTGCTGTTACTGTATTGTTTCATTAGATGCCGAGTTGTTTATTTAACTGTGGAAATAAATGGTTTATATAAGCAAAAAACATAACTGTATTAAATTTTTTGGTAATTGACTCTAGAAAATATTACCTATAGTTTGTGATACTAAACGATTTGATGATTAATCATGAATGGTGAATTTATTTACTTTTTTTTTAATAAAAGACGAAGAAGGGGGAGTCTATAAGAGTACAACATTGGGTTGAATCGTTTGGGGAGGGAGAGTTTGGAAGTGGGTCGGCTATGTGGGTCAGCATACTGGAAAGTGGAGTGGGGAATCGATATGCTGTAACATTCAGTCGTTGCCCAACTACACTTCTGAGGTCCCCCTCTTTTCACAAATATCGCGACTACTATTTGTAAGTAAGCTGCTGCAACAATTCTTGGCGTGAAACAGGATTGATATCTGATTTCTTTGTTATTAAAAATTTATTTCGGTATTGTAATCCAAAGATGTTTCAACATGGGCTTAATAATGTATTACAGACTCACTCACACGCACGTGCTCACTAAATGAATTTTAATATTCTGTATTAGTGACTACTTTGTAGAATATTTTCGATTGTATACGTTAATGAATGAAAGCTTCTCATTAATGCGAATAACTTCATGCTATATTTATGATCAGAGTTTTAAGAGTATTTATTGGTATGATGGTTTAGCCGATTATGAATGCTCCGACTTGAAATTTAGGGATTAATTAAATTCTAAAAATCAGTCTAAAGGGTATAGGTCTTATTGCTCGGTAATTTTTCTTTATATGGAATTCAGTATCGTTAGCTGTAAGCCAATTTTTAGTTACTATTTGTGAATATTCATGCATTAATTAGTCTTTTATTTTGGTTGTGAAGGTTAAATCTACTTTAAAACTACATAATATTGAGAGCGGCATCTTGTGAAAGTACATTTTATTTTTTTTTTTAACTTTTTTAATATTTAGTAAATACTTCTCTAATGCAATCTAATTAGTGACCTACTTTCTGTTTTTCTCTTGTGTTCAAAATTAGAACGCTATTAAACTTATTGAAGTCTTATTGAATGATTGCCTCATTATATTAAGTTGTATTTGTTATTTCATCTTCTTCTTGTTCTTCTTTTAGAACCACTGGTATATTTTCAAATAACGAAGTTATTTTTAACCCATTGATTGAGTGTATGGTTAACAGCTTCGATGACATTTAGCTTTTGTCCCGCGATACGGCAGGGCCAAGTTTAAAATATATGTAAAGATATTGTTTCCTTTAAATTCGTTTGTAAACCCATGTTGAATTTATACGTTAATTGGTCATTTGGGTTTAAATTAACGGCATTGTATCGGAGATGGTTACTCTTTGATTGGAAAATTATTTTGTTGTGAGACTGGGTTCAGAACATCATCTAGTTGTATATGTAGTAGATAGATAAAATTCACAAATAATATGCACTTAGGTTATAGTTGAAAAGTAATAAAAAAGAATTTCAACATAAAAAACAATTAATTAGTTATTTATTTGTATTGGCAATAACAGGTTATTTCCGATTAATTATTTTTTATTAAAGGAGCTGTTTAACTTACGTTCAAGAAATTTGGTTCAGTAGCTTATGTTTTACGAAGATTTGTTTCTGCAAAAAGTAAAAAAAGAATTTAGTATAGTAGGAAGTTATTGAGAGCGTTAGATTTTATGCAAGTAATACTTTTATTAGTTTATGTTGTTTCTTTCCCTAAAATAATAATATCTTCAGAAATATTATCGAAAAAAATAAAATAAAATAATATTTGAATTAAGCAAATAAAAATACCCTTTATCGATATTTTTTTAATTTGTTTATTGGTTTGAAATTTTTAAATTATTTTTCTCTAAACTGAAAATTATCAGCTAGAAAACATTTTTCAATTTTTATCTAAGTAGAGTAAATAGAATGATAAATAATAAAAAAATTTGCTACAGCTCAAATTATTGTAATTTACCGTGTTTAAACAAATTTTTATGACTAACTACATAAGTTCGATACTTGTGCTGCGTGGAAATATGAAAGCGGAATTTTGTAGCATTAGCAGAAATATCAAACTTGATTGGGATTTAAATCAAGGGTCTTCCGAATAAATAGTTGAGACGCTACAATTTGTATAATTCATTAAGAAAGAATACAAAGATGAATTGCTCTTGTTTTTATATCGTTTACGTCTTAAAAAAAACTTTAGAAGAAGTTTTTTATTTATTTATTTTTTTTTTTTTAGGAAAATTATCAGTAAACTAAAACAATAAATAAGGTCGTAGGATATTAGTTATGTTTAATTTTGTCATTCCGAAAAGGGGTAAGTTATAAATATTTTGTAAATTCCGGAAAAGTTGATAAAATCGTTATTATATTATTTATTTTTATGCCTTCTGAATTTTTCATAATGGAAAATTTTAACTAATGAAGAAATTCTAAGCCAGTCGAAAAACACAGTTTTAATTCATTTTTAAAAGTATTTCTTAATTTAAAACAAAAAAGAAAATACAGAGAAAAAACAAAGTAATGCATGTAACAAAATACAAATTTACATATTTTCTTTATATGTACTTAGGAAATAAAGTATGTAAGCTGTCCCTCCTCTTAAATAGAATATGTATGGTTCTGATTATGTTCACATCGATAACAAATTTTTAAATGACCTTGAAAATGAATAGTGAGAGCAGATAATTTAATACAGTACGGCATAAACAATTTATAATTCAGTGTGCCAAATTATATACTATTTCATATAATGACGTCTGAATGTTAGTCTGCATTTTTTCGTTTGTTTTTTAAAAATTTATTCCAATTTCTGATTTCTGTATAAATTTTTATAACTTTTAATAAATGAGCTCTGTATTAATTGGAGTTGTACTTAATAGGTATTTCTTCATGAAACTCACGAAGTTTTATTATTATTTTTTTAAAAAAATATTCTGCCTTATGATCAATTGTTCATTCGTTGGTGTTTTATTTATATGTTGGTTGTTTTGTCAATCTAGTTGTCTTTAATTTTTCGTGCGTTATTTATTAATAATTATAACATAGCCTATTTTTTTCCTAGTATTATTGTTAATGTAATTATAAAAATATTTCTTTCTACATTATTACTAATTTTAAATACATTTTATCCTAACTTATATTTTTTACACTTTGTTCTTGCCTTCATTAATTATAATTTCGATGTAACATTTTGTCGTTACTATAATTTGATTTTTCGTTAATATTGACTTTTTTTAACGAAAATCCTTGAGACTTCAAAAGAAGTTTATGGAAAAAGTGTGAGGCAAAAAAATGTAAATAAATAAATAACTTCAACTTAGCATAGCATGCGATCTTGAAAATATACTTTATATCAAAGGTGTGAGAGAGAAAATTTAATCTGTAAAATTTTTATAAATTCAGTCTGTATATTGCAAATATTTATTAAATAAAACTTTTTTAACAGTCTTATATTATATTTCTCTTACGCCAATCTTTACATTTTTAATGTAAATTTTCAGTTCTCTTTACTTTCATGTATGAAGGTTGTTTAAAAAAATTTTAATTCAATTAATTGTATATATTAGCTTTATTTCTTACAGACAACTGTATTAAACATTTTTCCTTAAACATTATTTTATACTTCATTTGTTTTTCTGAGTGAATTTTTATATTCTCTTTTTATAGAGGAAATGAAACAAATTTTGGCGTTACATACCACTTCAAAACCGCATTTTAATTTTATTTTTTTGTTGTAAATGTGTAAAATTTATGTACTTATTTGTATTGTAGCTTACTCTTGTAAATTTGATAAATGTTTTTGAAATTTCTTAAAAATTTATAACTTTTTTATGTGTATTATATTTATTCATGAAAATATAGATTTAGTTTATTATTAATTATAAAATTTTTACTTGTTAATAACGTTTTGTAAAAAATATGGCCAAGTTTTATATTCGATTACTTGGAGAAAAAAAAAACGTATAGTTATTACAAATTTTTTCTTTCATTGTTTAATTATTAGTTCACTTACATTATCTATTTTTCCACCTGTAGCAGCAATTTTCAGCTTTTACTGGACATGCATGTTTTGTTGACCTACATAACAACGTACCTAGAATAAACTAGTCTTGAAACCTAGATTAAACAATTATAACTGTATGTGCAGTTAATATTTCTCGTTTATTACCTTCATATTACTACTGGTTAAATTTACATACATTAATAAATTTTATGTAATCAGTTCAAATTAATTTTAAATATTAGTGCTTTTTTTAAATTTTTTATTTCAATTAAAAAAAGAAAATTTATTATAATCTTTTTTTGTGGTTTAAATGTTGTTTTAATAAACATTATTATTTTTTTTTTTTATGCAAATTCTATTAACCTATTTATTATATCGTTAAAATATATATACATTTTTAAATAAGGATTTTATTTTTATTTTGAAGTTACTTAATATCACGACCGGCTGTAATTATAATATAATACTGCAACTGGTTTTGGTAAGTCACAGGAAGATATCTTCGAAGAACAGTATCTGTACCCAAAAATCTAAATAAATCACGAGGACTAAAATTTGGTTTTATATAATTGACTATAAACGGTTTTTTTATGTACATTGATTTGAACCACAGTTCCATAGTATTATTAAACTGTTATGGTCACTGCTTATGCTCAGTGATAACTGATCGATGTTGATGCTTATTGAGTTTTAAAAATATCATATTACATTATTATTTGTTTGGTATATTTTTGTACATATATGAATATTTAAATGAAGTGAAAATGGTCTTAATCAAATTTTCACTTTCTTTTAATTTTTTTTTTGTCACATAATTAGAATAAAAACATTTTAATTTAAAAAAATAATAAATAAGTTTTTTTATTAAATTATCTGTTTTAAATCTAGAGTAATAAAAATAATTTTGTTAAATTTTAATAAAAAAAAAAACAAAAGTACAACATTTTTAATTTCTTAATATAGTTTAGAAAAACTTAAAACTTTGGTAGTTCTGCACATGGTATCTTCGTTTATATTCTATTACTGCTATTGAATTTAATTACAAATTTGTCATAGTTAAATTATTATTCATATGTCTTAAACGATTCCTCATAGTGCGTTTGTTTGCATTTTTAATATTACAGTTAAATCATAAGTTGCTTATCGCTTAGATTACAAAAATTAAAATGGTTTTAGTTTATTTAGCCATGGGATAAAACATCTCCCAAGTTAAAAATTTTGTAATAAGTTAATTACAATGCTTAATCTATTTATATATTAATTTCAGTCTTTTTTTATTCTGAAATTAAAACGCATGTTGCAGCCTATGGCTTCAAACGAATAAAGTTAGGGAAAGACTGTTTAGTTTAAATTATTATTAAAAATTGCACAGAGAAAAGTTCTAAATAACTGTTCACATAAAAAAATAAAATGGAACTGATAGCGCTTTTCGATTGTTAAATAGTCATCATCAGTGAATAAAAAAGGAAATATTAAGGTAAACATAAATAGAAAAAATAAATGTTAACGATAAATAAAATAAATAAATAGTAAAATTAGCTCAAGTAAGCTTCAAATAGCCTTTACATTGCAGAGCTTGGACCTCTGTCCTTTGATGCCGGATGTTTATTATTATTAAAAAATGACTGTTGTAGATTTAAGGTGGCTGGTATTCATATTTATTGTGTGAAGTGGTTGCGTTATGATCTTTCTAGATTGTAGATCTTTTTGAAATCCAAGGAGGATTTAATCCACGAGGATTGTTGCTTGTCTGTATTATTCTCTGAAGACCATTTTGGTGCTGCGATGAAAGTGGTCTAGCAGAATTGTGCTCTTGGTGGGATCCCTTGCTGTATATTTTATATACTCTGTACAGTGATCGAGCGTAAAGTTTGCTGATGGTGGATGGATTCCTCCGAGTGAAGCAAGTTGTAGTTGTGTTGATTAGAAAGAGCAGGAACTTGGTTCTTCTGGTCTTTCACGTTTCTCAGTTACTTCGATTGGCGTTTTTATTACAGTATACTATTCTGTGTTTAGATCATAAAGGTCTTGTTTGTTATTGAGCTAAGATTGAACATTTTATTAAATATGCTTGAATTTTTTTTAAATAAAATAAGTGTTAATGGTGGTTTTCTGAGAGTAAATTGAATGTAGAATATATCTCCAAAATTGTAAGTTTGTCGTAAGAGGTGAATACATAGGGAGAAAAGATCTTCCAGTGGGATCCTCCGTTAAGCGAGTTGGTTGCCCTGTAGTTTAATCAGATATGTCCACATTCTTCTTTAAAAAGATGAGAAAAGGTTTTTTTTTGTGAATCCTAAACATATTATTACACCTTAATTTTTATTTGTTTTTGTATAATATAAAAATTAATAAATATACTCGTATATTTTAATATATGTATACTTGAAGGTTTTGTATAACAAGATAAATAAGGGAGATTTCAGCGTTAGAGTGAATTATAGCAAAACGTGTAGATTATAAGTAGGTCAAGAAGGAAATTAGTCCGCGAGTTTGTGTTGTGACTCCTTACTTTCACTAGATCCTTAACAATCTGTGACTAAATGATTTAACTTACTACATCAGTCGTGAAAAAAATCTTATTATAATAATATTTAAACTACTTAAGATGTAAGAAATCTGTGTTTGTAATTTAATTTCGTAATTATTTAATGATAGAATCTTCTATGAAAGTTTCTGAATATTAAGTAAAAGAAATATATTACATTTTTATAAAATATTTTTCAATGTTGTGGTAATTACTTTTGATAATAGGACTAAACTGTATTACATGAAAACATTATTGCTGACTTATTATATATATTTTTTTAATGATTGAGAATTAAAATACCTAAGTACATAATTCATAAACGTGCTTCCATTGTTTTTTCTTTTTTTCAACGAAATTAAAAATAATTTAAACTCTTTTGAGTTTTATTATGTTAAATATCATTTATACAACAAAACAGTACAACAGATTTTGGTTGAAAACTATAAAGAATTTTTTTTTAAATATTATCTTGAAAAAAAATTATTATTATTGCCACACTTTCATTACGTTTACCGTACGTAAGTTATAAAGATAAATTAACGAAAGCAGATTACCTGTAATATAAGGCGGCAAAATTGTCAATGGAGTGACAGTTTATGAATGAAAATTTTTTTGAAGTAAAAATAACCTTATACATACCGTACCGTACCGTACTTTACATATAGTTAACCATAACCCACCGGGTTGGTCTAGTAGTGAACTCGTCATCGTAAATCAGCTGATTACGAATTGGAGAGTTCCAAGGTTCAAATCATAGTAACGGCACTTGCTTTTATACCGATTTGAATACTAGATCGTGGATATCGGTGTTCTTTGGTGGTTTTTTTTCTTCTCCCCCGGGCCGGATCCTGCAGTTAAGTATTACACAGCCCATGGGAATGTCCTTCACTCTAACGGACCTCCACGTCTCGGCCCGCCGGTCGGATCTCACTTTGCGCCTGCCTCAAACCCCCAGATGTTCTTTGTTGGTTGAATTTCAATTAATCACACACTTCAGGAATGGTCGATCTGCGACTGTGTGACTAGATTTCATTTACATTCATACATATCATCCTCATTAATTCATCGTCTGAAGTAATACCTTAGGATGGTTCCGGAGGCTAAACAGAAAAAGAAAAAAGCTAACCGTAAATTACTTAAAAAATATTTTATCAATACATTTACTAAACAACTCGCGTTATTTATTTTCCGATGGTTTTGAAGCATTATAATTCGCTTCAGCATGGTGAAAAATCAAGTATGGTCTTATATTATTCCTAAATGTTTTGATAATCTACAGAATTTTTTTCGATATTTAAATATTTCTTCAAAAAGCTTAAGAAAACTAAAGAAAAATATATTTTCAAATTTTTTACCGCACACGTGATTTATTACATCTTGTTAAATGGTAAAAGAACTGAGTATATCTTACTCGATACTGAATGAATAATTTTTTTATTGACTCGCCCAATTTGAGCGCTTTCTGTCCAATATTAATTCAGTTATCAGTTATATTTTTTTAAAAATGGCTATTTCAACCAATAAGGGTTATGTTAAACTGAATTGCCGTAGTCGGATAAATTACAAAATGAACAAGAATAACAAGAAGATATAAGTTATTAGACAGTTAATAAAGCCTATTTTTAGAATTTTTTGTGCAGTTTCAAACGGGCTTAAAGTCGAGTTAGTTGAATAATCAACTGAAAATAGTACTTTTCGTCTTAATATATTTAGCTTTAAGAAAGTAAATCTTCATTAAAGTACATCTTATAATAAAATTGGATAATTTTATTGAAGAAAAAGTTGGAAAATAAAATATCGGTATACTTGAATTTTTATCCTTGCTATGAAGTTACTTAATAAGCTTAAAAACTTATCAGCAGATAAAATGTAATTAGTGTATTTTAATAAATTGTATGTGAACAGATTTATTTAATAAAATAAAAGTAATAATATAATAAAATAAAAGAATCAATCTTATTATTTATCGATGCTGGTCTAATAAATCAGGTCAGTTTGCTTATAAAATCTGAGTTGAATTTGGTTTTATTTCAACTAGTGAAAGTACTCTTGTTACTTGAAATGTTATTTCTATGAAAGTTAACACTTTCGTTTTTACATAGCCTCATTATTAAAGTTCTAATTACAGTTTACATCTATTGTTTGAAAATACTTGAATTTATTTACAAAATCAATGTACTCGTATTTTTTTTAATATTGGCGTTGCTATTATTTTATCTGAAATTACTTTTTTTTTTAATCGTTTTATTAGAAGTGTTCTACGTATAAAACACGTGCGTCTGTTTTTGTATTGAATCAGATGATTAGTTAATCCACTATGCTTGTGTCATTCTTCCGAGAGCATCCGGAATCAAATCTAGGTCGTGGTGTAAGAATCTGCACAAGCTATAAAATTCATTTCTTGTTATAAAAAAAAAAAAAAAGGTAGTCGACTATGTGATTAGGAATCGGGCTATTGAAGTCAATAATAATAAATAAATGATTGCATAATGTGCTTTAAAAATCTGTTTCGAGAAACGCCTCTTACAATCTAAAAAAAGGAAATATAACATTTATACGATGTATGCTGGAATGAACGATTATTTTTATCAGTGCGGTCTCATCATAATAGAGCTCTGGGTCGACCGAGGCGAGAATTTTTGTTGTTTAAAGAGAAAAGTAGACATTCAGTTTCTTCTCCCGGAATGATAAAGTTTTTAAAGTTTATTCCGCAAATTTTCTATAGGTATACTATGGACTATTACGCTACATTCAATTATTGCATACTCATCATAGCAGTATTACTGCGCTCCTGTCGGTGATTTTGTGAACATCTATTATTTGATTAAACAACGTTCAGAACGATAACAATCCTAGTGGGAGATTCATGAATCGCAGTTTTTGATTCTGTACTGTAAAAAACATTTCCTAAAACGTTACTTGTAAAATTTTAGCATTCCTTCTTGTTTTCCCATATCAAGATACTGTTAATTTTGAAACATTTCATTAATTCCTAATAATTATTAATATGCTTTCGTAAAAAATAAATATTAATTCGTAATATCATAAATAAATTTTTCTTTTCTATTTATTCATTTTCAAACTGGCCATTACCTGAAAGCTACGCTATTAATTGCTTCTCGGATCAGAATATTTAGTAACCAGATTGGTGATCACTATACTACCAACTGGCCAGCCCAGTTATTTTATAATATAATTAAATCTGCATTTTTGTTAATTTTCTTTTTTTTTGAGTGAAATATTGACATTTGTTTCTGTTATTGGTTAAAGCTAAGATAAATTTGTTTTGTTTACGCCACCGGAAATAAAGTAAAATTTCTCATGTTCTACCATAATTAATTGATTGGAGGATTTATCTGTGTCAAGGTGCCCAAGTTTTTTGTTAATTTGTATTAAATTAAAATACTATATTACTGATTATCCAGTTTGTTCCTTCCTACCTAAATTGTTACAATTATTAATTCTTGTATTTCTTCCAAATTTTTTTAAAAAAAGGCTACATTATCTATGGTAAATTATTTAATTTGATAAAAATTAAAACTACTCGCATTTTCATTTTAATATTCTGGTTTAAATCTTTATTATTATTTCCTTTTTTGTCTGTTATAGGTAGTTATACTGAGTATTTATTTATTAAAAATAAATATATTAATTAATCTTTCAACTTTTTACTTTTTCAATTAATTAATTTCTTATTAAAGTTAATATTGCTATAAATCCCAACAATTACTTTTCTAAAGGTAGGCAGCACTAGAGACTTTTATTATTTGGATATTAGATCGTGGATACCAGTGTTCTTTGGTGGTTGGGTTTCAATTAACCATATACGTAAGGAATGGTCGATCTGAGATTGTACAAGTCTACACTTCATTTACATTCATATGTATCTTCATTCCTCCTCTGAAGTAATACAAAAAAGTAAAACAGAAAAAGACATGGAGCACTAGAAAGGGTCTCAGGGAAGAGTTATTTGGTAGGTGCCCAGTATCTGTCAAACTTAAAAGCATACATTACCAAATTAGTTGATTGGCATATTAGGTGTATAAAACGTTGGTCTCCAATACATTTTTAAAAAAGAATAAATCAAAATAGAAACGAAGAGACTTTTCATTTAGGAAGTGGTAATAATGCAGATTTCTCTGCTTTATTTATTTGTGTGTGTGTGTGCGCGCATGCGTTTCAGAAATACTGGCTATTATACTTACTTTACTTTCATTTAATTTATATCATGGTGAAAATTTAAGCATTTGTTTAAAAAATAATGTTTTCATTTTAACATATTTCTTTTTACGTAAAGGATTTACTTTATTAATATTGGATTTTTGTGATTCAAATTTAAAAAAAGTATGGTAGGAATAAAAGCATATAGTAAAATTATGAATAATTAGCTAGAGAATGATGTGGATTGTGATGACAGTCTGTTCTGTGCAAGATTGAAGGCCACATTGTGAAAAACAATTCATTTGAACCGGCATTGTAATAATAGCTCTCTAGCATCTGAATAAAAGCATCATGCAGCAGGAGGAATTTTTTACCATGAAGGATATTCTGTTGCAAATATTTACTAAATGAAAAATTCTAATGAACTATTCTACACTGTACATATTGACAATTGACATTACTTTTAGTTATAAACTGTAACAAAATAGAAAAAACAAAAAAAAATAAAATCCATGTATATCAAAATATAGAACACGACTGACTATTTTGGTATCACATAACATAATACTTTTGCCTTCAATATATGACCTTATTGTGGTAACATCCTATTTTTACCTTTCCAATAACTTATGTAAAACAGATTTTACAGTTTTTCTTTTAATAGAAAAAAAATCAGTATTATTCTGTTGATGAATTTTTTAATAATACTTATTAGAAAAATGATAAATAATGGCAATATAAAAAGTATACAAATAATTGAGTGTACAAATAAGTGAACATGTTTCTAATGTTTCTTTTATTATTATTTTATTACTCTTATTGCTTATGTTAAATTTGCTCTGATAAAGATTTTATAACAGTTTCTTTTGATCTAATCTGAGTTATAACTGTCCCATATAACAGTGATTATTGGTGGACTCTTATTTGTGTTGTGATACAGTTATTTGTGTTATTTGCAGCATAGCAGATCTGCACTTTCATGAACTGATCTAAATAATATTGCATCTATTTTTGTAAGCTTAAAAGAATCTAAATTTAGATATGATCTTGATCCTAAACTTAAATATAAGTTAACTATATATCTTGGTAACTTACCTGAGGATTATTATATGATGTTAATTGTATTTTTAAAAATTGTCTCATTTGAAGACTGTACTATTAACTACCAACACAAATAAGGTTTTGTATCTAGTTGGAGGAGTTTTAATGATTAATATACACAATGAAATAAAAGAATATATGTAGGTATAAAGCATAATTAAATCATATAAATTTATTGTTGAGTTGAAATATGTTGCATGACTACAAATTATATGTAATATAATTTTTTTTTGTTTTATTGAATTTTGAGTGATTACAAAATTAAATGTTGGTTTTATGGTGACAAAATGCTTATGAATAATACTTAAAAATAAATTCATCATCAACTACATGCTTAATGATGATGATGAATTTTAAATCTGATCAAAAAATTATTTGTTAGTTAATTTTTATAATTATTTTTTGAACTTATAAATGTTTCTTTTTTGTAAGAAAAGATATACAGAAATGTTAATGTCGTATTTTTATATTGTGGACAAGGGCAGCTTATTAATATCAGAATGTTAGTTTTAATAAAATATACATTTTCATTGTTTATTTCTCCATTTGTAATTGTGTAATACAATAAATTTATGGTGAAAGATGTGATAATAAAAATGATGTTTGTTGTGTAGTTGAAAGTATATTGTCTGGGAGGAGAATGCTAGCGAATGAAACAGATTATTATGCAGATGAAAGTTTTAGGTATGGTGAAAGGTGAAAGAACGGTAGATGAGAGACATGGTGCATGAATTGTTAAAAACATGGAAGGCAGTTTAGTTGAAAATGTTGTAGTATATACATATTTTTTTTATGAAACACATTGGCAAGAGTAACTGCTTCTGTTCATCTAAACATGACAATGAAGCAACTCATTACCTTCATAGAATAAAAATACCTCCTGATATAGTGAAAATGAATTCGGCTATTTGTATGAAAGAACAAGATGTCTCTAAGTGATTACATTTTATACCCTAGGTATTATATATAATGTGTAAAAAATTTTATAACAAATATACATTATCATCAAGTTGATTTAATCTTTTAGTATAAAATAAAAAAATAAATTGTACAATGTTACTGTATATATATTTTTTATATACTTTGTTTAAATTCTTTGGAAATATCTTCATATTTGTTTAATGTATTAAAGGTACTTTTTTTGTATACATTGTTAATGTATTAATTATAATTACCTTACAGTATTTGATCTTTAAAAGGACCCTCAATAATGTAGTTTTTGTTCACGTATTCTTTTTTTTGAAAAAAATAAATGTTTATCTTTCTTCATATTAAAATTATTACTTGCATCTACAGTGTTACTATAGAAGATGAGAAGGGTAATTAGTTTCCATTAATAAATTAGATATGTTGTTTACATTTGCTGAATCTCACAATTGTATTTTCAAAATAACCTCAATATTTTGTTGTCAGAATTATGTACACTTAAATCTGAATTTGAATTTATATCATAAAATAGTAAATAAATAAATCTCTTTTACTCTGATTACTACATAATAATACATTATATAGATCATGTCAGGAGTAACCAGTATTTAATAATTAGTTAAAAGATATATAAAATGAAGTTAGTTATTACAAATGTGAACCGACCAGGTTGGTCTAGTGGTGAACTCGTATATCATCATCACAAATCAGCTGATTTTGAAGTCGAGAGTTCTGAGGTCCAAATCCTAGTAAAGGCAGTTAATTTTACATAGATTTGAATACTAGATTGTGGATACCGGTGTTCTGTGGTGGATTTCAATTAACCACACATCTTAGGAATGGTCGAGGAATGTGCAAGACTACATTTCATTTACTTTCGTACATATCATCCTTAAACTAATACCTTATGGTTGTTATGGAGGCTAAACAGAAAAAAGAAAGAGAATGATTACAGATGTACTCCCCATTCGCAATCATCAGTAAAATGCCTAAGCTCATGTGTTTTTGTTATTATTTTGACTGAATTATTAAAAATTTTTTTAAGTTTTTAAGTGTCAGATATATACTATTTAGAGTCCTTGGGTGTTTGATAATTCATCTGTTTTGTTAGTTTTAGTTTAGTCTTTGGAATAACAGTAATCCAGGAGAATAAAAATGAAAATGCAGTGATTCCCCTAAATACTACTGTTAGACCACAGGTCTAACTTTTGTAAATCATTTCATAGAAAAAGGACAAACATACAATGACATGAATACTATTATGCATATTTTACATACAACAAAAAAAAATCAAGATTTCAACACACTTGTGCATTATGAATGAAACAAATGTAGTAAATTGATCTTAAAAAAGTGGTACACTCATTTAACATTGTTTATTTTTTATTGTCTTATTTGCAAACCAGGTTTTTACATCTTTTCTAATAGTATTTAAAAACAAATGTTTGATATAAAACACCAAAATACTATAAAAAAAAATAATACACTAACATCTGTTTGAATAAAAATGTTTAAAACTTCTTTTTATTTTTTTATTCATGATATTTTTGTATTTTTCCATCATTTTGTATTTTTATTTTTAAATATGTGAAAAATGCATAAAATATGTAACTGCTAATGTCAGTTTGCTGGTGAAATTGTCACTGCAAATTAGACAATAAAGAAGCAATATTGATAATCTTGAGTATTTGTTACATTCATTGTTGAGCCGTAAAGTTGGTTAATTTATTTTTAAATAAACAGAGATAAGAACATCTGTAAATAGAATATATTAATCAGCTACATACTAAAGGGATTTTTTCTTAAAATGTTTTATAAAAAATTACATCATTAAAAGTAATGTCTGTAACACCACTGAAGAAAAATTGGTGCCAAAAGATTCTTTAGAACATGTTTTTGTGTAATTTGAAAACTAGTTATTTATATTATTTTTGTTAGTTTAAAAATAATTCTGTTTTTTTTTTTTTAATGTATTTTATGCAATGCATTTTGTTATATTGAGTACCAAGTACAAGTAGATAATAATTTTTTAATACTTTTTTTTTAATTTGATTGTATTTTTAATTTTGATCGTGACTATTTAAAAATAATTTTTCCTTCACAGATTAAGATAATAAAAAAGTTATGTAAATATTAATTTATATATATTATACATTATATTAATTAATTTAAAACAAATCTTGATGTCTTGTTAATTAAAATTATTAAAGTATTATATTATATACACTTGTGTATATTGTATTTTTTCTCCCCTTATGAACAAACACTTGTTTATTTGTATTTACATGTTGGACTAGTAAATTTATAATTATGAGGATGTTTACTTTCAGTCAATGTATTGCCTTTATTTAGTTTTATTTAGTACACGGACCGATTGTGAATCAACCAAAGCAATTACTTTCACTCCTAACGTAGGTTGAATGAAATGTAGCATACATTTTATCCATGACTGAACTAAGAGATTATCTATTCAGTTCGTAAACAAAGTTTTATTACAAATAATATTATCTTATCAACACTGTATAATTATTAAAAGATTACATGCATTTCAGTTCTATTTGTAATATTTATATTGAAAATATTGTGTTATAAATATACCCATGTATACATATTTGTTTATGTTTAATGTTAATTCTCTATAAATTTTTAATGATTCACCTTTGTACTTTAAGCTTTTTTTTAACCTTTATGACTAGACTACAAAAAAAAGCTTCTTAACTCTCCCTGCTATATTAAAAAACCCATCAAAATGTGATTGGGAGAGTTTAAATGAGTTGCTGAAATGAATTATTGAGTTTTGTTTTACACTTTAACAAAACACATTCAGTTTACAAAAAAAATATAAATATATTGTATTTTATATTATATTTTTTTAATATAAGTAAACAATACATTTATATTTATAAAAATATATAATTTATTCAGTATATTTAAAAATATAATATACATACATCAAGTATACTTTTAAAAATTGTGACATGGTATAATTTTATAATATGAATTAAAAATTATGGTTGATTTAACACTTTAAAAGAATTCCTAATAATAATATAAGTTATTGATTTTTAAATGTAGACAACTATTTGCTTTGACTAACAAGAGATGAAACAACTCTTGTTAGTCAATTTTCATTTAAGAAATAAGATTAATTAAGGTTTTATTTGCTTAAGCTGCTGAAGAAATGTAAAATATGGTCCAGAATTTTTATTTTTTGTAAATAAACTTAAGTTTCATGAATAAAGAAATATTAAATGGTAATTAAAATTAGCAGTATTTGATAATCTAAAATAGATTGACACTTGTTCAATATCTGACCTCTTATATATATTATTATTTTTTGTCAAATTGGTCCTGGTTTTTTATAAAAATTATCTATACCAAATTTTTTTCATTCATGGTTTCATTTAATGTAATAATTAATTTTTTTTCAGGCAGTAGATTGGTGGAGTGTTGGTGTTCTTACATATGAACTTCTAACTGGTGCATCTCCATTCACTGTTGAAGGAGAGAAGAATACACAGCATGAAATTTCAAAGTTAGTATTTTTATTGAACAATTTGTGTATTGATTTTTTTTAATTGTACTTTTTAAAATAATGTATTGCTAACAAAAAAAAATATATTTTGTAAATTATTAAGAAATGAACTGTTACCCATGAAAATTATAACTGGTTTCGTAATATGAAAATCAGAAAGAATATTTTATTAAATTTGAGATTTATAATGAAATAAAACTATATATTGGAAACCCTTATTGTTTTTTTTTGTGATATCTTATTGTTTCTGGTGAGTGTTGAGTTTTGTTATCTCTAATTGCATAATTATTCTAAACAACATTGCCAATCTCCATGGTGGAGAGGTAGTGTCTTGGGCTTTCATCTGGAGATCCCAGGTTCAAATCCTGTTCAAGCTTGGCAGTTTTCACATCTACAAAATTCATTTATCATCTAATAACTGTAAGAGTATAAACAGATAGCAATCTGTTTATACTCTAGTCTGCCCAGGATGCCAGACTAGCAAGTCTGGCATCCTGGCTAAGGCTTGATTAAAAGATGTCATTGCCAAGGTACTGAAGATGCCCTCTGGTAAAACCCATAAGGGTTAGGTATGGAGGGGGTGGCATGGCAAACTGTCACATGGAGGGTGTCTTTCTCTATGGGGTCAGGATGTAAGACTTTTGTTACTATGTAAATAAATAAATAAATTACAGTTACTAGTAAGTAAAAATATTTTTCTCTAATTGTATATACAGTACAAGTTATTAATTTTTTAGTTTACATACAATTTGATCATAACTTTTTCTAACATGTTTCAAAGATGTTTTGAATGATTAAATAAAAATTATTTTTTTTCTTTTAAGATTAATTAAACCATTTAAAATAATATACAAAAAACATCAAAACTCTTCTTTTACCTGTACTATAAATCGCAATACTTACTCATGTGTAATGTCATACTAACGAACTGTTATAAACTGAAAAATGTAATCTCAAAATATGTAGAAGACAACCAGCGTGTCATACATGTTTATCAGAATAACTAAACTGTTGAGTTTTTCTTAACACTTGGCTTTATTAATTGTGATGCACTACTCAAAGAAAGATTGTTTGGAAAGCTTATCTTTATATTACATCACATGTGTACAAATAGATATAATTGTACACACTTCTATACAAATACAGAAACAGTTTATTTGCATTGGTAAATATATTTTAAACAAGCAATATATTCACCAAAATACATTTTTCATATTAAAAAACAAACATATGGTGCTCCAGAAGTGTATAAATTAATCTACACTTTTTAATGATTGATTAGTAATTTTAATAAAAGATTTTACTTAGATTTACTTAAAGGTTACTTAGAGCCACTTCAGCCAGTATTTGAATTTTTTGTTCAACCTTCAGATCGGAAACAGAGTCCTTGGATATCTCTATAGACATATATAACGCCTGTCTGACTAAGCTATAATAAAGAAGTGGGTGCCCTGCTGGTAAATAAAAGATGTCTGCATGATGCCACAGATTTTACAGATCAACTTGCACAACTTCCATGGCAACTTTTCCAGTGACAAAGGAATAATTAGGAAAGGGGTGGGAAGAAAAAAGAGCAGTAATTCCATACAAGGTTCCTTTGACTGGTTTAGTTTACCTTCTTGCTCAAAACTTAAAACTACATGTAAATACTATTTGGGAAAACTGGATGTAATTTCATAAATTCAATAAACATATAAAAGCACTTATTTACTAATACAGGCATTTGACAGCCTTTTAAAAGAGATCATTGTTGCAATTATTATTATTGTAATGAATGTACTTTTCAATGTTTTTCTGTACCAATGCACTTTTCATTACTATTTTAAATATCTATTTAAAATATCTGTCCAGTTCATGAAAAGAATTCCTGAAAAATGTTTTCATATAATTGTATTATTTTATATCAATGCAAAATTTTGAGTTTCTATTCTTTCTTAGAAATATTCATGGGAATTAGGGATTGCTTCCTTTTTAACTTTTTGGGGAATGATTAATGTGTGGCTTAGTCCTAATTTTTTTCTTAGGTATTTTGGAGACCCTTTTTTAAGTGTATTTATTATTTCCAACATCAGATGTCACAAAATATTAATGAAGTATATCGTAATCTAATTTCATCCTTTTAGGAGTAGTTTAAAGAGAAAATCTGAGATATTTTGAGTGGAATTTTGGAGTTATATAGCTCTGCTGAGTATCAGGCTTCTATTAAGAAGTTTAGTAGATACATGGTTATTGGGGATAATCTTAATCAGTTATCCCTCTTAAAGGTGGTTTTAAAGGCAGTTTTATACTGAGAGTAAATATTACTCATTTTATTGTTTGGTTAAATGTTTTGTCAGAAATATTTAAAATTTCATGTTAGATCTCTACTGTCATGAGCTACTTTAGTTTTAAAGAAAATGCTCTTCTAATTTCATCACTTTGAAAGTAAGCAAGAAAATTACCTTCGTAACGGTAGCTTATTACCTATCTTCCTGCTATATTTCTAGCTTCCAGCTTTTCTGGACTCTGCATGTTCTTTCAATCCTTATTTAATTTAACACCTTAGGGATTTGTTAATTGAAGCAACTTTTGTGATTTTTTTAATGATTCAATGAGAATGATAATGTCAAATTTTAGCTTTCTTGCAGCTCATGAAATGGGAGAAATTAGTGATAAATGAATATGTGGGAAGTTTCCCAAGTATATATATATATATATATATATACATATATCTTTTTTTGTAACATAAATTGCTTGTGTTAGTATAAGAGGATATAATATTATTTAAGCTTTTTTAACGCTTAAATTATATTGAATTTGATATGATGTTATTTTATATGGTATGGAATTTTAGAATTTAAACAGCACCTATTTTTTAATGTTAGTTTGACATTTTTTATAATTTAATAATAGACTATTAGTTTAGAAATAAGAAAATGTTTTAATATTAATACCTTTTTTTAAATATTATCTTTCTTTTAGTAACCATAATATAATTGTTTCTTGTATGCTCTAATAATATATTTGGGATGGAGAATGCTTATACTGAAGAATTTTCTGTTTTGTTAAGTTGTTTCAAGCATTAGTTAAATTACAGTTAATAATTAATCTTTTAATGTATGAATTAATAAATGTTGTGTTGAGCTTTTTTATCTTTCACTTAATGATTACTGTTTAATCATTATTAGCTAGATACCTTAGACCAAAAATCTATGTATTAATCGCTGAGTGATGTGTGCTTCTGACTAGAAAAGAAACTAGACATCTCTTCTGTAATTTTTGGCTTAATAAATTACTTATGTTTTGTTTAATTGTTGATAGCTTTGATGAAGATCAAATTTTCTTTCAATTTTGCTGATAACATATTCATACATATGTAGACAGTTGTGATGATCTTTATAATATAGAATAGTAACAAAATATTTGAAATTTTATACTTTAATTCTAGTAAAATTTTTTACATGTTCTTTTTTTTGGTATTTGATTTATATTATGTGGTAAAGAATGTTTTTACGTGTTCTGTTTTAGACGTATTTTAAAAGCAAACCCACCTATACCAGAGGATCTTTCTTCAGAGGTATCAGATTTTATATCAAAACTTCTTGTCAAGGATCCTAGAAAACGATTAGGAGGTGGTGAAGGAGATGCTAAAGAACTTAAACAACATCCATTTTTTAATGTTAGTTTGACATTTTATATATTTTAAGAATAGATTCTTAGTTTAAAAATAAGAAAGTCTTTTAATATTAATACCTTTTTTTTATACTGCCAGCTCATTATTCTTTCCAGTACTACTTTAGTAATGTGTTTCTAATAATAACTATGTTTAAGTGATAATTTTGTTCTATGTTTGGAAATATTTTTCTTTATTAAATTAATTACTATAAAATTACCACTTAAACCAGTAAAATTCTAAATGTTTTTTTAAAATGTTGAGATTACAAGTATTGGCCAGGAAATAGAAAACTTAATTAAAACAAAAAAAAGGAATAAGATTGGCAATTGTTGTGAAATTTAACTAGACTACGAGTATAATGTTTAAGTGAAAGTTGCACACTTTACCCGCATGTTTCCTGTAACACTTTGGTTGCGTTTATTGTAATTTAATTTTATTTAAATTCAATGAAAATACAACATAAAGAACACAAGAAAATTCTTTATCCTTGCCGATTAAAAAAGAAAATACAATATCATAACTTTATGTTTAACTAAGTATTAAATAATTAATGAAAAAGTAAATAGTGAAAGGTGTCGCGCACGCACTCTCACCCCCCCCCCCCCAATACTTAAAAAATTTCTTTGTATTGTTTATAAAAAATGATTTAACTTTTGTATTAGTATTAATTTTAGTTATTTGAAAATCTTAATTGTTTAAATTACTATTAATTAATTATTGTATTTTTTAATGAATTCCAATTATGTTTCTGTTAATATTTTTTGTATTTAACTGTAACTGTGTAATTTTGAATAATAATTTTCTTTGAATTGTGTAGTTTCAATAATAACTTGCATGACTATTTGCTGAAGTATGTTCAATAGGAAGATGTATAATATAGTTGCCAAGTGGAGTTGTAGAAAATGTAAAGCTATTGCAGACTGTAAATTAGTACAAAAAGCTTTGGTGTTGTAATTGAGTTTCCTACTAGAAACTTTGGATTGAGGTCTGGTTGATCTAGTATTGTGATATTCAGCTAGAGTGCCATTCACTTAAGAGAATTATTAGTCACATTATTAATTTTTTAAGGAACATCAGTAATGATTTCACTTATGGATCAGTGCTAATTAACTTTGTATATTAATGTGTATCTGTATCAATAAAAAGTTTTTATGATATCATTTACTATTGAGCGAGTTTTATTATTCTGCTTTATCTTATTACATAATTCAGGTTGAAATTTATTATTGTTAACTCTATTGTTTTCATTATTTATTGTTGACATATTTAATAACAGCACTGTTGTGATATAAAGCTAACTTTGAGATTTGAAAATCTCCTTTTATCTGTCTAATTTAATTTAATTTTCCCAACTGAAATATAATCATTTGAATTAAACAAAAAGATAAATAATTTTATTCAACACCTGAAAGACTCAATAGAAACCATCTTGAAAAATTCAAGGAAGTGAATGAAGGTTTAGCAATTGCCAATATCTAAAGTTATATTTGGTAAATTGATTTTCATAGATCATCAAAGTAATGCAATGACAAGTTCTGTTACCTTTTAGTTGGGGTATCTGCATGCTGATTTTACAGAAAAAAACTTGGAATTTTTTTTTTTAAATTGACAGGTTGGAAGGGATTTCAAGAATCTGAATATTATTGTTTGTTATATTTTTAATACATACAGGAAAAATTTAAATAGAAATATTTAAATGTAGTTATAAAAATGAAATACTTTAACTTTTCAAATTTTAAATATTTAAGAATGAAATTGGTTACTTTTTTACCAGAATTGAGCTAAAGTCAGGAAAGAAGAAACAAATTTTTCAAACTGTTGTGTTAGACGTAGGTCTATTTATATCAACAGAATACGCTTTTGTAGTTAGGACTTATTTTGTACTACAATTTTTTTTTTTTTTAATAAAATGTTTAAATTTTGTTCTGTTTAAATTCTTTAATAAGTGCTTAAAATATTGAAATAATTTAATGATAGTGATATCTTAAAATAATTGATGTACAGTTGTTATGCTGGCAATTAAAATGAGTTGATGTAAAGTTACACTATTGGTTGTTAACAGAATTACTTAATTATAGCATGAAATAAAAATTTTGCAAATATATGTTAAAAGCGAAAGTATATTTAACAAAAATTAAATATAAAATATGCATAACAATTAAGTACCAGCACTTTAAAAAAATGAAATAAATTATTTCCTGGTGACATTAGTATACTTTTACATAAAACCTTAATGTACATGCTATGTAGTTGATATAAAGGAGTAAACAAGATTATGACCTTTATAAGATCAGTTTAACATTGTAATTAAAGTACTTTAAAAAAAAAAAAACAATTAACTGCAAGAAATCAAGGTGATTGTGTTGACTGAAATTTATTATACTTTTTGAGGTAGAGATTGGCAAATTATTAATAAGTATAACATATAGTGTACTGATTATTATTGTTCTTTGCAGGATATCATAGATTTGATTTTGTTTCTCAAGTAACAAAAAAATATTATTTTTGTTTTTTATATAGGAAATATTTAGACTATTAATATACTTTGTATATTTTTTAACAAGAATAATTTCTATAATAAAAAATAATTAAAAACAAAAACTTGTATTTTTAAATAATTTATATGTTTAATATTTTACAGGGAATTAATTGGGATGATTTAGCTAGAAAAGCAGTGCCTGCTCCTTTTGTTCCTAAAATTAGCAATGAACTTGATGTCAGTAATTTTGCTGAAGAATTCACTAGAATGACTCCTGCTGACTCACCAGCTATTGTTCCACCTAATTTTGATAAAATCTTTAAGGTATTTTCTTCTTTCTTTTTTTTTTAGTATTAATGTACATAAAGAAATTGTTATATTGATGAAATGAATGTTGATTTTATAAGAACAAAATAAATGTACTAAACAAAATCGATTTTATAGAAAATAAAGCAGGGTTTAGCGTGGGAGGTTAATCTTATTTGTCTTAATTCATTATGTGTCTATTAAACTGAGTTCAAAATAATTTTTCAAATTTGTTTCATTATTGCATTGTATTTATTATTATTTCTGACTGCAGTTATGCAATTTATGCAGTTTTTGTGAATTGATTATTTTTGGAAGTAAATATTTTATTATTAACAAATAATAATAAAATATTTATTTTTTCGCACCAAGTCATATATATCATGTCGAACTTGATAAAAGATTATATTGTGTTATTTGCATTATTAGTTTTATAATGAAATTCATTATTTACCACGCAGAAAAGGATTTTAAAAAGATATTAACACATTATTCCTTGTCATTTTTAACAATGATTGTTAAAAATAGTGAAATTGATATTCTTGTGAAAATCTTCTGTGTAAAAGAATTTATATCATTTATCTGTGTTTAAAAGATTATTTTACACCATTTGAGTGTATGTTAAATGATATATGAAAATGTAACAAATAATTAAATATTTTCATAAATTTCACATTTTAAATTCACTTTTGATTTATTTACTTTTTTTCATTGGTTGTTCTTGCTGCATAGTCTTTAGAGAAACTGTTTTAGTTATTTATAATAGGTAATTAATGAATTCACTATAGGCTTTCAAGAATGAGAGATTACTTGAAGCTTACAGCTGAAATGTCAGACTTTCCAACTTCAAAATCATTGCATATATTATAGCATTTACTCTTAACTTATTTTAAGTTGATTGATTATTTATGGAAAGGAAATCTTTCTCATATTAGAAACTGGAGGAATTGGTGAAGTAATAATGACTGTTAATGTTTTCAACCACTAATGGATTATTGTTTTCAAATACTATAATTAAGTTTTTGTTTTTGAAGGAGATAATTTTGATTGAGTTGAGAAGGTAAAAAGGAACTTGAAGTCCTCTTGATTAGTCAAGAACATAGTAATATAAATAATTATTACTATCAATATTATATGCAAAATAGGTCATGCAGTTTTAATTCAAGTATTATTTCATAATTTTAAGGATGACGATGTAGATGAAGA
This sequence comes from Lycorma delicatula, assembly GCF_047948215.1. Classification (NCBI taxonomy): domain Eukaryota; kingdom Metazoa; phylum Arthropoda; class Insecta; order Hemiptera; family Fulgoridae; genus Lycorma; species Lycorma delicatula. Next base: position 173,972,527 of record NC_134456.1, on the reverse strand, counting down.
GAACATCATAGTTGATAAGTTAGTGTCCAGTTCTGGACAAAATTGTAAAGTGTATCTTTTACAGTTTGATTGTTTTATAATAGCTATAACAACTTTTGGAGTAGTATCATGAAAACAAAAGAATATAAAATAAGGATAAAATGTTAACAGTTGAGGCCATGTTTTATAGATTAATTTCTAAATGTTAAGTTAAATTACCTACAAGATGTACTTTTAATTTGGCAGGCTACTACTACACAATAATGCCATTCATTAATAATTCACAATAATAATCATTCATTGTTGAATGATTATAGTTCTTACTGGCTTAAAGAAAATAATAAATAAAAAACTTGTGCAGTTCTGTCCATAAAGACTGACTTTTTGTTATTTTATTCTGTTTCCTTCTGAAAAAGTATCAACTCATTCTTATCTAAAATTTTACAAAGAAAATGAATTAAGAAATAAATAAGACGCAGAAATAAGTAAAAAATCAAGAAAAAAATTAAAATAAAATAAACTATTTGCAAATATAAATAATAAAATAATTTTAATACACTGTAATATGAAAATCAGTAATAAGTTAATAATTTTGATGCGTTCACCATTTCACAAGTCATAAATGCATTGATTTTCAGAGTTCAACGCACTATATACATATGATTAACCAGTAGGCCCTGCACACAAGCATCAAGTTTCAACTCGCTTACTACTGTGACTCAGTATATATATATATATATGTAGGTATGGAAATACACCACTACACAGTCAACATACCCAGTCATCATGACCCTCAAAGTAGATAATGCTACCTATGTATGGTGAACAGTATTGCTAATAAATAACAGATACCACAGATAAAGAAACATCAACATTCCAACTTGCAGCATCATAACGAACAATACTTCTAACTTGCCCTGCTCAAATTTTTTTGACCGTAAATTGAGTGTAACTCAAGAACGATTCAAACAATCTTCAACAAATTTTCAATATGTACACTACTACAGCACAGCTAGATCAGTGAAATTTATCTAGCAGTTTTGGAGATTTTTGAGTTACAAAATTTTATACATTGACCTTTATATATATTAATCAATCAAAGTTGATCAAAGTGGATCAAGTTATTTAACTTGATCCACCAAGTGCAGAATTAAATTAAATTAGGTAGGATGACACTTACCCTATATCATTATATATACCTATGAGTACTTTTTTAAGATTTTCTCGCATTTTCAGTTGATCCAATCTTTTAATTGTTCATGTAAAATTACCTCTTATAAATACACAATGTTAACAGAATAAAATCTTGATAAATACAATAAAACAAAATTGGTTAAAACTTTGGATATAAACTTTAAAATCAATTCAAATCAAAATGGAATTAAAATTATAATTTTTTTTCTTTTAGATTTAAAATTAAAGTTGAAGGTTAAAAATTCCATTTATAAAAGTATGTATTATATTAGTAGTATATATATTACTCTTAGAGTAATATAATATTTCCTAGCCAAACCACTCAGACATATTCATTCTTTTTTAACATATTTATCATTTTAACTTTTAATTAATATTTTTATTATTTGATGACATATTTTTATGTATGGAATTTTTAACTTTTAATTTTGATTTCAGATCTTAAATTTTAAATTTAAAAGAAAAAAAATTTAATTCCATTTTGATTTGAATTGATTTTAAAGTTTATATCCAAGGTTTTAACAAATTTTGTTTTATTGTATTTATCAAGATTTTATTTTGTTAAAGTTGTGAATTTATAATATGGAATTTTACGTGAACCATTAAAAGATTAGATCAACTGAAGATGCAAGAAAATTGTGAAAGTACTCTTGTTTATATATAATACATAAGGTAAGTGTCATCCTACCTAATTAAATTTTATTCTGTACTTGGGGGATTATTTATTTATATCTGTATAATAGTACAGAGGAATATGAGTCTTAAAATTTACTTTTAAAAATATATATATTTATGTATATACACTTATGAAATTTCATATAATATTAAATATATATAAGAATATACTATAATAATATACAAATAAATATAATATATCCCCATCCCTGCTTTGCCTGTGCTGTATGGTTACTTGTATTTCCTGTTGCAATCAGATTTTTTAATTTCATGTTTTTTAATCAAGTATCCAGAGGCAGGTGCTGCCAGTCGACACACATATACTAAGAGTGACAGTGGCTGTGTTGATTAAGTCGCCATGCTTTACGCGATTGCACCCCTTAAGAAAATTGAAGTTAAAAAACCCAAAAATGATTTTGGATATTTATCTGAAGAGTATTTCCAAGATCAAATGTAATTAATATCTTGTTTAGTCTAGTCAGAAATGGGGAAAATTTGCTATCATTGTTCAAAATTCTTTTACCTCTCTTCACCTCTTTCAAGGTCACATTTTGAAAATTCTAGAAATTGGATTTTAGATATTTACATGAAGATTACACACACCAAAAATAAAGTTTATATCCTTTTATTACTGAGAAATTCAAAAAATAGTAAATTTCATTGTTACTCTATTTTATCCCTTCAGACTCAGAATTTAAAAACATCCTTTCTTAATGTGGATCTATGCTTAAGAAGAATGTGTATTAAGTTTTCATCAATTTATCTTTAGAAGTTTCTACTGGGTGTTGATTATGAATCATTCAACATGTTTCTTATATATATATATATATATATATACATATATATATATATACACCTGAGTATTCATACATAATTATTATATGTACTACACTCTGTCTTTATGCACTTAGTAATAGTAATAATAAGTCGTTAAATTCTTCAAGTGATTTTTACTATCTTCCATGTGAATAATTTAACAATTAATATAATCCACCTTACCAGCATGTTGATATGTACTCTAGATCTTTCAGCTTACTTGGAAGCCATCATCAGGAGTTAAAATTAATACATTTAATGTGTAAATTTAATACATTTATTCAATAGAATAGTGTACTAGTAGGATTGGGACAGTCATGACTGTTTTTAAACTATGATTTTTATTAAACTATAATTTTTTTAACTTTTGACTTTAAATGTATTAATTTTAACTCCTGATGTTGGCTTCCAAGTAAGTGAAAGATCTAGAGTATATATCAACGTGCTGGTAAGGTGGATTATATTATTTGTTAATTATTCATCTAACATATAACATCTAGCAGTACCATGTTTGAGAAATTATTTGCCATTTATTTTTACAGCTACTATAATCTCATGTTTTTTATCCTACCCAAAATTCCGTGTATTTTGTTATTTCCTTTCTTGTAATTTTGATTTGTCTTGTCAACCATGATTCTGAGGAATAACTAAAAGAACACATTCCTTTAATATTAAAATAATGTAGAATATTGTCAAAATTGGTGGTGTTTTGGACTCATTGAATGATTCTTCTTTGGAATATTTATGCATCTCCTTGCTCTGAACCATTTCCTTTACATTTAATATAAAATTCTGGTTCCTATAATTTCTTCCTGTCTCCTAAATGTTACTACCATCCTTTTCCAACTTGGTACCAAATTTCTAAAACTTGTTATTACTATAAGCGTTTGGGAATTGAATTCCTGTCTTTTCTTCCCTGTTCTTTTTATTACCTAGTATTGTGTACTTTTATTAATCTGTTGTTAAGTATTATTTTTATTTTATTTTATTTTCAGGGTTATTCCTATGTTGCTCCATCAGTCCTATTTTCTCATAATGTTATAAGTGATGATCTTTTCCGTCCTTCACCAGATAAACGCCCAACCACTGCCAATCTTATTTCTTGTAGATTTAAGGTAAGTTTCATTTTATATATGTTCATTAAAAATGTAATTGATTTTTTATTATTTTTTAATACAGAAACTTGTTAAAAACATTTTCACCTGTCATCTTTTTTATTTTTTTAATGTACTACATTAAAATCCCTTTTGAGTTGTTTTAACTAGTTCCACTAAAATTACAAGGTGGATCTCAAAAATTTTGGATTTTGGTAATTTTTATACTCATATCCATTAGTCTTGTAAAATTTGTGGTTACTTACCCATGTGATTTATTTTCATTTACACTATCCAGTGTGTGTGCTACTGCAGAATGAACTTTTCAGTTATTTATGATAATTATTCTTACACCTTTATCATAGAGAGAAAGATTATTGTTGATATCTGTAAATTAGCAATAATTGTATGGGAAAAATTTATTTTGATGTTCTGTTACCATTCTTAACTTCTATATTAATGAAACATTTTTACCAGTTTATTGAACCTTTTGTTTTTACTTCCCTTGATTATATGTATGTAAAGTAAATTAAAACGTAAGTAGATTGTATTTATGTAATCTAAATTAAAAAGTAATAGGTACAAATAACTTTATAATTTCAATTTACATATATAACAAACCTCTTAAGTTCATGATACTCTGTTTTTTTACTGTTTCTTTTATAAAGTCATAAACTTTCTCCAAGTTCAGTTTGTGTGAAAATCAGAAGTGCCTATGTTTTTATGGCTTGTAAAATGAATTTAATATTACTCAACCTGTGTAAATGAATCCTAGAAATTATGTTTATCAGAATATTGAAATAAGTTTTTTTTCTATTTTTTTAATTTAAATTATTTTTTAAATAAGATGTAGTTACAGCATATTATGTGAGTCATAAATATAAAATAATTTCCATAAATAGTAATAGTGATTATTAATCTTTTATTATTTTATTTTAAAAACAAAGAACATGCCAAGATGAACATGTTTTCACATTAATTTTGGATCAGATCTGTTCTAGTAATTTTATTGGTAGTTAATTTATCTCCATTTATCAGTTACTTAAAGAAGAATCTAAAAAAATAAACTTTTATTTTAATAAAATCTATTTAAAAAATATCTTATTATATCTGATTACTTTTTTTGTGATGAAATATATTTAAAAAATATTTGATTATATCCAGATGATTATTGAGTTTAAATATAGAATTAATTTTAATTTGTTTGAAATGTTTTATTTGTATTGTATTACTTTTCAAGAGTATTAAAAAAAGGGTCTGTACATTACAGTATTTGTTTAATAAAAAATCAATAAATTTATTTTAATTAAACTGATTTTTAGCTGTTATTAAAATAATAAATACCTATGAATTATTATTACTATTTATATAATTATTTTATATTCATTCAGACATTTAATAATTACAATTCTATAATGTCAGTTTTTTTTACTTATTTCTTGCAGGATTCCCAGTTTTTTCAAATATATGATTTGGATATGGAACGTGGAGGTATTTTAGGTGATGGCAGTTTTTCTGTATGTCGGAGATGTATTGAAAGATCAACTGGAAAAGCTTATGCTGTTAAAATTGTATCCCGACAAGTTGATTGTACACAAGAAATAAATTTATTGCGAGCATGCAAGGGTCATCCAAATATTGTTAATTTACATCATGTGTATTATGATGAGGTAAGAATCTTGTATCTAATGCATTAATTCATATACATACAAAATTTTTTGTGACAAAGTAACATTTGAAGAGAAATAATTATGTATCAAATTAAAATGCTAGTTTCTGTTAAGCAGTTAAGCTTTTCAATACATACAATACATATTATTCTCTTCATTCAGGAAATAAAAACGAAATGGTATTGTAAAATGTAACTCAGCATATGTAATACATAATTTGTCACAATTCCCATCTACTTTTATTATTCAGTTGTTTATAGAAGTTATAGAAATAACTAAAATTATGTTCATTTACATATATATTAAAAAATAAAATAAATTTTAAACAATTTTTTCTTGAAGATGGTATTACTTTTTTCACTGCTTCTGTATCTATCCCTGGACAGTACAACAAAGTAGAGGACACTACAATAATAATACCTAACTGAGCATTACAAAATTATTGCCAGTGTACTAATAATGCTGTTAACTAAAGTATAAACTGACTTTAATAAGGCAAATTAGTAAAATGTTCTTTATTTTGTGTGTTTAGCTCTTTACTTTATAATAGCAATGTTTTGTTAATTTATGTTCATACTCTTAGAAATTAAATTTCTCTGCTGCTATACTGTATATGTATGAATATATGTTCACATAAAAGCATATTCTACAGTGTAGTAAATAAATATTTACATAAATATAATGTACAATGTCACTATCATTGTTTAGTACCATACATTTGTTAACCTTGAGATTGTATGTTTATTATTGTTGACATATTGAATAATTAACATTATAAATACTATTCTTACCTTTACTCTATAGGTTAGGTTATATAACTAGCAAGTAACTTATAATTTCAATGTATATTGTCATCATTAATAATTGAATAAATTAAAATTTATTGCATTCTATTGTCAGTTAAATACTGTTTAGTACTATTGTTTTTCTATTTTAAAAGAGAAAATTAGTTGATTTATAGTGGGCCTAATTAAAGATTTAAATTTAGTTTTTTAATATAATGTATTAAAATTAAAAAAGGAGATAATGTTGTTAACTTAAGAATAACCCAATTGTAATTATAAAACTTACTGGTAATTTTTTTTTATTAGAAATATAATTTAAAAAGTTATAGCATTGTGTCCTGACTGTTGATTAATAATGTGAACTTAAACTCAATTAATTGGATTAGTTATAGTGCTTGAAATGCTAATTATTGATAACAAGTATGTTTGTAGTAAGACTCACTGGTTATGTTAGTGTTGGACCAGATATTTTTTGCTTCAGTAACATTTGTTAGAAAAATTCTTTGATCTTGTCAAACATTTTGAGAGTTGTATGTAAAAACCAACCCAGCTTTTTCAGTGCCATAGTTATTGCCAGATAATTTTTTATTATGTATGCTCAACTTGACATATTACATTGTACTTGACATATTAGAATGTTGGGTCATTGTACATGCACAAGAGTATGACATTCAAAGTTTTGAGTGCAGAACAAATATCTGTATCTTTGTACACCTCTGAATTATAGTTGTTCTGAGGAGTGGAGTAAATTTAACATGATTAAACTAACACACTACATTAATGTGAAAAAGATACAAATGTTATTGAATGTCATTTTATCGTTTAAAGAGGTATTTTTTAAATAAGTATTCTTTCACTTGTAATCTGTTTATATTTTTTGGAATAAAGATTATTATTATTTTGTTCAGCTACGGAATTATAATATAAGTTGCACACATTATACTTGTTTACAAGTTGCCTTAATAAATGCCAATGGAGACAACTGATCAATTGATGTAAAATATAGTTGAAATAGTTGATGTGCTAATATGAACAATTATTAATAATTAAAAAATAAACATTCTTTAACTAAAAATGGCACTAAACAGTGCTGTGTAGAGTATCTACCAGTTATGGTATTGTTGATTGTTAGGGTTTCATAAAGGCCAGATGTTTAGAAGGTTGAGTTTATCTTAATTAGTTTAGGTTAGATCTATTATACATTTGTGTTATATTGTAATTAAAGAATTGTTAGTTCACTTAGAGACAGGTTGTATATAAAATATATATCTCTATTGTTGATTAAGGGAACAGTAACTTTTTCTCTATTGCACTTCTAGCAATTCATAAATTGTTTAATAATATTTATATTATGTAAAAAACATATTATATGTATATTTATAACTATGAACTTTAATGTTAAAATATAATAACAGATTTACTGTTATAGTTTGTTTCGTTCACAAATTCATATTTAATTTACTACCAATATAACATTGTTTGAAAGTAAGATCTATAATTTATTTTACTATATTAAATCCGCTTTTATACTTGTATATAACAAGTTAAAAAAATACTTGTTTCTTGCAGAAAATTATACATAAGACCAACCAATTTGAAAGCAGACTTGATCACTGCACTAACTTGTGCCAAGTAAGGTTTTTTTTTTTAATAGGTAGATTTCATAAGAAAGGAAGTAAATTCGACTTCCGGAAAATTTCTTCACGTTTCACATCCCCCAGGCCCCAAAACCATTGTCAGTTCAAAAGTTTATATGTATATAATATATGTATTTCACTTTCTTGTGGACAGGATAACTGCTGTAATTTTGCGCCAGTCATTTTAAAATTGATATATACAATATAACGACCCAAAATCTTGGTTGAGTTCATTAAAGGACAAAATCCTTTGGGTGGAAATGGGGAGCTTTTTAAAAAAAAACAAAATATTGCTGTAACGTTTTTAAGTAAAATATTGAATTTGTTTAAAGTTCCTACTATTTTCTGGATAAGAGCCTAAAACTTATCTAAGTTTTTTGGTATCACCAACCATTGACCCAAGGGGTGGTAAAAATGTGGTTTCGAAGACAAAAAAAATCATAACTTCCTTAATAGGCATAGTATCAAATCTGTTTAAAGTGGTTGTTGTTAGTCTTCTAAACATTATCTAAAACTTTTGTCTGAAATAAAATTTTTGATATGACCAACCCTTACGGCAAGGGATGACCAAAATATTGCTGGAATTGTAAGAAGACAGGGCTTGTATGCTAAACATGTGAGACTTTTTCACATGCAACCATTATTAAGTAAATTTGAAGTTTTTTTTAACTTTACGGTGGAAATCTTTTTTATTCCCTACTTAGTATTGTTGTAATCTATGCCTTCCGGCTTGCCAACAGGGATTTTTTAGTATTACAGATTGATCAGCCTATATTTGGATAAGGCTGATTGCCAAATGGTAATTAAGTTTACTGCTGAGGCAGTGTATCTTGGAAACAAAGTAATTAAATAAAAATTTCATGCTGTTGGAATAGTTAAATTTACAGAACAGATTGAAATCAAGAGAGAGAGAGAGAGAGAGAGAGAGAGAGAGAGAATAAATTATTGTTCTATTTTAACTTTAATTTAAGAAGGTGTAATGATGTGAAATTTTAATAAAAATAATTACCTTAAATTTGTATTTTTATTTTTGTTGCAGGTTCATACATATCTTGTACTTGAGCTTCTCAGTGGTGGTGAGCTTTTAGAACGAATTAGAAGAAAAAATCGGTTTACAGAAAGTGAAGCTAGTCGAATTATGCATCAGTTAGTATCAGCTGTGAATTTTATGCATTCAAGGGGTGTTGTGCACAGGGATTTAAAACCAGAGGTGAGAATGTAATCTTTTGTTTATAATGAATACCCAAAAATAAAAAATACCAAAAACATAACCAAAAAGTCCCACTCATTTCAACATATTATATTAAAATAAAAATATGTCAAAATTCTCAAAATGAAGAGAAAGCAGTATATTTTATAAATATGGTCACTCATTAGAAAATAAATACACTAGTTGGAGTCTCCAACTATTGTATTTATTTTCTATTTTTGGTGGGAATTTATTAAGATTTCCACCAAATGGAATGACTTGAAATGACCTGGTGAGGTATTCAAATATGTATGGAGTTTATTGAATGTTGAATAAAATAATAAATTTTGTTAATGGTTGGATTTTTTTTTCACCTGTTTTAATAAGTAATATGAAAATGAATTGAAGATAGTAAGAAAATATAAATCAACAAATGTAGGTACAAGTAAATATAAGAAATTCATGTAAGTGACATTGTCAATAGACAATGCTTCTATTAGAATAAAAAAAATCAAGGCAATTTTATGGAAACTAGAATTTATACATTAGCTTAATTGACATAAAAACATGAAAAAGTTGTTTATTTTCTCCATATATCATTCAAAGTACTATAAAAGTTAATTTCTGTTGCAGTTCAAATTTGTGTTATACTCCATTTAATACACATGGTTGGTTAGTATGTGATGAATTGGTACATGATATTTATACAGTAGATACTAGATATATCACATGCCAAGGGATATATCGCATACCATGTGTAGTAATTGGCTCAAATTTGAATTAGAAAGAACAACTTTAATATGACAACATAACTCATACTGATGACTTATATGTTAATGAAAAAATACCTTTAATGTATTACTGCTTGTTAATACAGTCAGCTTACTCATTTTGGGACTTTACTACCTCAACTGACATTTTACAAATAAAGCATGTGCAAAGAAAATGGAAATCATAGATCATAGAAGCCAGCTAGAAGGTAGATAAATTTATTTTGTGTCCACAATTTTGTATTGCTAGATACCCAGCAAAAAATTATATTATATATGTTTTCCTTTTCAAGCACTGATTTAAATTTAAATGTTTATTGGATGATATAAACATATCGGATAATGTTTGAAATCACAACATATAAGAATATGAGTCATATTTTCTACTGTGAGATGTGGGGCAAGAACTTCATGTAATTTAGCTGTACAGTTTGTAAAGCTTAAAAAATACTGGGTTTCAGTATAATTTTTTTCTTATGCTGTTGAAAGATTATTTGAATCTAATTCTTGCTTTGTAGTGTATTAAATACACTATTTTATGTGTTATAATGAAGCTCAATATACGTTAAGGAGTCGTTGAATACATGACTTTTTGTGGTATTGAGATTATTTTGGAGTGGAATTGACTTTACTTTAATGTTTCAAAATATATTTCTTTTTTTTACTGTCTTTCAATAAATAATCATTCATTTTTTTCCAGAATTTATTATTTACGGATGATAGTGCTACGGCTGATATTAAGGTTGTAGATTTTGGATTTGCTCAGCTTAAAAAAGAAGGTGACTCATTACACACTCCATGTTTTACTCTTCATTATGCAGCACCTGAGGTGTTAAGTCAAGCAGCTGATGGATATGATGAAAACTGTGACTTGTGGAGCCTCGGAGTTATTCTGGTAATTAGAGAAGAAGCATTTATATTGTAAATTAATTTCACAATAATTTGTTTTAAAGGAAGCTGAAATATTAAAAATATTATTGTTCTGTTTGTTAACAATAAAAATTACTACAAATTTATTTTCCCTTTTTTAAAATTTATCTTTACTTTTATTTTTCATTTTACTGTAAATTTATATTTGGTGTAATAATTTAATATGTTTGTTATTGGATTCAGTACTGCAAGATGTTTAAACAGTTTAATGCTGCTGACAATCATTCTAAGTAAATTTTACTGCAGTTTTAGTAGTTATTGAGTTTCTATTTACTGGTGTGATATCTGATACTAACATCATGGAATTCACTCATTCAAAGGAAAACTGTAACTGGTGTTTAACTTTGATGAACATCAAATGTGAATTAGAGAGCTTTCATTTTTTTGCTTCATATTAATGAAAATAAATTTCAATTATGTGGTTCAAGAAAGCAAACTAGGAACAGGCTTCTGTGACAGCTGAATCAGATCTTTCATTGCATTGAATTTCTAATTGTAGCAATGAAGACATTTTTTTTTGTCTTCAATCATTTGACTGGTTTGATTCAGCTCTCCAAGACTCCTTATCTAGTGCTAGTCGTTTCATTTCAGCATACCTCCTACATCCTACATCCCTAACAATTTGTTTTACATATTCCAAATGTTGTCTGCCTGCACAATTTTTTTCTTCTACCTGTCATCCAATAATCCAGGATGCCTTAATATGGCCTGTAAGTCTGTCTCTTCTTTTAACAATATTTTTCCAAATGCTTCTTTCTTCATTGATTTGCTGCAACACCTTCATTTGTCACTTTATGCAACCATCTGATTTTTAAAATTTTCCTGTAGCACCACATTTCAAATGCTTCTAATCTTTTCTTCTCAGGTACTCTGATTGTCCAAGTTTCACTTCCATATAAAGCTATGCTCCACACATATACTTTCAAAAATCTTTTCCTGACATTTAAATTAATTTTTGATGCAAACAAATTATATTTCTGACTGAAGGCTCGTTTCGCTTATGCTATTCAGCATTTTATATCGCTCCTGCTTCATCCATCTTTAGTAATCTTACCTATTCGGCATTTTATATTGCTCCTGTTTCGTCCATCTTTAGTAATCCTATCTCCCAAATAATAAAATTCTTCTACCTCCATAATCTTTTCTCTTCCTATTTTTACATTCAGTGGTCCATCTTCGTTATTTCTACTACATTCCATTACTTTCATTTTGTTCTTGTTTATTTTCATGCGGTAGTTTTTGCGTAGGACTTCATCCAAGTCGTTCATTGTTTCTTCTAAATCTTTTTTACTCTCAGCTACTACATCAGCAAATTATAACAATTACTACATAATTAAATCTGCTGATGTAGTAATTACTACATCAGCAAATCGTAACATCTTTATCTTTTCACCTTGTACTGTTACTCTGGATCTAAATTGTTCTTTAACTTCATTAACTGCTAGTTCTATGTAAAGATTAAAAAGTAACAGGGATAGGAAACATCTATTTTGGACTTCCTTTTTTATTACTGCTTCTTTCTTATGTTCTTCAGTTATTACTGTTGCTGTTTGGTTCCTGAAAATGGCTGAACATTTTATTTCAGTCTACGTTATCGAACACCTTTTCCAGGGCTATAAATGCCAAGTGTGTTGGTTTGCTTTTCTTTAATCTTCTTTTACTATTAATCTTAAGTGCTAAAATTGCTTTCCTTGTCCCTACATGAACTTTTCCTGAAATCAAATTGGTCTTCTCCTAACACTTCTTCCACTCCTCTCAATTCTTCTGTACAGAATTCTAATTCTGATTTTTGATGCAGATTTTTGTTTCAGATTTTTTTTTTTCTAGTTAAGCTAATTGTTTTGTATTCTTCACATTTTTCTGCTTCTGCTTTCTTTGGTATCATGAATATAACACTCTTTTTGAAGTCTGACAGAACTTCCCCTTTTTCGTAAATGTTATATACTAGTTTGTATAAGCTATCAAGCGCTTCCTCACTTGCACTGCGCAGTAATTCTGCAGGTATTCTGTCTATTCCAGGAGCCTTTCTGCCATCCAAATCGTTTAATGCTCTCTTAAATTCAGATTTCAGTATTGTTTCTCCCCTTTCATCCTCTTTCACTTCCTCTTCTTCCTCTATTACACCATTTTCTAATTCATTTCCTCCATATAACTCTTCAATATATTCTACCCATGAAGAAATTTAATTATGTATAAATTAAAAGTAACTGGTTTAATATAAATTAAAAGTAAGTAAATGTATAACCTAAAAAAATGCTTATCTGCCTTATATTAGTATGTAGATAATAATAATTTAAATGTTGTAATAATTAAAGTAACATCTAAGTTACTTAAGTTGAGTTTTAAGATTAAATAGTTATTGGATAAATATGTTAAATTTAATAATAAGTTACTTATTACTATTTCTGGATATCTGGAAATATCTTCTTCTAAGCTCTGAAGTTATTGTTTTACAAAATTTAAATGTCATTTTATCATGCTGATCTATAATCATGGTTGTTGCATAAGTTTTGATCTACAAATAAATTTATAGATCATACAGTAGCTCATTTATTTTAATAAAAATAAATTACTAAATTTACACTTATTCTTAAAATTGTTTTGTATTTACTACTTTCTAATATTAACAATTTTATGTAATCTTGGTATGTATTAAAGCAGTGGTTCCCAAACTTTTCCAAGTTATGGCAAGAGATAAAAATAAATAAAACTTCATTATATATAAATGTATCTTCATTATATTTTTACTTTATTAACATTAAATTAATAATTATGAATGTCTTGGTTCAATTAATTATGAAGCTTTTACAATATTTCGCAGTGCTCCTGTGAAAAGACTATGGCTCCCTGGGGCACCGTGGTGCACAGTTTTGGAATCATTGTTTTAAACTGTATTTCTAGTAGTTTGTGTGGAGCAGGGACTGAGGTAGATATTATTTTGCCAAATGCATAAATAATGGTTATTTGGATTTAACTGGTTAATTTTGATTTAATGGTTAATGCATAAAGTAACTGTTTTGGATTTAATTGAAACCTGTTGTAACTGTACTTGAGAAACCTTATATGCCTGTTTCGTAAAATTTGTTAAAATCAAAGAACTTGCTGAAAACAAACAAAAAATTTGTCTTTATTTTGCCTCTTTATGTATTTCAGCCATGAAATCTTGATTGAGTATCATTCCTATCTCTTCCAATTGAATTAATACAGATGTGGGCATTTATATTTTTAAATATTTGTTCATCTATATATATATTTTATTTTAGTAAAAATAAATTACTGAATTTACATCATCCTGTTCTACCTTAGGTTTTAAACTTGTTACAGGCTGACGCCGTTGGTAAAGATAATTGTAGCAAATTTCTGTCTATGTTTGATTTGTCTTGGTATTTCTAAAATTAATGGGTCTGTCCTGTAAGGCTTTCTTGAGAGAAGCCATTCCATTCTGCAGATGTCATACTGGAAAGATATACACATGCCTGAGATTGAGATACTGGAGAGTATCATATAGAGTCTCATATTTCAACAAACTGTGCTGTTCTTTAAAATATTTACTAATGGTAATGTGTCTGTTGCTGACACTTATTTTTTTATTGTTTACTCTTCTGGGCCTTCTCACTGTACTAGTAACTATCAGATTCCTTATAATCTGCATAACAGTCTTTTGTAATTGCTGTTGTAAATTTGGTATGTCTGGTGTATCTTTAATGACATATAATTCTTTGATTTCATTACATATGACCAAAACCTCATATTTAAATTTTATACTTTTTTTTTTTTCATTGGATACAGAAAACCTGTCACTCAAAATTATAATAGGAAATGTTCATGACTTTGAACATCTCATTAAGAGACAGTGCTTCTAAAACTAACAAAAATATAAATTTAGCTTTCTTTATTAAATTTTTTCTAATTTATGCAACAGTTTTTTTTCCAATTATTTATTGTTTCTTCTATTTATTTTTAGTATACCATGTTGAGTGGAAAAGCACCATTTCATGCACAATCACGTGATGATAGTGCAGCAGCTGTGATGGCACGTATTAAAGGAGGCTCATTCAGCTTTCAAGCTGATGCTTGGTCATCAGTTTCAACAGAAGCTAAACTTCTTACTAAAGGTAAGAAGTTGTTTGTTTTTAAATTATGATTACATGAGTGCATATATAAATACACTTTTTAAATATTTAAAAAATGCATATATATGCATTTTTAAAAGTGACAAAAAAAATAAAATAGCTCCTATAATTTATTGTTTTAATTGATTAAAAGAAATCAAAAATAATAAATTATTTGTTAATGACAAACTATTGCATTTTGTGTCAGAAACTGTTGCAGTTTTACATTTTTATAGTGCCCCCTTTAAAAAAATGTATTTATATTTTTAACTTTTGAGTAATTAACATTTTTTTTTTAAGTTTGAGTAATTTAAGTCATTAAATCATAGGTTTCTACCTATGATATTCATTTTTTTAACTTATGAATAATTTTTAGTGTTCTTGATTATTCAAGTTACTAAAAACTAAATGTTACTAAAGCATATTTATATATTAGCACTTACACGATTTATGTATGACCTAACTAATGTAAAGCATTGGGCTTTAGATTATTGGTGAATGTGGAATTTTTGTGACGGACCGTATTAAAAAGTGAAATCCACAGCATTAAATATAGTGAATCTTATTTAACCAATTTATTATTAATAAAATTTTACCACGACTTGGACAGAATACACACTGAATGTTACGGTTAATGTATTTTTGTTTTAGGTTTGCTGACAGTAGATCCAAAGCAACGTCTTAGGATGTCTGATCTTGTAAATAATAGCTGGTTACAAGGATATGATGTCGCTACAACTCCACTAATGACTCCAGATGTTCTCACTACTGGTTCATCTCATCGATCTGCAGAACAGGCTGTTAAACATGCCTTCATTGCTTTTCACCAAGCTCATCGAGAAGGCTTTAGACTTCAGGTAATTATAATTATATTTTTTTTCTGCTGGAAATGGTTTAATTTAATGTATATCTAGTTGTTAAGCATATGCCTTGCTGTGAATACATACATACATTCATATGTCACTTGTTTATTTTGTCTAAGTTATCGTTTTAAGTTACGCTAATTTGAATAGTAAGTATAAATGTTGAACCATTGACTGTTTTGACTTATTGCTTTATCAATATCTTGTTAGATGAAGGTTTTATCTAATAATAATAATAATAATACAAAAAATAAGGTAATGTACGAAAAACAATAAGTTTTTGATATGCAGTTTGTTAAGCATGTGGTTCATCATATGATTGTACTTTTTTTAATTGAAGAAGAAAAATATTACTTCTTTGCAAAAATTATATTTTTAGTTTTGTCTGATTAAAATGTATGGTTAATAAAGTTGCTTAGTACTTAAAATTGAGATAGGTTAAATTAAATAAAATTTAGATTAGGCTACATTAATTCTTGGTGAGTTTTAATTGTGTTATTTTGCCATTACAGTGTAACTTGAGAGCTCATAACTTCTTAATCAGGCTGTTTTTTTAATACTTTGTTGAGTAAATAAGTGGCTTATTTTGTTAAGTTCAGGTTATTAAGGAATTTCTGGGTTCAGATTTACTTTGATGAGCCCAACTCTTGCATTCTTGTTCTTGCACTCTTTTAATGTTTTTCTTTTGATATCTTTTTTTACATGGATACATCAAAAGCAAAAGATGTTTTGTAGCATGCAACAAAAGCAATGGTGAAATAAAAAAAATAATAAGTTGCAGACAAAAAATGTTGACTGCTTCTTTCTTTCTGAAATATTACCAGATATTTTTTCATTATTTAATTTTACTTACTGTTTGACTTCTTTTTATAATTTTTTCTGTCTTTTGCAAACTGATCTTTTTTCTTTTTTACTATAAACTGTACTCAATTTGTATACCTCCTTAGATGTGTTCTTTTTTGTCTTTATGTGTTCAACAGTGTGAGCTTTTGTTTAGTTTATGGTTTTGTTAGTACTAGACTATAAAAATAGGAAAAGAAAGTTATATATGTTAAAAAAAGCATATAATTATCTTCTGGATAATGATTTGTTAAAAAAATTTTTTTTACAAATTTTTTCCCTACTTATATGAAATACAGCACAGGTGTGTTGCATAGTCTGTTGAGCTCATTAAATTATTAAACTTTATAAATCATTAAAAAAGTAGTAGTTCCAGTGATTGTAATAATTCTGGTATTAGTTTTTCCCATATAAACTGGTAATTGAATGAGTTAATTATCATAGCAATTTTTTGAAAATTCTTTGTAAGCTCCTTATGTAAATATGAGATAATTAATTTTGTAATTGAACTGAAAATATTATTAATTTAACTTTTTATGCTAATACCCTCACTTTTCATCAGTACTGTAATCCTTACTAACTCATTCATTAATACTTAATGATAATTTGAGGTGAGAAAATGATATTATAATGGCTTATTAAATCACATTAAGTAATCTGTCACTTGTAAAAAACATTTTTTAAATGTATGATAATTTTTTTTATCAATCCATGAATAAGTTGATGCTGTTTTTCTGCATTAAATTAAAATTTTTCTTAATGGGTTTTAGGATGTTGAGAATGCAAAGCTGGCACAAAGGCGAAGAATGAAGAAGTCCTCAACAGACAATCGAAGTTTTTCTACGTCCAGCAGTTTCTCTAGCTCAAGTTCCTCAGGTAAAATCTAATTTCTTTCTTCTATAAGAAATTAAATCAAATTAACTATTGGTGTCATTAAGTAACAATTCCAAACAATCACAGTTAATCAAATTAAAACTTTCCCAGCATTATTTAATTTCAGTGATCTGCTGGAACAAATTTGTTAAATTTCACTTTAAAAATAAATATTACCTTTGGAGTTTTATAAATTTTATTTTATTTTTATGATGCTTTTCACAGAGATATTTCTAGTGTTATGAAACTGCTAACTTTTAAAAGAACATATTTTTACAAATTTTTACTTTTGAGGAAGTAACAACAATAATATTATAGGAAAATTAAAAAGTCTTTGGTAGTCTAAATTCCTGGTGTGATTTTTTAGGTAGGTTTCTCTTTAGATTTATTCAGAAGTTTATTATTGGGTTTTATATAAGATGATATCATTATTATTTTATTTTTTTATTTATAGCTCACATTGTTGTTTGTGTTTTGTGTTCAGTGTATTTTTCTGATTGTTATGTTATTTGAAGTAATTCAGATGTTCATTATCCAGAATTTCCTGTTTACTATAGTTCAAGAATAGTATTGAATAGTCTTTTTAACTCATTAATGCATTCCTAATATTACAGCTCTTACTTTTTTCTTAACTGGTGATTTTAAGTAGTTAAGGGGGTTTCTTACACATGAGTTTTTACTTACAAGGCCATATAATATAATAAAATTTGTTGCTAGTCAGTAGAAAATTAGTAGTCACTTATGTGCAGTTGTTTAATACTTATGTGCAGTCCATTGAATAACATGTTGAAACTTTATATATTTTAAAGTCAGTGAAACATAATATATACAATGTTTTTTGTAGAACAAAAACATGTTTGTAACAAAAGTTTTTGTAGAACAAAAAACATTTCTGTTTTGTTTGTTTTTTGTAGAACAATTTACATCATTGAATATCTTGTCTGTTGTAGATATAAATCAATAATATTTTTATTCTGAATGAATATTAGCACTATTTGGATTAGTCATGTCTTACTTACCTCTGTGGCTATTCTTTTGTTCATAGTGTTTTTAATATGCATTCTGTGTGGATAATATTTAAATAATATGAATATTATTTGGGTTATTTAAATTAGAATTACTCATTCATAATCAATACTTTGTATGAACAACTAATATTCAATTTTTGAACTCTTCATAAAATTTGTGAGCTGTCATTTTTTCCTAAATTTAGCTACTAAAAAATATGTTAAAAATCTATTTACTGGGTATCTACGATACAATCCAGTGTTTGTTTATTTCCTTGTTACTTTACTTTATTTTTCTTATGGGAAGTGATGTCTGTATCTCCTGTAGCTTAGTCTAAAATATTGTAGCAATGATATTAACTAGTCAACAAAATGTGCTAATATGTATTTATACTTGATTTAGTCTGATGATACCTATTTGATATTAGTCTATGATAGATTAAAAAAAATTATGAAAAAATAAAGTGTTTTAATTTATGAGACTGGTTTAAGATATTAATGACATAAAACAGACTGTCAACATTTTTAATGAATAATTTTTGTTTATTCAGGTATGTCATCAATTCAGACACCATCATCAGTCAGCAGTCAAACATTGCAAAAACCAAAGCTGCCAACGCGACCACCAAAATCCATGGAAAGCAATGTATTCAATTTTGGAGAAGCTCGTGTTCGTGAGTATCTTTCAAGTCTTTCATCTTCTCCCTCATCGGATGAAAGTGAAGCAGGTCCAAGTTCCAAAGACAGTAGTATCCTTTTATTATCTCCAGTACCAAAAAAGAAGCGTGAAAGTTCAGATGTTATTGAGTGTGTATCAGAATATAATAGAGATTCAGAAGTCAGCTCAATCGAGCAAGTTAACGATAGATTACCAAGTGTTAGTGTTAGCTCAAGTGATAGTAAAGACCAAATAACAGAACATTCTACTGGTCCAATGACTAGAGCCAAAAAACGAAAACTAGTTTTGGAATTTTCCCCTGAATCAGACAAGAAGTCATCTGCTGAAGTCCAAGTTAAACGGCGACATAAACATCACCACCACCATTCCAAACATCACCGGCATCGGCATGAGAAACGACAAAAACGTTCAGAAACTATTGTATTAGAATAATTTAAAAAAATAAAATTATGAATTGCTTATTAGATGCTTCAAAATTTAATTTTATTATTTATCAGAGTTCAAATGAAAATTGTTTTACTGAAAAAATATTTATGGGAATTGGGTTTTTTTAAAATTCCATTGGGTATTATCATAATTATATTACCATAATATTACAATTATCATTTAATATAAAATTTATTTTAAAAAAATGTATAAATAACTAAAAAAAATTTATTAATTTTAATTTTTAGATGTCAAAAATGAAGCTTAGCATGTAATATTGTTTATTTTATGTATTTAAATAAATAGTGACATGA
Organism: Lycorma delicatula; assembly: GCF_047948215.1. Classification (NCBI taxonomy): domain Eukaryota; kingdom Metazoa; phylum Arthropoda; class Insecta; order Hemiptera; family Fulgoridae; genus Lycorma; species Lycorma delicatula. The sequence continues at coordinate 173,952,674 of NC_134456.1, read as the reverse complement.
TTTTATTCTATCAATTATTTGTTTTTATAAAATTAAACTGTATTATATTTATTTTTACTTAAAGGATTATTTGAATTAAGTAAATATAATTTGTATGTTATTGTAGTGCAATTTTAAGGGTGCGATTTCAGTTGTTGCAAATGTAAAGCAACATTCAGTTTGCCTTGGTTTAGTAAAAGAGAGGATTTACTATTTAGTCAAAATGTTAATATATTTTATTAAGTTAACTTTAGTCATTAGATAGTTTAATTTTAATGTAAACCCTTTTGCAGTCATGGGGAAATTTTTACATTTTTAGTTAATGGTAATAACTATAGTAATGAATATTTAACTTCATTGTTTATTTTGCATTTAAGATATAAAAAAAAAAAAAATATCTGAATGAATAGTTTTCTTTCCTGTTTCACTATTAGAGCTGTAGAATTAAATTATATAAGACAAAGAGTGATAAATGTTTAGAATTAAGTCATGAATTTTTTTTTCATTAATTCTTGATTTCTGTTTAATTTAACTGTTATATATTTTTTTTAACATTATTCTAATATTAATTTTTTATTATTTATACAAATTTCTGAAAATTTTTATAAAATTGTTATTATTCTTTATTAATGGTTTTTTAATGCATTTTTACAATACTCAAAAAAGTGCTTTAAATAATAATAGTTGTGATGCATAAAATCATTTCTTATATTTAAATGCACAAAAATTTAAGAAAATTTTAGTTTTTTATTTTTAATCTAAAAAAGTAACAACAGTAAATTAATTTTGTAAGTGTGTCAGGTACTTTTCCATTATTGTAATTATAAATGTCATTGAATTGTATGCAATCTTTAGAGCAATCAGTTGTTTAACATTTCATTAAAAAGACAAAAAAAATTATTAGTAAATGTTGTAAATGATGCTTTAAATGTATATTATCTATAAGAAAAGACTTATTAATTGTAATAAAAGTAGGGATCGTAATGTCACTAAGTGCCTTTAAAATTGTACATTGCGACAAGTTTAACTGTGCTATCGTGTTGTACAAGAATTGTGTGTACTATTATTTTTTCATCAATTTAAACTAAATTATTTTAAATTAATTGATATCAATTAAATATTTATTTCCAATCATTATTATTTTAAAGCATTTTACATATAAGGAAGTTATTTATAGAATTTATTTCTTCATTATGAATCTGTTGAATTATCTTTCTTCTGATATGCTGTTACACTTTATACACGTCATATTTTCACTATTGAGACTTATAGTTGTTTGCTTTGATTTACAATTCTGCATCATGTTGTCTCTGCTTCAGGTGTAAATGAATTATTCCTGCAACTAACAGTGGGTTGTATATTATGTACAAATTAAGTATACTGTCTCATAAATTTCCAATTTAATGATTTTTTAAAGAGAAATGTGTTTTATCATCCAATTATTTGTTTTAATATGGTAAACAATGTTATTTCTTTAATATCTTGATTTTGAAAATAGTAGTCTTCTGTTACTTTGATAGTTATTACTAAAGTTCTGATGTGGAGCTTGATATTTTATTACCACTATATATACTACATGATTTTTTTTCTCAATTTCTGAAAGGCTACAGTTTTATTAGCGTATTTTTCCATTAACCTTTCAATTGCATTATCAACTATATCAATTTTAGTGTACAGAAAACTGATGACTGAAATCAATATCAGAGAACATAAGTCTACAAAAAACCTATTCCTATCTGAATCAGATGGTGGATTTTAAGATTTCATTTGTAAGAGTGGGAGACACAACTCTATCAGATCCCTAGGTAGAAGAGACATGTTCACAACTTGGGTTATTGCCGCTTATAATCCATAGTTAAAGAAGTAGCTGTTACACTGGTTGCCAGTACTGTAATATAACAGGTAATGATAGTGTTGTGTGACAAATACAGGAAAGGTGATAGCAGGTCTGGTCACTGTTAACATCTATCAAGGAAAGAAGGAATTGAGCTTTGTGAAAGAGGTGTGTTGCAGAAGTAGTCAATGAATCAATAAAGCGACTGCCTTATTTGGATGAAGTATTTGAGTCGGATAGTGTCCTGCTATCCTGCTATCCTGCCAGGGAACAGTTTATTCATAAATATTTGGTTTTCACATATAGAAATTGCAAATCAGAAGAAATTAAAAAAAATAATTTAAATTTAAAAATGTAAACCAAAATAAAGCCTTTAAGCAGGGTCATCATACAACAATTAAGCATTTCTTTGTAAATTTGCTAATGTAATTTTATTATTTATTTGCTTTTTTTTAAAACAATCTTTAATTATTAATTTATAAAAATAACTGACTGTAAAAAAATAAGGTGCCTAAGTCTAAGAATTAAATAGTGGTGATGTAAAGGCAAACAGAGTGTGATATTTTTCATATTAATATATATATAATAATTTTCCAGTATTATTATGACAATATTAGACAAAAAGAGATTTGTCAAATGTTTGTACTAATAATACAAAACTGATAGGCGGTATGTGTATGTAGTTAATGAATAAAAACGTTAATGTTGCATTACTATTATAAAGTATAGATTTTGCAGTTATGTTATTTACTGATCAATTTTAATTTCAGATAACTATTTCATTATTGAATAATTAGGTATTTTAAATTATTTAATTATATAATATTTACGTATATGTAGACAGTTCTTCAACAGAGTAGCTGTTATTGTTTTATTGTGACCGTTGTATCTCAGGTTAATTTTTTTTTATGTATACGTAGATTTTATTAGATAAATAGATTATAATGATAAATACCATTTATTAATATGAAAAATAATTTACTATAATTATTAATGTATTGTTAGAAAAAAAATTGTAATATAATGCATATAAAATAAATAGGTAATATATTTTTCTAATATAATTAATTTTAAGAATATTGTTGTAATAAAATACAATTTACTATTTTATGGGAATTATTAGTTGTTGAAAGAAAAATCCTTTAATGAATGCTTTGTCTTTTTGTCAGTATTGATGTGCATTATTATTGTTAATAATGAAAATATCGTAATTAAAAAAATAAAAAAAAAAAATAATGATAATAATAAAATAAATTTAATCATATCAAATATTTTTTGTCTTCCATTTTATTATTGAAAGATAAGTTTATGATACATAATTATTAAAATTCATTCTGTAAAAAATTCCTTTTAAAAATGTTGAAGAATTAGAATTGTTTTTACAAAGAGGATGCTATTTTTATAGTTAAATTTATTATTTATTTATTTATATTATCTTTTTAAAAATAACAAAAAATTGTGATTAGTGTAGATCTGAAGTAATTAATCTACCTATTATAATGTTACTTTTCTCATTATATTTGCTTTGCCAGCTACAATATTGTTCTTTTTATTATTATTATTTTATATATATATATATATATATAAATAAAATTAAACCCTAACTTTACTTAAATGGGGCCAAAAGTTTTTAAATTGAATTCCATTATACTTAATTGAAATATTTATTTCATTTTAGATCAAACATAACAAAAAGTATTTCAATTATGAGTAACTGTTTTATTTTGTGAGGCTGATTTTTGCATTGGACTCATAAAGGAGATTAAGAACTAGCTCCCTACCCCTATTAGTTGAAGTTATGAAATTAAAAATGGCTTTCACATAAGCGTTTATAGATTATTTCCAATATAAGAAAATGTGAATCTCATTTGCAATAATAAAATATAAAAAAAATAATTTTCTTCTATTACAGGCTTACTTTTTTAATTTATAATCTTAGTATTCAGTAAACTAAATTTACATATTGAATTAAAGCTGTTATAAAAAGTAAAACATGTACTTTTATAAAAACATGTAAGATAATTTAATTACTTATTTCACTAGTGTCATTAAAAAAAAAAACTTTTAAACATACTATCAAACATTTTTAATCACTTCTGTAAAATTATTTATAATTACTTCTGAAAATAAGATTTTAACAGATGGCTGTACTGGTACTCCTCATCGGAGAAGTAGGTACATCTAATTAAGCATTAAATTATTTTTATGAAATAAGTATTTTTTGATGTATATTTGCTGTAAGATTAGATGTTATTTGAGGTGTGGTATTGACAGTATGTTCTAGCCTCTTACAAATAAACAATAAGGAAGTCAAAAAAAGACTTGAGTGCTGAAAGTCAGCCAGATATTCAATTTAGTAGACTTTGGAAACATTGACACTGATTTACTATAACTGCTTTCAACAGTTAGTTATATGGTAGTATCCAGTGCTATGATGATTACTCCTACCTGTCTTCTTGAGGACATTTCTTTCATTAATAATACTACAGCTGAGCATTAAGTTATTACTACCTCTCAATAGCCTTAATTGGGTTAAGTCAGTTTGGTATGTAAATTACTTTTTAATGCAAAAACTACATCAAAAGGTTTTTTTTTAGTAAATAATGGAAAAATGGCAATTTTTGTTAATGATTAAAGTAATTTTTATAAAAAGCAAATGCTATAATTGCATACACACACACACACATATATATATATAGTGTATGTTTTTTTGGGAGGGAGGTTATTTTATTAAATGATAATGCACACTCGTGAAATAGATTTTCTTAATTTTAATTAATTATTTTTTTTGTTTTGAAAATGTAGTTAATGGGTTTATAAGAGAAGATCTTAAAAAATTGTAATGTTTAGTTTTTAACAATTAATTATAAAGCAACCTCTTTGTTGTTATTATTATTTATCATATTAAACTTTAATTATTAAAATACTACTATAAAAAAAATCAATAACCTAAATGAATGAAAAACAAATTAATTAATTATTTTACCAGTATTATTATTATTATTTTTTTTTTAAATAATTTTGTTATTGTTATTTTATTACGTATTTCATTTAGAATTACTGAATTGTGTAAATGTTATTTTTTACACTTGACTTTTTTATATGAGTGTATAGAGAGATTAAAACAGTATTTCATTATTGGAAAATGTGGTTAAAACATGTACACATCATTATTTTTTCAGTTATTTATTATTTTTTTTATGTTACTTTACCAGTATAGTCATTATATTATGTATATAATTATATATTTTACAAAATAAAAAAAAAACTATTAGTCATGTTTAATGTAGTTTCTATCTAAAAGGAACTGTAATTTTAATTTAGTATGTTATATTATTTTTTAATAATATTTCTAAAATAAATTTTATTAAATTTATTATTAAGTCAACTGTAAATTTAAGTTCTTTTAAAGAACAATAGAGTACTTCAAACCACACAATTATACTTTTATTTATTATTACTTTGATTAAGATTAAATTAAAGTGGATGTCTTATATCACTAACAACGGGGGATATTGTATTCATTTTATTGAAAAAAATTTGTAATATTTCACCTTACCTCAATTGTTTTTTGTTCAATTAAAAACAATGTAATAAACTTAGTTAATAATAGAATTTTTTTTAAAAATAAAATTTAAATGCAATGGAAATCTAATTTTTAATTATAATACTTTTAAGTTACCTTAAATCAATTAATATGGTAGATTGTATTTAGTCCTAGGTATTAACAGCAATTTTGAGATGAATAAAGAATTTGTTTGATCTTGATTTATTTTTAGTATTTTTTTTTTAAATTTTATTACTATTATCATTTTTACATTATGTTTATTGTGAAGAAATAATGAGTCGAATTTATTAAAAAGTCAAGTATAGTAAATTTGCAAATTCAACATTATGTGACCTGGAAATAAGGGTGTTATCGAAATTTCAGTGACTGGAATAAATAGATTATTCACAATTTTAGTACAGTTTAACAACCATAAATGTAAACATGAAACAGTTTGACAGTATTTCATATTTAATTAATAAAAAAAAAAATGATTTAATATGATTAATATTTGTTCATACAGATAAATTAATTTAGTAATGTGAAATTCAGTCAAGTTTTTACAGTTTTATGAAAAACTTTGACAAAGGAACAGCCAAGTGTTACCAAACGTAACAGTTACTATTAAAATCTAAATGTTATATCTTATGTTTTTTTTAAAAATATAATTAAAAGAAAAAAACTGACCTGAAAAAACATAATTTTTCTTTTTCCAAGGAATTTTATAATTGATGTTTGTCTTTCATGTTGGTTTTGATTCTTAGTTGCTTAATCTTATAATCAGTGAGGAATGTTACCAGCTGATGCACAATTTTTTTTCCAAATAAATGTTTGGATTCTACTAAAACATAATTTCACCATATAAGTTTGAGCGTAGAGAGTGTAATTTGGAATTTAGTATTTTATGAGAATGTCAAACTGAAACTGGGATTTCTTCCCAAATTCTTCCTAACTAACGTTCTGCTCTTTTTTTATAGTGATTGACATTTTCTTTAAAATTATTATTAAAGATGAGTCATATTGTAAGAATATTTGTTTATTTTAGTTTTTATTTCTTTATTTTTTAATTTAAAATGAATCCTTTTTTTTCTCTATAATATTTTTATTTTCTTGTTATCTGGTATATTTTCTTCAAGTTTTCTGTATTTTTGTGTGTAATGTTTGTTCTCTTTGCATTAAATTATTTTTATTTTTTTAGCATTGTTTTCTTCTCTAACTATGATGTTGTCTATGATTTTTTTAATTTTAGTTTTATTTACTATTTATTAATTATATACTTACAACAAAACTCACTTTTGATTAAATTTAATGTAATTTCAAAAAATTATTTTTTTAATCTTTGCAAAAAAATATTACTTTTAGAAGACAATTGTTTTTATGATGGAACCATAATTATTCAGTTCATTAGATTTTATGGTTTCCATTTTGTCATAGTAATGTTATTATTAAAAAAATAATAATTTTTAACATTATAAAAATTCTTTGTTGTTTTAGGTTGAAACCAAAATTAATTAAAAAAATTCATTAAATTATAGAGAAAAGTACCGTAGTTAAAATTATTAAATTAATATGTAATTTAAAACTTTAATTTTCCAAAAAATTTTATAATTTAATTATTTGTAAACAATTTTTAGTACTGTATGTAATAGTAATCAATAGTTAAAAAATAAACTACCACTCTGCTGATCGTAGCGGAGTGGTAGCGTTTTGGCTTTTCATCCAGGGATCCTGGGTTTGGATTACAGTTAGGCATGGCATTTTTCATTCATTAGAAATTTCCATTTTCATATTCCCGTGTGCAAGCTTCTTTGTAAGCTTCTGTGGAGAATTAATTCATCAGTAAAAAAAAAAAGTTAATAATAACATTAATGGATAAAAGTATTCTTTTTTCCAAATTAAATTATTAACTCTTGTAGTACTTTGTATAACATTTTAATTAAAACTAAAGTTAATCTTTTAAACAAACATATTGCAAATAAAGTTAGTTGTTAGGTGTAGAATGGGATCAGTATTAAAAAAGAAGTAGTTCATTTATGTACTAGTGTATAAATAAGGTAGGAGTTGAATATATTTAAAATAAATCTTAATTAAATGTATTTTCACTTTTTCCCTGACTACATTTAATTTAAAAAAAATAAAAATAAATATTGAATGTACTATATTAAGATTTTCTTCACTTGCAGTCTCAGTAAGCTGCTAGTTTCCCTTTAAGAATACTATCAATAGTCTAATCTTAAATCATTATTTATATTTTATTACTCTAATTTATTTTAAATTTTATATACATCTGATCAATGTAACCACACAGTCAATATGTCAATGTTTACCAGTTGTTAAATGCTTTTGATTTTATACATTCATTTACAATTATTTTTATTCTTTTTTTATTACTTTTAATTGGCTTTGTTATCCATTAATAAATGCCAACAGAATGGAGTAAAATTGCACCAGTATTTTTTCATTTCATGTCTTCTTTACTTCATAAAATTACCTCTTTTCTCCAAGCATCCCATCTTGGCCTTAGATGAATTCTGAGTCCTCTTCCATCCATTTTAGTCCACCGTTCTTTTAATATGTTAATATCATTGAAATCTCATTTCCTTGTTTCTCTTGCATATGTTCTAGTGCTTAAGATTAGCTCTTTTAATTGTGTTTCTTGTCTAGTCTTGGAACTTCATTTTTTAAGTTTAACAGATTTATGTCATCTTCTATATCTATTTCATACCATAGGTTCTAATTGATTATCTCTTAATCTTGGCCTTTCTTGTATTTTCATCTTTCATAAAAAGTGCTTGACATTTCTTCTTTCTTGGTGTCATTTAATACTCATTATTTTAATATTGTAAGGAAAATGAAAAAAAACGTACTGTTCATTGAAAATTAATTATATTTTTATGTATAATAAGATATTATTATATATCTTGGCTCAGGTTGTTTTTCTTGTATCCACTGCTAACACACATTTTTTATTTACTTATTGACAAATTTCTGCTTGGAAATATGACTTTTTTATTCATATATGATTACTATACCACATTTTTTAATTGTTTCTATTACAATAGTTTGTTGTGGTTTGAGGTCTCAGTTATTTTATTTACAGTCTGTTATTGATATTTTCTTCTTCGTTTATTATTGTTTATTTTCTTTTTTAATGGCAAATTGAAGTACTGCAGTTAGATAAATGTGATTATTCATTATAATAAGTTAAATATTTTTATTTTTATTATTACATATTGTGTATAGACATAATTGATTTTGCACAAAGACTTATTAACACCAAATAATAAATAAATAAATAAGATTTATCATTCCATTATGGAAGATAAGATATGTATGCACATCCATAGAAGATGAAGCAACAATCCGGGATCAGTAGTAGATGATTTAATGTAATATATTTAGTATTTGTAGCCTTTGTAAAATAATAAAGAGAAAAATGTAATGAATAAATACACTGTGATGGTGATGGTGAATATCAATCTTGTAATTGCTATTATAAAGATGCTGTATTTTTGTAAGAATGAAATTAATTTTTAATATATATATGTAAATGTTTATATATGTTGTAGATAAAAAATTTAAGTTATGTAGTGATAATAACCATTATAATTATAATTATTATTATTATTATTAATCATCTATTTATTTCTTAATAAAAATAAATAATTTGAGTGATATTGATTGAATTCCTTCATAGAAACTGTTTTTATTATTAATAAATTTGAATAAATGTGTTATTATTTTTGTTTGTCTTATTTTAAGCATGTAAATTAATGCCTGTTTATGTAAAAGATAAACACATAAATAATATATAAATGTTGGGAATATAATAAATTTATGATTATAAAGTTAAATATTTTTTTTTCTTTATTTAGAAATTTATGCTAGTACTTTTAATATTTGAATGGTTTAATCTTCTTAACATTCTGTAACTGTTAATAGTTATGTGGTGGAAGTAATATAACTAACTTATGAAGATTTTGTCTGTGATGTTTTGTGTTGAAATTACACAAAAACTAACCAAATCAAGTTTATTTTAAACTAACATATATTCTTTAAAACTTAGACTGTAATGCTCAGTTGCTTTGATCAACTGAGCATCTTTGGTGATTGGTGCTGCTGTTTTTCAGTCTAGCGTCAGCTGATGTCATTCATCGTCTGTGATATTTTGGATTAGAATGACATATTTAACATGTGCCTGAAAATTCGTATTTTAAATGTTTTTCTTTGTAACTCAGAAAGATTGCCAGCTCTAACATTGGCTAATGTTAGAGTGAGAAAAAACAGCAACTCCATTTATTGAAGACATATTCATAAATGATTGAAATCGTTATGACATTAAGTTTAACAAATATTACTTTAAAAGTAAGTTTGGTCTACTTTTTCATTGAAAACCAATTGTTTATATGATATAACTAAATCATATAACAAAAAAATATGTTTTTTGTTTTGCTTTTAGTAATTCATATTTAGCTTGACAGGAAATTCTTAGAAGGGCAAATTAATGAAAGGATGGTCTGTAATGAGACTTAACCAGGGTAGAAGACTAATAATGAATTTAATAAAGGGAGTATTTAATTATAAAAACCCTAAATATTGGGAGAACGTAAAAGCTAAGAACTTAAAGGCCAAAAGATCGGCAAAAAAGACTTGAATTATTCTGACTAAAGTGGTCCTTTGCGGCCTTAAAAGTAAAAATATTGCTACCATTTATTTGAGTTTGTAATATACTGTTTTCTTAAATATCATTACAAATATAAATCACATTATTGAATGATTCATGTGATAACCCAGAAGTCTCCAGATATCTAATGCAGCTTTCTTCCTTTGTGGTCCATAGGCAGCTGCTTTGTTTGTGTAATGAGTATGTCTGTAGCATGTATATACACGGATTCTCATAACAGAAAGTCACAATAACGTAACAAGAATGTTCTTAAATAATCAAAATTAGTATAATAAAACATGTAAGATTATTTACAATATAATTTCATCATATTCTTGTCATCAGATAACCTAACCTCATGATGGAGGGATGCTTAAGGGAACAACAGAGGCAGGTCCCTTACACCATGTATGGTTTCATTCTCCCAAAATAGCATCAGGTAGCTGCGCTATAATTCAACATGTTTTGAATAAACTATTACTTCATTAATTTTCTTTACAAAGACAATGCATATAATGTATTGCATCAAGACAGAATAGGTGTGTAAAGTGTTTGCTTTGCACACATTGTCCAAGGGTGTAGCACCTGAGTTATAAGAGACATCACTTGAAGTTGCTTCTTCTAAAAGTAATAGGTGTTTTTAGGGTTATTCCTAAGGTTATCTTTTGAAATAGCAGAGAAAAATTATTTTCATTTACAAAGAGAGCAAATTAAAAACACATTAAAATGAATGCCAAGGCAAGAAATGCTGGAAATTTTAAATCTGGCAAGAAATATTCCTTTTAACTACAATGTTTTGCTAAGAAGGGATTTCTTATTTATTCCACATACAGGAAGATAAAAAAATGCAAACCAATTTTTAAGAAGCAGGATATCTTGTTCCAGTTGAGATGGAAGACTGAAATTCATCAATAGTGTTTATTTCAGCAACACTTAGATTATTTGAATATATATGGAATTTACTTTAAAAATCGTGTAAGGGAGTTAAACAAAAAATAATATTGAATTCCTTGATCTCTGTACATCTCATGAACCTGTCATGAAAGAAATTAGAAATTTATTTTTTTAGATGATAACTTTAACATTTTATGAAAACACAGTAGTTTTTCCTTTAAACCACTCTAAAAGAATGAAATTAGGATTAAGGATAGATTTCAAGTTCCTGTGAATTTTGTAATCTAATTGTGATATAAGGGGAAAGTAACTTTAAAGTAAGGATTCCTGATTTCTTATCTCTGATGATAATTACATATTTAGCAGTTTTCATTCCTATATTAAAGATTTCTATAATTTTCACATTCTGTACAATATTAAAATACATGACAGATTCACATTTTAGAAACTACATATACTTAATGTTAGATATCCTTAATACAACTATGTTAGCCCTTCTAGAGAGGGTAGATAGATTAAACACAGAATGAAAACCTTATTGTGGCTTGGTGTTGACAAGTATGAGTTCAGATTGATTGGTGACTGTCCTGCAAATAATATTTTAATACACTAGATCTGATTATTGCTCATCATGTGTGCTTCACAATAGAACACTAAAAGCATATCCATAGTGCATTTTCCACGGGCAGTATGTTGGTAAATTTAACTGATGAGAAATCTATTTTTTTTCTTCTTTTTTTTGTAGATTTTTAGCAAATTTCATGTAGGGCTCTGTAAAAGTTAGTGTATTCATTTTTCTTAAAAAGTGATTCTAATGGACTGAGATCTCAGAAAATCATAATAAAATTATGAGGTATAACATTAAGGAATTAATTAGTTCTAGTTCACGAACTCATTTTTTTTTTTATCTTCAGTCATTTGACTGGTTTGATGGAGCTCTCCAAGATTCCCTATCTAGTGCTAGTTTCATTTCAGTATACCCTCTACATCCTACATCCCTAACAATTTGTTTTACATATTCCAAACGTGGCCTGCCTACACAATTTTTCCCTTCTACCTGTCCTTCCAATATTAAAGCGACTATTCCAGGATGCCTTAGTATGTGGCCTATAAGTCTGTCTCTTCTTTTAACTATATTTTTCCAAATGCTTCTTTCTTCATCTACTTGCCGCAATACCTCTTCGTTTGTCACTTTATCCACCCATCTGATTTTTAACATTCTCCTATAGCACTACATTTCAAAAGCTTCTAAACAGGGGTCAGAAGATGGTTTTTTTCAAATTAAACCGGAAGATATAGATAGACAAGTTTCAGAATAAAGTGAAAATCAGTGATTCAAATTTTTAAAAAGTGACATAATTTAAGATAAATACAATGGTTATAGCAACAAACTTATTAGGAAATGGTCCTAGGCAACAAACTCATATAAGACAGTCCAAAGCCCATATAATTTTAATAATTTTTAAAAATAATTTTAAGTTTACATTGAAAAAATTCCTTAAAATGGCCCACTTTAGTGTTCAACATTAAATAACTAGAATATTATGCCAAAATAAAATAATATTGAAGAAAATTAAATTTCCAACAAATTTATTTAAGATTTATTTACAAATAAATAAATCAAATATAAATCATAAGGATTCACTTTTTATTTGAAAAAACTGCTTGCTTTTTGCAAGAAATTTTTGCATAAAAATTTATAATAATTTTTGTTTAAACATCTGTCATACATTTATAATGAATGGTCAATATATCATGTATCAAAAAAAAATACTGTTGAGAACTACATGCAAAATAATTGAAAACAGGTGGTTGGAAAACAAGCTTCTACTTATAATGTGGGTGTTTGAAATTCTGCATATCTGATTTATTTACTATTTTCTAGTAAGATTGTTTAAATTTTTTTTTTTTTTTTTTTATTGAACTAAGTCTTTTGGAAGCCATAAATGGAAAGTATTTTTTTTCTTTTTTTTAGATCTATGTTTGTGAATACAGTTTTCTTTAATTTCACCAATAAAATATGTTTCCAAAGCAGTTTGATTACTTTCTTATTATCATATTTTTTGTCTATAAGTTAAAATTAATCTTCCAAAAAGAAAGCCAAACCAGATAGTTTTCTGTGTTTTTTCTTTCAAAGAGTAGAATATATTTCTAAAAGAATATCAATATTTGAATTTTAGGTTTTTCTTAATTAAAGGGGGGTTGAACTATTTGGAGAACACAGAATATGAATCTCATCTTCTCTTACGTAACTTAAAATTTTGTTTAAAGTAGTACACATTTTGGAAAATAATTCAACATTGAAATATGTTCTTTTTTATTTTAGGGCCAGGAGGCCTATAAAATAAGAAATTGAGTTTTGGATGGCAAGAATGTTGATCATAACCTCATGGAAATGATTGTTTCTTATAACCTTATTCTTTTGTTAAAACACATAAAAAAAAAAAATGGTTCTGGTATTATAATATGTTTAATTATTGAAGCTAAAGGTCAAGAAGTTCTGAACCACTTTCCCTATTTACATTTTTTTTTACAGCTAAAGAAAGAATATATTAACAAAAAATAAAAATGAAAGTTTGAATATCAGCAATTTAATTTTTATTAATTGAGGGGGATTAGGGCCATGAAAAAGGCCTGAATTTCTTCCTTTCCTATTTGTTTTGCAATTCTTTTTGGGGATAGAAGACGTTTCAAAAGAAAAAATTGAATATTTCAGTATTTCTATTACTTATAGCAATAAGTTGGAGAGGGGATCTCCAAGGGGATTTATGGGAGTCTAAAATCTTTTCAAGCCTAATTATGGTTTATTTCTAATCCTTAGAACCAAATTTTAAAATTTGGTGGAATCAATATATGGATATTTTACAACCAGGACTTAATTTTTTAGCTATATGTTATTAATCATACTGTCATGAAGGGTACCAGAAGAGGGTGAAATAGGAAGGTATTCAGGGGTTACATTAATATGCAGAATATGACATTTGGAAAGATATAAACAAAAATAGTGCACAATTTTTTTTATATCAGTTATCTCTCATTAAATTACCTGGACAGTTAGGTAAACAAATAGTATATCTTTATATAAAAATGTACATATTTTTGGAGAGGTGTAGATGTATATGAGTGCATCAGATAAGGAAGTTCTGCACTGCTAGTAAGGGTTAGCAAATTAAATATCTGTCTTGATCCATTCTTAGTTATCTTACTAAATTATTGTCATGATCAGTCTTCTTCAAATTACACTGTTTAAATAAACAAGTCGGTAAGTGTATAAGAGTTGTAGTATGAAAAAAGTTATGTTTTATAAAGGTACCTTATCTGATGTTAACCTATTCTTATATGAAATTATAATATAGTTTAAACTTACTTAATCAATAAAACCATATTATTACATAAATTTACTAAATACGAGTTTATGGAATAGTTTTTGTGATCTTAACTTATTTGATAAAATCTGCATGATTCTGATGTGTACAGCTAAAATAACAATTTTTTATCTGTACTTATTTTTCATGTAATTAATGCAAAAATTAAGATTGACATTATTATGGTTCGATTTCTATGGTGTTACTTTGCTCTGACTTTATTTTCAAAATAGAACGAAAAAAAATATATAGAAAGAATTTGATTGAATATTATTAATCTTGTGAAGGTAAACAATAAAAATGTACACATCCTGTAAGGAAAAAAAATAATTGAAAATCTTTATTACAAATATTTTCATAATATAATTTTTGTTTATTTTTTATAACGGTCTTTAAGAAAGAATTCTGCTGTAATTAATATGAGGGGTCTGTAGTGAATATTAAAAATTTCCTGAATTTTTCTGATCATCATATTGTGTTATTGAAGTTTTATTTATTTATAATCTTAAATATAGTTGGTGAAATTACATTTTTTTTTTTTTTAATTTTTAAAATAAACACATGGATGAAACTCTTTTGCATTAACTGTCCACTTGGCTAAGATCAAAGTGTAACTTTTAATAAATGTTGAAAATTATCAATTCATCAAATCAAACCATAAATTCCATAATTTGATTAATGGGTTTATTGAAGTGGATTAAAGTTCAGCTTATTACATATTTTATAGATTGTGGATTATTTGACCAAAACTTTTTGTGTGATATATGGTTGGGTTAGATATGTTTTCGGTTAATTTTGAGTCACGAGATTCTTTCTTGCTTCTACTAGTAGGTAGGTAGTTTCTGTCATATCCAAAGTTAAACCTAAATATTATCTTTATTAGATTAGGCCTCTTTTATTTCTTAAAAGGGTGTATATCTATGGTTGCTAAACTACTGACTTAGATAATAATTCGCTGATCTCTATGGTAAAGTGGTAATGTCTTCGCCTTTTTTCTGGAGGTCCTGGGTTTGAATTCCGGTCAGACATGGGATTTTTTATAAGTTTCTTTGTAAGCTTCTGTGTTGAGTTAATTCATCAGTAAAAAATATTAATAACCAATCATTATTTAATTAATAAATAATTAATTATTTATAGTTACCAAATATCTGTAAATTTCTTTTGGTTAGATATTTAAAAAAAGGGCCCTATGGATTATTATTTTGAATAATGTTTCTCACTGAATTATGTTTGGAGGGAAGAGGATTGTTTCTGAATTTTGGTCATCATTTGAAAATAAGTTTTCAGGTGTTTATATGTAGGATGTAGGACTTTACATCATAAAAATTTATGTTGATATATATTACTCCATTTTTGAAATTTCAATATGGAACAATAATTAATTGATTCTCAGCACATATTTGCATTATTACAAATTGTGGGCCCTCTATCCTTAGCGGGATTAGGGTATTGTTGAAATTAGGGTATTGTTTTAAATAAGAAATATATTTGGGTTATATCTAATAGATATAATATAATTAGGTTGATGAATTAAAAAAAAATTATATAAAAAATTTTGCCACAATAATAATGTCCTTCAAATGTGGTAGTTCTTCAAATATTGTAAATATACCTTTATCTTGAATTATATAACAATTTAAAATATGCAATTAATATAATTATTTAAGTTTGTCAAAAATAAAAGAATTAATTAGAGAATATGAAATTTATTTAGACAAATTAAAGCTTTAAATAAATTCTTAAAATGGAATAATTTATGTGTCAGTCTGGTGGATTAGGGATAAAGTAATTAGTCTTTTCTGTACATTAATATGTTAAATTTTTGATTTGATACATTTTTAACAAACTTAAAAATATTTGGAGGTTCTCAATTTGAATTGTATATTTTTTATAAATATGTTAAGTTTTTACTCTTTACCAAATGGACTGATTTTGATCATTATTTTTTATGTTTGAATTTTGGTATCCACAGTGTACTTTTAAATAATATAGAATAGTTTTTAAGTAGATTGAAATACCTTTTATTTTAAGGTAAAATTTGTAATGATTTTCATGATGTGTTCAAAAATTATATGGTATTCCTGATAAACAGTCTGTTAGTTGATTTAGAATGTAGTTTTTGTTATATTTTGAGTAGTTCTAATGTGGCTAATAAAACATTAATTGTTTATAGTTAACTATTTTCAACTGCTTTGTTCATATATAACTTACAGTAGTCATTTGCAAAATGGATTCAGTGGAATGAGATACTGTTATATGTTTTTATAATTGTGAAAAGCTGTACTCTGTTATCCATTATATTGCAATTTATTTATTCCTGTTAGAGAAGCCAAGTTTTTGGTTTTCAGATAAATCAAATTTTGTTTGATTCTTATGTAAGTTTTGTCTGACAATATGTAGAGAAAAGTGTTGTTCCTTGGTGTACTTTGGGTCAGTCTGCATTGTGCTGCTACCTGAGCAGGAACAGTAGAGTTAGTGCCATTAGTTGATTTGCCACCAGGAGCACTGTGAATATTGTTTACTCCATTTTGTAATTAATTTTACTCCATTTTTTGTGAAAAGTTATATTTAGTTTTTCAGTGGTAAAAGTAAATATTTTTGATTGACTCTTGATTTTTGGTGAACACAGACAATAAGCTGAAAAAAAATAATACAAGTAATTAGTTTGTATTTTTCTCTATTTAATGGTATATAATAATGTTTAAAAGCCTAACCCATAAAGGGACCATAAGGCCATTTGAAAAATAAATGTTCATGTTGTACTTTGGGTCATGTCACAATATTGTACCTTGGGTCGACTCACGGTACAACCATTACATTTACGTTTAGATTAAAGTAACATATATGGCTCTCTAGGTTTTTTTTTTAATTTAGGAAATGCCTAGAAGCAAGAATCAGTGAATAGCCCTTGAAAAAGCAGCAAACAATGTGATACAAAACCAAATGGATATTAGGGCAACTGCCAAGAAACTTGATGTTTCAAATAGTACCTTGCAAAGATATTTGAATAAACATAAACTTTCTAGGTCTGTTGATGCACCATTTGTTTATACATCTAATATTGATGCTAAAAAAGTGTTTTCAAAAGAACAAGAAACAGAGTTTGTGAAACACACTGTGAAGCTTCACTATGGACTTACAAAAAGTCTATACTTAAGTTAGCTTATGATAATGCAAAATCTAATAACCTAAAAGTCCCTGAAAATTGGTAGTTAAAACAATCAGCTGGGAATTTCTGGTGTTGGCTATTTCGTAAATGATTTCCTGATTTAACATTATGGGAGTCTAAAGCTAGAAGCCTTTCCCAGTCCACGAGTTTCAACAAGGAAAATGTTGCAGTCTTTTTGTTAATTTAAAAACAGTAATGGAAAAATACAAGTTTCCGCTTAATATGATTTATAATTTGGATGAAACTGGAAATTCTACAGTTCACAAGCCTCCAAAGGTTATATTTGACAAAAAGCAAAGCAGCTTGGTTCAACAACATCAGCTAAGCTGGCATCAATATCACAATGATAGCTGCCATAAATGCTACTGGAGACCTTGGTCCATCAATGTTTATATTCAAGAAGGTAAATTTCAGAGAACACGTGATCACAGGAGCTTCAACAGGCATTATGGGTGGAACAAACTCTTCAGAGGGTGGTCCAATGAAATTTTGTTTCCATACCTCAGACATTTCATTCAGTAAGTCAGACCATCTCTAAATAACCCAGTTCTCCTTATTGTTGATAACCACGAGATGCATATCTCGAATGAAGCAATTACTGTGCCCAAGGAAAAGGAGTCATCATGTTGATGTTAACTCTCACACATCACATAAACTTCAACCACTCGACTGTGGAGTTTTCAGGCGATATGGGTGATTTTATAATCCTGCCTTTAATGACTGGATGATCCAGAACCCCAGAAGCCGTTTGGTCAATACGGCTTTCAACAAGGCATTTACTAAAGAACGTATAAAGACTGGATTTCGTGTGAATGGAATCTACCCTCTCAATGGAAATATTTTTGGTGGGAAAGAATATTTATCTTCTTATGTGACAGATTGACCACTTGACAAAGATGGACAGGGAACTCAACCCAATGCAGCAGCAGGGCCTAGCACTCTACAGCAAGACATTCCTCTGAATGACAAAATGCCTGCAACTGTTAACAATAATGAACAGTTTCAAGGAATTATTATAGTATCTTCAGAAGTAATTCGGCCTCCCAAAGGCTCTAGTAAGAGAAAGTAATAAAGGAAGAAAAAAGGCAAGTCGAGAATATTGACAGATACCCCAGAAAATAATGTAATTAAGGAGCCAAAAGCAAAGAAAACAAAAAAAGAAGATGTAAAATACCTTTGAAGAAATCCTCAAAGAAAAACTGATTATGGACGACCAAGATTCTGATGATCCTAACGGAATTGACAACCTACCAGAGGACATGGATGATGACAATTTAGATAATTTAATTGAAATGAATGAAAGAGAACAATTAGAAGATGTAATATTTAAAAGAAGGCTTGATTTGGAAATTGGAAATGAGGCCTTTGTTTTAATAAAAATCATAGGGAAAAAAGAAAGAAGATTGTTTTATATTGCAAGAATTATGGAAAAATCACCTAATGAGATGTATGAAGTTCATTATTACAAGAGTAAATTTCAGCAATAAATTTCTTCTAGGCAAGGAAGATATTTATTACATTTCAAAGGAAGACTTTGAATGAATACTTCCTCCTCCTCCTACTGCTAATGGCACTTTCCAAAAAACGTATATTTTTCCTGTTGATTTTTTCTCATACACTGTACGATGAGCCTAATTTTCTATTATTTACTGAGATAAACTTTCTGTATTTTGTCAGATAATTAAAAGATTTTAGATTAACTAAATAGGCTACTTTATTAATTTTCCAGTTAGACTTAATTTGTATATTTTTAAAAGTTAAGTGCTGTTAAGCCTTCACAAAACCTTTTTTGACTGAGTGTAATAAATATGATACATTTTGGTGTGTGTTTAATCTGATAAAGATGTGTTAATAAATAAATCTGGTTTGTATACTGAAATGTCATGTTTTATTTCCTGGAAAGAAAAATATTTTTTAATCCATATCATATGGACCTAAGGTACAACATGGGCTGACTCAAGGTACATCACATTTTTGTATCCTGGACCACCTTACAGACCTTAAGAAAAAAAATATTTTCACATTAAAGTGGTTATTCAAACAAAATTAAAAAAAAAAAAAAAATAGTAGATTAACAATATTAACAACTATAATGTAAAATCATTAACAATTAAACATTACTACACAGTTTGATGTAAAAAAAAATAAAATGAAAAATTGACGAAAAGTACACTTTTCCCCTAGTTTGTTTTATTACTGGTCAACTAATTTTTTTTTTAAATATGTGTAGTATTTTTACAGTTTGGTTGTTAATGTGAGCATTATGAAGTAACATTTTCATATTTGTTGATAATCCTTTTCTATTTTTTTTTTGTTCCTGAATTTGTATTGTGGTTTCCATATTAGTATACTAATGCATCTCTTGGGTTCAGCTGAATATTTTTTTCTGTGAAGTTGATCTTTGTAGTCTTTTTGTTGTGTAGTCTGCGAATTATGGTTCGGAGTGCTTTAAGTTTGTATTTTATATGAAATGATTAAAGAAGTATGCATGACTGTGTCACTTAAAGTAGGTTCTGTGAACTGTGAGTGTGTATCTATGTTCATGTTTTTTGTTGTGAGGTTCAAGAAATCTATACTTTTGCCCTTTTTATATTTGGTAATAACTGTTATTTTTTTATGGTATTTGTTAGGAGTTTACATTATGTGTTTTGATAAAACACATAAAAAACATAAAACCACCACATCATCTGGTGGTTTTACTGTACAAGAGGATTAATTCATTTACATACTTTTGCCAACAGATTATTTTGTGTAAGTGTTTGCAGTTGTTTATGGGGATGGTGAGATTGGTGTTATCTCAGCGATTAGTCTTCACGTGTGTTTTGTTTCAGTTGGTTGTTAAGATTGTGGTCATTTCAGAAATAGAATATTTAAATAAAGGTTTTTATGTAAAAGAACTAAGCATTTTATTGTGATGGGATGCATCACAATAAAATCAATAATTTTAATTTAATTTATTAGTTATGTTTTGTATTTTATTGAAAACTTGTTGTTAAGATGTCAGATGATCATCTTTTTGTGTAATGATCTTATGTAAGAAGCATGCAAGTACACATAATTGGTATATTTTTTTATGAATTTTGGAATGTACTTGATAGGTAGGAGTTAGAGATTTGTTTTAAATGTAACTTTGTTTTTCAGTGATTATGTGTTTAGATTTCTTTGATTATACGGTTAATTATGTTTTAATATTTACCTGTAGGACAATGTTTAATTCTGTGATGAATTCATGTATTTTGAGATGGTTTGTTTCTGTTTCCTATTTCTATTACATGTTTTGACAAAAGTTAAGTCTGGACTTAGAATAAAGGAAGAGGTTAGCTGAATGCTATGCATGGAGTGTTATTGTATAGAAGTGAAGTATGAAAGATGAGGAGGAGTGAAAGGAACTGGAATGAGGCTTTTGAGATATGGATATGAAAAAGGATGGCAAAATAAGATGATTGGGTAAGGTAAGGAACGAAGAAGTAATCAACAGGGTTAAAAAAAAAAAGACTATATGTGAAGTACACAAAAGAAAATGAAACTGGTTAGGTGATGTGGATAGAGAAAATGGAATCTTGATAACTATATCACAATGGTCAGTAAAAAGTAGAAAGGAAATGAGGAAAAAAATAATAATAGAAAAGGTGAAAATTTTAAATTACAAGGGGTCAAAGGAGAAGGCTTGGAACAAAAATTGCCCAGCGTGAGGGACCTGCTGCCAGGGAGAATACCAGATGGTGATGATGATGAAAGGTTATGTTGTGTATGTCTATTGTTGGTTTAAGGATGATAACTGACTGTATTCTAGGGATGAGGCTTACGTTAATGAATTGAAAAAAATAATCTTATCAATTTTTGAAAAATTCCCCAGTGAAACCATCTACTGCAAAAATTGACAACATGAAAATCTTATCTACAAACAGTAAAGAATAAAACTAGAACTCTTAAACAACTCAGAATATAAAAACACTGAAAAATATATAAAAACAATATTATAAATGAATAATTACATATGCTCTTTGATCATATAATGAGCAATGTTATTTTTAAAAAAATTAATTCAAATGCACCAGTACCATATTTAACAGCACAGCACTCAGACACATTTAAAAGAAGTATTTTCAGCAGTAGATTTTAAAGAAGTTTGATTTATAACAAAAGCATGCCCATAACATTTTTATAACTTTACAGTGAGCATCACTTACACTCAAATGCAACCTAGTTCAAGGGAATCCTATATCTTCTTTTATTTTGGTGGGTAATCTCATTTAACTACTTTTTATCAAAATTAAATTACCTCTTTTTAAAGTTTAATTAAAAAATATAGTTTCAGATTAAATATAGATACAGCTATGCAAATTTATTAAAAATGTTCAGTCATTTGAATACTGAAAGCTAACGTGTGAACAGACAAACTTAACAATTTTTGATAAAACAAGAATAAAAAAAAAAAAAAAAATATATATATATATATATATATATAAAAATTTGTTTCTTATCTATTTATTTCCAAATCAACTAGTTATGGAAAAGAAAATTTGGAATTTTCTTTAAAATAAAAATTAATTAGAAAATTTAATCTGATAGAAAAAAATTACAAAATTATTGATGGATGATAACTTATAAAACTTATTCGTACATCGGATAGAGTAATGTAAAACGTTTTGATACACATTACAGTTCGGTTGAATGTGTTTTTTGAATACTTGCATGATGCAACAAAACTTCAGCTGACGTAGTCTGTATTTCAATCGACGCACAAACGTAAATACTTGTACCAGTGATATTCCGTAGAACACTAGGTTATATGCTCGTCGGGATGTACCGATTCCTCACGGAAAATCCCGATTACTGTCAGTAGTGTAGACATCTAGTAAACAAGTACGTACTTCTTAATTAATTTTGTGCGTGGTAATTGTTAAATAATTATATTTTGGTAATTCAAACCGTGTTCAAGAACAATTGACTTTGTGCAAGGTAATGGATGTATTACATTAATTTAGATTTTATTCATAAATATAAAATACCATTAGATATTCTAATAGTAAAATAAAACAATAATGTTGTTAAATAACTTTCTTAATACTGTAAACGTACATGCTATGTACGTAAAAAAGGGTAGCCCTTGTCAGCATCGACACTCAGTCAGTCTAGTCAGCCAGATATTACTGATATGTTTCAAATTTTATTTATCTGTTAACTTCATGCTGTTATTACGTAAAACAGATTTTAAAATATATAATTAAAGGCGAATTCATCTCTTTTATGTAAAACTATACTTGAGATAAACAAAAACTATAAACAGAATCCATGTTTTATTTCTTAAATTAGGCTGCCACCGCTGGTGAATTATTATTTCTGGTATTATATATTTGTTGTTTATTCGAAGTGTTTGAGATTTGATTTTATATATAACCTAAAAATGTAAAATTACTTAACCTTTTTGCTACAGTAGTATTTGATTTTTTTTTAATTCACCTAATAAATTATAATCAATTATGTTTCTATCGAGGTGTAACATATAATTGTATATTCATTTTATTATTATTATTATTATTTCAAAATATTTAATTTAAATACGTCCAAAAATTTATGTTTGTAATTCATAAAAGAATTCCATGAAACCGAATTACGTATTTTATTTAAATTTTCTGAAGCAAAAATATGTACGTCTCATACTCAATGCGTATGAGACGTACATCACCTTCATAAAAATATAACCTCCAGGAGATACAGTTTTTTAATCCATCGTTTTTTTTTTTTTAAATGCATCAAATGTATTCCGACCGACTAATTTCAAGTCAAGAGACTTGAAATTCTCAAACATTTTAAATTGGGAAATATTTAATGGAACATATTTTTTTTAATACTTTTATTTATAGTCGCATTAACAGTTAAAGTCATTAGCGACTTATCAGTGTAATGTAACTGTACTGGTAAATGTGTAGTCTTAAACAAAGTCAGGCTGACTATTCCTGAAACGTGTGGTTAATGAAACCCAACCACCAAAGAATACCGGTTTCCTTGATCTGGTATTCAAATCTGAGTAAAAGCAACTATCTTTGTTAGGATTTGAGCCTGAGAACCTCGACTTCGAAATCGAACTGATTACGACGACGAGTTTACCGTTAGACTAACCCGGTAGGTTATTTTCTTTTTTATTTACGTAAAAATTTACTTTAATTCTAATAATCAAATTAAAAATAACAAAATAATTGTTTGTAAAAAAAATATCATAAATGTTATAATTATTTTATTTTTTTTTTTTTTGTCTTCAGTCATTTGACTGGTTTGATGCAGCTCTCCAAGATTCCCTATCTAGTGCTAGTCGTTTCATTTCAGTATACCCTCTACATCCTACATCCCCAACAATTTGTTTTATATACTCCAAACGTGGCCTGCCTACACAATTTTTCCCTTCTACCTGTCCTTCCAATATTAAAGCGACTATTCCAGGATGCCTTAGTATGTGGCCTATAAGTCTGTCTCTTCTTTTAACTTTATTTTTCCAAATGCTTCTTTCTTCATCTATTTGCCGCAATACCTCTTCATTTGTCACTTTATCCACCCATCTGATTTTTAACATTCTCCTATAGCACCACATTTCAAAAGCTTCTAATCTTTTCTTCTCAGATACTCCGATTGTCCAAGTTTCACTCCCATATAAAGCGACACTCCAAACATACACTTTCAAAAATCTTTTCCTGACATTTAAATTAATTTTTGATGTAAACAAATTATATTTCTTACTGAAGGCTCGTTTAGCTTGTGCTATTCGGCATTTTATATCGCTCCTGCTTCGTCCATCTTTAGTAATTTTACTTCCCAAATAACAAAATTCTTCTACCTCCATAATCTTTTCTCCTCCTATTTTCACATTCAGCGGTCCATCTTTGTTATTTCTACTACATTTCATTACTTTTGTTTTGTTCTTGTTTATTTTCATGTGATAGTTCTTGCGTAGGACTTCATCTATGCCGTTCATTGTTTCTTCTAAATCCTTTTTACTCTCGGCTAGAATTACTATATCATCAGCAAATCGTAGCATCTTTATCTTTTCACCTTGTACTGTTACTCCGAATCTAAATTGTTCTTTAACATCATTAACTGCTAGTTCCATGTAAAGATTAAAAAGTAACGGAGATAGGGAACATCCTTGTCGGACTCCCTTTCTTATTAGGGCTTCTTTTTTATGTTCTTCAATTGTTATTGTTGCTGTTTGGTTCCTGTACATGTTAGCAATTGTTCTTCTATCTCTGTATTTGAACCCTAATTTTTTTAAAATGCTGAACATTTTATTCCAGTCTACGTTATCGAAAGCCTTTTCTAGGTCTATAAACGCCAAGTATGTTGGTTTGTTTTTCTTTAATCTTCCTTCTACTACTAATCTGAGGCCTAAAATTGCTTCCCTTGTCCCTATACTTTTCCTGAAACCAAATTGGTCTTCTCCTAACACTTCTTCCACTCTCCTCTCAATTCTTCTGTATAAAATTCTAGTTAAGATTTTTGATGCATGACTAGTTAAACTAATTGTTCTGTATTCTTCACATTTATCTGCCCCTGCTTTCTTTGGTATCATAACTATAACACTTTTTTTGAAGTCTGATGGAAATTCCCCATTTTCATAAATATTACACACCAGTTTGTATAATCTATCAATCGCTTCCTCACCTGCACTGCGCAGTAATTCTACAGGTATTCCGTCTATTCCAGGAGCCTTTCTGCAATTTAAATCTTTTAATGCTCTCTTAAATTCAGATCTTAGTATTGTTTCTCCCATTTCATCCTCCTCAACTTCCTCTTCTTCCTCTATAACACCATTTTCTAATTCATTTCCTCCGTATAACTCTTCAATATATTCCACCCATCTATCGACTTTACCTTTTGTATTATATATTGGTGTACCATCTTTGTTTAACACATTATTAGATTTTAATTTATGTACCCCAAAATTTTCCTTAACTTTCCTGTATGCTCCGTCTATTTTACCAATGTTCATTTCTCTTTCCACTTCTGAACACTTTTCTTTAATCCACTCTTCTTTCACCAGTTTGCACTTCCTGTTTATAGCATTTCTTAATTTCCGATAGTTCCTTTTACTTTCTTCATCACTAGCATTCTTATATTTTCTACATTCATCCATCAGCTGCAATATATCGTCTGAAACCCAAGGTTTTCTACCGGTTCTCTTTATTCCACCTAAGTTTGCTTCTGCTGATTTAAGAATTTCCTTTTTAACATTCTCCCATTCTTCTTCTACATTTTCTACCTTATCTTTTTTACTCAGACCTCTTGCGATGTCCTCCTCAAAAATCTTCTTTACCTCCTCTTCCTCAAGCTTCTCTAAATTCCACCGATTCATCTGACACCTTTTCTTCAGGTTTTTAAACCCCAATCTACATTTCATTATCACCAAATTATGGTCGCTATCAATGTCTGCTCCAGGGTAAGTTTTGCAGTCAACGAGTTGATTTCTAAATCTTTGCTTAACCATGATATAATCTATCATGATATAATTCATGATATAATTCGTGTTATAATTATATAAAAATAAATTTTTCAAATAAATATTTCATGAATTTGTGGAAATATTTAAAATTTCGGGTCTTTTTAATGAGCGTCCCGCACCATATTTTTTTATTATTTCTCACTGATTTATATAAAGTTATGATGTAATATCGTTTAAATCATCATATTAAATAATGTTGTATATAAATAATTTAATAAAACTGTTACCTGTGTTGGTCTGTACGGATTACAGGTAAGATAACGATCTGTTATTGTCTATTTGAGTTTTTCTGTATGCAAATATTAATGTTGTAGATAACAATGCTCCATTATTCGTAATTGTTTAGGTTAGTTTTAAATGTTAAGTATTTAGAATATGTAAGTTAAATGTGTAGGATAGTTTTTAAAAGTGTTTTTTCCGTACGGTAAGTCTGCTTTTGGACAACCTAAATTACGATATGGCAAGTGAAAGTTTAAATTTTATTAATATTTTATTGTTGAACGAGTTTATAATTTAGTGAAGTTAAAGTGATATTTATTTAGTTATCGTATAGGATTAGTCTTTTAAACCATTTTTGAAAAGCATTGTTATGGATGACACGACTATTTGAGCTAAAGGTTGTCCGAGCGGAAAAGCGCTAGACTTATGTTCAGAAGATTGTATGTTCCAAACTCAGCGAATTTGGGGAAAAACAATGATCCATAAATAATGCATAAAAATATGCGAAGCGTATAACAGAGAATGACCAAAACTTCTCAAGTGTTTTTAGGTAGATTTCATAAGAAAGCTACCTATTGTAATTGGTACCATGATTCGACTTCCGGAAAATTTCGACATATCTTCGCGTTGCAATACCCCAGACCCCAAAACCACCGTCAACTCAAAAGTTTATAAATACATTTATATATTTCACTTATATATATGTCGGAGAATAAAGTACAGTGGAGTATCTTCCGACAAAACGATGAGAATATTCTTTAGAATATCTGTATTTTTAGTAGTTTTAAGAAATGTACTATTACTTGTAATATTTTGTAAAATAAGGTTTAAATTGTTTTATTGCGGTAGGCTTAGGCCTAGGTAGGCACACGGTTGTCAACGTAGTCGGGATCCCAGGACGATAGGGGTATCATAAAATTAATAAGGAAAAGGAAATATGCAGTAGGCATATTATTTGAGAATATTGAGAAAAGGCAGTCTTGCTTTGGAACCCAGATCGAACAGACGTCCTGGTGATCGCGAATTCGTTATTTCCTTGAGCCTCGGTCTATCGCAAGTTGTTTTAATATTATTTGAATTCTAAATTAAATTAATCTTATATTATAATTCGTGTACTACTGAGTTATTGATAAGTGATAATTATCATTTGTAATTATTTCATTGTACGAGTTATCTACTCATTTTTATTAATTGAACTTTATTATAATCTTATATATTCTCCACTTGTAATAATAAAAATGAGTGAAACACGTTGAATCCCTGACAAATCTCCTCGCCTCTCCGACATATATATATATATATATATATATATATATATTTCACTTTCTTGAGGACACAATAACTGGCATAATTTTGCGCTAATCAATTTCAAATTGTTTCCTAAAAATAACTTGATTCAAAATATCTGTCGCGTTAGTTAACGGCCAAAATCGGACCATGGGGGTGGAAATGAGATGGCTTTTTCGAAAAAAACAAAATATCGTTTAACCTTCTTATTCAGTAAAATTTCGAATTCGTTTAAAGTTCCTACTATTCTTTGGATAAGAGCCTAAAACTTGTCTACGTAAAGTTTTTTGGGTACTTACGTATTAACGCCACCGCAGCTACAGCTTTATTTAAAAACAAATTGACTACTTTGTTTTTAAATAAAGCTGTAGCTGTGGTGGCGTTAATACGTAAGTACTGTTTTTTGATATCACCAATCATTGGCCCAGAGGGTGGAAAAAGTGGGATTTCGAAGACAAAAAAATCATAGCTCCCTTAATAGGCACAGTATCGAAGCGGTTTAAACTTTCCGTTAGTCCTCTAAACATTACCTAAAACTTTTGTCTGAAACAATTTTTTATACGACCACCCCTTACGGTAAGGAATGACCAAAATATTGGTGGAATTGTAAGGTAGGGCTTGTCGTATGCTAAATAAAACTTTTTTCACATGCCACCACTTTCGTATTAAGGAAATTTGAAGTTTTCCTTAACTTTAAGGTGGAAACTTTTTTTATCTCCTACTTAGCACCGGTGAAATCTACCTCGTCCTTCCGTCGTGCCGAAAGTGATTTTTTGATTTCCTTTTTCTTTATTAGGTTGAATGTGATAGGATTTTCTTAGTACTGCTCGTTGCTTTATAACATTTTTGTTCCCTATTTTCTTTGTGATTTCTCCTAGTAGATCTTTGATATCAATGAAGACATACGCATATTTCCCATTGACCCAGAACTAATTCGATGCTTTTACTACATCTAAACTATTTTCGACATGTTTTTGACTGGAAGAATCTTCTACAACCAACATTTCTTTTCACGTTTATCTTGCCTTGTGTTATACGACAGTGGAATGAATTCATTTTATTACGTCATAAAATATTAATAGAAAATTCCTAAACTTGTTATCGTTAATAGTTCACATGACTTCACATCTCTTTACTATTTCTTTGAAGTAACTTATTACTTGCTATCTTATATCTTCAGTGTATGAGCCACGTCTATCATATTTCAAATACCTTAACAGTTTCGGTTGTTATTACGAGTAAGTCCAAGTTTCTTTCTCATATAACGTGAAAGAACTTAACAGTGATGAAGCATTCTTCTTGTAAGTTCTTGACAACATATTGAACATAAAAGATTATTCATAATTTTCATGAAGTAAGAACAAATTATCATATCAATTTTTAATATATAATTAGATTACGATTCGATTAAGTAGCATTTATTTTATTTGGATTTGATAAAGCCGATTAATAAGGAATTAACAAAGATAAATGTGTGATTATACGAATTAACAATTACGCTCAGCCTAATTATATTTATTTATTTTATTTTTATTTATTTACGTGAAAACTGGCAATTTAGGTAAGAATATATTTAGAAAAATGAGAATCTCTTATATCCTTGACCTGTTAAAACGATTACTTTCCATTTCATGTAAAGACTATATGATAACATTATGTTAAAGATTACAAAGCTCACTTTGCGATTGATCTTTAAGTGAATGATACCGAAAAATCTTACTGTACGAGATATCTATTTAGAAGTTATACTTTTTTTTTTAGATATTTATTTAATGATATGTTCAAAGGCTGCAGAGAAAAAGTGGAAATGACGATAAAATCACTCTTATACTCGTATTTCAATAACTATTTTTAGTAAA
This sequence comes from Lycorma delicatula, assembly GCF_047948215.1. Taxonomy (NCBI): domain Eukaryota; kingdom Metazoa; phylum Arthropoda; class Insecta; order Hemiptera; family Fulgoridae; genus Lycorma; species Lycorma delicatula. Next base: position 173,923,364 of record NC_134456.1, on the reverse strand, counting down.
AATTTAGTAAATTGTAAAAAAAAACAATCATATTAACTTTATTGTAAAGTAGCCTATAATATATTTTACATCTTTAAAAAATATAAATCAATAAAGTTACGAATTTTCATGATTTAAATTAGTTTTGATTTGTCTGAATGGCAATGGAACGGAGTATCATTGTTTGATTTGCGAGGATAATGAAGTTTAGAAAGTAATTCTGAGTAATTACTTGATCAAATTTAATTTTTTCATACTTTAATATATCATAGCAGATATGTTTAGGATCAGAAAACACAATATCTGAATATTGGAAAGCAGGTTTAGAGAGCGAGTAACCCGTGTAAGGTCAAAGTCCGCGCCGCGTTTCCGGTACTCTAGTTAATTAGAAATCAGCTTACTGAGTTATGGTTACCTACTCAGATGCTAATCCGTTCTGTGAAGAAAGGTTGATTTCCTGGAAAGGAATAAAACGGAAAGTAACCTTAAAAGTCGTCAGAGTCAGATCGGAGTCAGCCGTTGAAGATGATTGAGGTAATTAACCTTCGCGGCGTCATTAATATGATTAATAACATCGAACGTGTTTTCTCTCTCTGTAGTGAATATATTTCCGATTAAACGTAAATTCGGACAAGTGTTCTACAAGACGGTTTTAATTGTTGCATTACCTTGATACATTATCTCTAACCTCTCTCCACGAACTCTAAATCTCCTTACTCTTAACCTTAACTCTAACCTTTAATGCTAACCTTAACCTTAACCTTGATCTTTATCCACAGAACGGATTGACAGATCACAGTAACTCACAGAACTGATAGCTAATTGAGTAAAGAACTGATAACGCGGGGCTGGCTTTGACCTTGTACGGATTACCGCTGCCCATACCTTCCTTCCGAAGTTTAGATCTTGTGTTTTCCTGATCTTAAGCATATCAACTACGTTATATTAAAGTATGTATAAAATGAAGTTGATCAAGTAGTTACTCGGAATAACTGCTTTGAAAATTATATTCATACTTGACGCAGTTATAGTAAATTAAAAAGAAATACTATTTTTAATTGTTTTTGGTATTTTAGTTGTTTTTCTAAATTGCTACATGTATATTTTCTTTGTGAGCGATTAAAGAAGATGATATTGTTATTGGTTGGCTATGGTGTTAAAAACTAACATGGTGTTAAATCACTAACTAATTATATAAATAATGTTATAACTGTTATATAACTAATGATACAACAGTAAATAATTGCGAAGAATGGACTTTTCTCTTACTATCTTTAGCTTCTGTATTAAATTAATGCAAAGAAGTTTTCGGTTGAATGGCTATATTTATAACAGTATTATCCGATTTTGTGGATGTGTGAGATTACTCTTGGATGAAATTACACGTTTTACAGAAAAGTTAGGAATAAATTTATTTTAACTGGAAATAGTAATTTGCCTTATTGGAATCGCAGCAATGTAAAAACTTCCTTCACGGAATTTATCACCAGTCAGTCGTCCATCTTTTTGGAAAATAGGTTTTGTTATTTGTTTTAGTTTTCTTTAAAATATAAAATTATCTCATTAAAAAAAATACTGAATTTCGCACGTGTATTTTGTCATCGGTTCGTATTTAATGTGTGATAATAAAATATTTTTTTGTTACACTTTGGCGAGTAACGAAAATGAGCAAAACATGAAAAAAATTGTTCATATATATATATATATATATATTTTTTTTTTTGTTGTAAAGAAAGAGGATTTTTAGAGATTTGAATGAAATTAAAATAATTTTCAAACTAATTCAAGCTTTAAAAGACTCGGAGTATAACGGTAATTTATACGATGCTGTCCCTGTCCGTAAAAACTAAAATTGGAATGTTTTCTAACGGAGACTTCTCTCGTAATCACTTCTTTCCAAACGGGGTGTATGAAAACTCCAAATTCATACAGATTAGCAAATGTAAAATTCCATGTCCTAGACGAATCTTTGTAGAAAGAAACTGTTAAAATAAAAATCTATTTTCCGAGCGGTGTAAACATTCATTTTTCCTTTTAAATACAGAGCGTTTCATAATGTTCTTCAGAGTTTCGAAAATTCATTAACAAAAAACTATTTCCCTCATAAGAATAAAACAAGTACTGTACGAAAGAGTACTTTAAATAGTTTTTTCCATATATACTAGGCAGATAGTAAACCATTTGCTCGCTAGGCGTCGACAGTAGAGAAAATGGCTGCTACGGGAAGCGAGAAATTGATTTGTGTGTTAGAATTTCATTTGTCAAAGTCAGTAATTTCTGTGCAACGAGCGTTTCGGTTGAAATTTCATAAGGAGCCATCAAGTGACAATCAATTCTTTCATGGTATAAACAATTCAGTGAAACTGGTTGCTTGTGCAAGCGAAAATCAACTCGTCGTCCATCAACCTCGGAAGTCAATGCCAAACGTGTGCGTGCAAGTTTCATTCGCAGCCCGTCAAAATCGACTGCGGCTGCGGGCAGAGGATTAGGAATTCCGAAAATAACAGTGTGGAGAGTTCTCCGTAAACGTTTATTATGCAAACCGTACCATCTTCAATTAATCCAGCGTCTTTCTGATGGAGATAAAACACGTAGGCTCGATTTTTGTTTACAGTTACAAGAAAAGATGTTGTTAGATGAAGGTTTTGTAAACAAGATAATTTTCAGTGATGAAGTTACTTTCCATATTAGCGGCAAAGTAAACCGTCATAACGTGCGAGTTTGGGGAACTGAAAACCCACACGCTTATGTGGAACACATTCGGGATTCTTCGAAAGTAAACGTTTTTTGTACAATGTCTCGTGAGGCAGTGTATGGGCCGTTCTTTTTTATGGAAACGACAGTAACCGGCATGATATACCTGGATATGTTACAAGATGGTTGTCCTGCCCATTTTCACAACGAGGTTCGACAGTACCTTAACACAACATTACCTCGGCGCTGGATAGGAAGTGCGTCTGAAGTACACATTATGCTGTGGCCACCAAGATCACCAGACCTCACGCCATGTGATTTCATTGTCTGGGGTTACGTGAAAGATAAGATGTTTATCCCACTAATGCCGCACGATATAGCTGAGCTAAAGAATCGCATAATCAATGCAATCAACTCTATCGAAAATGACATGTTAGAACGAGTTTGGTAAGAGCTAGACTTTCGTTTTGATCTGTGTCGTGTCACCAGAGGAGCACATATTGAACATTTATAGATTTTAACAAAAACTGTTTTGAGTCCCTGCATCATCTCGTACAACTTTCATTTAGGTAAGTGAAATACTTTTTTGTACTGAATTTTTGCAACTCCTAAGAAAATTATGAAACGCCCTGTACGATTCAACCTCATTTCGTGGGCCAGAGATACAATATACAGGTTGAAATCAACAGGCCTTAGTAATCAACATACTTAGTAAAGAACTACTATATTTTTCATCTTCTGATTATTAAATAATAAACCATATTAAATTGGCATAACGATTAACTTTAAACCAATTTATTTCAAATTAGTTTCATTCCGTATAAACAAATATTTTCTAAATATCATTTAGTAATTTAATGAAGATTAAAATTAATAAATCTATTTTATGGGAAGTAGAGTCCGCCCGGCTACTTAGTAAGGTGTTGTACGTTTTCTCATCCGTATCTAATGACTGAACTAACAACATAGATGGTGAGGTTCGGGGGTGGGAGAGAGTTTGCAAACGTAGCTGGTTCCATTGAAACTAAGTTCAGATCTTCAATTAGTTTTAAGATAAACGACGCATCCTTCAGTTATAGATTACTAAAATTTGATTAACATTAAATTTACTTATAAAACAAATAAGTTATTTATTTTTGAAACAAACTAAATTACATAATTTTTAAAACTCATTAAAATTCTGAAATTATACATTTTTCTTCAGAGACGTGATAGGTTTTATTCTTTGAAAAAAAAAATTAATTTTTGGGAATGTATGTGTGTGTATGTGTATGCGATAAATATCAGTGTTGATTTTATCATTATGTAGTTTATACTTTTTTTCTCCCTACATACCTGCACTGGATCAACAGTTGCAGGAAAAGAATTAAAAGGTAACCTTTTAATTCTTTTCGTTTTGTAAATTTATCTTAACTAAATGAGTGCAAAATTGTATTTTTTTGTAAGGTACCTATTGAAAATATTTTTTTAAAGAAGATTGATTGGAGATTATTGATACCAACTAGGACTCATCGTAAAATTTTCATTACATTGATTGAGGGATTCTAGAATTGCAAAGATAAACAGGGTAATATAAGGATAATTTGCTTCGCTCACGTAGGGGTCACGTTTTAGCAATGTAAAGTTTTCATTAAGATTGCTTATTATATGCTAATTGTAATCTATTACTTTTTTAAATTTATTGGTTACATATTTTGGTGCAATTCCATTCACAATAATCCCTTGTCATCTGCATTATTGCCTAAAGCATTTGCATTGTGGTTTTCTGAAATGAGAATAAAAGCTTTTTGCTATTTTTTTTCAGTTGGAGATTTTAAGAGTACTTTGTCTTTTCGTTTTGTTCTCTTATTTTTTTTTTTATAAGGAAAAAGTAGTATTGCACGTACAAGAGCCCAGTAATGGTTATAAAATATAAGTTTGAAATACTTTGTGGCTGACGCTTGACCATTGTGGGTTGCGTTCTAGTGTGTTACAGGGTAAAGTAAGAGGTTGTCCTCTGAGCCCCTATATAGTGAAATATTCTCGGGTTCTTGTATAAACTAAGTCAGCGTTTTCTATGACAGATCAAGTCGATTGGATATCCTGAACTTTTCAATCAGAATGAAAAGCTAAGTGGTCCAATTTGAAACAAAACGCCACTTCCTATAACAAGCCGTTCGTTCGTTCGTTCACTTGTGTAAGCGATATTGCGGCACCTGGTTTATCCTTGTCTATCAGTCTAGAGGTGGTTAGATGATGTAATGATTCGATTATAGTTTTACATGATGTAGTACCTTATTCTGAGGAAAAATATGAAAAAAAAAAGATTTATACGTATTGCAGTTAACAAAATTCTTGTATTATAATCAAAATATTTCTTTATAAGTATCATTTATGTGTCCAAATATTTTAAAAATTAAAGTTAAAAATGTCCTTTCATTATTAATCACTTATCATTATTGTGATGCACTTTATTCTTTTCTGCCCTACAATTAGGTTTCTTAATTAAAAGATTTCTTTATCTGTTATCTCATACAGTTCATACAGCCTACTTTTAATTATATAATTACATGTTTTCTTCTCTTACATTTTTTATTTTATTCGTTATTTCCTTCAATTTCAGAATTTAAGGAAATAAATGGGTCCTTATGTGACTTATCAAACTAGAAGCTACTTAACAAGACTGAAAGCTTGTTTTGGAAGAGTTATAACTTAAGAATCTTTTAACGGTAAACATTTAGTTTTTTGACAAATAATAAGGTACTTTTATTTGGACGCCACTTATTTTACAATACGATAACGGCCGTGTAATAAAGTTAAGTTTAAGTTAACTTAAACCTACCTTGAACATTAATAATATTATCAATAAAAATAAATAATAATACAGATAAAAACCACAATACATGACAAACAGCGAGGCGTCCTGATAACTGAGAAGTACCAATTGTAGTAAACTCTTTCATGAATTATTGATGTTAGTCGAAGAAAACGTGTCGTAATAATGGAAAATTATACAATTATATGTCTGAATAATGGAAAAAAATTATGTAATAATTAGTGTTTAAATATATTTAACCGAGAGTTTTGTCTTCATTAGGGGGGGGGGGGGTCCATTTAAAAATATTTTTTATTTCGCTCTCGGTAAAGTTAGAACTTTTCTGTACTTAACCATTTTTTATAATAAAATTATTATGATCCTTAGGTAATTTAATAATATCAATTAATAATAGGATGGAGCAAAAGAGTATAAAGAAAGATGTTTTTTTAAAATTGGGAATCACAGAAGCCTGCTAGATAATCTTATAATCACTTCGGTAAGCGTAGAATAAAGCGGTGATGTACTTTTCTGTACAGCTGTTCATTGTACAGTGTACTAAAACAGCTATTCTTGTTGCTCTACATCTACGTTTTCTAATATGCTAAATGACGTAATCATTTTTTAAAGATCAAAAAGATCTCATTTGAGTCATGTGTGTAGATAAACTGAGATACGAGTTTATTTATTTGAATATAGAGAATGGCATTAAGGTTTATTAATGGCATAATGGTTTAATTATGCTGCCAAAATTCAGGATAGAAGCGTTATGATATAAGCGCTAATCATAATTTTTTTATTCAACAAGGAAAAGTGTTTCTCTACTTTTTGATGACTATAGATTAAACTTCATGTCGATAATTATTTAGTTCTCAAATCATCTAATGCATAGTAGTAATAATTACGTCTTTTGATCATCGACAGCTACTATGTAACTCTTACTATATTTGTATGATGAATATAATCTGTTGGGTATTTACATAATTGAGTATTTGATGAAGCTTCATTTACATAAACCGATCTGACTTCTAACTCGGTAAAAAAAAAGGCTTTTATAATAATGATAAATTTACTCGATACTTTGGAATTGCTGTCTAGGTTTTTTGCGAGTTGACGTAAATGAGTTCTGTCATGTTTCATTAACTGTGAGGAAATACTAGACTACGACAGAGGTTGGCATACTCTGAGAGTTGATGTAAAAATTGTAATAAAAAGCCATAAAATCTGGTTTTATACTTTATTTCATCCTATAACTGGTATATAATTATGTTTTTATGACTGAAAAATTTCTTTTTAAAAAACTGTAATGTTTTATTTTACCTATAAAAATAAAACTTGGTTTTTTTGTTACGCCCACGTCGTATATTCATATTAGTATATCTTGAGCATTGATTGCGTATTTTGAATATTTTTTCATTCTTTTTATTTATTTTTGTAAGAATTTATTTTAATCATTTATTTTTATATATGATGAACGTATTAAACTAATCTTAGATCGTTGTTTTCCGTTTTTACGGGACCTTTTCACAGTTCTTTAGTATTGGTAGCTTTTCATTGAATGTAGATGTTTGCAACAATTAATTTTGTCTATTTTATAGCTATTTTTCTGTAGGCATTTCTATTAACATATACAATTGTTTTATACAGTGAGTGTAATCTGAAATTTTTATGAACGTGGCTTTCAGGTGATAATGTTTCTGGTTATAAAAGTACAAAAATTAATGAAAAATATTTTTTTTAAACTCTCATCTCTCTCTCTCTTTAGAGAGGTAGGATATATATATAAATATATATATATATATATATATATATATATATATGTACATATCTTCATTTCTGGGTCAGAAACAGTATGTACATCAATTTTTAACTTCCTAAATTATCAATATTGTTGTAGCAGAGAAGAGAGGAACTGGCAGTTGTGTACAACCTGATGCATTTAGGTCTAGCCTTCATTTATTAAACGTAGCTGTATCAGTACCTAGCCCTCAACATTGCTCATTAGCTTATTTTGAGAACTTCTTGCATTAAAAATAAAATATCCATTAATATTCCGTCAGTATTATAACGTAATGTAATATTATTCTAAATGTGAATTTATCAGTGTGTCATACCTGATAAATAATTCAGTTTGTTAGAATTTTCTCTCTCTCTCTCTCGCTGTGTGTGTGTGTCAGGGACCTATATCTCACTGAGTGTAATTATTATAACGATTATTATGATGGAGTGGATCAGTTTGTGAGAAATCGGGTAAGCAAATACATTATTCATTATGAAAATCACCAAGTAGGGATAACTGATGATCCCTCAACGATTATCTGATGTGTTTCGCTAAACCAAACACAACACATCATTGATCTTTAGAAAAATGATATCGCAGATAGTTTAAAGACAACTGGAAGTATTGAAAAGAAAAGTATTTTTATTATTTTTTTATGGTTACTTTAATAATACTTATGTTTTCATTTAGATTTATCACGTTATAAAACTACATTATTTTAATATTTATTTATTATCATAGCAGTACTTTAATTCTATATTTGTACTGGGTAATTTTACTTGTCAGTTGTAGATTATATAAAAACAAAATTCACTCACAAAACTGGCATAGCTATTCTCAAAACTAACAATCATCCTATGCAAAGCTAACTAGGAAAAGCAAGGGATAAAGTGGTTTCCCGTTTCATCTTATTTGAGTTGAATACGTTATTGTATATCCGTATGTAGGAGGTCCGTTGACATCAACTGTCAAAATGCGCAGAGTTCTAAGGTTTCTTCATAAGTGAGGTTTAAATAATTAAGAATATACTGGAAAATATGTTATCAGTGTACACCAAGTCTTCCGGAATACAGGTTATGTTTAGAGTATCAGGGAAATCTAAATTCTGTCCGCTATTGGAATCCGTTCAATGATAAACATCATTAGTTTCAGGGAAATTGCATAAAAGTGACTCAATATATATATATATATATATTTTTTTTTTTTGCAATTGTTTATATATTTGTGTGTATATATATATATATATATAAAAACTTAAATTTTTAACAATACTGTAGTAAACCCACAAAACTATTTAATGGATTATCTTCTATCTTCTATATAAATAAAAAATAATGTTTTTATGTCAGTTTTCTTTTACACAGATCTACAATTTTATTCCGATCCTGATGTTAGTGAACTGATAGTGTTTTCCACACTATCAGTTCCAAAAGTTCTATCTACATTTCATATTGAAAAAGCTACCCCTACTCCCTTTTCCACGCCCTTAAACAAAATTTTAACGCGCAGCTTTGCGGTTTTTGGCGAATATCTGGAAAACGATGACGAAATTGACCAAAGTGAAATTTTCTCGGCTCTGTTAGCCTTCTTATTTCGAAGTTATTAACGAACATAGTTGAAAATTGGTGCACAACTCTTTTCTTTACCCCGTTGTGAGTCATAATTTCATCTGCTATCTACTTCTCAACCGTTTTCCACCTCATTATCGGTCTCACTCGCACAGTGTTAGGCTATAAAATTATCCGTAAGTTAAACTTGAAGCAGCATCCAGAACTGCTGAAAGTGAAGTTAAACGAACGTCGAAGAGCTCAAGCTGCACATTAAGTAAGCATGTGAAGTCGCCAGTAGCCGTTAGTAAAACTATACAAACTATTCAAATAAATGTAAAGATAATTTATAATAAATTTATAAATATAAAAAATATCCCTTTCGGCACGCCGGAAGGCTTCACCGGTGCTAAGTAAGGGATAAAAAATATTTCCACCTTACAGTTAAGAAAACCTTCAAATTTACTCAATATGACAATGGATGCATGTGAAAAAAGTTTCACATGTTTAGCATACGACACGCCCCATTTTCTTACAATTCCAGCAATATTTTGGTCATCCCTTGCCGTAAGGGTTGGTCGTATAAAAAGTTGTTTCAGACAAAAGTTTTGGGTAATGTTTAGAGGACTAACGACCACTTCAAACTGATTCGATACTGTGCCTATTAAGGGAGATATGATTTTTTTTGTCTTCGAAACCCAATTTTTTCCACCCCCTGGGCCAATGGTTGGTGATATTAAAAAAGTTACCTAGATAAGTTTTAGTCCCTTATTCAAAGAATAGTAAGAACTTTAAACGAATTCAATATTTTATTTAATAAAAACGTTATGGCGATATTTTGTTTTTTCGAAAAATCCCCCCTCCCTCCATTTCCATCACCATGGTTCGATTTTGCCCATTAACGAACTCGATCGAGATTTTGGATCATTATAGTTTATGTATCAATTTGAAGTGATAGGCTTAAAATTACGGCGTTATTGTGTCTACAAGAAAGTGAAATATATATAGAGTATTATATATATATATATAATACTATAGTATATATACTATATTCTATATATATATATAAACTTTTGAACTGACGGTGATTTTGCCGTCTGGGGGATGTGAAACGTGAAGATATGTCGACATTTTCCGGAAGTCGAATCATGGTACCCATTATAGTAGGTAGCTTTCTTATGAAAACTACCTAAAAATTGTCATAATCAATTTAAATGAAATTCTTTAAAATTTGCTTTTGGTAGTCTGCGAAAAAAGAAAGGAAAAGATGTATTGTATATTAAAAAGAAAAAGTAAGCTAATATTAAAAATTTAAGTAATCTAAGAAAATAAGTATTGATTAAACAGGTAATTTTAAAAAGATTTTATAAAGAATCATCTTCTTTCCTCAAAACTGAAAAATATCTAAACATTATTTAGTGTTCGTGATATCCGTACAATTACAAACTATCTAGAGAATCCCTGTCATTAGAAATTATATGGTTTTTTTACTTCTTTTACGTAAAGATAAATATCTCATCTATTATTCTGTAGATTGTGACTGCGGAGATAACCTTGAACTCTGTTTGTTTCCGGGGGAGGGGGGTTTATTAAAAAATCCAAACTAACAAAGGTAATGAAGTTCATATTGAATATACCAGCCTATTAATAATAATAATTATCCTATTTCTATTAATAATCAATCAATAAAGTTCTTACCGTCAATTTTTTAATGAAAAAAATGACGTATTTCGATTATGTGGAACCTTTCTGGAGTATTGTTCGGAACAATCTGTGTTTGTGAATATTCATCCATTGGTGCAGCAGTTCTTTTGAATTGTTTTAAAATAAGTTTTTGAAAGTATTAGAAATACGGGAACACTAAGTTTTAAATTAATTTTGGTAATACCAAAATATTGGTATTTTATTGAATCTTACGAACAGAGGTCTTTTTTAGAAGCAAAAAAATTTCAACATAAATGGTTGCAGCTGGTATAGAAAGCTAGTAAATTTGCATTCGATTTAGAGACTGGTTATCTTAATTATTTTTAAAGGGAATGTTTTTATAGAAGCAGAAAAATTATAAGAGTAAAAAGTCAGAAAACGAGTCGTAATGTTAATTACATAACCATTTTCGTACCGCTGGCTTTTAAAATTCAAATGAAGTGGCTTTTTCTGTGGTTGGAAGATATTTTTTAGTTGTTGACTTTTTTCGTATCGATTTAAAAAAAATATATAATTTTTAAGTATTTCTGTATTTCTTATTACAACGTATAATTTTATAAATATTTACATTTTGTATCTTTGTTACGATGTACTTATTATTCTTCTGTGTTTTTTATTTTCTTTGGAATTAATATAATAATTGTTTATGTCTTCGTTAAAAACAGAAGGGATGTGAATGACGTAAGCAGTTATATGTGCAATAATTTTTTATAACTGAAAATTATTATGTTCAAAATTTAGTGCAGCTTGATTTAATATTAGGTTGAATAATTTTGAATGAAGTCGGTTACTCGGTAAGTTGCCGTAAACATAAAACTGGATAGAAGTGTGGTGACAAACGACTTAGGTCCTTGGGTTATCACATCGTACGGTGTCGAAACCATCAAATAACCGAGTTATGAAGACATTCCGTGTAATAGCGAAATGTACTTTCATTACAAACGCTCGACGAAGCGTAGCGAGTTTGTTTTCCTTCTCACGCGATAAAAAAGTTGAAGGCAATAAAAGCAGTCCCCTCTGATGCGACAAGGAAATCCCATCCCCTGTATGAAAAGCAAAACGCCTTGGGCTTGCAAATGCATTAAATTTTATAACCGGCTGTTAATTTTAACTCTGTACTATCTACTGCTCTGCCCCATGAAACAGTAACTGTTGCTCTGATTTATTCTGTGACAAGGGCTCCTATTCAAGCTTTTTCATTATTATATTAATTATTAAAATAATAACGGACCGATTTTGTTTTCTATGATATTAAATACTAATTAGAAATATATATGAGTAATATCATTTTCGATGAGTTAAATTAAGTATTACTTATTTTATTGTTACCATTTTCTCATTACATCATCAGTTTTTAAAAAGAAATTAAAATCAATAAAAATGTGGGCAAGACTAAAGTCCATTAATCTGGTTGTAATCCAAAAGTTCAAAAACCTAATTAATTAAATTAAAAGTAATAGTAATTATAAAGTTAATAATGGAAATTATTAACTTAAATTATTAAAAAATTAAATTATTAATTTCAAGCTACACCACATTTATTAAATTAATAATGTACTTCGTATAATTTGATGTTTATGTTCACAAGGGGATGTGTTTGTTTCATGCATGTAACTTGAAAAACATTGAACTAATTTTGATAATAATTCGCTGTTATACTGAAATTATTCGCGTACTTCAAATTGCATAATACAAAATGACAAATGTCATAGTTCAAATTGATAATCGTGATAATGTTAAATTCTGGAAAATGACCACATGTAAAAGTAAAAGAAAATAGTTCTCGAACAAATAACGTAATCTCCTAAAATTCTTCTTTTTATAGAAATTGATATCCCAAATACCTTTTCTGTATTTTAATAAAAGTTTGCGCACAAATTAAAATTATTACTCATACGATATCAATAAATATACTGGAATTATGTTTTCAAATTTCAAAGTGGTGGTCTTGTAAATTCTCGGAGGACTAATATTCTGTATTATATATTATTTCTTTCAGTACAATTTTATATAATCAAGTTACGACGGGATTTTGAAGAAATTATTCGGCGCCTGGGTTTGTTTTTTTCAGTAAGAAAAAAATCTTACTTTGTTTTTCAGTTTTTAAATATAATTTTTTAAAACTGTTTTATCTCAGCAGTTAATATAACTATTTAATTCCATATATTTATTTTCGTCTTTTAATACTGGGTTTCAAAAACTGGACTAATGTAAAAAAATGTGATATTTTTAGGAAATATTTCGTTAAGAAGATTTTGTTTTTTAACATTAATGAGTTCAGTGGTCAAGGTGTGAAAGTAAAAATAAAAAAAAAATAAAGTAATACTTTTTTTAAAACTAAAATGAGATATTTAAGTAAAGAGAAAATTACATAACGATAAGAAGAAGATAAAGTCATTTAAAAGGTTGTTAACTGATTTTAGTAAATGTCGAATACCTTTTACAGAAGTTGTACTGTTTCTTGTCTTATTGATTAATGTGGTTGGTAATGGGTAGGCAGTATTTTAATTATATTTATTCTTTTAACATATTGATGTGCAAACTGTAATAGTCAGAAAGCCAGGTTTCTTTGTAGAAAAGTTTTTTTATCCAATCTTCCCCAATAAGCAAATATTATTTCCAATCTATCATCTTTTAAAATAAAATTTTTAAATTAGAAAACAGCATAAAGACACAATACTGTTAATAATTAGTCTTGTATGACTCGAACACCTCAATTGGAGGAAGATGTTATTCATGTTTTCAAATGCTTTTTGAATCCAGTCCCCCATTAGGGGAGTACGGATAATTTATTGTAAGCCACGCTAGTGTCTAGAGAAATCACCATGAGTAAATGTTGCATTCTCTTCTACCGATTGGTTATCGACCTTGATTAATCTGTGTGTTTTTTTTTTAAAGTTGTATTAACGCTTTTTTATTGGGTATAGTTTTTATTTATGAATGAAGCTAATTTCGCTATATCTACTACAGTGAACTTCCATGACAGTCATATCTTGTGTTATAAATAGTGTAACAGCTGTTAGAAATAGTGTTATTTGTAATTTTAAATGCTTTAAGTTTGAATATGTTAGTTGCTTAGCAACCAATAAATAAATAAATAAATAATGAGATAGATTAATACGGATATTGTTACAATTAAGTAAGCAGATGAATAATGTCGGAGCTTTGAGTTTGTTATAATGAAATAATTCAAGTTTGTGAATTTTATAATGAAGTTCTAATTATTTAATTACATCGATTTTTAATCACATTTTTAATTTATCACACAATATTTTTACCAGTTTTAACATCTAGACTGAAGAAATCCCCCATGTCATCAACAAAGGTTGTTCTCAACATCAGTTCATTATAAAAATGTAGGTTAAATATTAGTGACAACCTAATAGTTATTAAACCGTAGGGCAAAAACACCCCTCCTCCTCATCATAAATGTCACGTGACTCGATTTGGTAGGATTGATTTTCACCCTCCATATACGCAGCCATTTCTTCAAAAGGTCGAGTGCAGCGTGCAGTTTGCCCGAGGCAAGGTTGGGTTTACCTTGCCTCGGTACAGGCCTTATCACGGTCAAGACCTTACCTTATCAAGGGGCTAGCAGAAATCATCCCTTGGGAGATCGTAGATGTATCTAGCTATGGTCTACAACATCGTAGCTTTCCAAGCTGCTAGGACGGTATTTTTGCCCAAAATTGGAGTTAACAGTGGTATAGGAGGGTATAGACCAATTAGCCTCATTAATAATATGGGCAAAGTAGTGGAAAAATTGATAGCAGGCAGACTGCAAGAGGAACTTGATGAGATGAATTGTCTTCATCCCGAACAGTATGGCTTCCGTAAGGGATTTTCTACACTCAATGCAATAAACAGAGTGACGAACTGGGCTACAGAAACCAGAACAGGAACGTGGAGAACACGGAAACTACCCTTAATGATACAACTAGACATAAAGAATGCCTTTGGGTCAGTACCGTGGCCAGCAATTATCGACGCACTAAAAATGATGAATATTAGTGGCTACTTAATGAACCAAATTAACCAGTATCTTCATGAAAGGTATATAGAGGTAAAAACGGTAGAAGGCACGTCGACCTTTCAAATATTTGGAGGAGTTCCACAGGGGTCTGTACTCGGACCCCTCCTTTGGAATATATTCTACGACCAAGTTTTTAGGCTTCACTATCCTGAAGGAGTATTTGTGGTTGGTTACGCCGACGATATAGCCGTCTTGATAGAAGACAGAGATATAGCGAATCTTGAAAACAAAGCCAATCGGGCTTTGAGCTTGATAGACGAGTGGTTGGATAGGAACCAATTACAAATATCACCAGCTAAATCCAATTGTATATTATTCTCCGGCAGAAGAAGAATAAGGTACATCAATATAGAGATACGAGGAGAACGTATCATAGAAGTAAACAACGCTAAATATTTAGGAGTGATATTGGACAAAAGTTTCAAATTTGTGGCCCACGTGGAAATGATTTGCAAAAGGGTAGCCCCTTCTATAAAAGCATTGCGGAGTCTGTTTAGCAATCATAATGCACCTAGATTGGCGGTCAGGAGACTGAGAGCAGCAGCCACGACCTCTTCAATCCTGTACGCGGCCCCTTTATGGGGGAACGCAATGAACACGCAAAAGCACAAATCTAAGTTGAGAAGCGTACACAGGCTAGCACTATTACGGGTAGCAGCGGGTTATTTCACAGTATCTTATGATGCATTATGCGTATTGACTGAGGTGCCACCTATTGAATTGCAGGTCAAGGGACGTAAGTTGAGATCTGTAGGAATGTCAAGAAACGAAGTGGACTACTATAGTGAGTGACTGGCAAGACATATGGACTGGCTCGCAGGTTGGGGATTGGACCAGACGGTTAATTCCAAATACAGAAGACTGGATAGGTAAGAAACGAAGAAACCTAGATTTTTGTGTAACGCAAATGATGACCGGACATGGCTCATTTGGACAATACCTGAACAGAATCGGGAAAAGGTCAACACCACAGTGTGCGTATTGTCAAGAATTAGACAACGCAGAACATACGGTCTTCAGCTGTCGTAGATGGGAACGTAATAGGAACGAAATAACAGCAAATAATATAACACCAGAGAATTTGATTAGCTGGATGGTACTCAACGAGACAAGTCGGGATTGGTTTGTTAAGTTCGCAGGAGAGGTACTCAGAACAAAAGAAGAGGAAGCGAGAAGACAGGAGCTGTAACTACAGAGTAGGGAAGAGAGGACTCCCTCCTCGGAGGGCCCGTATGCCTAGGTATGCGGGTTCCGGTGATGGGGAGAGAACTCCTGGGGAGACAATGGGGAAAGACCGAGTCCTGGCCGGCGGTGTGGGTTCTGGGGGTGCTTCTGTGCTTTCTGGGACCCGCACCGCTGGTTTGAGGCGTGGCATCAAGACAGAAACTCAGTCCCCCGCGGAGGGGGTGAGGGACGGCATAGCCGGACCTTGTCTCCGAAGCGGCGGATTAGAGGCAGAAGCAAAAAGTAAAGATCCGAGACCGGGGAGGCTAACCTGCCGTGCCGGGCGTACAACCGGTGGGTGGGGGACGCCTCCTTAGAGTAAATGGACACGTCCCTGGGCCGCGTATACTTAAGTGGATGTCCGGCCCAGGGATATAGAAAAAAAAAAAAGGTTGGGTTTACCACGTACCGCGAAAATCAATGTGACGTCTGCGATGGACAGATCTCCTGTACTGGGAAGGTCTGCAGTGTATTCCAAATACAGAATCGGACCTAAACAGATCCTGCGGAAATCCTGATAAATTGTATATGCAGAGAGAAAATTCCTGGTTATATTTGTCCTGAGGAAACCGCCCATCTAGGTAACTATGTAACACAAGACGGGGATTGAAGTAGGCTTGACTTCAGTTTGAAAAGGAGACCGGAAAGCCAAACTTTTTCGAATGCTTGTTGAACTTCTAGGAAGCTGTCGTGCAGTATTTCTTCTTTCTACGCATCCACTGATCATACTAACGGTTCCGTGGATCTGCTTGATGGGTAAGTGACCACTTCTAAAGCCAAACTGGTAATCAAGGATGTTTAAGACTGGTCAAAATCTTTGATGGAACAGCCTTTCAAACATATTTGAAGGGAAAGGAAGCACTTTATAGGCCTGTACTAAGGCACGACAGTTATATCAAAGTTATACTTTCATATGTCATTTTTCTTTCTTTTCTCTACTTTGTGGGTTATATAATGCAATCCTGAAGACGGTAAAATAAAAAAATGTTACTAGTCATTAAATCAAATTCTAGGCCTTCTTCGAGCACTTCAATTTATCAATCGCTCGCGACACTTCGGTAACCATAACGGATCTCAATAGGAAGCGAATGAGAAGCAGGCTACCCAGAAACTCACAGCTCTCTTCAACAATATCTTCGGAATCTTGTAGTTTGACCATATAGCATAGGTGTGAAAAAAAACCAGTTCCATCTTTTGGCTGTCGCTGCAAGCCTATCCATTAGGCGTCCTTACAGTTGAGGACGGTACCGACGCTGTTTGAAACTCCTCGTACCCCTCCACAACGAATTTTTGCCTCTACCCAGGGCGATTACCCTTCGATAATCTCTAAATGTTTAATTTCTGACTGTGCTGAACAACCTCTTAAATTTGCGGGTAGACATGTTAAGGTCAGATTTGCCCTCAGGATTCCTGTAGTACTGCCACCTCTGCCGATTTCTACTTTTTCCTCAATGAGTTCCATCACTCCCTAGGGTAATTCCTTCCTTTTTTGCCTTCGTCCATCTCCTCCGGCTGCCTCCCGCATGGTAGATGTCAATCGAAAGGTTGCATCATCGATTCCATCTGCACATTTAAAGGGACTCCCACTGGTATTCTCTCCTCAATCTAGGACCGGTAAGAATCCCAGTCAGTCGTACTGTTTTGCGCGAGAGAGGAGGTCTGGACAATATTATCATCCCTGATGCGGACACGGTAAGGAACCTTGGGTTATTTCAAGATCGTTTATTGACCTGGAAGGATCGCGATCATGTCAGCGAGAAGAACAATAAACTTGCACGTATATACTGGCTCCTTGGTAGACGGTCTCATTTGTCCTTGAAAAATAGATTGTTATTGTATAAGGTTTTCCTGAAACTAATATGGAAATGTGGTGCACCAGTATGGGGAACTACGTTTAATAATAACGTTGAAATCATCCAATCGTTTCAAATCAAGGTGCCCAGGATGGTATCATGGGCTCCTTTGTTTGCTAGGAACGATGATGTGCGGGTATCTTGGAGTGCCATGTGTTCGTGAGGAGATACGGATGAGATGAGTAGACCAGTAGGGAATACATATCTAAGCTCTTCAAGCATGGAATCATCTGGCGCTAAATCTACTTGACAGTGGTGAAGAAGTAAGACGATTGAGGAGGCTACATATACTGGAACTCGTTGATTTTTGAGGGAGGGGTGATCACTGATTGCATGACCCGTGGGATAGTAGAGTCGTTATTATGTCAAAGATAGTTTAAACTTAAGGGATCTATACTGGAATTCAACATATGTTGAGGCTGGTAGTCGGCTCTGATTCTCTGCTGAGAATTCGTAGTTTTTATTTTATTGTGTCTCTGTTTTTTTAATCTGTTTCTATCTGACTTTAATATCTGTAACTTTACTTAGATGACTTTAATTTTTTGAATTTATTATTTATCTGACTTTAATACTTGTTATGATATTTTTGTTAATTAATTACTTCCTTTGTGTTATGTGAAGTGTTGTATATTATTAATACTGTATTTAAGATGAGCTATTTCTGGATGGTCTCCTGACAAGTTACTTTTGGCCAAAAATTTTACTTAAGATCATAATCCTTTTGGTAACAAAAAAAACAAAAAAAAAAAAAACAATGAAACTTGTGTTATTTTTGTACGAAATCATTTTTTTATTGTTATTATTTACTGTTGTCAGTTACAAATTACGAATAATTAGGTGAAGGTTTTGAAATGAATTTAACAAAGTTTGTTAATTTAAAAAAAAAGTCGTTTAAAACTTTTCATTTTATCTTAAGTTGTAAATTTTTTTATTTGTTCAAAATTCCTTGTGAACAAAAAACTTTGTTTTTAGAATTTACTTGTTTTACTTCTAATTTTTTAATCGTCTTGTTAACTTTTTATAAAATTTTGGGAAATCTAAAGTAAAAAGAAAAAATATTGCAACAGGTACTTACATCGATTTTTAAGAAATAAAACTTACGTATTTAATCTATGGAAAAATAAATTTACTAGAGGAAATAAAACTTGCATAAGACTATTTTTTTACCCCCAAAAATCAATTATCGAATATTATAAAAAGTAGATTTATAAATTCTAGAGAATATAGATCTTTGATTTATATTTCATAGCTTCTTTTTTTTATGGAAGTCGTATTTATCGTATTGTTCAGAATAAAATGCTCAGTAGTTATAGTTGTTTTCCAAACCCTTGTTTATATAGGTATGTATTTTTAAAATTTTGAACAATCACTTTCAAGATCTTTGCTTTATAGTTTTGAAACATTTGAATTTACAAAAGCTGGCAATTCCAACGTTCTGTAGAAATAAAGATAACCCTTCTCTGGGAGAAAAGAAAAAAATATCATTATTCATATAACCATCGATATTATTTTTTTATTTTCTTATCACAAGAAAAATAGTAATAAAAAAGATTGTTTTAAGGAATTAAAAGTAATGAAAATTACCACAGATTCTGTGATATAATTTTGATTCTTAACAAAATATTAACAAATTCATGCAAGGTATTATATAAATAATTTCATACAAAGTATCATAATGTACACGACAAGTAACAATATTTTAGTCTCTTTGAACAAGTTAATCCTTTTAATTATTAAAACTTTATTCTTTACCCCACATGATGAGAGTTTTTACTTGTTTACACTTTGATACTAACGTCTTTAAAGGACATTAAAAAAATTATCAAATCGATAGTTTAAAACCGTCAGAAGTTAGAAAAAATGTATACGAATATAATTTCTATATTCTAGGAAGGGTGCCTTCCTAGAAACCTTTTGATGAGAGTTGAACACACACACACACACACACACACACACACACACACACACACAGCATTTTGTAACGGAAATGTTTTTACGAAAATGTTTGGTATCCGTGGATCTCAGAACGTTAAGAAATAAAATATTATTGATCACTTTTTAATTTTTTGCTCTTCAACACAAAACTCTATTTACTAGCTTTGAGATAGTTTCCAATACTGTAAAATAAATTATTTTGGAAAAAACTGGTATTATTCACCAATACTTGTGTATGAATCAATTTTTTATTTAACTGGTAAACAAACAGACTCTCTAGTAAATTAACATGTCAGTTTAATTCCACCAGATTTGTTTGCGACTTCAATATGTTCTAAGTAAAGTTAATTTTTTTAAATATGTAATCTATTTGATTTTTTTTATAGGAATCTGTTCTATTTACGCGGCGCAAGATCAATTTCCTCGTAATATACCGTTTTCCGATCTATAAGTGGTAGCTGTCGGAAACATTATTAATCCTGAAGTTATTTTTAATATAAACTTTTATTTTATTTATTTTTCTTAGTATTTTTATAAACGTATTTTTATACTCGTTGATAGGTGTAGCCTTGAGTAATGGAAATTTTTATATATTCATTATTACGTCAAGGATCTTAAACCACTGGTTAAAATAGATTAATCTAATTGATTTAACAATATGAAAAACATTTTGATATTTTCTCTTATGGCATATCTAATTTTAAATATTTAAAAATATTAAAAATGAAAATGCAAGGTTCGATACAAAATGTGATGTGGAACTAAACATCATGATAAATTTTATGTGTTCGTATGACTTCAGTTAATCTTAAAAATCGATTTCAAGATCGTGATTGTGCCTAAAAGTATAAAAGTTTGCCTATACGTTATTCTGTACATATCAAAATGAATAAAAATATAAATCTGAAGGTTTAGAGAAAAATTTTAAATTTATTATAAATTTAAAAGTAGACTTTATTATAATTACTAAAATACATACATGTATAATGAACTAAAAACATTTTCTCAAACTATAACTCATGTAATTTACTCAGATTATAGAGATGACATTAAAAAATGCAATATTTTTGAAAAGAAAAATAATAAAAATATGAATGTTATATGAGAAGGTTGATTATAGTCGAAAGAGAATAGAGCGCGTTTTCTTCTGCTGTAATAAAATTAAAAGTTTTAATTATAAGGAACTAGTGTAGTTATAACCGTAGTAGTATGTACAGTGATTCCACTGTTTTTGTTACGTTTTTATATTTTATACTTCGACAATGAACTTATGGTGTAAAAGGCTATTTTATTTTCCATATTCTTACTTTAAATAGAATGTATTTTAAATAGAATGCCTCTTAAGTAGCATACGTTTGGGTCAATAACAGCAAAGTTACTTTTTATAATATTTTATTACTGTGAATATTCTGCAGTATGCATTTCAAAAAACCACTAATTCATTATTTTTAAATCTTGGTTTTTTGTCTTGGTTCGCATTAAAAGAATTATAATACGTCGAATAAGTAGTCGACTAGTATTATATTTTTTTCATAATTTATATTCCTATCTCCCTAAGTTGCTGTTTTACTCTCTAGACAGGCAAGTTGTAAATTTATGTATTTCTCTGGGTTGTGTTAAATTCAACTAAACATGCTTTAACCTAGTGTTAAATCATGTTAACATCAGATGTGGTGTTATGTGATACGGTACAACGTACTGGTGGTGCTTCGACATGTCCTTTCCGTGGGACAACACCACGTATACAAACGTCATCTTTGATTCTGCACGTTCTAGAGCGTTACATTAGAGATTGAAAATATCATTTCTATACGCAGTATTGTAAACGATAATGTTTCCCAAATCGATAAAACTTTTAATCTTGTATTAATTTAAGCTTATAACTAAATTTTATTATGTTTGCCGATGCTTTCAGTTTTGGTGATCTCTTTACACTCCCTACTAATTTAGCTCACCGGGCTGGTCTAGTGGTTAACTAGACCACGAGCCCGTCGTCATAAATCAGTTGTTTAACAGCTGATTTTTTAAGTCGAAGGTTATTAAGTTCAAATCCTAAAACGGATTTCAATACAAGACAGTAGATACCGGTGTACTTTGGGTGGATAGGGTTCAATTAACTAACCACATGTCACCGGAATGTCGGTCTGAGTCTATATACAAGACTACACCACGTTTACAAATCATCCTCATCTCATTGCGCCTTGACAGGGGATTGCCTATTGTTCTCTAGTTGAACGGATTGCAACGCACATATTGGGAAAGTGAAATAAAATAAATATCTTAATTATTACAAAAATCTGGTTTCATCGTAGTTGAATGTTTTATCTTATGAATTTTTTGCATCCCATTTTTTCCTTTTTAATCACTTTACTAGTTCTTATTGTTGTTTCTTGTACGCGACTGTTTTGATGGCTTTTCTTATGCGTACATTCATGATTTAAAAAAAATATGAACAGCAGCGGTAGACTTGATTTCGAGTATACTAGATGGCACCCTTCCAGATTGTGTATTAATAAACAATAATCTAACTTGAGGTTACATTTTTGAACTAGAGAGTGATGTTTAATACTCTTTTTTGGTTGGATTTACGAATGTGACCAATGAAATATTTCTCAAACTTGTTACTTGTTATTATTGTAAAATAAATAAGTTACGGTTTAAACAAGTTTGAGGGTGTCTTACTTAAAGATTAGTACGAAAAATTTTATTTTTCTTCGAATTGAATTAAATAGATTATTTAAATCATTGTTATTTGTATTTATTGCCTCTTCGGTTTTCCATTTTATTTCAAAATTTGTTTTTATAAATTCACACTTTTAACATGTACGTTTGTTCACGAATAGATATCCTTTTAATTCTTATAATAATAAAAGGACGGGAAAAATATAATAAAACATTGTGCAACAAATCTTACTTTTATTTAATTGTTAAAGATAAATTGTCAAGACAAATTAAAATAGCATTGGATAGTTGTCTAAAGAGTAAGATTAACGGAATTCTAGGATTGTAGTATGGCTTTAGTCGACTTGGATTATCAATTCACAAATGAGAAAAGAGAGACTGGTAGGAGGAAACAAAGCTACAAAACACGATATCTTATGGGGGAGTCTCAGACGTGGCGGAATACGGGATTATAGGGATCCTGTTGATCCCCCATCAGCCGGGATCACATCGGCTGCTACTACTTCTCCCCTCCTGTAAACCGAACCCTGTCTATCCTTCCCCTATCCTTTCCAAATGGTGATTCCATGTCCACTGACACACTCGTCCTCTAATATTATACAATATTAAATCCTAATAATAAAAGCACATACGAATTTGAGCAGTGAGCTTTTTTAACGCATTTTTTACAGCACATGTACTTTTATTTATATAAAATGAAAATTTAAATAACTATTTATTGTGTGTTTATCAGTAAAAAATTTGTTTGAACGTACCCAAGCTCACGCAAACGCATACGTAAGAGGGAGTCTGATAAATATGATTACAACAGTCGTAAATTTATATGATTTATAAACGTTGTATTTGAAACATTTAATACGAGTTAAACATTACAAATTACGTACAATATTACGAATTTTTTTTTAACCTCCGGGTCCACAGTTAAGTATTACTTTAGAGGATGAGATGAATGATTTATAGCGTGTGTGAAAATGCCATGCCTGACCGGGATTCGAACCCGGGACCTTCAGGTGGAAGGCCGAGACGCTACCACTCACGCCACAATATTACGAATTGTTTGTCTATAATGGTTGAAAATATGATACTCTTTCTGATTTTGTTTTAAATTAAATTTATATATCTAAATACGAAATGTCCGAACAAAAATGTATAGAAATTCAGAGCTAAGTGATACATACAAACAGCAGAGTTTTTTTAGCGTAAACGTTCTTCGGGTATTGTCCATTCAAATTTATGAAAACCTTTCTTATTTCGTAGATTTTAATAATTTCGCTTCCTACAAACATAATTTTACTTATCTTTATTTATTATTTTTTATATATCTTTAATTCATTTTCTTAAATACTGTGTAGTGTTTATCATGTATTCCTATTATAAATTTTTAGTAAAAACTTAAAAATGAACAATTCATTGAGAATGTACAGTACATTATATAATTGTCTTTTTATTTTGTATTTTTAACTTGGTTATGATGGTAATATGTACATTTTATTAATTTTCATAAACTAAAAAATTATAATTAGGTTTTGTTATATGATTTACACAAAGCTACAAACACATGTGTGGGTATAATTTAGCACACCAGTCTGCCTAGTCATGAGTAGGATTACTGACTTAAAACCGGAATTTTACCTAATCTTCAGTGTCCTAAACACTTTATAATAAAAATATTTAATGCGTTATATAGACATGGAATATCAGCTATCGAACTCCATCTAGCGGGAGATTTTCTCATGTTAAGTGCCCTAAACAGTATCGGAAGGGGAAGCTTATGTGGGAAGGCTTTGAAAAAAATCCCAAAACACATGCAATATATAAAAACTATTTCTAGTTCTCTCCTCGATTGGTGAAAAAATAACATTTTCGAATGTTCTTGAAAGCTAAAATTTTGCACCTTTACCCAAGTACAAGCTACAATTACAAGTTCAATGTAAAATAGTACTGTTTGTGCTGGTAGTAATACAAGAAGTAGAAAAATAAAGGTTTTATTCAGAAGTTCTGTGAAAAGGATTTTTTAAAATCTTTTGTACTTCCGGTTGAAATCTATTTAATATCTGAGTGAAGATGCTTTTTACTGTCGTATTTTAATTTCCCAGTGATTAAGTCATCTTACTGATTTGATAACATTTTCATTCTTCCTATTCTGAGCTAATCTTTGTGTAATAATTTTGACTATTTTCAGCTTTCTTAATTTGGTTTTTCTTATTGTAATCTTTATACTGTTATACAGTTGTTTTTATCCTGTACATTTACTTTTTTACTAAAATACGCAAGGTGTTCCAACAACCTTGTAGTTTTTATAAGATTCTACAACAAACCTGTTTCGTCTTTTACTCTTCTCATTTCGAAATTTAACCGTGTAAAATTTTCTTGTAAAATAATTTTTTAAATGCCTCTTCAAGTTACTGGCTTTCTTGTTGTCCATATTTGTTGTAAACAAATTTTGTATCTGTGTAAAAGTTTTTCTGGCATTTGCTTTTCTGATTTGTAATGACTTTTTTTGTCAATATTTGTACTTTACCTACCTAAATAATAAAATTCCATTCCACTTTGTATTATATTCTATTTATTTTTTTTAAGAATTCATTATACACATTCATCACCTATCATTATCTTTATTTTTAAAAAATGAAATTACATTAGTATTTAAAGTTGATTCTTTTATTGAATTTGTTTGAATTTCGCCCATAGCAATGAATTTGAACATTCATTACTGTTCCGTACATATTTCTAGTTTTGGAAAAAAAGGAAAGGAAAAACAGTATTATAATCCAATTTTAGTAAGCTATGGTAATATATATAGTAGGATACGATTTTTTTTTTGAGTGTTATTTATGTTTCATAAAATATTTAAAATTGAATTATATATTTGTATGAATTGTGTAGTTGCTACTTACTTGTTCTCTATTGTAACTTTTAATTAGAATACTGTTTCCATACTCGTTCCAGTACAATAATGTTTATAGTTCCATTTAATACAATTTTTCCTGGTAGAATAATTAAGCTCCCTATAAATCTGTGACGATTTTATCTTAAATTTAATGAGAAAAGGACGACGACATGTTAAGGCAGCAGAATTAATAAGTGATTACGTAGGAATTATAAATAATAATAATAAAAATATTTGAAAATACAAATATTCGTGGTAATGGTTTGATCAAACTAGAGATGATTTATTTGTCGATCAGTCATTTGGCTGCGGTTTGATGTCCTTGTCCAATTTATTTATAATCTCTTAATCTCAATTAACTGTACTCTACCCTCGGGTACAAGTTATTTGCCTAGTGGGTTTTAATCTTATCTTTCCTCATAATTTTTCATTCCTTATATTTTACGAACGAATCTTGAGTCTTAAAATTTTTTCTTCTTTTAAAAAGAATTTTCCACAGGCTTATTTTCCTTAAATTAAACGTAGAACCTCTTAATTTCATATGTTGCCTTTCCAACTAAACATTGAATTCTTCTTTAGGACATTTTGAAAACCTATACTCTTTACTTTTTTAAATGCCAGTGTATCGGCACTTTACCTCTACGGTTCACTTTGTAGTTTTGTGAATAAGTTAAGTTGTTCCTTTAGGAATTCTTAGATCATCTAAGAGTACCTACTCTTAGATGGCTTTTTTACTCTCTGTAAAGGATATGCTTTATTTCTTCAGTGCATAAATAGTCAATCAATAAATAATATGCTACTCCTATTCTTTGTAAAAATACACCTGTCTTCAAAGGTATTTCTGGAGTGATAGTATCCGTTAATTGGAGACAGCCTTGAAATATTATCTCGATGGGGGATTTTCGTCTTGTCTTTTGGTTCCACGCAAGTACGTTTTAAATCCTCTTACAAACTTCTTTTTCTAGTTCTGATAAACTTTTCACCGTTTTCATCCTTTCTAAAATACAAATTTGTCTTATTGAGTTTTCATAAGTAATACTTAAATGTATATTCCATAGAGAATTTCAAAATTTATATTTCATAACAATAATTTTAATTTGTGCAAAAGTTCTCATTATTCATTCCAGCCTGCTTTTTATATTTACTTTTACTAATTTTAATATCAAAATAACAAAATTACACCTGTTATTACTTTCCTTAATCTTTGTGTTTATATCCTGCTAGATTAAATAGTGTTTTTCTAGATTAATTTTTCTTGAGGTGGTGGAGGGGGCGACCCGGAGGTCCAGACATACGAGGAAGATTACCTTGAATGTCGCCAACGTCTTCAACGCGGTGAGATGGGAAGCCATTTTGCGGCAGTTAGAGGGAAGAGGTATTTCGCCGTATGTGCTGAGGATGGTACAACAGTACCTCAAAGGAACTGAGAATTATGTTTGAAGAAAAGGAGGAGGTCGTTGTACCCATGCAGCGTGGAGTGTCACAGGGATCAATCCTGGGCTCCATTCTGAGGAACGTGTTGTATGATGACCTCCTTCGGAAGGCGTGGCCGCCTGAAGTGGAGTTGGTGGCATACACCGATGATTTGTCGGTGGTGGTGACGGCAAAGGAACTGCATAAGGTGGCGAGGATTGCAACAGGGACGGTTGAAAAAATTAAGACCTTGCTTCAGGAGCAAGGACTACAACTGGCAACTAAGAATACAGAAATCGCATCGATGACAGGAAGACGGCGTACACCCCCATTTTGTATCAAAGTGGATGGGGGCGAGATTGCCCCGAAGGATGGGTTCAAGTACCTGGGAGTGGGGCTCAACAGGTCGATGGGCTTTGCCTTCCATTTGCAGCAGGTGGCCGTGATGGCGAAGGGAATGTCCTCAATACTGATGGTGCTGATGGCCAATGTCGGGGATCCCAGGGCATCTAAACGCAGGATGTTAGCGTCTACGGTGGTGTTCGCCATATTGTTTGCGGTGCCGGTTTGGTGGGTAGCCTTCAGAATAGGGAGAAACATTTTCGTGTGTCCCAGGCGGAAGGAAGAATTGCCATCTGATGGTTTGGATTCATCGGGGGGAGCATTGCAGTTGATGCTCTCGTCTGGTGAGGGTTGGATCATGTGTGCTCAGTGATTCAGAAGAGTGCTTCACCAGAAGCTATTGGAGGAAGAATGTGAGGAGGACAGCGAGGATGTCGGTTTCGGTTGGTTGAGGGCGGCGTTGAGCGTCAGCCTTCGGGGACGGGTGGCGGTGGTACCTCGGCATTGTCGTCACTAATGGCTCCCGCGGGACGCGTTTTTGCCGTCTGAGGCCGGCATAGCTGTGCCGGGTTAAGAAGAATCCACGTGTATAGTGTATATATATTGAATTGTAAATGTGGTGTGTAAATATTTTTATGAATGTGAGGTGTGCCTGTGATGCACGTGGTGCTGAGGTTGTGTCTTTACGTCAGTACCAGCACCACGTTGCGTGAGGGAGTGGTTCTTTAGTGGGTCCCACTGCAGTAGGCGGTGAACGCCACACACCCAGTGTTTACGGGCTACTGGGCGTTTGGCTTAGGCAAATTTTCCCACTTCCGATGTAAAAAAAAAATTAACTTTTCTAAATTCATTTTTCTTCTGTAACGGCAATTTAATACCCATTTTATTTTTTTTTGTACAGGCAATCGTATCTGGAAGAAAAATATCTAAAAACAGTTAAAATATCCTACATTTATTTGAAATTATGCTTATATTAATATCCAGATAATTCATATTTTGGAGTGAGTTTCTTGTCTGTGACATATCTAAACAAGGAATATTTAAGAAAAAATTATAGATAATTTGCAATATTATCTAATCTTTAATAAATATCCAATTTAGAAAACAGTTCCTATAAAAGTTAAGGCGTTTTTAATAGTATTTTTTAAATGTTTACCGACAAATTTTCGAACAAATTATGGGTGCCTGGAAATAATATTATAAAGAGATATTGAGAACGTGGAATCAAGTAAGGACATTATCAATAAATGTCATTTAGGAGTTTAAACGGTTAAAAATTTATAATTAATCATTTAATTTTTTATTTTTGTAATCTATCAGTTAGAAAATTTACTTTTTTTTTATATATGTAAATATACTTTTTCTAATCGAAAAGAACATGTAAGTTCTAAATAGTATTTCTTTTGGTCGAATATTTAACTGAATATATTTCAAATAGAATACGAAATTTCCTACTATTCCGCGAATTCGAGAGTAGATTAGTAGGAAGAGTTTAGATATAATTATATGGGATATCAATGTACGGTGTGATTTCAATTACGAAGAGTCCAAGTACAATCATAATGGTTGAAGTTAGTATGGAACGAGTAGAACCTTTGTAGAACGGAACACGATCGGTATGCAGGCATTATATGGGTATTATCAACCGATGAGGCTAGACAAAGAGAAAGTCAGGGAGAGAGAATGATTGAAAGGGAAAACGATAAAGTGAAGTGAGCGAAAGAGCGAACGATAGTTAGAGGGGGTTGGAGAGGATGAACAACGATCCATCCCTTTGTTTGAAACAACCTCCTTGGATCTTGATTATTATTCTCTTTGTAGTCGCAAATGAAAATACTGTATATAGAATAGGAAGAGAAAAAAAACATGTTTCAGTAATATTTTAATACAGTCGAGAAACAAAACTTAGTTTATATGTAGGCTGCATTATGGTTCGATATCGTTTTTCTCTTTGTTATTATTTTCATGTATAATAAATTGAAAATCTTGCAATTACTTTGAACGAAAAATACGAAACCGTAAATTATAATATTTTAATATACGAATAATTTAATAAATATCTATATTCACATATAATGGTTTATAAAAAAATATTAATCGAAAAAGTATACTGTTTGTGTTTTTGCTCAATTATAAAACTCGTCATAAAGACTGACATCAAGTACCGTTTTGTTAATTTTTGGTGATCATGTTTAGTTAGTTAATATTATTATTTCTATTGCTCATCCCGTCTTAAAATTACAACATTTATGTGGAATATGTGCTTATTGTATATCCTTTACGTGTTGATTTTTTAAAACATTTCTGCAATGTTTTTATTTCACCAGTAGGGAAATTGCACTTTACCTAATTTTACATTTCCAGAATTATTGAAATATATTAAGTACACACCAGTTAACATATGAAGATACGAAATACATAATTTATCCTATTTGTTAAATAAAATTATTAAATAAATTAATTTCCGGCGTTAATCTGCATGGTAGTTTTAAAAAATCTAGATAACAGTGATTTTATGTTAAAATGTATTTAATATTATTTTCTCAAAATTCAATATTTCATTAAGATACATACGTCTGTACCAATTAATCTCAAAATAATAATTTAAAAAAAAAACACCACACATAGTAATAGAAGCAAATCTAATAAACTACCAATAGTTAACTTTCGCGAAATCCCGCATAATCAGTTGTAACAATTAAATGAAAAAATCTGATGTGGATACCGTATGACTTCCTTGTACGCCTATTAAATTACACATACACATTCTTCGCTGCACTTCATTTAAACTTACTTCATTTGAGAGAGAAACGATCCTCCAACTCTTTAATAAAGTGGACAGTTACACAATTGCTAAAATATTAGTTTTTATTAACATCAAATATTTATACAATTATTAATTCGACAATCTTACATGAAATAATAGGATAGAGTAAAAGTCCCTTTATTACTCTTTAAACAAATGTAAGTCTCTATTTAATACTATGTTTTTTAAATTATTACGATGTAATCATTAATAAAATGAAAACAAAAACGATGAAAAAATTTGTGAAACAAATTTTGTGAAACAAAATTTGATGTGGACACCACATGACTTACTTATACGCCTATTAAATTACATGTACATATTTTTTTAAAATGAAAAGTACGTAAAATTTTATTTCATTAATAACTTCATATTTTTTAATACTTTTTTTTTATTGTTATTATTTAATTATTATTTATTGTTAGATATTTTTACAATCAGAGGTTAATAATTATTAATAAATCTATATATATAAATTAAAAAAAAAAGGGAGATGAAGTCTGATTCGAACCGATTTGCCTTCCCCTTATAAGATCCAAATATTTCATTAATTAAAATTTCGTTTGGCTATAACTCTTGAAAATAAGTATGAACCGATGAAAATAAGTATCACTTATGATAGATCGTTAAAAAGCTCTCAATGAGTGCTTATTACTTACTACAGTTAAGAAAAAGTTCAAAATTAAAATTTTTTTATTTTGGGCTTTTTGGACACTTTCGGTTCAGTAGGTTGCAATCAAAAGGGGATGTGCAGAACTAGATGTTACCATAATCCTAAATCCAAAATTTCAACATCCTACGGTTAATACGGTTAACGGTTAATACATCCTACGGTTGAGTTTTGCGAGATACATACGTACATACGTACTACGTATATACATACATATGTACGTACAGACGTCACGCCGAAATTAGTCAAAATAGATTTAGGGATGGTCAAAATGGATATTTCCGTTGAAATCTGGAAACCGAAATCTTTCGCGATCACAATACTTCGTACAAGGAAGTAAAAACCTTAATCCAGAAGATATTCTACAAGTTGAGGTAGGCTGTAATAATATCTCCAGTACAATGCATATCTTAGAATTAGAAGAACTACATTAAGCACAAAATCTTCATTTTGAAAATTATGATGAATTCATCGATATATCACAAAAGGAAAAAAAACTGAAAATTGTTACATTTAGGAATTAGCTAACGGGATGAATAATTTTTCCCTTCTTTGGCGAATAGACTTCTTTATTTGTAATGCCTAACACCACAACAATAAAAAAAATTATATATATAGCCAAATCGATTGTAATTGAGCAGAATGAAATAAAAGATAAATTCTTTTTAAGAAGATGGATGATTACTTGCAAAAATAAAGTTTATTATTTTCCCCCCTACAACTAGAAGTAAAAATAATAATCATGTATATATAAAAGAAAATGCTTTATATGATGATAATGGACGGACATAGTTACAGTTAGTTATACGTTGTTGGGTAGAAACTTAACCCTTATGGGATTTCCAAAAGGAATATTCCTACAATTCGAAACAAATATTCTTTCTAAGGAATATTCTTTAAGTTAAAGTAAAACGCATGAAGAACACAAAAATGAAAAGAATAGATGGACTTCAGTTTATTTGAGGTTTGCGGGAAGTTTGCAAAGCACCGATGATCAAATGAAATTTAGAACAAAAATTGATTTTTGGCAGTTTTAAGGTAAAAACCAAATTTACATTTTTTCTTTAAGATTTACATCTCTTCTTGAAGACTAACATACCTTACATTACATTAATGCACATTTTGCCAGAAAATAAAGAAAATTAATTTCAATGAATAACTTATCAGACCCAGACTTTTCGTTTTTTCCCCGCTAGTGACATTGATGTCGAATAAAAAGTTAAATAAAAGTAAAAACCCAAAAATTGAAAACATTTTAAAACTATAATCTGGTACAGATGAAGTTATTGCCATTTCCATTCTAGAGAATTTCTCTCCTAGAAAGTATGTGCTATTTTTATATTTTCTCAAAATAAATATTTTATCTACTCTTTCAGTACAAGACTGTGTTACTAGGTAGAAATAATACGTACTAGCATAATCTAACAATACTGAAATAAAAAGTAAAACATTAAAGTTTCTGTAGATGAATTTTTATTAACATGCTGCTTGTTAATAAACGTTTTATTAAGTGTTTTTACTTTTTTTTTTTTTTTTTTTGTAAAAGTATGTAATATTAAATTAAATTTTTATTATTTTTGGTGCTAGTTTTTCAAGACGTGGAAATTGTAAAGTAAGAAGAGTTACACTAAAGTAAAGTAAAGTAAGAGTAATTACACTCACACACGCGCGCGCGTCCACACACACCGAAAACATCAAATACCTTCAATAAAACATATTTTATCTCAATAGATAATCCTATTAAAGTAAAGAAAAAAAGAAAAAGTTAGGAAACATTCTTTTTGTTTAATTTTTTAATTTTAATATTAAAAGCTATTCCATTTTCTATAAACAAAAATAATTCTAGTAGATTATGGGGCGGTGGGCTTGCAATCTTACCTTGAATAATCGATTTTATAGTGTTGTAAATTTTTGAGTTGTTTCTATTGTAATTAAATTGACAAAGTATAATAGACAAAGGCTGCTGTTAGTGTAGGTTATTTTCGACTAACAGAAGCTACAGTATAAAAAAGTCGGAGTTGGGATTCAGTGCACGTATGTGTTAAAGTACTTAGTTTATCTAGAACAGCGCTGTAAATAGATTGTTTTTTAAATTGACATCTCATTTAAAATTTATTAAAAAAGTAAATTTCATTTTTTAAATCCAAACAAAAATCTAACTGCTCGCGCGCAAAACTCTTATATAACTTGTCATATATTTATAGTTGGACAGAACAGGCTTTGCTCGATTAGTATTTTTTCCATCATCATTTAGGCTCATTCCAGAAGGTGAACTCATTCCGCTTGCAACTCGGAGGGAGATCCAAAACATTTTTCTAGGATGTAAAGCACATTTCTCAACGACTATTTTCTAATGATAAATTTAACTACATGCTGGGTTTGTTCTCAAGATATTAGTGACCAGAAATGGAATTCAGTCACCCAAAGGAAAACCTCAATTCCCAATTCCGGATTTGAGCAGCAGGTGAATATATCAACTGTACTATAATCCAATCACCTAGGCCTGTAAGTTTAAAATAGCTCCGCGCTAGAGGTATAATTCACCTAGTCTCATAATTTACGAGTGTAAGGATATGATGTATCTCACTGTAGATATCACGTCACATTTCTTATGAAATCCCAATAAAAGTAAGAGAATAAAAAACGTGAGAGTAAGATTTACTGAGGTCTTGTAACTCAACAAAATGTTTTTTATGCAGTAAATTCTTTAAAAGTATATAACTGAAATCGACGCTGAAATTTTTCTGCTTTGATTGAAGAAAGATTAGGGAGATTTAGAGAAGATGGATGATTACCTGCGACAATAGAGCTTATTATTTTCCCCCTAAAACTGGGAGTAAAAATAATAATCAGGGATATATAAAAGAAAATTCTTTATATGATGATAATGGACTTAGTTACAAAAGCGATGGCCGAGGGGAAATGCTTTTCTAAATTAAATATTGCTTGCTTGCTGTCTGATCTTTCGTGATGATGGATTAAAAACGTAGCCAACACCTCGGTATATTATGTATTCGGAATGGAAACTTTATTTATTTTTATTAAAAATTTTTTTGTGAATTTTTTGGTAGTTTCTATCTTTCTCTATCTTTTTCTTCTTTAATCTTTTAACTCACCTTTTCAGTCCCTTTATGGCGTTTTGCTCATCTTCAATCTCACTCTACATCATGCCTTTGAAGCTCTTTCTGCTTTATTTTATCTTAATTAAATTCATTCTACGATCATTTATTTATTTTTTTTTATACCGCGCACATTTTAGGAATATGAAATATAATAATTGTAAATGTATAATTTTGTGAATGTGGGATTTAATTTAATCTTACCCAGAAATATTCCAAAAATAATGCCACTATTTCTTCCATTCAGGAACTAATCATGTGAATTCATGCATGATTAAAAGAAACAGCCTGAGCTGCTACATTTACATAATAGAACCCCTAATATACGATTTTGTTAAAAGGTTTTGATTTTGTGTACTTATGATTTTAGATCTTTTTTTTTCAGAATTCTTCGTACGATTTTGATAACATTTTTTATACATGTTATTACGTGTATAACGCCTAAATATATTTTTAGCACCCCAATAAAAAAACAAAAATTGAATTAACAGTTATTGTTATCGATATATGTCCAGTTTCTACTTTAACAACCAATTAAAAAAAAAAAAATCAAAAGAAATAACAAAAACTTGCACCTAGTGTAGCTCACCCTTTTTCTCTCTTACACTTACATACACGCGCGCGCGTCCACACACACCGAAAACATCAAATACCTTCAATAAAACATTTTTTATCTCAAGAGATAATCTGTGTACCAATGAACTGATTTGAAAAATACACTCACTGTAAAGTTAACTTTTTTCTTCCTGAGATACGCAAATACGTAGTAATACATCTCCCACTAACAATAATAATAATAATATCAATTTATAATTTATATATATATATATATATATATATTTTATAGCGATTATTCGGTTTGGATATTGAATCTTTAGTTTCTTTACTACTACTCTGAAAAGTTCAGTGGTGGATTTGGGGAAACACATACAGAAACTCGTACTTTAATTCTTTAGCCAGAATATTCTTCTTCTTTGAGGTCCTGTTTTTTCCCCAACTACCATTCCCTGCAATATGATTATAGAAGACGATATCTTCTTTCGTTATACATGATATGTACTTATTCTTGAATTTTTCTACATTCTATGGTATTTAATACATTGCCTACTTATTCATTTTATTCAAGATCAAGTGAATTACATTATCTGTAGTTCTTTCTGTGGGGACTCTTTCAGGATGTTGCCATAGAATCACATCTCAAAGCCTACTCGTTTTTTTATTTGTGTCTGTGTGTGTGTTTTATATATGTAGAAAGAGAAATAATTTTGGGAAAACTTTATCATAAATTCACCAAACTGGAATCTGATTTTTCCCACCAGTTGGTGATTCTTCCCTACCATTGGGAAAGATGTCATTCATTATCGGATTAGTAAGGATGTGAATTTTTGTAACTATCCTGGGACCATTTTTACAAAATTATTACATTCGATAAACGTTTTCTAAATACATTTTTCCGCTTTTGGAGTGGCCGGTAAAAAATTCAATACGTCTTAAAGTTCATTTTTTTTATCCTTTCAGGTTGCATATTTGCAAAAATTCGATTGAAAAATTTATACGAAATAAAATTAAAAAAAATTTATTTAGGGAGGTCACACAATATTAAAGTCTATTAAAAATTGTATTCTGAATCTATTTGGCCTTATTTTTTTGTGAATAAAATTATTTGAACAATAATTATTTATATCACATTTAACAAGCAGGGGCCATAGCACAAGACCAAAGTGCAAGTGAAGCAAAATAGTTTTTCTACTTGTATTAAATAACAATTTAAGACTTTTCATTTATTTACTTCTACTCTTAGTAGAAGTACTTCAACTATTTTTTAGTAGTTCACTTGGCAACTCTGTGATGATATCCTCCCTACTCCTTATATAATCTCCTTTGACTGGTTTAACAGATGGTTCTGTTAAAAGTTCTATATTTTAATCTAAAAAAAATATAAAAAAATGAAATATTAAAAATAGATTAATAATATATTATTAATACCATATTACCTGTTAAATTATAATTTTTCTGTGTAGTGTTACAGAATTTTCTGTTGTAGTAATCCTTGTGAACTGTTACCGGTATAACAATTTTGCTGCATTTAATTTTTATTACTAGCTATTTGATAAGTTTATTAAAGAATATAGTGAAAGTGTAGATTTATAAAAAATTAAGTTTTTCTAAACAAAAAAATGTAGGTTTTGTCATCTTTTGTTAGCATAATAATTTTAATTATTAAATATTTTGCATTTTATTAAGATCTTGATTAATAATTTCGTTTTTATTGTACTCATATTAAAATAATATATATATATTTAAATTAAATTATTATGAATACTGTAATGAATTTAATTACAAGAAATGTTTCCACGGAATAGGATGTTTAAGGACAAAAAGGGGGTGAAAGCTACGAGAAGGACGTCGTGTTTGATTAGGTTGGCTGTAGTAAGCAGACCCTGCCTGTGTAAGACATTCTGCTTCTGCTCCTTATGCCTCAGGTTGTCCTACAGGATATTGAGCTAGTGGCTATATCTAGGACCTCTTGACTAACAATTCAATTTGGTACATGTAATTTAGCGGCGATTGTGGTCACTGCTTCCTCTGTCCCTGCCATCTTCTTTTCGGTTCATTTGTCCACTCTATATACCAGCCGTAAAGTAGAATATCCTGTTTCCTCTAAATCCTCTTAATACGGCTGGAAAATTCTTATCTTGAATAAACATATAACTAATTTATTTTTATGGTTTTGTATTAGATTAAATAATGTTATTTATGTTTTTCTCTTGGTAAATACCAAGATATACAACCTTTATAACATACCAACCTTTATAACATAAAATTTCGTAAAAATCAGAACTATTAAAGATATTATATTTGTGCTTTTCTGCAGATGTAGACAAAAATTTTGGATTTTTGCTACTATCAAATGATGCCGTGATTCGCAGAAACTTTCTAAGGATGTTCTCAAAGACATTACTGAAAGAATGTTTGCCTGTTTAAAAATAAAATTCATTAAAAGTAACTAGCAATAAAATAACAATTTATATTGACGGCCTGCATATCTCGAAATGGAATTGGACTTTTTGTTTTTCTGATTTTGTACCGTTTAAGCAATCGATTCTCAAAATTTTTCGTCCACCGCTCACATTGAAAATCAACAATTTTCTAGCGCTCCCAATATTTTTAAACTTATCGTCTATTAAAGCTAATAAATTGCAGTTGCTGTTTTTAAGATGCTCTCTTAAAAACAGCAGTTGCAATTATTGTTTTTAAACGTGACATATCCTATTTTCGAGTTGAAACTTACATTTTAAATGAGAGCAATTAAAACGCATATTTAATCATATTTGGCAGTACTTTTATTAAAATTACTTTCAAAAAAATTAGAATTGTATGTATATAGTTATATAACAACAATAGTGATAGCATATTCAATATAACAATGCAATAATTAAAACAAAGCTTTCAATTGTAAAACTACACTTACATTAATGTGAAAGATGAATCTGATGTGTTTTTCCTCCAATTTTCTATGTGCCTTCTACCGCCTCCCTGAAGACCTCCAGCGCCCATAAGGGGAATCGTCCACTTTGAGAACGAATGGTTTAAACCTACCGACTTAAATTCTTTAATTAAGTTTTACTAAATGGGACGTAATTAAAGCAAAAAAAATCAATCTTCATCAAGTGTATATTTTTTATAAACTTCAACCATTAAAATAATAATTTCATATTTACATAGGATTTAAACCTAATAATTCGAAACTTTAAAAATAGTTTCTAGATGAGGTGTTATAGTTTGTGAACATATCTTTAACCTTTATGACAGGGATGTATTAATTTAAAATCAAGCTATACGTAATTTTTTTTTTAAATTCGAAATTATTATTATTGTTATCATTGATATTATTAGGTGCTTTTAATTGTAAATACGTTGTGTTATATTTTGGAACCTCATACAACAAATTCATATTTGAGAATTTTTATAATATTTTATTGATTTAATAATTTATCTGGATTTTTGTTTTACTACTTTTCTTGGGATAAGAAAAGAGAAAACGAAAAAGTCAAAACTATTCAGGTAGGTATTAGTTGGATTTTTAGTTTCTTCCAAAAGTCGAGAAAGTTAATTACTTCGTTCGCAGGGTTTTTTGTAAATTATTTTAATTAATTTGGGAGTTTCCTAAGTAATTTAAATTTCTTGCTAAGTAATTGCAGATCTCCGTGGCGGAGTGGTAGCGTCTTGTTCTTTCATCCGGATGTCCCGTATTCGAATCCTGGTCAGACATGGCATTTTTTGTACGCTAAAAATCTTCATCTTCATATTCTCACGTACAAACTTTTTTGTAAGCTTCTGTATTGAAATAATTCACCAGTTAGAAAAAAATTAAACATTAAAAAATAAAAATAAAACAACCTATATGTTTATTTGTTACTCTGTGTATATTCGTCGTTAGGGTTAGATTAAAACACTAACTAGAAATCATACTACAAACTGCACAAGACAACCTCGAACTTGAAGCGCGCTTCAAACTTATTACGAGACAGTCTTCTTCTGGATCTTCACCTTATCCCATGTCATATGAGTTTGGCTTTTTCGTGTATAATTCTTCGTCTTTATTCTCTATTCTGAGGTATCTTCACTTCCTCAACCGCTCTTTCACTCAGATTCTTTACTGAACTCTTGTATCTTTCCACTTTAACTTGGTTGGATCTTCTCTTTTTTCACGACTTCTGAAACTTTTTTTCATTATACGCTTGATTCTATCACATCAAATCGACAAACTGTCACTCCCTATATTCCGGGCTGTAGAATCCATCTTGGCAGTAGTATTCATTCATTATCTTGTTCCTTTTTGCAACTCCACTCAACCATCCTAGTATTATAGATGGAGTGGAGGGAACCACCTCCACAATACTTTCTTCACTTGCGAATTTCTAATTGCCCATCTCTCATAGCCGTACATGATCTCGAGGTCTTATCATAGTTTTATACTGCTTCACTTTTATCTTTCCAATTACTTTCTCAACATACGCCATTATTAATCTTTTTCCAGTTCATCCATCAAGATTTTATTCTACGTTTTATATTACCCCTATTCGAAGGAATAGGGGTAAAAGAAGGATGAAGATAAGATTTACAAGATATTTTGAATATCTTGTAAATAACTCTCCCGTTTTTTCAGTACCAAACATACGTATAGTACTCTGGTTTTTATATCCTTCTAATTCAGAGGTTTTCCCATTCCTTCAGTCTTTTATTAATTAGTTCTTATGGTTAGTTCAGATTTCTCACAATATATCATCTACAATTAGCAAGTTGCTTGGTGGTGTGCCCTTTAGGTTCTTTACGAACATTTTCATTACCAGGTTGATCAGTTACGGGCTAATGGCTGATTCCTAATTTAATTTTAACTTAGTCTCTTTTCGATGTCAAAATCCTTTGTCAAATCGTACTACTTTTAACCTGTGTCTTAACCCAAGGGTAAATTTCCTTTACAACTCTTGAAATACAACTCGATATTACCATCGCTCATACCCTCCATACTTTTTTTTTGCAAGTCGGCTCACCGGTTCCGGATCTCTTAGATCTTTTCCTTATTTTCATCTTGCCTCTGCCTCTAACCGCTAAGGCCAGGAATACCGGACCCGGTTATGCCGTTTCCGGGCCCTGCCCCTACAGCCGGGTCTAGGGTTGTTATGCTTTTTTTTTCTTAAAGTAACTCCTTCCACTTCTTGTAATCCATTTCCTTTCCTTAAATAACCTCAGCCACGAATCTCTTTGTTGTCAGCCATTCCTCTTTACCACTATTAGCTTTCTATTAGATGTATTTTCATTAAACGATGTCAGTATATTATTAAAATAAGACAAAAATAAATAAGCTAAGACTTTGAAGTGAATTTTACAGTTTCAAGTAAAATGGTAAAATTCGTAACTTGTCACTTGACCAGTTTGAAAATTTGTAAAAAAATTGTTCGAAAAATTTGAAAATTTGTTCGATTAAATTGTTGATAAGGAAATTCAATTGCTATTTTTTATGCTGCGTTTTTTAATTTTAATTTTTTTTCAGATGACAAGTGCAATGTTTATTTTTAAATCAGTGTATGCCATGGATATCTACTTATATTTGTACGAAGAGAGATTACTTAGAACCCCAATTTTATATATCATTCATTGTATTTCTTCCTTACAATCCTGTAAAACGGCTACAATAACAAAATTAACTGGAAAGATTATATAATAGATACTACACTGTTCTCTAGATGAGGTCTAGGGTGTGATAATTTATTCAGTAATATCGTATTCCTGACTCTGATGCGCAGACAATTTTTATTTTGTCAGATTAATTGTTTATTTTTTTTTTACTGTGTGAAATTTTAACTTTGAATTTAATAAATAAATATTGAAAAATAAGTTATCCGAATAAGAGAAATTTTTTATAAAATTTATTTAGTCAGTGATGTAATTCTTCTTGGTCTTCTTGGTCATGTTCAAATTTCAGATCGAGACCTAGATTCACTAGTCATATTTTAATATAATATTCGTTTTCATTCGTATTCCTTTCAGGTTTGTTTGTAGGTTCTAATAAGCAACATATTCTGGTCAGAGAAATCTGCATATCGAAGAGTGTAAAATATATGAGACTGCTTCGATGTGTGCTTTGTCATTTCGGAAACAATATATCTCAATGGTCGACTTTTAAAGTTTTTCTTATATGTATTGCTTACCGAATTATAATACCAATGGAGATAAAATGTAGAAAATTGTATATGAAGAAAACACCCAACAATAAAATTTAGTGTTTTATAAAAGAAATTTAAAAAAATGACATTTGACGTGTTGTAGCAATTTTTTTAATAATAATAATAATAAAAAAAATAATAATAATAATTTTTATTTTTTTAAATTTTTTTATTTGCCTTGTTTGTGCAACAGAACAGTTACAAAACCTTTGTATGCCGCACAATATCACATAAAGTCACAAAAGAACAGCCACAAGTCAACAACCCACATATAAATTAAAAATACAATATTCAAAACACAATAATAATAATAATAATAACAATTATGCAGTCAAATACAAAAAACAATTAGAACTTTAAAAACGGCAGCTACGGAGTGATAATAAAAACACATAGATGAAAACATATAAAAACAAAAAGACAACATTACTAATACATTCCAAATAAAACAAGTTATAAGCAATAATCCTTAAAAAAACAACAATAATTTTAAAATCATGAAAGTGAGCATCACACTAAGGACAATGATCCATCGCCACGTAACCCTCTCAAATTTTTAACGAAGGTTGCCTCATCTTCCCAAAAGCTTAGCTTATCCTGGAACTCCACTGCAACAATGGTACACCGCTCAATCGGAGACACGGTGGAACCAACCGGCGTCACAAATTGCCTAAAAGACCTATAATAATAATAATAATAATAATAATAATAATAATAATAATAATAATAATAATAATAATAATAATAATAAGACATGATCTTTGATAAATACGACGACGGTAATGTAATAATAAAGGTCGCAGTAGTGAATGATATTGATTTGACAAAAAAAATTAAAAAGTATTTATTTTTATTAAATTTTAATCGTTTTGTAAAATATTTGTAATACATATACCTAAGGACTGTGTTGGTACGTGAGAATTTTGGAAATTTTTACCATAATAAAAATGTTCATAGAAAAAATGTTTAATTATTATTATTTTAAGAATAGAATAGCTAAATAAGTAAGTAATTATGGTTGAAAGTGTACAAATTATGTGTACATTATCACGTGTAAAGGGTGGGGGAGGGGTTGGAGGTTACATTTTAAATTCTATACAGATGTTTCAAAACATTTATGTTTTGGGATCGTGGATAATTAAAAATATTTATTTTTATTTCATTTGTGTGTATTTTTATATATCAATTTTTTTCCTTGTCAAACTAAAATTAGTTTGGTCTACATCCTTAATTATAGACAATACTATAATGACAATCCCGTATACGTATATTTTACTACAGAATATTGCAGCATTTAAGACCAACAATGCCTGGTTTCTTGGCTACTTAATTTAGCGAATTGAAACTTGATAATTATCATTTTTTTGATACATAGCCTAATAGGGTATGCTTAAAATTTTATTAATACTGAATTAGTCATCGCTAATAATAACAATAAAAAATTGTAGCTTATTGGTCATAAGCATTAAAAACAATTCCCCATTAATTATTATTAACCACAGGCATTTCTTAATTGTGTTTCATTGTTAGCGTTCAATAGGGCTGCTGCTAATTTC
This sequence comes from Lycorma delicatula, assembly GCF_047948215.1. NCBI lineage: Eukaryota > Metazoa > Arthropoda > Insecta > Hemiptera > Fulgoridae > Lycorma > Lycorma delicatula. The sequence continues at coordinate 173,881,615 of NC_134456.1, read as the reverse complement.
GTTTATCCGATGTTTTAGTGTTTTTGTTTGTTTTTAGTGGCTCTAATACTTTTTTAACCTTTAATCTTTGAATAAAATATGTCTTATTCAACGGAATATCGAATTATTTTAGTTGATCTTTATCTTACCAGTAAGCCGTTTAAGTTAATTCAAGAGGAGATAAGGAAAATTAGCTTCAGGTTCCCTGCCGGAGTCAGCAATACAAAATTTAGTAAAAAATGTCGTTCAACGAGATTTTTTACTGTTAAAAATTACGAGTCGTCTTTAAAAATTTAAAGAAGCAAAAAAGGCGTTCTGTTCATACCTCAGATGCCGTTGCAGACATTTCTCTTTGAGTTAAACGGAAACCCAATAAGTTGAGTCGCATTTAAACGCTGCAAACAGGTATTTTTCTAAAATTTTATTAAAGATTACTACAAAAGGATCAAGATAATATTACCTGACAAATATTTTGTGAATGGTTTCTGGGTAGCATTGAGCAAAGAGTATTGAATTTTTTTCTTTTACTCTTCTGATGAAGCATAGTTTTATTTAACGAAAGGTAATTTCGCAAAATACACTGCACTGGCCTACAGAAAATCCCGATTAACTTTGATTGTTACTATTCGTGATGCGAAGATTGATATTTGGTGTGCGTTATCGGGAATACAAATCATTGGACCGATATTCTTTGAAAACATCGCGAATACTGATGTGTACTTACGTATCCTTAATGAATTTATGCTCCAACTGACTCTTGATAAACTACTGTACCGTAATTTTTTAACATAAGGTCAGTTTGGCTGACATAGAGGCAAATTAAAGCCCGCATATATCATATTTTTACAAAAAACAGGTCCGTTTGTCATTTATAGCCCCCTCATTTCTCAGATTTAACACCTTGACATTTTTATTTTGTGGTTCGTTGAAAGGGAATGTTTACAAAAACACCCAAGTAATTTCGAGGCGTTAATTATTTCTATTTCCACTATAATATCAAAAGAACTTAGGAAGGTGTTTCTTAACAAAGTATGTTGTGCAAAAATATGCTTCAATCCTGAGGGAGGACATTCCAAACACCATCTTTGTTTCATATCTGCTCAAATTTATCATAATCCAGAAAGTTAATAAAATTATAAAAAAAAACAACTAATTATGGATATTTTACGTTGTAAAAGAATATAAATAAAATATTTTTGATAAAAAAATTACGAAAATAATAATGATAATATTGAAATAGTTTTAATCATTTAACCGTTTCAAAATGTTTAAAAATTGAATCCCTGCTGACAGCAGTGCAATTTAACCGTTCACGATAGTAAAAATAAAATTGATCTTCGCTTGCTGAAGACGCATTCTCTCATGAATGAAGACTTTCGAAAGTTCGATAACAAAGATTCGAAAGTTAGAGAGGAATTTTGTTTCTTGCTTCTCTTGAAAGTCGGTAAAATGATCTGAAATTTGATACCAACCGGTTTAGGCATTGGTAAGGTTGTATTTCAGAAGATATTGGCAGTGTGGGAGATCGTTTGGATCTATAAATAATCTAAAAGGATTATGACTGAGGCTTTTCATAGTTTTATCTTACTGAGCGGTGACAGTGTTATATATTTTTACTCTTTTACCTTTCCTGAATATGAAATTATAATGCACTGTTTCTCTTAGAACATGGTACATTGATTAGTTGTTTAAGATTTTATGTCCAATCTTTGTTACGATTGTGAATGTATGCAAAGCATCTAAGGTACAGAAATACTACTCATACTTGCTTTCTATGGGAATAATGATGTTTGGAACAAAATTCTATCCCCCGTTGGGAACAAAATGAAGTTGCCACTTCTAGGATTGCCCTCGCCTTTATTTCGGTTAGTCTAAGTTAATATTTTTCGCAGAAGTAAAAAAGGGATTATTTTCTTTCCCTTGAAACTATTAAAACCCTGTAACTTTTTAGTAATTTTTCAACAAAAATTACTAACTCAGCTTTAACCACTTCATTACGACACCTAACAGATAATACATAATATCCGTCCCATGACGTTCTGTATGTAGACCTAGTAGGCTACTTCCTCAGATTCAGAAATGAGGAAACCGTGATATAAGCTAAAAAAAATTGGTAGATGGTTAGAAAAAAGATGTATATTTCAAATAAACAACAGACCATGATAAAAGACTTTGCCCAGATGATAAGAACCTCTTCTGAAACTCTCCGAGAATTCGGGGAATTTTTTTCTAGGATAGGAGAATCAATAATGGTACATTATTGGAATAAAATTACTTTTCACTTAGGGATCCGAAAAAGGTACTCAGGCTTCTTATATAAACACCTCACTTATCTCCAGAAGTTTGTGAAACGTTATCCAATCGAAATAATAAAAATCTTTCTAATAATCATTTTACTGGAGGATTAGTGTCAGGTGTAAGTAATTGGGCATTATATTAAAAATTCATTCCAGTTTGTTCATGATTTGAGCTGATTAAGTAGGTCTTCATCACTAAATAGTATTAACGCTTTTTTATAAGCCCAATTAACCGTATTAAACCATCAATGGATAATAATAATTTGTGTATCTTTCAAACGTTTACGTTCAGTCCTTTTTTTCATTTTATGCTTATTTAGACTTTTTTAGTCATTGAAAACATGCTTATTTTTCACTTTTGTAAGTATTTTATAAATTAATTTTTGTACTTAGTTGTTTGATGTAAGCTATCTATTCGAGTTGGGAAAGAGGGTTGTATGGTTGTTGTAAACAATTAATACAAAATAGAGGAAGAGAGGACGGGAGAGAGATGAGTGTGCATGATTTCACGATACGCTGTGTCACTTCCCTACTCTTTTTATCAACTCTGGTATAAAGGGTTTTTTCAGAGTAAATTTGTTTGCTAATTTCATTTGGAATTCTGATAACTACACAAAAACCAATCAAAATTCCATTTTTCTTTGTTTATTATTATTATACTTTATTTTTAAATAAAAACTCTCATTTTGATCATTCTACCTTAATACCTATTCATAAAACCAAATTCCTGCAACCATTCTTCACTTTAAAATAAAAAAAATAAAACACAAAAAAAAAATAAACGGATTATCGTTCGATGCAGTGCACATTTTCCAATAAAATGGAAGTTCATTAAAAAAGTTGCTAACTCTGCAGTGCGGTGTGTCCCACTCTCATTGCGTTCATTCAAAGTGTACTCTTGAAAATTAAAACGTACCGTTCTGTTCAGTGGCAGTACTTCAGCTCCAGTACTGTTAATATAATTTATATGCTGATTGGCTTTAATATAACCTATAATAAATTAATTCATACCGACAGTCATCATGTGCGTTATGTTGCTATACGTGTGTCTATATATATATATATATATATATATATATATATATTAACTTTTATGTTGTTCCTAAAATTTAATTAAAATACGAGTATGTATGATCTCTATTATAATCACATTCAATCTGTGATATCATAATAACCATCTAATAAAATTAATTAAGATATAGATAAAATAATATAAAAAATTAAGTATTTTTATTTAGTTTAAGTGAATATCATTTACAAAAAAAGTTGACATGTTGTGGACTTTCTCGACCTTTGGACTGAGTTTAAAATTTAATCCTTCAAATTAGGCTCCATCTTACTGCATAAAGTCTCCCAATACCTTTCTTTTTCAGGTATTTCTGTTCATATTTTTTTTTTTTTAATTTATTTCTTGCAAGCACTCAACATTTACCTTGCTGTAAATGTTATGAGTGCTTCCACATTTTTTCAATTCTTTCTTCCTTTGTGAAGAGAATCGTTGGATCACTGTCTCCTACTTTTATCAGTTTGTTTTCCTAACATTCATTTTCATACCTGTTACGTCCTATTCCTATGTTATATTTTGTTATATCTATTATCTTGTACTTCAGCTCTAAAAAAAATCATTTGCGAACCTTATATAATCTTTGTTCCTTCCTCCTACGCAGATCACTTCATCTTCTCTACTGAATGTTTGATTATATCTTTAGCTCATATATTAAACAAAGATGAGCATGGGTCTTGTTACCTTGATTGTTCCTATTACTCCTATTTTGTACAATCTTTATTTCTACAGCTATTGTGTTATTCAGGAACAATTTATTAATTTATGTATTCGTCTAATCTAGACTTAGGCATTTTAATATTTCCATTAGCTAATCCATTATGAAGAAAGTTTATTTATAAGTAATTATCATTACTTATAAAATTTTATTTTTTTATTTTCTTAAATGAAAATAAATAGAATTGTTTTATAATTCTTTAAAATAATGAAAAGTAAGAAACATGATTACAAATTTAATTCTGTGCTAAGATATTCTTCAATAAGTATGATAAGTGGTAATTAAACAAATGAACAGAGTATTTAAAAGTAATTTTAATAAAGTATTAATAAAAATAAATAAAAATCTAAATATTTTTTTAAAACTGTTCCCACCTTGACAATAAAAAAAATAATTTAGAAAAAAAAATTTCACAACTCAATAATTTGAAACAGTAAAAAGTTACTAAACTTCAAATACTTATGGGTAAGAGATTTTTGCATAAATGGAAATAATTTTTCAACGGTGTACATTTTTAAAAAATGATATTCAAATGAAATTTTCTAAACTTAAGTCACGTGATGAGAAAGATTATTATAAATTTTAAGCTTTTTTTTTAGATGTACCTCAATCTCCTTATTCTTTAATATCAATTTTTAAATATTTCATAAAAACTGCCGAACAATACGTAAGTTATCATAAAAGGTTTATAAGCTTAAACAATTCTTGACGTATAAAGCCTTCACGTAGAAAAGTATACACATAATATAAAGTATAAGAAGTACACATAAAGTATAAAAAAATGTATACATGCGGAATTTTATACCTAATACTTTAACATTTTATACGAGGGCCTTAAAACATCGATAAATACAAAAACGTCGAGGATTGTAATTTTTTAAGAGGTAGTTAAGAAAGACAAATCGAATTTTTTATAGTTCCGTATACTATTTTTCATGATATCTTGTGGTATTTTATTCATTTAAAATTTTGATGTTAAAGAAGTTTAGCTCATTATTTCATATTTTAAATAATTTTCTCACCTATTTAATGCTTTAAGGAGGGCTGATTATCTTTCCGTATCTGGATACGCGTGCCTCTACAGTTTCCTTTACTACAGTGATTAAAACTCTGAAATTGACAATATTTTAATATTTTTAAATCTTTTAGGATTTTAAACTTGTACCTGCTTTTCACTTTTAATGGGAGCCCGCTTTACTTTTTCTTGATTATTTATAGTTTACGTAAGTATTCTTTATTGTTAATTTATTCTAAATTAAATTCATTTTACATTCTACTTTTTTCGGTAGTTTATTTTGTGTCTTACTGTATTATTAGAGTAATGGATTTTGACACCCATCTTAGTTTGATTCGTTATTCCGTTTCTGAAGTCCGTTTACTGTATATTATTGTTATTTACGTTTGTATGCCGCTAGATGAAAAATTTCTTCTGTATTCATTTACGGCTGTTTTTTTCTCCAGAGAATTAGTTTATGATTTTATAAATTATTTTATAGTGTCGTGATAAATCGTGGTTTTGGATAATTATAATTTTCTTGGGATCAGCTGCTCCCCACAAAACAATAAAATGCAGAGGGAAGATATAACTGAATAAAACATCTCATCTCATTATCGTTAAACTTAGAATTAATACATATAGCCAATTATCTCTTGTCTGTTTTTCGGAAAACACGTGATTAATTATGAACTGGTCTCATGAGAAACATGCAAATTTAAGTTCATATTGACACTGATTAAATTCAACTTACAGAACATACGCTATAAAAATCGTAATTAAGTTTCCTGGGATTACAACATTTTATTGGATATCCCACTCCATAAAATAATATTAAATACTAACATACTTTATTTAAATATATGAAAAATATCGTTCTTTGTGCAATATTCTGACTCTGAAGCATTTTCTTTACCGCAGAAAGGGACATATTTGTTTATTGTTTTATGCTTTCTATTCTCATAGTCTTTCTTACGATTCCGTTCATGGCTGTAATGTACATAAAACATTTACAAGTGGCACCGGTCAGAATGATTTTTCTGAATATAATGATGTACAATATACAGCCATTCGTTGTAGCGAAAAGAGAGATTTCATTTGGAGGACTTAATATCTCTTGCATTTTGAATAGCTTGGAATCTGATATGCAACATAGTATTCAACTTGGAGAAGAAAGCAGCAGGAAAAAACTTTAGCCTTACTATGCCTGGGAATGCTGTAACATTCCTAAATGACTTTTATCATAACTATAACTGTTAGCTTACGGCGTTCAACGTACAAAGAAATATCCTTTAACATAGATAATAGATAAAATTACTTCAATTTTTTATATTTCTAAAATTTTGCTGGCTAAAATAATATGTTTAATTTAATACTTTAGTCATTAGTGTATTTGCATCTTTTTTTTAATGGTAGTTTAATTTATGACTTTGTGACCACTCGCCTAACACTACATTAGTGGAATTCGAAGAAACGAGGTGTTGGTTGTTGCCGGCAGTTTTAAAGCTAAATCGCCGGAATTGGCAGGGCAAAGAAGGAATTGTAGTGGCTTTATACTTGGAGAGATTTCTAATACGCTGGGACTTGCCTGCTTAAAGAACGATGCGTACACCTTCGAGAGAGGAGACCATGGATGGTGAATAGATCTCACCTTGGTCTCCGAAAACCGTCTGGACATCTTCAAGGACTGTACAAAACTGCAGCAGGTGAATCTCTCTGATCACAGATTGATTTCCTTTGAGGCTGATTTAGCCATAAGACTTGAGCCATACCAGATGCGACTGGTTTCAAAAACGGGATGTCTGCGCTTCTCACGAAGAATCGTTGAGAAGCTGTGTCGTATAGAATCTCTCGCGTAGTTCAGTGGAGATCGAGGAGCTAAGAGCAGTAAGTTGGGCCGCCAGAAGACAGTGGCAGAGATCCGGAACCAGAAGCTCCATTCCTCCTTAACCATACCAAACAGCTCCAGAGACCGTTACGATGTGGTCAGAAGAGAATACAAGAAAGCTGTTCTTACGGCAAAGAGGAACAGTTGCTATGTCGGTCCGTTGATGAGAATCCCTGGAAGCATAGATTTAGAGTGGGTACGGGACCAGTTGGTAGGAGACTTGCTGCCCTTACAGAAGACAGAAGGAACGTAGACAGGCATTTTCACGTACGGTTCAAGTCATTCATCTCATCTTCTGAAGCAATGCCTAACGGTAGACCCGGAGGTTAGTCAAAAAAAAAAGAAAAAGAAAACTACGAGGATGTCGTACGTGAGGAGATTGTTGCAGACAACATCCCAGTATTCACTCTTAGGGAACTGGTGGAGGCTAAGGGCAGGATGAAACTTCATAAATGTCCGGGTCCAGATCTTGTTCCTACCGAGATTGTCCGAATTCTGGCTGACATGGCACCGTCCGAGCTTCTGGCAGTTTATAACAATACTTAAAAAAATGATTTTATACCGTCTGCATGGAGAAGGACTAGGCTCGTCCTGATTAGGAAGACTGCTACGGGTGATGTCGTTCCATTTAAGACCATTTAACATGGTCAACGACTTCACCAAGTTGTTGGAAAGGTTGATATCTGGACAATTGCTGGTGGCAATTGAGAGAATGGACGGACTACATGAAAGCCAGTATGGGTTCAGGATCGGTAGATCTACTGTTGATGTTGCCAGCAGACTAATGAGTTTGGTCGATGAGGCGGCCCGCGGGATTTGGAGGACGCGTCAGATTCGTGAAGACTTATGAAGATCCGGGTAATGAAGAAGTGCGTCGTGGGACCGATGGACCCGAGGTTGAGGTCAGCCTGACAACCGTCGTCTGTCTGCATAATCGCGGGTAGATCTCGGTAATGATATTCCTGGGACACCAGACCCCCCCCCCCCGTGCGGGTCATGAGGGGCACCATGAGTACCCAGCTCTTTTATGTTTAATACATTTACTGATCTTGTCTTCTGCTGCAGGTTTCCTGAGCATGACAAACACGAAGACGCCTGAAGAGGAAACACACGTTCAGGAGTACGCGCATGCTTTTCTTAGGTGAATCCGGCTCCCGGACGTGATAGATAAAGTGAGAGGTTTTTTGGTATGTTCAATCCCCACACGCCGGCCAGCGGTGTCAAACATTATCCGCATCAGTTTTGCGCACCGGTTGCCAGTAGTGGCACTGTGCTTTACTGGCTTGTTTAAGTCGAAATTTTTGCTCCACTTCGTCCAAAAAAGCCTACCCTATACAGTCAGTTTATGGTAAAGAAATCAAATGTCATTTTTAGATTTGAATATAACCTAAATATCGAGGGTTTAAATCTATCGCATCACGGAATTTTTAACAAAACCATTAATGATCATTTGACTGAAAATTGAATTAAATTAAGATTTAAATATTGAGATATACGGTTATGATTCTGAGTGAGAGTGTATGTGTTTGTTTTATGTATATATATATATATATATATATATATGTCTGTTTATCTATACGTATCAGTAGCGGTCTAACAAAATAATCATAAGTTTTGTGTAGTCGTTTGTATGTTAGAATGACTTAATGATCTATTATGGTTTAAAGAAAAAATCCTACGACAGGATGTGCTCTCAGGTACAGATGACAACGAGTTATTGAGTTAACGAGCTACATTTCGAAGAAGATGGACTACGGAGTTCTCTTTAGTTTATCAATACATCTGATATACAATAAAAACATTGAAAAATTAAAAAAAAGAGATATTTTATACAATCCGTAACTCGTAAAACATTTTGTTACAAGTTTTTTAATGTTTAAAAAAATTAATTTTTGAAATAAATATTTTAAATGTTTTGTTAAATTTTCCAGTTGAACCTTTTAAAGGCGAAAAAAATTTGAAAACTTATCAGATTAAATATTATGACTTAAAATGCAATACCAAATGTAGGATTGAATTTTTCAATTAGAATTCGGATACAATTTATTTGAAGAAAAAATATTTTATGTCAAAAATTTTAAAATAAATTTTGTATTAAGATGTTGAAACTACTTGTAATCCTGAAATTATTTGTATTTTGAAGACAGTTGAAAATCGTTTACTTATTCAAGAGGTAGCTAATATAAATTCTATAAATGTTATTGTATGTATAATTCTTTTACGTGTAACATTTTGTTTTGTTACTTAAATTTAATATGTAATAAAAAAAAACTATTTTGTTATTTCAGGATTGTATTCGCTATTCTGTACTGCAATAAATAAGTTTAGTATACAAATGGAGTATTGCAGTTGGCTGCAAATACGAGAACAAGTTGTGAGTGAGATGTTGGTGTTTTTACCCTTTCTGTAACTCTGAAGAGTAACATTACAACATTATAGTAACGAGATTCAACGGTCTGTATACAGGAACAGTAACGGAACAGAGCCACAGAAGCGAAGTAAGGTAATGACTTTATTTTGTTTTTGTTTTTTCCTACCAGTTGTAGGGCTAAATAAGTTTTTTGTAACCAGGATAGATATTTTGGAGGGTGGTTGAGGGATGGGTTTTTAGTTTTTGGCAAGAGTTATTTAAAAGATAACTATATATATATATACACACACACACACACACCCCGAACTGGAAAACATTTGGCCTTCAAAATAATATTAGATATCAATGTTTCTTTACATTACATCAAATCATACTTATTAAACGGCTTCTTGATAAAAGAATTGATCCAATTTAACTTCGAGTAAAGAGAAAAATCTCTGTACAAATAAAAACCATGTTGTATTCACTTCAGTACTTTTATTATACTTCGTAATAGACTATAAAATCTTTTCTTATTTGAAGAAAAAATTGATTGTCGTTTTGAAAAAGTAGCATATATTAAAAGCACGTTTATTGAACGTGATTATAATAAGTATTATTTTTTAACAATTTTATTAGAAGAAGTATGAAATGAATTGTAAAACTTGATAGATTATCAAAAATTATTAAAGCAAATTATTAGAGATAAAAAAAAGAAGCCAAACATAATATTGTAAAGAATTATGTCCGAAGTAAACAATATTACAGAAGCTTTTCTCTGTTACGAAAATTTTTATCGATCTGTAGATCAATTTTTCTCTTTTATTTTCTATTTTATGTGCAGTTTTTCTTATTTATCCACAGATTGCACTTCTTAACTTCTTCAATTTTTATTTATTATCTTTATTTTAATTTTGCTTCTGTTATAGAGTAAAATGATTAGGCTTTCTTCGTTTTTGTGTTATCAGAGTATTACTTCCTCACGTAATTTATAATAATATGTTTTTAAAAATATTTTGACTATGTTGTCCAGGTGTTTTCTACAGAGTGTTTGTTAAGTCAGTCCTTATTTCCAATTGCATGCTAAGCGGTATGTATGTAAATTTAACATGTATTTGGTCATGAAAGCTAAAGGAAACTTATTAGAATTGCAGATAATCATCCTTAAAATTCAAAATAAGTACCAGCATTTTCAATACACTTCTGTAAACGTTTTGGTACATTATCCACGACTTTTCTTAAGAAATTGTAGGGTACTGGATTCAAAACATTGTGGATTTTTTCCTCAAGTTCATCAAGACTTCTTGGACGAGTCTTGCAAACTTATTGTTTGACCCAAACTCACAAGAAAAAGTCACAAAGTATCAGGTCAGGGCTTCTAGCAGGCTACTCTGTTGGTCCAAGATGGCCTATACATCTTCTGGTACTGAATGTTCAGCCAGTCGCTAACAACAAGAGCAATATGTAAAGATGCACCGACCTGCATAAATTTGAGCTCTGCAGTGGTTATCGCAACGAGTATGACAAGGAACACAAAGTTTATAAGTGTATCGAAGTAGCGTTCCCTGTTCATTGCGCTCTGTAAAAGATAAGTACACATCACATTGGTTGATGTCATTCCACACTACACTGTTACTTCTGGACGAGACTACATTTTTTTAAATTTGAAACTGGATCAGCATTGCTGTAATAATAACTGTTATGCCTATTAATAAAATCACCCACATGGAAAATTGCATCAGTCCATAAAATATTATCGAACAGATTAGAACAATCATCCTTCCTAAAATGATTTCTGAAAATTCCATATGGTGGTCGCATACATACACTCCTCGAAAAGAAGTCGCTGGACATTATGAGGCTTGCAGAGATGGAACTTCAAATCTTTATTTATAACGTATGAATATTATAGCCTGTTATCCCGCATTATCTTCAAGCTTGACAGATGAACTCTGTAAGCTTCTTTCAAACATAGCTTGGGTAACATTATCTTCAAACCGTAAAGATGGTTGACCAAAACGTGACAAATGCAATACAGAACCTTTTTTCATTAATTTACGGTGGCAGGTTTTAATGGTTTTTAAGTGGAGTGTTTAAGTATTCTCAGCTTTCCACCAACGCTGGACTTGGAACTACCTATTTGCATAATTCCTACTGTGCTGCAAATTTTACTTTCTTCTTTTACTAAAAACCTGAGGCATTTCCAGTTACCTGAAACATAAATGATAAGAAATAAGCTTGCTTTCTGTTTGATAGTTACCCTTAAAATAACGTTCCAACATATGTCAATATCTTAAGAATAGGTATCAGACACTCTATATAAATATATATTAGCTTCCTATGTAGGCGATGTAGTATGATTTTAACTAGATTTAAAATCTGAATGCAATTCAAGCGTATTCAGGTTTAGTTCTACTCGTACCTAAATAATACGTACCTTGTTAGGTAAAGAAAAGTTATATATTCAATTATTTACTTAATTGCTATCTTCGTAATTATCGTTATCATAGTCTATAAGAATCAGTTGATAAAAATTATATCTGGTGTTATTTAGGTTTGATCCAGTTATTACCTAAGGAAAAGAGCTGGCTTTATATTGCATGATTTTTTTCACCGTATCAATGTTTTTCTTTTATTGAGTATAATGATTACCAAAATTAGCATCAAAATTTTCAAATTTCAAATAAAAAGATTTTTGATTTTGGTTTCTCCCTACTCTGTCAAAAACTTCTTTATAAAGAAGTGATTCTACAAAAAAAAATAAATCTGAAAAAAATTATTTAAAAATATTAAAGAAATAATGTATAAGTTTTGTGATAAAAAACGAAAAAAAATTCTTCTTATTTCGGGTCCGGATATATTAGAAGCGAAAACTATTCAAATTTTAATTATCCTTAAATTGACAAAGAAAAATAATTTTTTTTAATAATAAAAATTAAGAGTTAGAGCCAAAAAAACAGAATATTTATATATTACAGGTTGGGAATAAATTAAAAAAAGAAAAATTCTAATAATATTCTTATAAAGTTTTTCTCTAAATCTAACACTTCCATAATAAAGGCCAAAACAAGACGGTAAAAACTTTCAAAAAACTTTTCTACGTTTAAGATCTCGTTTATAGTTTTGGAAAATTGTAGACGTTGTTTGACAGCTTTATATATGATTTATAAAATACCAACAAAAGTTTAAAAAAATATTAAAACCGAAGAAAAAAGTAAGAAACATATATTTCAGTTTTAAGAGGTGGGGGAGGATTCTTTAAAAATTTTATTTTTTGTAAATTATTTTTGTATGCAATGTGGGTAACAAATTCGCCAAAGTTTTTGCTAAAGTGTCTGAAGAAAATCGAAATTAGTTTTATCGCGATATTCACCTACCCCCAGAACGATTTTGGAAAAAAATTGAATATGATTTGAAGAAAATCGTTCGGTTAATCCTGAGATATAAGACCAAAAGAGTGCAACACATTTGTTCATTCACACGTACATATCTGCGCAGTCACATACAAATATATATATTTTTTTTGTCTAGATCAACCATTTGGACCCTAAAAAGTAAAGATTTAAAAAAAATCGGTATTCCATTTTTAACATGATTTTCATACTTTCCCATACAACATAGCTGTTATAGCTGTATTCTTTGGGAATGTAAAAAGTTAGATGAATATAAAGGATTACAAAAAAAAAACTTATGTAAGTTACTTGTCAGTTATTGCGTCAAAAATTAAATAAAGAATTAATTAAAACCAGAAAAATTTGCATTGATAAAAACGGTCGTTAACATTTAACATATTTCCTTAGTTTTTTTTTTTGTTGTTGAAACGTGTTTTAACAAAATTTTTAAATCAATTCAATCCTTCAAAAGTAGAGCAGTTGTTTTGGTGTTTTTATTAATAATAATCATATAACAAATAAATACGAGTATTAAAAAAACGTTAAAAACAGCATTGTAGAACACGAAATTAAAAACCAAGTAGGACAATAAAAACTGAGCTGAAAAGCCAGCCTTTTTTCATATAACCAGTTTTTTGTAACAAATGAATAGTTGTTGACTATTCGACGAAATGAACCAGACACTTCTGAAATTGGCATAACCATTCTCAAGAACAACACACATTCCGCGCCAGGCTTACTAGGGAAAGGATTTTCTTGTTGCTTTGTTCTCTGAGCCAAATATACTGTCGCATGTCAGAGAATACAAAGGTCATCTGTGTGCATATCTATTCAATCCTATAAGCATCAGCCTCACTCTTTTCTTTGTAGCTTTCTGTTCTTCATAATTCTCCAATTATTATTATTATTATTATTACAATAAAAAGCACATTTTCCTTTAAAGAAATTGCTTCTGATGAAAGGAACTTTGACAGAATTTTCTTGTATCTGTTTTAAAACGTTACTCCGGTATAAGCAAGACTGGGTCAAATAATGTAAAGCAATAAATTAAAGTATATCTTTCTACGAGAGTCAATTCGTTATATAAACAGTCTTTGATATAAAATTGCAATCTGTGCTTTTTGCGGTCATTTTAATTTTAGGTTCTTACGTACTAAAGTGAGCACTGTATCCAAAATAAAGCTTTAGGGTTTAGGTGCGGACGTATTTTGTTATTAATGAGAAGTTAAGAGAATTGCATCATGCAGCTTTGCTGTAGGTTAACTACACTTAATTATTAAAAAGACTTAATGAACATTTGACAGGACATGAAAATTTAAATTCAAATTACACTAATTACATTTCAAAAGAGAATCATATTTATACGACTGTTTCAAAGATAGTCAACTCACTCACACAGTTTCTGCACTCTAGTATAGCAAAATAATACAATAAATCTAATATGTACTGTATATTTAACTAATTTTCAAAATAACGGGCCCTGATATTTTAATTTCACATACACACACACATTTTTTATTTTTATTTATTAAAAACATTTTTTTATCTATCATGATGATCATGACGTTAACATTTATTTTACCCTTTGAAAATAAATGTTAACGTAACAGGTAATAATAATAATTGTGCAGCCAAAGACAAATAAAAATACAAAATTATTTTCTGATATGTTAATTATTTTTAATGTACGTAGGTACCATTATCGCCTAAAATATGTTTTAGGCGAATAAATATTAAATACAAGTCACTTCTGGTATTGGCATGGTTGTTCTAAAGAAACCAAGCATATCATGCCAGATTTACTAAGGGTTGTAAGTAGTGAAGAAGTTTTCCATAGTCTTCTTCATCCGGTGAAACATCACATCGACTTGCCAAGCCCACCGAAATTCAATGTTCCGTGATGCTTTAACTCTGTTCATCACAATAACAGCATATAACTCTACATTAAAGGATTTTTTTGTCTGTATTCAACAGGGGATTTGATATATAATTTAAAAATCTTTCACGACATAAAAGTTTCGTTAAAATTATTACTAGATACTGAAAAATATAGATTTGTAATCCTGTAATCTGTTATTGTAAAGGCAAAATCTCTTTTTAAAGTATAGTTTTCTTTTAGTATTTTATTAATTGGAAAGATTATCTCCACACTGCATTATGTTATTACACTGGAGTTGTGCTTTGATTTCATTTATAGGTTAGGTATAATAGAGTATAACACGGCTCATGAAAATTTTTCAGGCTTAATGACGTTCAGAAATATTATAGTATAAAATGCAGGAGCGGAAGTACTGTGCCACCGAACTTGTGCTCTTGTGAAGAGGATCTTGTATAATCACAGTAATTAAGAATAATTAGTGCAGCCCGAGTTGATAACGCTGCGTAATTTCCAGCTAAGCTCGCTCTAATTCTATAAGCCGTCCGGGAGGCTCTTAATTACACAGCGAACCAGTGCAATCATTAATTAATATTTTACTGTAATCTATGCCGCGCACAGTTTTAATTTTATCCCACTATTTTCTTTCTGTTATCATCTACTATATTGTTGCCAGGTGCTGTAAGAAGTTTTAAATTCTGCTCTATTTCACTTTTTCTATTTCCTGTTTTTCCACCGTAACTTCTTTTCATCCTGTTCACTATCTGTTTTTACTTCCTCTTTTTTTCTTGTCTGTTTAAAAGGGGGAAAAATTCTATTTATTCATCTGCCACTAATCTTTCATCAGATTCTCTACTTTTTGTTACAAAATTAACAAAAAATACTACTTATCATAAAATCGAGCTTGTTTGAGCGATTACTTGGAACAATTTATTTTTATATTTTATTTTTTGAAGTAATTAAGGTTTTGTTCGAAAATCTTTTCCATTATATGAAGATCGACTCACGTTCATTTGATCTGCTATTCCTAAACAGCGATTTTTTCTTCTTTTTGATCATGCATTTCGTTTAGATTATTTTCAATATAATCTTTCCGTTCCCTCCAACTAACAACTTTAACTTTAATTTCCAATATATATTATGGAAAATTTTCATTCCTTTATCTGTCATTGTCATAATTCACTGCATCACATAAGCATGAAGCTTGTGCGTGGGATATATGTAAATGGAATTATGTAGCATATTAAAAATGTCATACTTGATCGGGGTTTGAACCCGGGACCTCCGGATGAAAGGCCGAGACGCTACCATTCACGCCACGGAGATCGGCTTTTTAATCATAACTTCTTCTTTTCATGTACAACAACATAAAAATCCTCTTTCTTGTCCTTCCTCATTTTCTTTCTGTGTTTCCTTCAGTAATTCTTCTTTGAATGCAATCCATTTTCAACTCGTGCGCAATCCATGACATTTTCTTTTGTTGTCTCGTATCTTTCATCACATACCTTTTTTCCCCAATCTCTTTAACATTCTTTTAATTTATAGCACTCATTAAATTTTTTGTCATATCACATTTCATAATTTTCAAGATATTTCTTTTCCTTCTTCTTAACGGTCTACTTATCTCCTCTATAAATTACCACATCCAAACGAAACAACAGCAACGTTGATTAAAAAAAAAAAATACTGACTAAATGAAGCGACCTTTTTTTTGGAAGTATTATTTTTTTATCACGTTAATTGCAGAAGTAAGGTAAATTGAAAAACGCCTTCTTTCTGTTCAGTTAAATCAGTTTTTAAACATTTTAAATTGTTTTTCTGTACGTGTGAAAATATGTACGGTTTCGTGTCTCGTGTTCGATTAACTTCATATTTGTAATAATTCATTATATAATTTCAGCCATATTACCGTCCTCCTTGAATAAAGATGTATTATAATATCTTACGTGCTAAAATTTAAGATGCATTACAACATTTTATATGCTAAAATGTAAGATGTTTTACCGAAATCGTAATAATAAATATAAAATTAAAAAATGATTGAATAATATTGAGTAAGATAAGTAGTCGGTTAAAATTCAATCGAAAGATATTTACGATAGTTTTATCCGTCGTGTGACTTCACTAATTGGTATATTGGTACGACGCGTTTTAGATGATCTGCATCATTACAACATTTACATATTCTAATTCCAATGAGTTTATATATTAAAATATTAAAAAAATAATAATATATATTAGAAAATTATTCTGGTAATTTATTATTTGAAAAGATCTAAAAGAAGAGCATAATTACTAATATAAGTTATTATATCTAAATATTTTTTTCTAAATCCTGACTTTTTTGAAATATTATTTTTAAGTAATCTGCGTTTAAGTCAATGACCAAACTGCGTTTAGGTATTACCCGAAAGTCGGAGAAAATATTTAGATAAGATTCTAAAATTAATTGGTTTTTTAACAAAAAAAAATTGAACAACATTTTTTCCAGTTAAACAAGCATTTACATTGAATCTGAAGTCAAAAATAGATGTGTTTGAATATATGTAAAATATAATAACAAAAAAAGGTTGTGGAAGAAATGGATTCTAGAATATTACTATGCTAAGCTTTCCAAAGAATAACGTTCCGTGTCTCATTTTACTAGGTAAAATGTTAGGAGTGAAGTCATTTTCGTTGCCTTTATGATCTAGCCGAATTACTGTTTTATATTAGCATCTTAGGCTATAGAAATTTATCTAAGACACATGCTATGGCGTCTCTTAAAGCCACTTAAGTAAAGGATCTTGTTTAAATTAGTTTGGTGTTTAATGAAGATAATTTATTTCCATCATTTACTTTTTTATTGAATTTATTACAAACTTTTATTAGTAACGCTTGTACTTCAAAAGATTATTAACTGTCACGGACATAAAATAGACTAGGAAAGATAGCGTTAGCGACAAATTAATTAAACACTTTCTGCGGTAAGCAATTCATTACATACTCAGAGCTGTTTCCGTTCTTCATGGAAACTGCGTGGTATTTAATTAATGTATACTTTAATTCACAGACAATTATGTTGTTTGTCTCGATCTACTCTCTCGAAGTTTAGGCTACCAAAGACGTCCAGGGGAGAAAGAAGAGGTCTGCGGATCCAAAACGTGGAAATTTTTGAAAATTTTTAATGAAAAATCTTTGTTGGGAATAAATTTAAATAAAAATAATTTTATTTATTTTATTGGACGCCACCTTCTGAAAATCTTTATTCACTGTTTTTGTGACAATTTATTATAATTAATTTTTAGTAATCATTTTTATTATTATTTTTTATTTTGTATGATTATTTTTCTTTTTTTATTTATGTACCGTGAGAGTTTAAAAAAAGAATTAAATATATACTGGAAAGTTTGATCAGTTACTTATAAGTTTAACTGACCATCTTGTTTATGTACTTAAACTACAATGACGTTAACTTTATGATGTTGAACTTTATACTTAGCTTTTAATTGTTAACTTTGCAATCTAGTAGCCTAACTTACGTACAGAAGCTGTAAATATCCATTAATTATTAAATAATTAATAAACAACAGAACAAAAATTCTTATACTTTAATGTTAAATATTTAATTTATGAGTGCAAATAACATTAAATTTTCTTCAACTGGATTTTTTTTTGCATCTAAATAGAAAGTTTTTATTCCAGAACGTATTAGTATTATTAATTTTGTAGTCTAAAACAGGTTGCAATTAAGACTTTTATTATTTATGGAATTTTTAAGTTTTTTTTTTACAAAGTTATTCTTCTTATGTTCTTTAATTCTTTACAATAGTTTATTCTGAGAACTTTTCTTTTGTTGTTACATTGCCTGTTTTTGTTTAAGAATTTTATTTACTTTGTTGCTACGAATACCAAAAAATCAATCTACATTAATTTTTGTTGCTTTTGGTTTCTACAACACTTTCGTTTTAAAACTGATGCATTGTTTTAGCATCGGTTTAGCAATTATTAATTTCCTACATCAAACCCATTAAAATGTTCTGTTACTTTGCTTTTGTAAACTATTCTTGCATTTTAAGTATTTCTTTAAATGTATATAATTTAATATAAGTAGAGTTTTGCTCAACTTACTGTTGTTATTGAAGTGAATTGTAAATATTCCTAGAAATTTATATTTCCGTTTTGAAATATTAATAACTGACATTTAAAATTTTCATAAAATATTTTCTAGATGTTTTGCAACAGAAATGAAAAAAACTCAGCTTCATCTTTCGAAAGAAGTATTGTAAACTGTATTTAAAATTTTTCCTTAAAAATTTATTCCACGAAATTAATTTTAAAACTTTCATTCGTTATGTATGTGGATCCTTTAAAATGTCTAATATCCTCTATTCCCTCAATTTGAAAAAAAATTCATGTTTTACCTTATTCAGGTAGATTTTATAGTAAAAATTAACGGAATAAAAATAAATATAAGTAAAATTCGATGAAAAAATTCTTACGTATTTTCATATTTAATTGAAAATCTGTGAATTTATTTTGTTAATATATTTTCTTAATTCTCCTGAATCTAGAATCAGTATGAATAATTTTTTTAAAATGTTTCATGCGTAAATTTTTTTACTCCATTATCGAGTTAGCAGGAAGGTATAAACACACAGCTGTTGATTTACAGCTTTGTTTTTTATATAGAAATATTTTGAGCCGGTGGTAGCGTAACGTTTCTTAAGGGATAGCTAGGTGATTCCCTAGAGGACATTTTATAAAAATACTGAATTTTATTTTGGCATTCCTTTTATTATAATCTGAAAACCGTTCTTTTAGTAAAATACTTCAAGAGAGAAGAATTAAAGCAAATAAAGTTTGAAATGGTATTCAACTCGAGAGGGATTCAAAAAGTGTTATGTCTCGCTGAGAACAAGTGTTGCTGTGATACATCTCAGAAACCGTCTTACCAGATCTAACGTCATTTTATTTCTTAAGAATAAAAGAGAGTTCAAATTTCTATGAGTGCCATACAGTTCTTACAGTGAAGCAAATGATAGAACATTGTATATCGTATACAGACTTAAGAAAAAAACTGGTCGTGAGAAAAAAATCTAGAAAAGGGAAATAATCTTAGAAAAATTAAGAAAAAGTGGTAGAGGTCTTAATTAACTTCTAATTAAATAACTGTTTGGTAGAGCGCGTGTGATCTTTTCATATATATTTATTTTAGCTTTCGAGGGTTTTGTATTTTTGCTGAAGTGAACATATAATAAGTTTTGTATTATTAACTTGCATATTAAATTTTATATAAGCTTTAGTTTAATTTTGTGGTAATACTTAACCTAGTAGTGATTTATTGTAACGTTAAATTTTAATTTGTAATTTTTCTTTTAATTGTTATTGTGCCGTTGTAATTTTGTGCTATACAAGGCGCACCCCACATTATTTAGACCACGTTGCTCTTGACTTTTATTTTGACTTAATTTTATGTTAACTTGAATGAATAGTGGTGAATAAATCGCTAATTTAGTGTTTATAGCACTAGAATGAATGGGGTTTATATAATGATTATATTGTGTGAGTTAGGATTATATCCTTAGATAAAATTTATACAATGGCCTCAGCAGTCGTTAAAACTTTTTATCCTTTTTTTGGAATTTTTAATAAGAGTTCCTTTTAGGTAATAGATAAGAACTAGTTACGAAACGGACGCCCTATTTCAACCTGTATATTATAGATTTGTGCGTGTGTATGTGCGCGCATATATATATATATATATATAATAAAATATATAAAACAGAGATATAAAATACAATTATTATTTATATAAAATAGATTATGTAAATGAACTTTAATTATTTTGTACACTGAGCTTCTGTTTGGAAGGTAAATAGCGTTGAAGTGTTATAACTGTATCGGTTTTAAAAGTCATTCAAGATTTTTGTTTGTTAAGTTACAGCTTATTATATGAGAAGAGCTATTGAATGTGTAATTTTCAGATAAGTAGCGCACAACTATTAACCTTTTGCTATTTTATTGCCTACTTGATACACCATGTAGGTGAGTTGTAGGTCGAGTTGTATAAGCTTTAAAGACCCTCTCTTTTGAGCCATATTAAATATTTAATATAGCACAGTCCTGAAAAGTTGTCATTTCACTAATGAAAACATCATTAAAATGATTTTCGGGTATAATAAATCCTTAATAATACTCTTATATTCATTCTACTGATATTTTAGTTTAAGAATTCATGTGAATTAAGATCATAAGTTTAATTTACTGGACGCCACCTCCCACAAATTAAAAAATAATAACATATAGCTTCTTTTTTTTAAAAATTTAGTCTGAGAAGGATAACGTGTTTGCGATGTATGATTGTTTACTTGCGCCCCTGTAACTCAAGAATAACCACACCGTTCTTGCATAAGGTAGATACTTGCATATCGTTTTATTACATGAGTAATTTTTTATGTACGACGCTCTAAATAATAGGAAAGGTAGAATACATTTCTCCAATCAGAAATATTTATAAGGAAGGGTGTAAGTAAGTATGTAAGCAAACAAGTAGTTATTGTGTTTCCATAAAATATCTAGCTAGCTGTAAAACTTAAAAAAAAAAAAACATTTATTACAAGTAGTTTTGAGGATATTAGAAGGAAATTAATAAAGATTCATTAAAAAACTTAAATTAATGAATAAATTACATTAATAGGTAAAACGGAATTATGAACACAGTTTAATGAAATAAATACAAAAGTGAATTTGGTATTTTTTATACATCCAGTTTTAAAAATTGTCAAATTTAAAATGGATTTAAAGATTATAGTAAAAAATTAAGAACAATAAATAAAAAAACTGGAACTGAAAAAAAGCAAAACAATTACGTTATAAATATTTTCTTTATTTTTTATTTTTTGTTGTTGTTAGACTAGTAGGTTTTTGTAATTATTGCTTTTCCTGACGCCCATATTCTAAAGGGAATGTGTATGGAAATTTATAAAGTCTGAAAAATGCAGTGTCTAAAAATGCTGTGAAAAAATGCAATGAAATTCAAACCTGAGACCTACATATGAAAGACAACAAAAACAAACTACCATCTGTTACGGATATCGGTGCAGAAATTAAATTTATTAATTTACTTTTGGTATACATTTCAAGATAAAAAATTTTGGAATTTTCGTAAGTAAGTTAGCAGATTCTTTATCTATGAAGACATACAATAAGTATCTGGGAATGATGTTAAAAAAAATCCACCATTAGAAACCATAGTTTTCTTCTTCCTGTTATGTCACAACAGAAATAGCTGATACGTTCATTCGGTAGATATATTGATGTGTTATTATAATTTTCTAAAATAATTGTTTAAATAAGGATCTACTTGTTTATTCCTAATAGATATGAAAAAAATTTTCACATCCTATTTGTTGATAGTAAAACCCGGTTGAAGTAATACATTTTATTACTTTGTATTCAAATAGACTTTGGAAAACGATTTATGTGTTAATTAAGGTAATCTACTATATAATGAATTTAATTTGATTTAAATTAAATTTGCGCTATTTAACTTTATTTTTTCATTAAAATTCAATGAAATTCTCCTACTAGAGCGAAACAAATATTTTGAATCGATAAAGCTACTTCTTTACAATTAAAAGATTACAAGGACAATTGAGCGGAGAAGGTTTTTGTGGCGAAGAAAGAAGGGGTAAATAGGGTTGAATAGACTAAAGACCGGGATGAAATTTGGAGGCTCGGCACGAACTAAATTGTTCTTCCTGGCAGAGTATCAGTCCCCGTGTTATTTAAAGATAAAGTCTTAACTCTAATATAGATGTTCCTCTGGGGAACGGATCTGTGAGTGCTCCTAAACAGTTTTTCTCCACGAGGAGGAAGATGAAAGTAAAGTGGATCCAATCAGAGTGCTTACACGCCCGGTGCGTACACAGATTGCGAGACCAATACCGTACCGGGCGCTAAGCCGCTTTCCTTCCGCAAAGGCCAAACAGATCCCCTTCCTATAGGATCCCTTGCCTTTATTAATCTTCACTCGACTGAAATGTTGAGAAATGGTCATTTCACTGCTGCAACTTTATAGAGTATTTATGACAAATTGTCCAACTTAAATAACATCACCGTTTTGGTTAGACTTCATTATTAACCACTTAAGGAATTCATTTGCTATTCTGTATTTTAACAGAAACGTAATTCGTGTTTAACATGCGCAAACAACTCTTTGTGTAAATGAGAAATTATTTGCTTTACTTTGTAATTAAACTTCAGAAAAATTAAAATTATTTATTGTAACAGAAGGGATTAATTTTATCATTATTTTTTTTTTTACGTGTGTGTTAGTATAATAAATTGTGTTGATTGATATTAAAATTTTGTATAACTATAAATGAAAAAAAGTAAAACATTTTAACTTAAGGGAATAGAAATTTATAAGTACTTGCATATGAAATACCTATCGTTCATAATGTTAACTTAATCATCTCTCAAAAATCAGTCCGGTTATAACCGTCAAACATATTTAATTCTTTTATAAACGGTGAATTAGTATCAATAAAAAATATTTATTGAAATGTAACAAAGAAATGTTTTTGATTAGGTATATTTTAAATGTATGTATTTTTACTTACCGGGAAAAGTGGTAAGAAAAAAGTTGTTTTAATAATTTTAATTCAGCATGTAGAGCACTGCATAATATCACTATATTAAAGCAAAGAAACGGATTCACATAGGGATATTAGAAAATAGAAACAAAATAGAAAAAAGTTGTTTTAATAATTTTAATTCAGCATGTAGAGCACTGCATAATATCACTATATTAAAGCAAAGAAACGGATTCACATAGGGATATTAGAAAATAGAAACAAATGCGGATCTAAGTAGTTACAAAATTACTACTTATGGTGTGTGAAAGTTTTGTCCACTGTCTTGGAGTCGTCACATTAAACAACAAATTTTCTTAGATGGGAAGGTACATGTAACATATGATTTTAATGTAATGTTTTACGAGAAAAATTGAAGGCTGAAACCATTTCACAATAAATGCCTTCGTTTTTGTTACAAGGAATCGAAGTAGCAAAAACGTAAAAATCGCGGTAGTAGTAAAACGCCTCGTAGTAACATTTTTATTTCGTATTATCTCCAGAATCACATCCGATAACAAATTAACTTGTACAATAATAATAATAATAACAAAAATAAAATTTACACTAGAGAACAAAAATTTGAAAGTAGTCATGCATCAAAAATCTTAACTAGAATTCTATACAGAAGAATTGAGAGGAGAGTGGAGGAAGTGTTAGGAGAAGACCATTTTGGTTTCAGGAAAAGTATAGGGACAAGGGAAGCAATTTTAGGCCTCAGATTAATAGTAGAAGGAAGATTAAAGAAAAACAAACCAACATACTTGGCGTTTATAGACCTAGAAAAGGCATTCGATAACGTAGACTGGAATAAAATGTTCAGCATTTTAAAAAAATTAGGGTTCAAATACAGAGATAGAAGAACAATTGCTAACATGTACAGGAACCAAACAGCAACAGTAACAATTGAAGAACATAAAAAAGAAGCCGTAATAAGAAAGGGAGTCCGACAAGGATGTTCCCTATCTCCGTTACTTTTTAATCTTTACATGGAACTAGCAGTTAATGATGTTAAAGAACAATTTAGATTCGGAGTAACAGTACAAGGTGAAAAGATAAAGATGCTACGATTTGCTGATGATATAGTAATTCTAGCCGAGAATAAAAAGGATTTAGAAGAAACAATGAACGGCATAGATGAAGTCCTACGCAAGAACTGTCGCATGAAAATAAACAAGAAGAAAACAAAAGTAATGAAATGTAGTAGAAATAACAAAGATGGACCACTGAATGTGAAAATAGGAGGAGAAAAGATTATGGAGGTAGAAGAATTTTGTTATTTGGGAAGTAGAATTACTAAAGATGGACGAAGAAGGTGCGATATAAAATGCCGAATAACACAAGCGAAACGAGCCTTCAGTAAGAAATATAATTTGTTTACATCAAAAATTAATTTAAATGTCAGGAAAAGATTTTTGAAAGTATATGTTTGGAGTGTCGCTTTATATGGAAGTGAAACTTGGACAATCGGAGTATCTGAGAAGAAAAGATTAGAAGCTTTTGAAATGTGGTGCTGTAGGAGAATGTTAAAAATCAGATGGGTGGATAAAGTGATAAATGAAGAGGTATTGCGGCAAATAGATGAAGAAAGAAGCATTTGGAAAAATAAAGTTAAAAGAAGAGACAGACTTATAGGCCACATACTAAGGCATCCTGGAATAGTCGCTTTAATATTGGAAGGACAGGTAGAAGGAAAAAATTGTGTAGGCAGGCCACGTTTGGAATATGTAGAACAAAAATTGTTCGGGATGTAGGATGTAGAGGGTATACTGAAATGAAACGACTAGCAGTAGATAGGGAATCTTGGAGAGCTGCATCAAACCAGTCAAATGACTGAAGACAAAAGAAAAAAAGATGAAATGAAAGTAAAATATTCCTTGCAATTATTTACTGTCGTAAACTTAGTTATATACACATCATAGATTAAAACATTTACGTTCTTCTTACATTAAAAATAACCAATCACAATACTAGTTATTTTGAAATATTCCTTAGAATAAATACAACAGAGTAATATACGTTAATATGTTGGAAAATCTGATTACGGAAAGGTGTTGCAAGTCAACTTATGACTACATATGTTTTTTTTACCACTCGTTATGTTTATTATACATCCGTCTATTGTTCTACATAATATAATATTGTTTATAATTGTCACAAAAGTAAAAGGTTTAAATCAACCCTTTTACCTGATAGGGTAGTTAATGTAAAATAATTTACATTTTGATACTGATAAATTCCTTGGAATTCTATTATCAGTTTTATCACAATTAATCTAATATAGTTTTCAGTTATGTTAAAGTTGTGGACGGGCCATCCTCGGCTATCCAGTAAAGTTGCGGATAGGCCCATCCATGACTCATTAAAATCATCGATTCTAACGTGTTACTAAGAGCACTGCTTAACCTAATTCAAAATCAGATGGGTGGATAAAGTGACAAATGAAGAGGTATTGCGGCAAATAGATGAAGAAAGAAGCATTTGGAAAAATATAGTTAAAAGAAGTGACAGACTTATAGGCCACATACTAAGGCATCCTGGAATAGTCGCTTTAATAGTGGAAGGACAGGTAGAAGGAAAAAATTGTGTAGGCAGGCCACGTTCGGAATATGTAAAAAAAATTGTTAGGGATGTAGGATGTAGAGGGTATACTGAAATGAAACGACTAGCACTAAATAGGGAATCTTGGAGAGCTGCATCAAACCAGTCAAATGACTGAAGACAAAAAAAAAATAACTTAATTCTGCATTACGTAATTAATTTAGAGACAATCAAATACTATAGTTGTATGTTGAAGTAAGAGTCCAAAATAAGAAGTTAACAACTTGCATTCTTATAACAAAATATAAATAGCATTGTTGTAATGTACTATATATTTGTAATACATTTTTTAAATTTCTAAATTTTTTTAGAAATTAAAATGTTTTCAAAATTTATTGTATTAAGTAATTTAGGACCGAAAACATTGAGATAAATTTTAAAATTAAATATTGTAATAATTAAAATAAATAATATCTATTGAACTAGCCATTTTATTTGTAGTAGTGTTGCAAATTATAAGTTACTGTGAATTTATTATTGAGAGGGCAATAATAATTTGTTTATTATTGCCTTCTTTTTATTATTCTCTTTATTATTATTAAGGCTATTACTAGTGGTTGGGCCGTTAGTTCCAACGATAAACAGTTATGTTTAAAGTTTGTTGTCGGGCGTGATTCTGAAAGTAATAGGAAATAAAAATGTTACTACTGAATGTTTTATTTCCCTTTATTATTAACGTGATTATTTAATTTTTGCTAATTTGATTGTTTGTAACTCGGAAACGAAGGGATTTATCGTGAAATGCTTTTCGTCATCATTTTTCTCGTAGAATTTTACATTAAAATCATATGTCATAGGTCCTTATAAAGGTACTTTAGGTGTCATAGGTCAAAGGTACTTAAAAACAAAGTTTGATTCAATGTGGCGGATCCTAGATGGCGGAGAAAAATTTCAAACACACCGCACAGTACTTATTTTATAACTATGTAGATTCGCACTTGTTTCTACACCTATTCTTCAGGTTTGAAATATGAAGTTATTTCTATACTGTAATAACCCTACGTAATAAATACAATAAACGATACCGATACCATCCTTTAATCGGTGAGAAAAATTTTCCTTTTGTTAAAAAGATTAAATTTACAAGAAATTAAGACTTCCTTGTGTTTTCCTCTTCAGAGACTTATTTTGCTTTTTTATGTGTTTTTCAATATTACTAATTAAATTTTCGATTCGGTAGGGGATACAGAAGAATCATATGCTGCATAATACAGAATGGTTATAAATTATTTAGCGCAATTTACTAGTTCATAAAAAAATGAACTAAGCAGTGTAGGCGCGTAGATTTTTTTCAAACATTACTGTAGGTACTAGAGTTACTAATGACCTTGAACGAACACGCCGTTGCGATGTAACGACAGGGGGAGCAATGGCTACCCTGCTGCAGAAAGAAAATCTGCGTAATATGGTATCATGATAGTGGATCTATTATTACCGTTCGTAGACGTTTTCGTTTAGAGTATGGCAGTGACACTCCTAATAAAGATTCTAATAAACGTTGGTGTTAGTAGGTTAATGATACAGCAAATATAGTACACAAAGAAGGTGCTGGCATACCTTCCGAGGAAGTTGTTGATCAAGTAAGAGAAACCTTTCAAAGAAGTCCGGGTAAATCGTTTCGTCGTGCGAGTATAGAACTGGGAATACCGCAATCAACAATTGTGAAGCGCCTAAAACTTCACGCATACAAAATTTAATTGGTGCATGAAATTGAAGATGATAGTAAACCACGCCGTTGCAATAAACCTCCGCCTATCCCTGTGGAGGAGTGGTAGCATCTTGGTCTTTCATTCATTCGGAAGTTCCGGGTTGAAATTCCGGTCAGGCACGGCATTTTCATACGCTAAAAAATTCAAATTCCATATCCCACGGGCAAGCTTCAAGCTTATGTGGCAAAATCATTCATAAAAAAAAAAAATTTTTGCCGTGAACATTCTTGATAATGCAACAAAGATAATGCGTTTTTAGAAAAAGTAATCTCGACGAAGCTACCGTCTACGTTTCTGATCACGTCAACCGTCATAATTGTCGGATTTTGGGTACCCTAATGCCGTTCGACAAACACAACGTGATAGCCCGAAAACTAACGTTTTTATGGGTTGACTACTATGGTATGCAATACCACAAATTGAACATCGGCAACCCGATATTTACTTCCAACAAGATGGTCACCACCACTCCTGGGTTTATATGTTAGTTTTATATTTAAACAATACCAACATGAACAATTTTTTCAACGTTGGATTGGCCGTGATAGAACAATTCGCTGGCAACCTCAGTCCCCTAACGTTACGCCCCTCGATTTGTTTCTTTGGCGGTTTGTCAAAGACAGGCTGCAACGAAGTTAGTCAACATCAATGGACTAAAAAGAAGAATTGAAGGTACAATTAATGGAATAACTCCATATATTCTTCGTAATGTGTGGTATGAAATTGAGTATCGTCTAGACAGTTTACGCGCCACAAAAGGTACTCATGCAAAACTTATTGAAAGTAATATGTTTCGTAAACAAAACTGTTTTAAATGCTCTGTTTAACAGTAAAGTATGCATGTAAGTAAATTGCTTTGTTATTTTTTTATTGATACCCGAAGTCCGCTAAATAATTTTTGCTCACCTACATTGTTATTGTGAATTATGATTCGATTGTCTGTAAAAGTTTGTTTGTGGCACTGTAAATTCAAACCAGTTTGACTGTTTTCATGAATAAGGTATTATGTACTCTTTTTCTATATCCTGAATTATATTGAATAAACACAATTTCAAAAACCAAAAAGTAATTTTTAATATTCATGATGTTTCTACATCCTGACCCGTAGTGAAATACCCTCCGTTCCGAGACCTTATGGGCTTTACCGGAAGTCATCTTCGAAACCTCGGCTTTTGACATATTCCAGTCCGCTTCGGCCAGGATGCCACGAATTACATTCCTATCGGTGTACTACTAATTAATGAACTTAAAAGCAATCTCACACAGCTCACCGAGTCTTAAGCAAGGCTGAAAATACCTAACTAGCAAAGGAATTGAACTACCTACCCGTAGAAGGTAAAAGATAGTTCAACACACAACACGTAACATAAAAATTTTACATGGAACAATAATAACACAGTAACACTGAAAAAAAAAACAAAACAAGGACAAGAACAACAAAAACATAACTTATAGAACAAAATATCAACTAAAGTAGATTAAAAGAGAAATCCAAGCAGAGCTCTAGATCTCCTCAGCAATCCTTTCCTTTGCTAAGTATACTACAAAACTCTTCACTATTGCCCATTTCTACAGCCACTTCTGTGTTAGATACTTCCGAAATAAGAGATCACATGTTTGTACTACTTGTAATGTGTTATAATAAATATTTTATTTAGGCCGAGTAATTCTGTAACGCAATGTGTTGGCATTAAAAACGATCACCTGGAACGGGGTTTTTCAGCTATCAGATTTTTACCTTTCACATTATATTTTTAGTTTGGCTTTTAACTTTCAGGAAAAACGAAAAAAGTTTGTATTTGTTTAATTTAAAAAAAAGTTACATTGGCAAATTAAAAACAAGATATTTAAGTCTTTAAAGGATTTAATCACTCCGATCCATAATTGATTGTAATTAAATTTGTGTCGCGTCAGTTAAAACAAAGTTTAAATCACATTTATTTCGCCACTAGAACCTTTACGAACGGTGGTTGATAATATTGCACATCAAACAGATAAATTCTATCACAAAGGAGTCCGTAATGACAATGAAGTCAGATTATTTTCTTCGAGCAGTGGGATTGAAAAGAAAAGAGCCAAGTTGGATAATGAATAACTCAGACGGCGCTGATGCAATAACACCTCAGCTCATGGTTCGATTTCTTCTCTCAATAAAAATTCCCTCTTGCTATTAGCCAGTTTTTTTCGGTGGAAAGAGTGAGCTTTTTAGCCTTCAAGAGGGGGTGCGGGAAATGTTGGCTCAAGAAATGGGGGTAATTTTCCGCCTGGTTGGAGGTTTTGTACCTGTAATACCGTCCTACACTCACCTAACCCTTCTTTCTAAGCTTTGATCTTATTGATTCCGCTGCTGACTACATTTTTATTTTACTATTCTATTTTTTTTTTATTTCTTTTTTTGTAAGTACGGTAGGTATGTGTAAAGAAAAATATATATATAAGGCATTCTTTCACTTTCTTTTGCTTAGAGATGTTTGAATCTAATTTTTTTTAAAATGTATTTTAAAATTTGAATATAATTTTATTTTACTTAATATTTCTGAAGTGATACAATTATTTTTTAATAGGTTTATCATTTTTTTTGTTCAAAATATAATATTATCGATGTGCTCATTTTAGGGTTTTAGATTACGAATCAATAAAGATTATGTATATCTTTTGGAGAATAATTTTAGCTATTTTTCTTCCTTACTACTGAACTGACTATGAATAAAACCAAAAAAAATAATTAAGCTTTGATGCTAAGAAAAAAGCTAAAATGTTTTTGGCATTGATTTATGCCCACTCGTTTCAGTTTCTATAAGTTACTTTCCAGAAGTAATGAAATTATGTCCGAGGTGTGAGTACTAATGTTATCTTTTCAGCACCCTTTTTATATAGAAATAATCAAACAATCTATATCATTTAACTTGCAACTTTAATTAATAATAACAATAATTACGGTGGAGTGGAAGCGTCTCGGCCTTCATACGCAGGTCTCGGGTTCGAATCCCGGTAAGTTATGGCATTTTTCATACGCTTCAAAAATAAATGGGCCAAATGACGAAAGCAGTCGATGCCTATAAACTCATTAAAGAATTAATTGATTACAAATTTTTTGTTTTTGTTAGCATTTATATTATAAAGTGAATTTTTTTTATAATTAAAATTCGAATATTTTTTCGATTATATCAAGGGGTTTTACCTATAATTAGTTAAAATAAAAAAAGGTACCTTTAATCTTTTCTCTTTAAACGTTAACAATTGGTGTAATTATTTCACAATTATTGGCACATTATGACAATTGAATATATCTATAAGTTATAATTTTTTCCGCATTATTTGATAAATCCAATTGAAATATTGAATGTATTCAAATTTAATTTCACTGGATTCCTACGATCCAAACAAACCAATTCTGTTTGATAGTATCACAGAATTATCATCAGCAACAGCTTACTGCTGAAAGTGAACTGCCTACCTGTCTATTGATCAATCCATGCATTAAATTTGACGAGAGGCATTATAACAAATTTTCCACTTCAACTTCTTTACACGTATGTCACCGTCAAATCATTACCGTTCGTTCTATTCTCACAGTCACTTTGAATACGAATGATATATATTCTCACTGTTACGAAATGATAAAACGATCCGTCAAGCAAAGTGTAATCTGATAACCTCGTAAAATGATTAAAGATATATCAAATTAAATGTGTGTATATATATATATATATCAATAAAACTTATTATTAATTAACGCATATTTCTATTCTATAAAATAATTAAGTACGAAACAAATAGGTAAATAGGAATAAGATTTATGCTCTACTTATCATTCCATATATGCGTATCATAAGCGCCTATTCGTTTTTGACTCAACTTTATTAAATAGAGAAATCTCTAACATCTGTGAAAAACATTACTTTCTATTGCATTAAAAACAATTATAATTTCTACCTAGTTACATTCAGATATATTCAATGAATTTCGCTAAAATCGTTTTGAGTGAACGACGGGAATGTTTCAATGACTGTTTGATACAATCGTGTTTAATCAAGCATACGAAAAGTAATTAAATATAATAAATTTAGCAGATTTCATTTTATTAATCGATTAAACACTTTATATATACACATAAGATAAATTTTTCACAGTGCTTATAAGAAGTAATAATTTTTCTTTTTTAAATTTATTATACTATGTGTAATAATAAATTTTAATTTTTTTAATACATTGAAATCTGTTTTAAATTCAGTAGTGTTTTTTATGCTTGATTAAATGTTATGACGATATTTATCTTCATTTATTTCGGATGCTTGAATATTTTTCACGTGAAAATTCAAGAAATAATTTTAGAAAGTTCGAGAATTATATATTACCGAATCAGAGAGCTCGGACCTTTTACTCAGTTATCTCATACTTGATGGAAGCCTCGTTACATCATTTCTCTGCATATTTTTTTATTTTTATCGACATGAGTTATTGCTTTTCCATTTTTTACACCGAATTGTTGGTTGAATAAATTGTTGACAGCTGTTTCGTTTTAATCTCGCGCCAAACTCAGAAAGACAAATTTAAGGAAGAGTTTAATTACTTTTAATTTTTTCTAAAACCTTTTTATGTTTGTGTAAAAATAACTTCTTAATGAAATATGTTGATATTGGCTATAATGAAAAAAAATAATAGTAGGTTTTATATTTGGTTTAGACTTAATTTTATGAATTTTAAGAATTATATATAAAAATTTTAGGATATACTACACGCACTTTTTATATTTTACCTGTCAAGAGGAATAAATAATTTAAAACTTCCGTAATTTTGTTTTTTTAAAATCCTATTTAAACCATTAGGCTTTTAACTGTTACAAACTGGTTAATAGTAATGAATAGCGTGTGTGAAAAGTTTCAGAAATTTACTTTATTTTCTCTGGTAAAATATTGTCCTTTGAGATAGTATTCTGAATACATTTACTTTAATTTTTAGAAGTTGATCTTCGAGTTTGAATTTTTTTATAATTAGTTGATTTACCGTAGGCTGATTTAAGTTAGATTAGTCTACTTTATTTAAGTCCATTATCTTAAACACAAAAAGGGGATTAATACAACTTTTAGAAACAAATAAATTATTACAAGAAAATCCCGACTAAAATAAAACTTTCACTAATTTAAAACGTAATCCGAAATTTTTGTTTTCAGGAAAAATAATTGACAGTTAAGAAAATAATGAAGTGATTATATTTTGTAGTTAATTTTTAATCTTTGTAAGATAATCTTTTTGTTTATTATTTTTATGCCACGAATAAATTAATCGTCGGACGGGTTGTTCGGACAATTTTATATGTTAACTGAGACAATCATCTATCTTGTGTAACACATTAAGTTTAATAATGATACGTGATACTTTGTACCGCTATGATGCGGTAGTAAACCGGGGAGGGGTTTAATTATTCGCTAGAATAACTCCTAACATTTTTACACGTCTTATATGTTTATAACGGAGTAATCCCAGCTTCTCTATGTTCAGCCATTAAAAGTAAAATGTCACTCCATTATTGCATCAAATGAACATCTTTATTTTGTCATTTTCGTGTAATGAAATTGAACCTATTTTTCATGAGCTAATAAATTTGTAACATTTATTTAAAAATTAGATTAGATTCTGATTAAATATTGTACAACGTTTAAGTGTTTAATTTACGAATTTAGTATTTTCGGCTATTTTTATTAAATTTCTTTATTGGTAACAAATAGAGAAATTATAAACAAAAATTATTAATTTTTAATGATAAACGAACTTTTAAAAATTACGTCATAATATGTCAATGGCTTTTTGACCAGTCACAGCCACTGTATTCCACTCTCCTCAGTTTTTATTTTTTTTTAATAATACAATATTTGGGATTTATGAAAAAAACTGATGAGTCACCAGAAGATCACTTAAATGAACTTAGCATTATAAAATATCCCATCTGCACGAGTTCATCAACAGTTATTGACTACTTCCTACAAAAAATAAGATGAAAAGTAACAAAATAAAAACTAAGCTGCTCCGACTGCAAAGTGTAAGAACGTATAAATCATCGACATTCCTTAATATGTTACTCAGTTACTTAAAGAGAATGCTAAAATTTCGTTCATAGTTTTTTCTACATTTTTAAATAAAATAATAATAGCGCTGTACAGCCCTTATAGGACTGAATATCACATGCGTTTTAAAGTGTCTTGGCTGATGTTCTACAGCATATGCCGATCAAATAAGAAGGAAACACGTTATTAATTCATTTCACAGTTTCTCTTGTATACTTGTAATCTTGTGTCTTTCTGTTTGATATTATTGTACGGGATGCATTTTCTGCCTTCAGTCAAATCCTCCAACACGTTGTTTTTCATGTAATAAATTATTTCTAACCTAGTGACATTTTTACGACTTTAAGGTATTCCTGCTAGTAGATTAATATTTACTTTAATTAACTAATATTAAAATATACTTTTTCTATAATACATATACTAATTCTGTTTCTGCATTTGCAAAGTTTCGTTTAATAAAAAAGCAAAACCTTTTATTTTGCGCAATAAATAGTTGCTATTTTTTCTTCCGTTGATTTTTTTTTTTTTTGGCACAACAAAAGTAGCCTAGTGTAATTTCTGTTTGGGAGTTTATTTTAAATATTCTTTACAATGGCGACTCAAAACTGAAATTTAAAACTCTTTAAATTTCGCAACATCTGATGGTTTTATTATAAAATTTCAGTTAATATCTTACATCTTAGGTTGTATTTCAACTCGAATTTGAGCTTGAGACCTACTCTTGTATCCAAACTGAAGTAGATTACAAACTTGGTGTTTTACATCCAGCAGATTGAACTCCTTAGAAATTAAGTAAATATTTGTGTGTTGTTCAATCTTAGAAATAGCAGTACATTTTTCTTGTGTCCTAAAAGTAATCGTAATTTTATTTTTCACATCATTTTCTTACCTAAGTTGGGAAGGCATTGCAGAACTTTCCCGTTCTTTGCGTAGAACATAAAATTTAACCCTTCCTCTATTGATTCATTTGAGAAAAAATAATTAATTTGATGATCTTATTTATTTTCTTATCAAAAGAATAAACTTGAAAACGTTAAATCACTAAAAGGTTTAGAATTTTAGTCAAATTTTAATTCTATGCTAAATTATTTTATTTCAACATTTCACAAATCGCAGTTAAAACACCTACATGATAATAGTTTGACGTATTTGAAAAAAAATTAAATATTAAAAAATTTTAATTTGCTACTATAGTTTTTTGATAAAGGTTGAAGCTTTCTATATTCTTAATTCCTCATTAAAAAATAAGTATTGGATATTGTTAACTTATAGGAATAATATGTTGGATGGCCTGTTTTGATAGTTTTAAAACTCTTTTCCCTGATAAAAACTAAATTGAAGAAAAATGAATTATTTCAACAAACTTTTAAACAGTCAAAAGTTAAAAATTGAATTTGATTTAAATTTTAAAAACCTCAGGTGTATAATTAATCCCGTTCATAAAATTCAATTTAAAAAAAAAATTGATGTTGATATTTTTCTACATTAATCGGGAATTATACAATTTTGTAATAAGTATGTAGATATCTTTTGATTTTCGTTTGTATATTATTTTAATAAAAGCACACGTGAACATACTAAAATTTTATTTACATGGAACAATATACGTTTTATAACTTTAACACTCGAAAATATCTAGTTTTTTATTGGTTTTTTAACCATTAAAAAATTCCTACAGTTTGTTTTACATTTTTTACGTTTGTGTGAATTTGAAGTTTTTGCAAACTTCAAATTCCTTTTTTGCAAAAAGGGAAAATATCACTTTTTGGATTTTCCAAAGATTTTTCATCTTCACATTTTAATTCCAGTTGCAAGTTGAGTTTTGAAGCTTTCGGTATGCACCGATACTCGTTGTATTCATTCAATAATTATTTCCATTTTATTAAAATTTATATAAAAATCCACTTTTGTTACAGTAACGAATATGAAACAAGTTTTGTTGATTTTTGTTTCTTAAATCCAACAAAAGATGGATGAAATTAAATTATTTTGTTTATGAGATTATGTTTCTAATCAGGCAAGAATAATTAACAGAAATTTTTTCGTCAAATAGATGGAGTACTCTTAAAAAATTCAAGTGAAGAAATGCAGTTTGAATTGAAACAATTTTAATATTATTATATCCAGTGAAAATAAATTTGTTCTGATTGTTTCCATAAAACGAATAATGTAGTTCACGATTAAACCAATATCAACATAGAAACACACAAATTTACATAATTGGGTAACATTGATATCAACAAAATCATTAAGACGAAAATATTTTTGCAATTATTTAGCATAAACCTAAAGATGAAATTCTATACAGAAGAATTGAGAGGAGAGTGGAAGAAGTGTTAGGAGAAGACCAATCTGGTTTCAAGAAAAGTATAGGGACAAGGGAAGCAATTTTAGGTCTCAGATTAATAGTAGAAGGAAGATTAAAGAAAAACAAACCAACATACTTGGCGTTTATAGACCTAGAAAAGGCATTCGATAACGTAGACTGGAATAAAATGTTCAGCATTTTAAAAAAATTAGGGTTCAAATACACATTCAAATATAGAACAATTGCTAACATGTACAGGAACCAAACAGCAACAGTAATAATTGAAGAACATAAGAAAGAAGCCGTAATAAGAAAGGGAGTCCAACAATGATGTTCCCTATCTCCGTTACTTTTTAATCTTTACATGGAACTAGCAGTTAATGATGTTAAAGAACAATTTAGATTCGGAGTAACAGTACAAGGTGAAAAGATAAAGATGCTACGATTTGCTGATGATATAGTAATTCTAGCCGAGAGTAAAAAGGATTTAGAAGAAACAATGAACGGCATAGATGAAGTCCTACGCAAGTACTATCACATGAAAATAAACAAGAACAAAGCAATGAAATGTAGTAGAAATAACAAAGATGGACCACTGAATGTGAAAATAGGAGGAGAAAAGATTATGGAGGTAGAAGAATTTTGTTATTTGGGAAGTAGAATTACTAAAGATGGACGAAGAAGGAGCGATATAAAATGCCGAATAGCACAAGCGAAACGAGCCTTCAGTAAGAAATATAATTTGTTTACATCAAAAATTAATTTAAATGTCAGGAAAAGATTTTTGAAAGTGTATGTTTGGAGTGTCGCTTTATATGGAAGTGAAACTTGGACGATCGGAGTATCTGAGAAGAAAAGATTAGAAGCTTTTGAAATGTGGTGCTATAGGAGAATGTTAAAAATCAGATGGGTGGATAAAGTGACAAACGAAGAGGTATTGCGGCAAATAGATGAAGAAAGAAGCATTTGGAAAAATATAGTTAAAAGAAGAGACAGACTTATAGGCCACATACTAAGGCATCCTGGAATAGTCGCTTTAATATTGGAAGGACAGGTAGAAGGAAAAAATTGTGTAGGCAGGCCACGTTTGGAATATGTAGAACAAAAATTGTTAGGGATGTAGGATGTAGAGGGTATACTGAAATGAAACGACTAGCACTAGATAGGGAATCTTGGAGAGCTGCATCAAACCAGTCAAATGACTGAAGACAAAAGAAAAAAAGATGAAATGAAAGTAAAATACAGTCGTAAACTTAGTTATATACACATCATAGATTAAAACATTTACGTTCTTCTTACATTAAAAATAACCAATCACAATACTAGTTATTTTGAAATATTCGTTAGAATAAATACAACAGAGTAATATACGTTAATACGTTGGAAAATCTGATTACGGAAAGGTGTTGCAAGTCAACTTATGACCACATCATGTTTTTTTTACCACTCGTTATGTTTATTATACATCCGTCTATTGTTCTACAACAATCGGAAGAATAATATTGTTTATAATTGTCACAAAAGTAAAAGGTTTAAATCAACCCTTTTACCTGATAGGGTAGTTATGTAAAATAATTTACATTTTGATACTGATAAATTCCTTGGAATTCTATCATCAGTTTTATCACAATTAATCTAATATAGTTTTCAGGTATATTAAAGTTGTGGACGGGCCATCTTCGGCTATCCAGTGAAGTTGCGGATAGGCCCATCCATGACTCATTAAAATCATCGATTCTAACGTGTTACTAAGAGCACTGCTTAACCTAATTCAAAAGAAGTCGCTGTTATATTGTGAGATGTTAACCATCTCAGTAGCTACATGAGGGAAATGATTTAAAATTAGTTTTAATTAAATCATTCTATTTTAATTTAAATACTGTGTTCAAAGTTCTACCTTTTTTAATAGCTTTGTCCAAGAAGATATATAATAATTGTGAGATAAATTTTATAAATTTGTCTTAGATTTGCAAATTAGGTTGTTTATTCTTACAGTAGAATTTCGTTTACTCTCTGTTCGTACATAGATTTTAATGCACTACTTTCAAATGTCGTATGAAATAGTCTCATTCACGGAAATTTTTTCTAACGCTAATAACATAATCCCATAACGGTTGTAGGTGACGTGATATAAATCGAGTTATCCGAGGTCATCCGGAAATGGTAATGCCATCTCAAGTAAACCGATATTACATGCCACGTTTACTAGGAAAAGTGAGGAGTGATGTGGTTTCACACTGTTTTTTTTACTGAGCTGAATGTACTATTGTATAACAGCATATTTCCCACTGAATTGACTAACATAAATACTTTGCATTTTATAACCACCTGTGTTTATAATCTAAACGTATTGTTGAGATTGTAAAGAAATCATTTAAAAATATTATTTTAAAACATACTCCACAATATTGGAAAACAGGAACCCGTTGCTAACAAGTGGATTTAATTTTTGGGTGAAAAAATGAAAATGATGTTATAAATGACGAGATTATTGGTATAGAAAAAGTGTATTGAGAGTTCTTCCCAGAATTCCAGCATTAAATTAGATAAATAGACCTGACTTAGTATTGTTTAGGGAGTATTGAGGGATTAGTGTTGTGTATGAGTGGGTCAAATGATTACCCCAGAGAGAGGGATTCGCATATTTCTTTTCCTTTCCCGTTTAGTACTTTAGCAGAGCTATATCTGTAGAAGGGAAAGTATTGTAATCGGTTCAATCTAGGAATATCCGATTTTCACCGGATCTTCACCTTTTGACAGAAAGGAACCCAAAAAACCGGATGGAAATTTTTCGGATATTCGTACGTACGTGTGTGTGTTCGGTGTCTCACACCTTATATCTCCAGAACTACTGGACCGATTTTGACCAAATTTTATCAGATTACTTCGGTATATGGGGCATTGATGAAATTACATTTTTAACTTAAAATCTGAAGGGGATAATGCTATAGAGCAAGGTCACTCTCAGTATCGCCTAATTAAGGTCTTATTTTTCTTTTTCACATTTGTTAACAATTAAGAAATAATAATATTTCCAAAAAAGAGATTTTTCAAAATCGTACCCCTGCTCCAAAAAATGTTCTAAATTAGTGGCAATAAATATTGCGTCAATCGTACCCCGTGTCACCACAGCGAGCGCTATTGTATACACTGACGTACCGCTGTACAAAAAATATCATATTTAAAAAAAAAATTATAAATATTTTAAATTAAGTTGTGTATGTAAGCCGTGCATCAGAAAAAAGCCGCGTAACGGGAAAGTCCTACAATTGTGTTGTCAGCTATTTTAAAGTATCATAGTAATTTCAATTGTGTTTCATTGACGAATGATATTTGCTGATTACTTAAGTGTTGTTTTTTGGGACATACGTTATTTTATCAATGCGTTTTCTATCACTAAACGTATTGCTCTGCTTTATGGCAGTAAAATTATGATATTTTTTTTATAATTTCGTGAAAGCAATTATAAAATGATTCCCTTTGCCACTTACTTAAGTTGGTTTTCCTTAATTAATTTAAGGATATAGGAAGTTTAAATCATACTGGAAGTCGATATAAATTGTTGAACACCTTATCATTAGTAAGACGTTTAATAGCAACAAGTTTTATTTTTGGTTTACATTTTGAAGCTGTTAATAGATAAATCATTGGTATTCAATTTTATATGGTTTTCAGGGTAAAAATACCCTCAGAACATTTTCTACTCTATTAATTCATATTATACCAGGCTTAGTACAACTCATCAGTGCTGCCTACGATTTTTATACCACCTAGTTGAACACTGTTGAGACTTAAACTAGGTTTCGACCAGTAAACTATACGTAAATGATTTATATAATACACATATATATCATGGATTTTATAGTAAGTCAAACAGTGTTACATAATTTAAAGCAATATGTTTATGGAAACTAAAAACTAATAATCTTTAATCGACTTAAAAAATATAAGGCTCTCAGTTCTACCCATTTTTTTTTTTTTTAATTCTACGACCAGTGTACCGATTTCGATCACCAAAAGATTTTTTTATTTATTTCTCTTCATTATTTAGAACTGATCTGTAATAGATATGGATGTAGACTACGTAATATCTGAAATCATTTTGATATTAAAGGTATTTTCACAAGAGAAATAGATTGAAAAACTTTAGGTAAAAATAATTCATTTTTTTTATTTAAGTGAAAATAAATCATTTATTTTTTACAGTCTTATCTAATCCTCAGTTACTTAATTACTTTTTAAAACATCTTCTGGTTTCTTACTTTCGTTTCTTGCAAATACCTTTTTCCATATTGGCATAGTTTGTTTTTTTGAAACCCATTCAGATTTATATAAAAATTTAACTATAAAACTTAAAAAAAGTGAAACCAAGTTCAAAAAATTGGAGAAAGAAGTAAAACATAATACCATTCAACAAGTTCTTAAAGCTTTACTATAAGAAGTGGGCTGGAATTTAAATGTTTATTATTTGTAGTTGTTTTTAATTCTTAACCTACTTCAAAAGAGAAAACGTTAAAGAATTGTCAAAGTATTATTATATTTTATAATTTTTTTTGAAATAGGTTTTATTATTTCTAAATGTTTATTTGATTACATTTTAAAATTACTACAAAAATATAAAATGCCAGGTTTAACAAAAGAACGTTTGTGAGTTATAATGTTGATGATGTTAAAATGATGATATTTTTTTATAACATTTTTATTTACGATAAATACTAGTTAAAAGAAGTTTTAAAAAAAATATTACCATAACTGGATTTAATGAATTACTCGAATTATTCTGTTTCTATGAAAATTATCTTTATATATACACCTTCATATATATATAAAACATGTTATTTATAAAATTCAGTAAACATTTTTTCTTTATTATAAACGCTTAAATTGAATGAATTTTTAAAATAGAATTTTTCACTGGTCGATGTTTTTTGATTATCTACAAAAAAATTGAGATTAGTTATTTTCTCTATTTTGAAAGGCAAAAACTCACGTACGTAAAATAATGTGATTTTCATCATTTAACAGGTTGCTTAGGATATGGAAAAGGCCAAGTGATGGACGCTGTCATTTCGTTCCGACTACATCGATTGAATGCGTTACACAGAAAACGTTTTACCAGTAAAGCGTTAGTTCTAATTGCTCTATTGAGCTACCACACCCTCTGAGCTCAATATCCATTTTGAGATTGAGGTGTGGAAGTTAACTTTTCGCTTAAAGATATTTTTAATAATATTACGATATTTAAATCTGAACAAAAACCGATAAGTGGAATTTAAAAAAAATAACTGCAGAACTTTTTTTGCAAATTAGTTTTTTCTCTATACTATTATGTAGAACTTAATTTTTAGTCGGTAAATTGTACTCTTCATTTAAATGTTTTCTTATTCCTGTAAATATTATTATTTTCCTACATTTTTATGTATACTTCAAACTATGTAATGATTATAGTTTTTTTTGTATTTTATACTCCGATGATGAAAGCGAATTTTATCATTTGAAACATCTCACTATTTTAAAAAGTAGTATTATTACTTCTTAAAACCTTAATTAAGTAATCATCTTTAATAAGTTTATAAATTATTTATATAGGATCTTAAATTATATAGAAAATCATTGCTAGGATCTACTTTTTACTATTGAAGCATTTTCTTGACATCATGAGTATATGATAGAAATATTTAACGTACATATTAAAGAATAAAAAACAAAACCAGTTCTCCATCATGTTTGTGTATGAAAAAAATTACATAATTAAAAGGTCATTCTACAACTATTGATGCAATTATATGTATTTATTTATTTTCGGAAATACCTCATTGACTAAATGAAGCAATTACTTGATATTACTCATTTTCAGGTAACTTTAAAGATGAAATTTGATTTGTCACAGTCATTTTCAAGATGATTTTTTAGGAAAAATTAGCAAAATATATTTCTATTTAAGCCTGTAACGGGTTAAATAAAAAAAGGTTAAAAAATGAATTTCCAGGTTAGGTACTTGAAATTCGGTTAGGATGTTTCTCTGAGACAGCAAGCAATCTTAAGAAGGTGTTTTTTCTCACTAACCTCTTTTGGAGGGTGCAAAGAGAAGCAAACTAATTTCTAAAATCAGCGTATATGACTCTATTTGAGATTCAGCACTGAATTCTGTTTGGAATGTTTACTTCAATAAATATTCAAAAAAATATTTACATCAATATTCGAAATTTCACTTTAAACTATCTCTAAGAGTGATAATCAGGATTAAGGATGTATCTAATCTTCGTATACATCTCTTGAAAGAGTTGGGTTAAAAGTTTAAAATTCAGATTCTTGGTAACTTTAAGTCTATTAAAATATTGGTTTTCCCTTTGAACATTTAATTCAGCA
The DNA here is from genome assembly GCF_047948215.1 of Lycorma delicatula. Taxonomy (NCBI): domain Eukaryota; kingdom Metazoa; phylum Arthropoda; class Insecta; order Hemiptera; family Fulgoridae; genus Lycorma; species Lycorma delicatula. The sequence continues at coordinate 173,839,388 of NC_134456.1, read as the reverse complement.
ATGACGAATCGCTGAGGTATTTTATAAACGCGACGTTCTCACTGATTCTCTAATTTCTAATTCTTCTATTTCCTGGATAACTAGACGAAATATAAGAAGGTAAAGGGGTCTACCGAAAAAGTAAGGATAAAAAAGGGTACTTATAAGCTAAAAGATTCAGTATTTGGGCATAAAGTTTCAGCCAAGATCCTTTACTTCAGCTAGTTACGCACAAACAAAAGTTATAATACGAAATAAATACAATATTTTTCCGATTATTTCTAAAAGTGATAATACAAAACAGATAATTTATTTATTAAGATAATTTCTAAAAGTGACATACAAAAGAGCAAACCAGTTTTGTAAATGCGATCCACGTAATTGATCATTTATCGTATTAATGACGGAGTATATTTCAAATAATTCTGGTCCCTCATGATGGGGGAAGAAACCTTTGTTGGAAAATTTATCGGAAAATCTTGTGGCTGTTTAAAATTCTATTTTCTTTAATTTTTTTTGCTTGAAGATTACCGCTTAAATTTATCTTCATGTTAGTTCATCATAAATAATAGTTTTGTAAAAATTAGGAGTGAATTCCCGTTCAAAATGAATAAATAAAAATTCTAAGGAAGTTGTTTCAATTTTATTGAATATATATATACTGAATATATTTTAACATATGAAAATGCATGAAAAGAACAATAACCAAAAAAAGAGAATGGACTAAATTTTTCTTCTGTTACTCTTGTTAGTTAGTGCATACGCATTCTGAATAAATAACAACAAATAAATTTTTCCTCAAGAAGGGGAATCAACACATATATATATCAGATGAAAACAAGACGGACAGCTAAGATTTTAATCGTGCAAATTGCTATGTCTTATTCATGAGCAATCCATAAAAAAAAAATGAACGCGTATGATAGTGAAAAAATTGAAATAGTAGGCTTTTGGTTCAATTTTGTTACTAATGTGAAGGTAAAATGAAAACAAAAAGTGCAGAAATTGACGCATATTTTCAATATATAACATACTCCAAATATCCTAAATTTACGAAGATAAATATACACCGAAAATATTTATCAAAGAATATTGAATACAACGGTAATAAAATATAATTATTCAGATCAACCCAGTGATTCTTGACTTTTAAACTTATGTAAACATACATTATGTATACATAAATTATGTAATATATATGTGGCTGAAAATAATTACTAATATACATTATAATAAATAAGCACATTTTAGATCGATCCTATTGATAGATGTGCTTTTTTAAAAACATCGTAAGCTCTTATAAGAATAATTTTTTAAGAATAGCTATATGGTTAAATATTCTCATTTAATAAATTCTAAAAAATCTGGACCGCTAAATATTTTGAAAAGCGTTATATTATCTTTCCAAACTCAACATACATACTAATTATTAATTTAATCGGTTTAAAATTTCGCTTGTTATTTAAAACGGTTTAAGTTCAATGGTAAAATTGAATGTAATCTTATAAAATATTCTTGTAAGAGTTAAACATTCTTCTCTACTTATATTTTGTAGATAAATTTAAAGCTGTTTCAAGTTACTTTAATGTTTCTTCATTAATTGTGTTAAGATTTTATTTATACACAAACGATTGATCTACTTAGTACGTTACAACCCGTCAGTGATCAGAAGGTTTTTCCAGCCAGTTTATCTTTTTTCGAACTAAAGTATACATTCTTAAGGAACATCTTTCTCTTCGCTGTTTTTATTTTTTTACTGAAAAAAATGATTTTGGGCTGTGATGATTTTATTCCAACAAATATTGTTTCTTACTATATATGTATTAATCTAGATTTACAAGATTCTTTCTTCGCCTTTTGAATTTTTATTTAAACCAACTGAATAATTTTAATTTAAACCATCAAGACATTTCTCTGGTATTCATTTTTTTATGTTATTTTAATCTACAATAAGTAAATTGCAAAAAGCCTTTCTTGTTAAAGACTTTTTGACTTAACTGAAGTCCTCAATCAATTATTATGTAAGCTTTTAAATTATATGAGATTTTATAAGCTTTATTTTCAATTTTATGAGATTTACATTTTATCATTTGGAAGTATTTGATAAAGTGAATCCTTAACTAATAAATCAAAGAAAAAACAATTAAACTTTTCCTCAGGAATTGATGCGGAGTCCTATAAATATTGTAACTTAAAAGACTATCTGAAATCGATTGATGAGTTCTCGTTTTTTAACAAACAAAAAATCAAATATAAAATACTATAAACGAACAAATCGAGATACCTAATTAATTTACTAGGATTTTTCACGAAACTTCAAATGATATGAAAAATATAATTTTGGAACAAAATTTCACACACACACACACACACATATATATATATATATATATACACACACATACACACACACACACACACACACACACACACACACACACACACACACACACACACACATACACACACACACACATACACACACACACACATATATATATATATATATATATATATATATATGCACTGTATGTATATATAAAATATCAGTGCATACATTTTTGTACACTTATCAGACAACTTATTCGTTACAGTGATTGCATAAAATCATGTCTACAATAATAGTGTTCACCACGATTAGAAAAAATGTTTTGAAATTCATTTGAAAAGTATTTTGATTATGTACTTTCTGTTTATAATTAATTTGTTTTCATATTGTTTTTGGATTATGATCTTATGTTATTATTCATGAGCAGTAAGGTTATAAACATGGAGAGGATTAAGTTAATTTTGAATCTTTTTTATAATGTTTGCTCAGAGGGTAACGTTTTACAGATTAAAATACCGATTCTCATACAGTTTTAAGTGAAAATAAAATTTAATCTTTGAAAAGAAAAAAAAAACATTTTTTTTATCATCTTTGTGCTGCATTTGCTTTTCAGTTTTTTATTTACATTAAACGTAAAGTGTACTATATATTTTGAGATAATTTCTTTGTTGTAAATTTTGCTTCCTGAGTAGGCAATTTTTAGTCTATGATCTTTTTTTACCATTCCTTGTTAGAAATTCTACGTAGTAGGAAATAAAAGCTAAAACACAATACTTCTTTTGTTTATGAAAGGATTCTCTACCTTTGTTGTAAGATCAAAAAGCTCCTCTTTGATATACATACATACACATAAGTAAAACTTGATTTTACGTATCTATTTTGTTTATTTTTATTAAACTCTTGAAAACTTTTAGTCAAAATGGAGTCATTATTCCATGATCAAATTTCGGGTTGGTCTATTGGTAAAACTTATCGTAAATCAACTGATTTTGATGTCGAGAGTTCTCAGGTTTAAATCCTGACAACTAGTTGCAGTTTCCTTTATTCGGCTGAATACTAGATCGTGGATACGGTGTTCTTTGGAGGTTGGGTTTTAATTAACCACCCGTCTCAGATGTGGTCGGCCTGAGTCTGTGCAAGACTACACCTCATTCAAACGACACGAACAAGGGACACGGCTGCCTACGGGCCCCAAATCCAGAAAGCTGCTTCGGATATCTGGAAACTATCGGAATACTCATACGAAAAACAAATATCGGTCAAAAAACGTCAGGACGTTTTTTGAATCAAATATAAAAGAAATTCTAGATTTTCAGGAATTTCTTTTATAATTGATTCACCACTGAAACTTTGAGAGGCTTACGTACGTGAGAATATGGAAATTCAGTTTTTTATCGTATGAAAAATTCCATGCCTGACCGGGATTCGAACCTGGGACCTCCGGATAAAAGGCCCAAATATTACCACTCTGCCACGGAGATTGGCAGCAAGATATTTATTATCTCATATTTTAGAAATTAATGTGAGGTAGACTGCAGCAAAAATTCCAAAAACCTATCTACCTTGAGCACCGAATAGCCAATCATTTTGGGGTCTGGCTGAACCGTTTAATATTCAGTTGAACATTTAAATTCACCGCATAATTCCGATATTGTCTAAATGGTTTCATTTTTAATTTTGAACCCATTCTTGAGTAGCTCTATAATTCCGGAAGAATAATATTTTTATTTCTGCTTATATTTAAATTCGTAAACATAAAAACGTTCATCACTAACACGCTGTTCCTAACTTTAGTAAAAATCTTGTCTCTGTTGTCGTTCTTTAGCGGAAAGATCTTTATCTCTTACCACATTCACCCTTTTTTCATTTCTTTGATCCCTTATTCCCTATTTTCAGTTTAAAATGTGCAGGTTGAGCCGTTCAGCGTCGAAAAGGAATGTCCCAGGCCTACAGAATTTTGCATTGTATAAATGGTGTCCTGGGAATGGCTTGTGTACGAACTGATCTTGACAGTAATTCCTATTTACAAACCGAACAACTGTCATATAGGCTATGATGGTTATACGAAGCATCTCGATTCCCCCCCGAGGGGAGAAGATCCCACCTCGTAGCGTGTCCGGTCGCTACACCACCCCCTCCGTTCCTAGCCAGTAGTGGCTTTAACGGAGGACATCTTCTCGCCCTCAAACTGATTGTGCCACACAGCTTTCAGTCTAGGCCCCGCTGAGATGCCACCGATGCAGATGCCCCGAGGGACATCTACATCGGTAAAGATTCACCCCGAGATAGATTTATGTGTTTATGCCTTCAGAATGAAGACAACGGACACCTGCAGCTACCACGTCGCCCTCAAGAACTAAGCTAGGAAACCTAACCGCGGAAAGAAGACCCCGCGCCTAGATCCTACTAAAAAGAGCCACTTTCTGAATGTCTCAGATCCGCACTAACAACCTCTTAAATAAACTTCCCACTAAAGTTTGTACATCGAAATTTAGACCTAGTTCCCTTAAGAACCCCGCTTAATACTCAAAATGAGTTTCTAATCTGACTCCGCTCCGGTCCGCCCGGGAGAGGAGACTTAACGCCTACCCCCGCACAGCGCCATCACGGAGTCCCGCGTGACATTCACCATCTTTCGCAGACTGCCGCCAGGACTCCCCCACATACCACCGAAGTAGTACCCAGAGAGGCCCCGCCGACAGCGTCGTTAGCTCACTTATGCCCTCGTCGGAGCACGACCGCACCCACCGGGCGAGAATAATCCCGTCCGCCGACAACGGCCGCAATTCCGCCGACAGCGTATTTAATATCATACCACCAACACATCTACCGAGGCACGCTGCCTAAGCGCCTACCTTCGGTCAATCAACTGTCCAGACGGAACCTAACCGCCCGGGCTTCTAACCTAAATCCCTTCTGCCGCCCTGCCCTGGGCAAGGGATTTCAGGAAGCTAGCCACTATTGTCCATTCACTGCGAGTCCTCCAGTTGACTCGCAGATCCAAAAAGGAGTGCACTCTCTCGAGTTCCCTACCAACTCTGGTACGTTCAGCCTCGTACCGGGGACATGTGTACAGGACATGGTCAAGGTTATACGAAGCAGCTAAGTCTTAAAATTGTTCGTAAAATACAAAAAAAAAAAAAAAACCTTTATATGGACATAAAATCTAAAAATATAAAGCATAAAGAAACCAAGCCGTTACACACAAACATTTAAAGTTATTCATAATTTTACATTAATAGGGAATTATCCTATTATTTTACATTAGTTTGTAGTTGGTAATGGACTATTCATAATCACAACATTTATATAACAGAATAATATATCATGACAACATTTATATCATGAATAATATAACAGAAAAAGATGTAGTCTTTATATATACAATCAAAGTTTATAAAATTCATCTTTTTGGCGTAAATTTGAAAATAAAATAAAATACGGGATTTTGGTAAATTTGAAAATAAAATAAAATACGGGATTTTGGAATTATTTTAAGTATTGTTTTATAATTCAGTCATATTTTAATGGTGTGGTTTTCCATCCTTTTATCGTCTAACACTGACAGTATCATAAAGGAAAAATAAACAGAATGTTTGAACTTGACCAAAATATTGTGACATTGAAAGTATAGTGTTACCAAAGAATAAATCGTCTTACGTCAAAATCTGAAATCTTTTCAGAGTTGTATTATTGTATGGAGCTTGTTATTATCATAGAAGTTCGGTTTGAGGAAATTGTTTATTCAAAGTGAATTTATTTTGTGAATCAGCCAGTCAAAGGATAATTTTCAATTTCCTGAACAACTGTTGTGGACAGGTCATATGACGAGTGAAATTTACTGATATAAATTCATTTTCCTCTGTTTTATAAACAAAATATTAAACTTGCTTTTATATTGTACTGTTTTATATATATTTTTTCTTCTTTCTCACTCACTCACAAACTCAATAGTCTCATGCTGTAGTAAATTAAACATTACTTTTGTCAACCTACTGCCGGGAATTTCTAATATTTGTTATTTTATTCTGTTTAAGTATCAATAACTTTATTAAATAAGTAAAAGATTTAAACCTTTTTTAATTTGTTTTGAAAAATAAAATGATTTAAATATTTTCCTGAAAAAATGGTATTCTCAAAAGAAAATCTCGGAGTTTAATAAGCATTCAAATCTGGTTACGTGGTTGAAATTTTAAGTTTTGTGGGTTGAAGAAAGCTGTTTGTTTATATCAAACCAGGAACCTGATAAACGGTAATCAACCATCCGACTAATGTAGGAAAACTAGATTAGTGTTATTTAAAAACGGTAGCTGCATAGCCAATATCGTGCCGCTGGCTTAAAAAATGAAATTAAAAAAAACACAAAAATATGAATAGATTTTTTTTTTCTTTAGTAAAGGTCCGTTGTATTACGTAAGTCTATAACGTGCATGGTTTCTGTTTTAATATTCTTATATTGTTTTATTTGATATTTATTTATTATTGATTTTTTTATTCCCTGTCAAAGGGTCTTCCATTAGATTTCCTTATTTTAGTTGTAAGAGGAACAATCAAAGAATAGAATTGATTTACATTTGTTTACTTACGTGATGAAATAATTCATATAATATTCCGAAAATCATCAGATGTTTTAAAGAGCTTTGTTGAATCGGAAGAGTGGACAGCTGTTCCTTGTTCGAATAGCGAGTTTACCTATATTTCCTGTGTCCTTGATAGCCATGCTAGGTTTGATTTTATTTAAAACAAATAAGAGAATAATGGTGGAGAGATACCATCGGGGAAAGTTAAAATATTACTTTCCCGAATAGAGCTCTATCTGACTACCTTCTACAGGAAAAGGCAAGCGCTAATTCTCTACGCCATCCTGACATAATGATAATTATCGCATTAATTATTACCTAAAATTTAATAATTGTTAAATTACTAATTTAAATTATTGTCCCTTTACATGTGTTATTGAAAAAAGTAAAACCCTATTAAAATGTACGATTTAATTTTTACCTATAGGTTTACATGTTTAACGGATTAACAATTAAAACTTATTGATTGAACAATTAAAGATTATATTGGTGCTAATAAATAATTCTGTCACGTAATTCTTGAATTTTAATGTACAAAACATAAATATAAGGTACAAAAAAGGATTTTGTAAAATAAAAAAAGTTGATGAAACTGAAATTAATTTTTTTTTTTAATTTTACCTCTTTCAGAAATTATTACATTGTTTGAAACAACTATAAAAAAAGAAGAAAAAAATAAAGCAAAAGAAACTGCAAATAATAATAATAGCAATAGCGGCAGGCATTAGTAAAGGTTTCAATTATTACTGTCAGGAAATTTTCTGTCTCTCAACCTTATTCATAATTTATAGTCTATCTTAATGCATCCTCTAATATCCTTCTCACTTTCAATCTCTTTAATATTCACCTCTCACTTCCTCTTTCATATTCAATCCGCCCTCAGATTTAGGGTGATAAAATATTCCAGTCGTGATCATTGGTAAATTAGTTCCTGTCCCTTAAACTGAACGAGACAGAATATTCTGTGGTTCAACCAAATGGATTCCTATAAAATCTCATTCCTTCAAGTTTATTGGAAAACTGATAATGTGAATTTTAAATACTAAGGTATAAATCTGGTCGTCTATCTTCTTGTATTACTATTATTATTATTATTTTTCTTTTTTTAGCCATCTTCTAAATTAATATTTTTTTTTTAGATGAATTAGTATTTTGTTTTCTACGAACATTATTCATTTTATAATTTACTAACTTATTATTCATTATTTATAGTATATATGTGTCTAGGAATAAAAACATTAAAATTAAAGGTATTCCTGAAAAATAGATTCTACTACAAAATAGGAAACAGGAGTAGGGCTGATCATGTTATCTTATCTTACAGACAACAGAAAACAAGGGGTTGATATTCCTAACACTTTAACTTTTCGGTACTCTTTCGTTTATTCCCCCCAAAGTTTGCAAATTTTTCACCTGAAAAAAGTCAAAATAGCAGGTAATATTGATATTAACAATAAACAGGTTGGAGAAATAATTCGATATCATCATTTATATTACCATTTTTATAACCATTTATATTTATTTATTTTATAAATATAATCTAACCAAACATAACCTATGCTCGCTTCGCTGGCTAGCCTTGACTAATTAACAGTAATATTTTGAGTATTTAAATAATAAATTAAGTAATTATTGCAATTATTTATTATTTAAATAATCAAAACATTCTGTATAACATATTATTTAAACAATTATATCAAAATGTAGTTATTTAATTATATCAAAAAATTAATTAAATAATAAATAATTGCAATAATTACTGAATTTATTATTTAAATACTCAAGACATTACTGTTAATTAGGCTAGGTTAGCGAGCGAAGCGAGCGTAGGTTAAGTTTGGTTAGATTATATTTATAATTTATATCTATAATTATAAACAATAATGCTTATATTTTTAATATGTAAAATATGCTAACACGGAGAATGTTTAAAATGACCGGTATAAAACAGCATGTTAGTATTTTATAGGGTTATTTCTCCAACCTGGTTATTAATATCAATTTTTCCTGTTATTTTGAGTTATTTCCAGGTGAAAAACTTACAGACTTTTAGACGGGGGGAGAAACGAAACGAAACACTTTTCTTATTAATAATATGATGTAATAATTTCCGTTAGGTTACTTCAGTTAGGTTACAGACGTTTGATTTCAGTTGGGTTACTTTGAAAGACATAGATTATGTGAGATTGTTCTAGTCACCCTTAGATTGGAAAGGTGGAACTTTATCATTTCTCTATTTTGGCCACTGTATTGCAGTGATTAATATTAGGTATTATGATTAATATTATGAAAATAATATGTAGCACTGCTGTTTTTTCCGCAGGGGGGAGGAAAAATCTTTGCCAGCCGCCAACAGGCCCGCACTGATGGCAGTGTGGGGCTCTCACCCGCTAAAAAACCTCCCCGTCTTATCATGCAGGGGCCGGATCTAAACCATATGGTATGTACAAAACCCCTGCATGATCATCCGGGTACTCTACTCTCCGAATCTAGATGACCGTAAGGCGTACCCAGGAGGCATCGACGAGCGACGACTCCGAAGAGCCCCCTCCTGTCATTGATCAACTGTCATCGAACTCCATTTCTCTTTCGATCCGCATCTACTCAGCCTGTCGTTGCCTCTCCTCATTGGTCTTCTCTCCTTTCATTGTTGTGATCGTAGTCAAGACACATTCCCATTTGTCGCTATTGCTGAGCATCATCTCGATTATATTGTTGGCTCCTTCCACACCCTGTTCCTCAAGCACTTGTCTTAAGTCGCGCCATTTAGGGCAAAAGAACACCACATGCTGTGCTGTATCTAGCCCGCCGCAATTATGACAGCGACTTGTTTTGGTTCTGCCCATCCTGTACAGATATTGCTGGAAACATCCATGTCCTGACAGAAACTGGGTGAATTCGTAGCTTGTATTACCATGCTTTAGCTCCACCCAGTTCTTGACATCGTTTATGAGCCCATAGGTTCATCTTCCTTTGTCTGAATCTCGCCAACTGTCGCGCCAAACCATGTACAGACCGTCAGTTGCTTCCTTTCCGTCCGGCCACTATTGAAGCACTCATTTTTTTTTGTAAGTTTATCGGAGTCACCCCAGCTACAACCGATGCCGCCTCTGCGCTGATCGTACGGTACCCCGTGATGATACGTATATTTAGCCTTCGTTGTTGCATAAGTAATTTGGAACACTCTGTTCTTTCACGGTTATCTATTTTGTGCCTTTAGATTCTATCTTACTCTCGGTATTTAGATATAATTATTTTAATTTAAATGTCCTCTTAAGAACCATTCATTCAGATTTTCGTTTATTTAGATAATTTAGAACGCAAATCAGAACAGTCTATTCTTTCAAAATTCCCAGAATTAAAATTTGGTAATTGAAATAACATTTTTATTAGCTTAATTTTACTTTTTTGTAACATTTCTTACAGTGGAAAGTATTTAAATATAATAAACTATGTACATTTAAAAAAATAGTACATTAAAGTTTCCAATATAAATATTTCGGTTTTATATAATTTTTTTTTTTGTAACTATTCCCTCAGACTAAAATTTGACTATGAAGTATAAGCCAATTTATCTTTTTTATCAATTTATATACACGGTAAATATAGTAATTATTCTGTGTTTTTATTATTAATGAGTTAATTTTATTTTTGTATCTAGATATTTAAATTAAATTTGTCTATTAATAAAGGGATTTATATTTATTTTTAATTTCTTAACAAATTTCAATTTCAATAATTCAATTACAGATAAACTATCTTTGCGTTACTCAGCATAACAGTAGCTTATAGCAAAGAAATTCATTACGCTTAAGTTCGTACTTTTAATAAATTACTTTCAGCCTGAAAGATCTATTCTGTTTACGATATTTTTTAGTAATAATAATAATGAGTACAAAAAGCTGAATTTTCTGCATTCTCATTTAACATGTAGGTAATCGCATATTCACGTATTAAAAGTTGTTATTACTATTTCTTGTAGTTACTTTTTTTACGTATTAATCTCTATTAAACTATTTCTCGTTTTTATTTATTAATTTTGTTCTTTGTGATGCTGTTCTATTCAAGGTAATTCCACAGTTTCTCTTGTTCTTCCCAGGCAGTTATGATTTATATAACTTATAATTACGTTCTGATATGAATAAATCATTTATTTTTGTTGAAAAGATGGATGTATATTCTTTGTTAGATGAAAAAAATCATCATATGTAAGTTGTTTGTTATTTTACTTATTGAATGTTTTTATTAAAATTTACTTACTGCGATTGGTGTGAATTTTCCTCCTCACCGGCATGAATGAAAATGAGGCAAAGAACACACTTGTAAAAGTCATCCAAGCCTGTAACAGGTTTTTATTCGTTTTCGGTATGCATTTGTTATGAGAAATGATTATTTAGATTTGGTACGATCATTCTTGTCGAAATATAAGAAATTGTGTTTTTTAATGACATTTGAAATGTAATTAACATTAACGTCTATGATTACAGCGGTTCGTTCACGCGTTTAGATACATGTATAACTTACGTGTTCTTCCCCACCTCTTGTTACGTGGATTTGTGTATATTTAAATTAATTCACGATATTGTCTATTTAAAGAGTGTATTATCCACTTACGTTGTCTTAACGGTAATCCGGCGCTGTTGCTAACACTTCAGTCTCCTACAATAAAATAATTAACACTAAAATATAAACAGATATGATAATGAAAATAATACGCACGATACGGAACGAATAAATGGAAGTACTCATTACTTTTATTGACATTAATAGAATTCATTTGTTTTTGGAAATTGTTACCATTGGAAAATATTCAAAAATAACCTATAATAAAACATTAATTGTGTGGAACGTATTATTATTATTATTAGTATTGTTACGCCCATTGCGAAGAATATTAATCAATCCATTATTTCAAAATCCTTGAAGAATGAGAATGAGCAATCTGCTTCTTCTTTTGCTCCCAATATTTTTTCATAAATTTTTTAACCCGTAGACACCTGGCTGCCTTTACTTCTGTGTAATTATGTTGTACATTTCTCTTTTTTAGGGGAAATCTGAAGGATTTTTCCTTTAGGATTCTCTTGTCTTCTCTTCCCAGAATCATTTCTTCCATAAAGAAGAACTACAAGTTCTTGTAGATCTTCTTCGATCTCCTTAAATCAATTGTGACTGTTCTACATTTTGTAATTCTTGATTTTATTGAAGATTTGTTTCAGCCGTCTGGTCTATCCGTAATATGTGTCCATAATATGCCAATTTTCGTTTTCTCATGATATCGATGATTTATTCTGACATAGTATAGAGATCGTGACATGAGGATACTAGATCGTGGATACCGGTGTTCTTTGGTGGTTGGGTTTCAATTAACCACACTTCTCAGGAATAATGGATCTGAGACTGTACAAGACTACACTTCATTTACATTGATACATATCAATCCTCTGAAGGATCTTCAGAGGATTTCATATGAATCTTCATTCATCCTCTGAAGGTGGTTCCGGATGCTAAACAGAAAAAGAGAGTCATGGTGTATAGAATCTTGTTGCGAATTATCCACCTTTTTCCTTGGACTTGGAGTTTATTATTTAGAATAGTTCTGAAGACTCATCTTCTTAAGTTATTTGGAGTTTGCCGGTTTAGCGTTTTTTTGGATTTAGAGGCATATGGGCTTCAGGTTTTACAACTGTATTATAATTTCTAAGTTTAGTATTTATTGATATTGATTTTTTTTAGTATGTCGACCATGTTAATTCTTGTGCTTTATTAAGTTTGATTGTTCTTTATTGTATGATTGAATGAGATCATAATCCAATCTTTCTGCTACCTTTCCCAGTTCTTCGATTTGTGTTAGAACGTATTATTCTAATAAAAATTCAATTATTTGAGGTAAAATACAAATAATAATTAGTTAAATACTATTAAAATTAGTAAAAATGATTCTAAAGAAATTGTCATTAGAGTTTTTGGGAAGGCTTTCAAATACAAAATATCATACTGCACACCACATACACTCTTACTTTTTCTTTCTAGCGAAAATGTTTTCTGAACACTCGTTCGCCGTACGTTATGAAAAGACAACACAAAAGAGGATTTTATATATCAATGAAATAATTTTACCTAAGGTAAATAAACGTAATTTTTTATGACGCTCCGCAGCGTCAGAAAAAAAAAATTAAATTATCGCCTCTGCCATCTTGCGAAAAAAAATTTGGGTCCGAATCTACAGGTTACGCTTGTCATTTTTCTCTAAAAAAAATTATCATAGGTAACTGTAATTGAGCTTAAATACATATTAAATAAGTAAAAAATATTTTTTTAAGAATCTTATTTTAATTATCTAAATATCTAAAGAGAAAGGATCTCTTAATAATAATCTCAATACAAGGAATTTTAAAAGTTTTCTCTTGTCAGAAAGGAATTATTCAACTTCTTGTTATCTGACCGTGACAAAATTTTCTTTAAATATGAACCAAGTCTTTTTTTTCCTAATAACTTCATATGATGGCTTATAATAACTTTTAAACTATTTGGCAATTATTATTATGATTATTATTAATAAAAAAAATATTATTAATCATCTGGGAAGATATCCTATAAAAAACCAAATATAGAAATTAATTATTTTTCAAACATCACATCAAAGATTTTATTCATCTAAGCACTATATATCAAAGAAGTAACTATTCAAAGTGGATGCTAGGATTTTTAATTAATGCAAAGTCTGGGCCGTTGCACCGAGAATATATTATAAGAATTAAAAAGTTCTTGTCTCTACTTCTGTCAGTTGTCTCTTTAGTATGCGATAAAGTGAATTATTTTCATCTATTTTTTATTTCTCTCAAAAACATTAAAATAAAACTAAGTAAAATATGACTGAACATTACTGGCATTAGCATAGAGCTTAAAATTTAATCTTTCCCTCAGTATTAAATTTTAAAATTATTGTCTCTTTTGATCTTCTTTCACATTTAAAAAAAAAGAAGGTAATAAAAATTTGTATAGTAATTAAACATTTTATCACTGATAAACTAGCCCATACTCAATCCTAAGCTAAAGGATTCTGTCCTTTGGTGTCATGAAACCTAGTTAAAAATACTTTATATGATTTTGGAGTATTTGCAACCAGTAATCTTTCAAAATATAAAAAATAATCTTCTATTTTTGTAATAAAGATTGAAAGTTTTTCACTCGTTAACTCTTAATTGAAATAAAGAAAGTAATTAAAAAAGTTTAAAGTTGAGAGTTTGAAATAGACAAAGTTAAAAATTATAAAAATAGAATTTTTGGGGTTAGAAGGTTTAAATAAAATGATATATATATATATTTTTTTTAATTTTCAGTATTATTTCAAGTGGTATCTTACTGTAAGCGAAAGATAAATTAACAAATAAGATTGGTTGTTTGAAGTCGATTCGTTAACAGATATACAACGCCATCAATATCACCCCTGCTTTAAAAAAATATATATATATATATATATATATAAAATAAACAAATTCACACACGTTGTACTAAATTTCAAAACTCACCAAATTCCATTATTCTTGTTTGCTTATATCATTCATAAGATATAAAACCAAATAAAGGCAAAAATACGTATGCATGTATTTGATAATTAAAATACTTTTTGAATTAGTATTTTGAAATCAGGCTACATATAGAAATTGAGAAATAGAAAATCTCAGTAGAGATTCATTTTTTTACCGCATAATTACTTTATCTCTATTGTTTACTATAACAGCCAGAAAAGCAAATAAAAGTAACGCGAAAAGTAAATTGATTAATTAATTATTTATGATACTCTGTTTAATTATTTTTAGAGTTTTTTTTTTTTGGAATGCAAGCATTGGATTTATAGTTGCAAGCAAAACCGGACCAATTATATTTTAAAGTTATCGGATTCGTGATACTCTACCATTGACATTCCATTATTGGGTACTACTAAATAGTATGTTAAAGTCTTGTAAACATTTTTTGGTGTTAAAAAATTCCAGACATGAACAGAATTCAAAGTGGACTTTCTGATGAAATGTAGATATGTTAGTATTCAACTACTACAATGGGTAAGAGACATTTAAGTTTCTTGTGCAGGCGTAACAGCAATATCTTAATCTCTACAGGTCTAAATTAAATTGAAATAAGAAATATACGATGCTGGTTCTACGTATTATAATAAAAGTCAGATATTTAGTTAAACTTTGAACATGTTATAAACGAAATAAAAAAGCTGACAACAAAGTTGTAGGACTTTCTTGTCACGCGCCTTTTTTTATGATGCACGGCTTACACACACAACTTAATTTAAAATACTTATAATTTTATTTAAATATAATATTTTTTGTTTATTTAATTTAGTGATTCTATCTAAAGCGCGCGCGCATGCCATATTTCAATCGCACGGGTATGGTGGTACTAGCGGCCACTTTAAATACTTTTTTACACATCTAAATACTATTCATTTATTTAATTCTACCGGTCACCTGTAACGTCACAACATAGCAGTCGACTACAGCATCTGTACGTCAGTGCTATACTAGCGCTTTTTGTGGTGTGAGGGGGTACTAGTTATACAGTATACCCACTTAGCTGCTAGTTTATTTAGTGCAATTGTTGGGGTGGGGGTGCGATTTTGCAAGAATTTTCTTTTGGAAATATTATTATTTTTTTAATTATTAACAAATGTGCCTAAGAAAAATAAAACCTTAATTAGGCGAAATCTCGAGATACTGAAGATAACCTTAACCTACAGCCTCACCTCCTCGACCTTTAAGTTGAAAATTTAATGGCATCAATGCCCTATATTTGAAGTAATCTGATAAAGTTTGGTCAAAATCTGTCGAGTAGTTCTGGAGATTTAAGGTGCGATACCGAATAAATACATATGAACATGCGGAAAATATCCATCCGGTTTTTGGGGTTTTTAGGTGTCAAGATCCGTTGAAAACGGCATATGCCCAAATTGGACAGATTACAATACTTTCCCTTTAAACAGCTCTGCTACAGCGCTAGACGGGAAAGTAAAAATTAAGTAATTAACGAAATATTATTACTAAACCTAAAACGTAAAGCTAAAAGTGATTTATTTTAAAGTCTGGGTGGTGCTTCAGACGTTCTTGTTGCGTAAGACTAAGTTTTAATAAATATTTTGTCACGTTGTGTTTAATTTAAAATTTTTATATATGATGTTCTTGCACATGTTTTAGGAATTATGTATATTATTTATTATTATTTTTTTGTTTAAAATAATTTTTGAAATTACATTATTGTAGGGTTTGATATTCTAAAAAATTCATATCGTAACTTAAAACAGGTTTTATTACCACCATATAAGCTGCGTTTGCGACAAATATAATTACAAAGGCTACAGAAATATTTCATTTGTATTTTTGTAATGTAAATTTAAATTATTCTAAACTTGATTTGATTTATAAATTTTCACTTATATTAACTTAAAATATACATTCTATTAATTCATATTCTATTTCGTAGAATATGTAATCACGTATACTCAATTCGATTGCTATTTTATTGATTTTGTTTATTAAACAAACTCGTTAGTTAACGTAAATATAATTTGTTTGTCCTTTTATTTTTTTAAAGTCCCGTATAACAAATTAGTAGAAATGTATTTTCATATAGATTTAATAGGTGTATTAAAAATATTAAAAAGAATAGATAAAGATTATAATTATTAGTTTCTCATGTTGCTTTATCCCTGCTGTAATTTAAGTTAACAAGGTTTATGTAGATCTTAGTTATTAGGTTACCCTATATAAGGAATGGAAAGGGGGTTCTTGCAATCTGAGAGACTTAAGTAGTGCGGTTCAGAGTGGTGTAGGTATGAATTAATATCCGCTTTGATTAAAGTCCGAATTAATTTGTGTATTGGGAAGAGGCGACTACTGGCGGTTTGCAGACTTGTGGTAATCAGACAACCCGCAAATCCCACTAACTAGCCCGTTCTGACCACGTACACTCCAGCAGTTCTCCTTCCGCTTTTCCATTTATATCTAAGCTTATACTGATGGTTACTGGTTCATCATTCAACTAGAAATACGTTCATCCTTGAGTGAATTTGTATCAAAAGCGAATAGTAAGGTTTGTTTTTCCGCTCGATAGTATTCAATGTGTGTTTAGGATGCAAGTAAAATTCATTTTAAAACCGTTACATTCGACTACAATTGCCGAAATTTTTTCTATCTTTTAATATTATTCTGATTATTCTCGAATTTTCAAAGTTTTTGCGCATATAATGCTAGCAAAATCATCAAGGTATTTCAGAACTCAAGGTGAATTTCAGACAGTATTAAGTATTATTCCAGAAATGTTAATAAGTCAATTGTTTTAAAAATACCATTTTTTGGATAATTATGGACCTATGCTGATAATTATAGTACGGATATAATTTCAATTTTATTATCACAACTTTGGTTTGTAATACTTCAAAATACTTGGGCAGCAATCGACATTTGGTCAGAGATTATTAATATTTGTGTGTTCTATTATTTGAAACTTTAGTGCGACAATTCAAGAATTATTATGTTGATGAGAAAGAACTAATTCAGGAGCGGCTATACACATTTAAACCAGTGCATAGGCATACAGATTCTTTGCATTAGAAAATATCAGGAGAATTTAAGATCATAAAAAATTGTTTTTTTTTTTTTTTTTTTTTTTTTAATTAATTTTTTATAACAAAATACGGATTTGATTATTCAAGATTACAGACGTAATTTTGGGACATGACATCTGGAAATGTAAAAAAGATTTAACTGCTCCGTATAAACTTAATTTGTGCAACATTTTATAATTGACTTTTGAAAAGTAGTTCATATGATTTAATAATATTTTAATACAATTATTTTTGAGCTGGCTAAATTTTTGCTCATGCACTACTATTTAATGAACTTGCAGACTTTCAAAAAAATTATTAAAAAATAAAACAATAGTACATTTCAACTAAAGACGCATTAAAGTGGTCGTTTGTTATCGAAATAAGATAAAATCAACTTCATATTGAAGCAATAACGAATAAAAAAGACAAAAATTATTGATTCAATATCCATACGATGATTTAAATAAAAATTCTCTGAGTGAGAATTCGTGCTTGAGTGTATACGTACAATCGATGAACTTGTATAACAATATGTAGAGTACCCAGAAAAGTTTTCCAACGCAGGAAAATTCCTTTTTTTACCTTTAAGAAAACAGTTTAAATTTTTTTGATCCAATGATTTTAAGACTCTTTTCTATAGATGGTCATGTTAGAAACGTTTAATAAATGAACAGAAATCTAATAATTATAAATATATTTGTTATTTTTCGCTGGTGAAAAAGGACTTTTTTGATAACCTATGAAGTGAAAATTAAAAATTTTAATAACATCAGGTATAAAGATGTAATTTAAAAAACAATTGATACTTAACAGTGGAATTCTAAAAATTTAGGGTTAACAAACCTGACAATACTTTAAATTTAAGTTTAATTCAGAATTCAAAGACTCAAAAATTCTCTCGTTTATATTTTTAACTCTAAAAAGAAAGAAAAGAAGGAATAAGGTTTATGTTTAACAGATACATAAGGAAACATTAGATTAATTCGTATAATATTTAAAAATTTATAATTATATGAAAAAATTGTTAATATGGAGTATTTAATTTACGATAGATTTTAAATAAGTTATAATTTATGATTTTTGATTTCGTAGATAACAATTCACGGACATGCCACGACTGTAATGAATTAGAAATTGGAATTTAGTTTAATTCAAATAGTGTCTGTAACAGTTTTACTAAATTAAACACAAGCATCATATTTATGATTTTTTCGTACACAAGTCAGCTTAAGAAAATATAGTGGAAACGTATTCTTAGAGTATTTCATAAACTAGAAAATTTTTATTTTTAACAGCTCAGTAGTTCACGACTGATCTTTAAATCAGAAGAGTGATGGCTATGTAGGTGTAATTGATGATCTTTTGCTATAAAAAACCTTCCGTATTATTATTGAAAAAAGTGTCATTTTTATAACAAGAAAAAATTATATATTTTATTAAATGAAGATTAATGGTAGTTGTAAGATAAGTGACATCATTCCTTCATAACTTTATTAAGCTTTTGTCTTTTCCGTTAATTTTTCATTACCTTTTATGTACTTATTACCTATATTATCTAATTTCTTAATACATATTTTACCAATTTTTTTGTTGACGACCGTGATATATAAGGATATGTATCTTCGTTTATTTTGGCTTTAATTATATATGTAATGAGTATTTTTGATTTTTGATTGTAGTATAAAACAGTTTACATGTTATACTGTTTTCTTATTTATTTTTATTCTTATGGCACTTTGTTTTACTGATTGTGTATTTATTTTCTGTATTCTTTTAAAAAAGTCTTATAAGAATTTAAAAATAAAGTTTACAACGTTATGAAGTAATAACAATTTCAAATATTATGCCATTATTATTATGTTATGAATCATCAAAATGAAACATTTAACACAAAATAACCAAATGTACGAGTACACTAACAGAAAAAAAAAAGTATAACCCTTACCAATCACGCATGTTAATTAGAATAAAATAGAAACATTTTTATTATATAGTAAGAAACTGTTTATTATTCATATATTTTTGGCATCTCTCTTATGTCTGATGTAGTAACTTATATTGAAGAGGTCAAATCATTCTACAAACTGAAAATGATATATTCATACATCATACGGGCAGTATTAATGAAAAACGAAATTTATTTACAAAAAATTATTTCTAGTATTTGATTAGATTCAAATAAATTTTTAATATTTAGCATAATTTCACTGAAAATTTTATCTATCTTAATAAAATTTATTTGGCTATAATTCATCTATATTTTTATGGTATAATTTATTTAGAAAACAAAATAAATTAATTTACGTTTTAGTAGGATTTCAGAACGTAACAATTTTTATATTCTGAATCAAATTAGATTAGATACAGAAGGAAAGAAAGATATATTTTATGTAGGTCTCTTAGTATGTATGAAAGTTTTTTTTGTATTAAATCAATAACCTAATGTAAAAGCGATCTCGAGGACGAATCCAATACTACGATGTATGAGTGTGTATACTAGTCAACTACTGATTCCTGTACTGTTTGGTGCTAGAGCTTTTCATCTCTCATCTCTGTTTAGTTTTTGTCCATTTCTGCTTTTTCTTAATAATTTTTTTCTTTTCCTGCCCCATTTGAAGCGATTTAAATTCATCCTATATCAATTTTTAAAAAAGGATTTAACAATGAATCTGGGTGATATTTTTTCCCCAAAAAAATTGTATTGAAACTGAAAAGAAGTAAATATAAGGTATTAAAAACAATAATGATTTTAATTAATTTTTTATCTTAAATTATTCTTCTTCTAATTTAAATCTTTGGATACTGATAACTGAAAATCATCAAAATAACTGCTCGGTAAAAAACAATTTGAACCGAACTGTGTTTAATTTGAAAAAAAAATTATGGTATTTTATTTTAAATTTAGGTCTATATACTGTTAAATTAAATTTACTCAACCCACTGCGTTGGTCTAGTGGTAAAGTCGTCGTCATCGTTAATCTGTTGATTTCGAAGTCGAAGTTCTCAGGTTCAAATCCTAATAAAAGTAGTTACTTTTATTCGGATCTTAATACTATATCGTGGATACCGGTGTTCTTTGGTGGTTGGGTTTCAATTAACTACAAATTTACCGGTGTAGTTACATTACACTGATAAGTTACTAATGACTTTAATTTTTGATGAGACTATAAAACAAATTCAAAAAGTCTTTGTACAGTTTAATAGTTTTTAGATATGAACAAAATTATATCTTATAACAAAATTATATCTTATATACCAAATTCACACAATTATGAAATACCGAAGGAGATTCTAGAATATCAATTTGTTTTTTTAATTGACAAATTATAATAATATTCTGTATTTGGTGTTTCATTATAAGATACAGTTTTTGTTCATATCTAAAAACTATTAACCTGTACAAAGCCATTTTGAAAATACTTTTTACATTGTTCAATAATTTATATTGTTTATTTGAAAATGAGTAAATTGTTTTTGTTTTTTTTTATAATCGATGCATGTGTCTATAATCTATAATCGTGTCTATGCATGTGAGTGAGTTTATCTACTCGTGAAATAACTCTTTTTTAGAATTCCTTTGTTAACTATAGAAAAGACATAAGTCCGCACATCCATCAGTATTTCTTAAATGGCAACAAATAATGTGAATCACTTAATTATTCTTCATATATTTTTTTGTAAACTATCTGCAGTTAATGAAACGTGTAAAATCTTACTACTTAAAAAAAATTAGGTATGCAAACGGTTAGAACAAATTTATCTCGAGAATTACTACTCTTTCGGGAGTATAGTTAAGGTCGACTCGACTACAGTCGAGCACCATCCACTGAATCGCGTGAGCAGCCAGTCGACACGCGAAGTGTTTACGTGCCATCAGATAGACTTTCTTTTATAATAATTAGAATTTTTTTTTGTATTTTATTGTTCGTTAGTTAAGTGCATGGGTTAAGTTGATTTCGACGTATTCCAGTTATTTCTATCTAATCTAAAATTAATACGTACTAAACCGTATTCATTGATCCTCCGAGCCGGATAATAGTATTTAGTATTTATATATTATATTTAGTATTATATTAAATTTAGCTTAATGTAAAGACTAGTATAGCCTGATTAAATAATTTAAATTTGATCATAAATAAGCGTTTTGCATGCAGTAATTGTTCCCGCATAGCATCACATCGTGCAGTCTCAATTACGAGGAATCAACAGCCTGGAGTTCTGAAGCCAAGAGCAATAAGGAATTGACGGGTAGCTTGTGTTTACTATTTATTCCCGTAAATGGTTAATTTTTTCTGTTAATACGTTTCTTATCACTTGCCATCACGTCAAACGAATTAATTAGCATGTGGTACAATATTATGTTGCACAGGCTAATATTAAGTTGTGTTTTAGTTATATTGTTATTTTTGTTATTAGTAATTCTACGTTATTTATTCTTACAATAATTCTGTATTCCTAATACAGAATTACAAGGTGTAAAATAAGATGGAGGTCTATATAAAGCACTACTAAACTCGTGTTCAAAGTTTATTGATAGATGGAATGAAAATACTCCGTTTAGTAAAATTATGGCAGATATGAAGACAGTTTTAGAAACGACATTTACCAGACACATTTAGGAAATAAAATAGTATAAATAACATAATGATACATAACTGAAATAGAAAATGAAACAAAAATTTAAAAAAAATTATTGTTTCCGCTTATATTCGAGAAGTTTTAAATATTACAGCAGTACAAAAAGAAAACGCGAATGAATGGAATCAGTGCATCAATACAACTACCAATAACATAAATGCTCTAAAGACTTTAAATAAAGTTGGAGAGACATTTTGAAGAAATAATTTTGGAATAATCACCTACATAGACAAGTTAGATTCAAAAACGAAACGTGAGTAGGAAATGAAAACAAATTCCAAACTTTTCCATTTCTCGCAGAATCTTTAGTTTCTTAGCTTCGTTACTTTAGTTTACAATCTTTTACGTTTCTAGAGCAGAAGTGTCGAGCTGTAATGTCTAATACTAGTTATACAGCTTATGATCGAACTATCCAAGGTCATCTCATCATTCCAGCACGTCTGTTGCTAAAAATTAAAGAAATTGTGATTATTTCGGTGAATTACATTTTATCTATAAATATCTCAATTTTAGTAGTTTATATATTACTCAGAAAACAAATTGTTTGAGAACTGGCCACGTATTGAAATTACTGAATTGTAATTTTAGTGGTTGCAGACTGTGTATATGCAGTCCTCACGCATTGCAATACAGGAATTCCAACAAGTCCAAATGATGATTGTAATTATACGCAAATATTAATTTGTTATTATATTCACATATTAATTCTCCCGCATCCAATTTATTCTACAAGTAGGCTTACGGATACTGCACGATCTGATAATGAAAATATGGAAGAAATTTAAATTCTGATCTCATATACTTCTCTCAACCATTTTAGTGAAGATCAAGGAAGTATTAGGCAATTTAAAAACCCTCGTAGGCTCTTGGATTCAGTAGATCTGTCAAGTTTTATAACAGAGAGATATGTTCAAAGGGTTAATTCAAAGAAAATCAAGAATCCATTTCTGTAGTTATAATCAACAGTGCTTCGACTGATGCCAAGTACTATCGAAATTAATTTATTTTCTTTATATAATAGTTTCAAGGTAAATCTTTCTTGTTGTGTAGTGAAATGACTGCAATACTGCCTTTAGCTGATCCGTACTTTTTTATACTAATTCTTTGGTGAAGAATCATAGTTTCACATTTTAAAATGTAATAAACTGACAAAGCCAGGAAATTATCCTGTGTTTTTTGAAATAGAATTAGGTTGGATATTATCGGGAAAAATCAAAACAACAGACACAATTGAGTTTTCTGCGGAATCGTATTTTATTCGGACAAAAGATGATCTTCAATAAGGAATTAACCAAATTTTCGGAAATAGAAGGAAGTTTATATAGCTCCACAGACACAGGAAGAATTCTGAAAAACATTATTTGAAGACTACATTTAGAGATGAGGCCAGAGGGTTTGTACCCAGGCTTCTATTCAAATTTAAAGTTAGGAGAAACATTTGATCAAGCTGCTACGCGATTTTGAAAACTTGAAAGATGATTTCAAGAAATTAACGATTTCATCAGGAATAATTAGAATTTATTGAAGAAAATAAGACATTCGGTCATGTGAAACAAGTAAACATGCAATTAGATGATACAAGGGATCAGTATTTTCTTCCGCATTCTACTGTAATAAAAGAAAATAGCAGTACTATCAAATTTAGAGTAGTTTTCGATGGATCTACAAAAACTGCTTCTGGTATTTCACCGAGTAATACTCTAATAGTCGGTGCTACAGTTCAGCAAGATCTTTAATCGATGTTAGTTAGATTCAGGAAACGCCCAATAATTTTTACGGCAGAATAAAAACCATGCATCATCAAATACGGGTTTATCTAGAAAACTGTATATCCAGAAAAAACCGTCAGACTCGATGCAGTGTTGTAAGATCGATGAGCTTACAACTGTAACATATGAAACTGCATCGGTCCCGTTTATAGTAACTAGATATCTACAAAAATTAGCTGAAGATGAATATAGAAGATTTCCACTGGCAGCTTAAATCTTGAAGCGAGATTTCTGTTTCGACGATTTAATGTTAGGCGTCAGTGACATGGATAGTGCATAAACGATCCAAGCTGATTTAATATTATTACTGAAATCTGCTGGATTTGAACTGAGAAAGTGGTCATATAATTGCTCAATCTTCTTCAATTTCTAACATCTTGATCTTGTTGAAAACCGATCGCTCAATTCTCTGTCCCCTGAATGAGCTCGAGCAGTTCAGTCGAAACGCAAAGTGCCTATATCATCACCAGATAGACTTAGTTTTATAATAATTAGAGATTTATTTTTTTTTTAATAGTTTATTAGATAATTACTGGAGTTAATTTAATTTGGCGTATTAGAACTATTTGTATATAATTATAATTACGTAATTAACCGTATTCAAAATTCAGCATATTTAAAATAAAAAAATAATTATACTTACAAGTATAAACAGTTAGGATTTTCAGAAAAATTTATGAAAAGAAAAATGTTTGATTCTAACGGTATTTAAGTTTTCCCACTTTGTTAATGGATGGGAATATTAAATTCTCACTAAATCTGATCAAGATTAACTGCTTGGAATGAAAGAATCGAAATATATTATAAAATGAATCTAATATAAATAATGTCTTTAAAAATTACTTTATTATTTATTATGTTATCATAAACGAGCAATAAGGGGTTTGAAATAAAGAGGGAGTGGAGAAATAAAATTAATTTATATTAATAGTGTTTATTAATAGTGTTATTTGTAAAGAAATAGGCTTTTAACCAACGGTACTGTTGTTTTTAAGATCAGTTCTTCTGCAACTTTTTCTTGTATTAATCTTGTTCCTTTCATACTCATAAACTATATTAAAGAAAAATAATCGTATAATATTAGCAAAATAAAAAATTCAATTTCTTTCAGTTTACTTAAGTTTATGATTATGTTTTAAAGAAGGGAAAGAAAATTTATTGATATTTTATTCCATTTATGAGATGAAAATGTAATAAAGAGTTCTGCGTTGTGCATTTAAATCGCCGCCAGTTACAAATAAATATTTAACGTAATCTTTATACTTTCATTATTCTAACGTTTTCATTTATAAATGTTGAATGATATTAGCTATGAGTTGCTACTGCTTTACTAACCGAATCTTTCATTTTTAGTAGCTGGTTGTAATTTGGATATCACGTAATTTCAGTTTATAAACGTTTGGTGGTATAATAATTTCAGATTACAATGTTTAAATAACAATATTAATTTTGTTTTTAATTTATTTTATCGCATTTAAATCTTAAACGAATCAATATTCTATTGTGATTTCCATTCACATTAATTAATATTTTCTGTCCTCACAAGGATATTAGAATTTGAGGACATAAATTAATTTCGGTTTATTTATTTTTTTCGAGTAACTGAAAAAAATTATAGTTTAGTTATTTATTTGTAAACTTATTTTTATTTTTCAGTTGATCGAAAAAATAATTAAGGGACGAAGTCACTTATTTATTAAATAAATAAGGGATGAATTGATTTATTGAATACAAACATAACAGTTCTAACGTAACAGGCTGCTGATACATGTAAATAACAGGAAAACCATTGCTATCTCTGAAAATTATGACTGTTCCCGGATTTTAGTACATACGCGCGCGCGCGTGTATATTGACCTAAGTTTGACTTTATATCTCATTGTAATCAACCAGTTACGAAAACTAGTGTAAAACTTGTATGTTAGGGAAATTAATTTTTATTAGCTTTTTTTATTATATTTTTTTTTTTTATTAAAAAAAATGAATGATCAATTTTTAAAGGAACATATTGCAAGCGTGCTTCATAAGAATTGGGTTTGTAAGGTTTGGCCTTACAGAAACTTTTATTCGGTGAATGTTGGTTAGTCTGTGTAAGAAATCTATTTAATCAGAAACAATTCTGGAAAAAGAAACAATGAATAACGCTTTTTTATAATTACAAAAAATCCGCTCCCTAAAAATGTGATTTCTATTAATTTTTCTAATTTATTTTACTTTTTAAAGAATCGGTTTGAAATTTTTGAAACTGTTTCCCTTTTAAATGAGGTACACTTTTACCCCTTACCAAAAGAAACCCTAAAAATAGAAGTTCTGTAATTTTTTTTTTAATTTACCGATTTGAATTTCTTTTTGTTATTCTACTTTAAATATGGTGAAATTAAACAGACTTCAACTCTTACAGGGTTTACAGTAGGGGGAACATGTTTTTAGCTTAAAAAATACTTAATTTTTTAAAGATCTCAACTTATCAATAATACAAAAACTATTTTTAATTGTTGTATTAAATTTTAAGTTTAGAAAAGGAAATAGCTTTAACGACTTTTCACACTATTAAAAAAAAATTAAACAAATTTTTTTTAACTATCCCAATATTTTCTCATTTGAAAATTAAAAAATATTTTTTTGGTGCTTAAAAAATTATACTAGCATAGAATGGTATTTACGAGTATTTAAGCTTTTTTTTTTTACTGATTTGACGAATCATTATTTAAAGTTTCTTTTATTATTTTTCTTGAGTCAATAAATTAAATATTAAAAAAGAAAAAGATCGTGAGAAGTAGTATTATTTTCAATACTGTCATTGGTGAAAGGGTTAAATTTTAATTTCTATAAAAATAATGTTAATAGTTGACATAAGGTCACTGCTAGAATTTTGTAACTACTAGTATACAAGGTATACCAATAGTTATATATTGTACTAAAGTTATACCAGTGATAGTATTTGTTTAGCATCATGTCCAGCTATCATTAAATTTCTAAAGCTTCGTATGGCTTATGGTGTTAGTGGTTTGGGGAACTTAATAGAATCTTTAAAGCTGAGATGTTAGCTTTACCATGAGCCTTGCAATTAGCCTTGCAGAAAATCTTATTTACAGACTTTTTAATAATTTTTTTAATGTAGAAATATGAGAAGACTTTTTTTATGAAATTAATAAACTGTTGAAAATTTAAAAGAATAG
Source organism: Lycorma delicatula (assembly GCF_047948215.1). Lineage (NCBI taxonomy): Eukaryota > Metazoa > Arthropoda > Insecta > Hemiptera > Fulgoridae > Lycorma > Lycorma delicatula. The sequence goes on along the minus strand of NC_134456.1, from coordinate 173,812,299 downwards.
TGATTTATATATATATATATATATATATATATATATATATATATATATTACAGTAATATAAATGTGTTTTTCTGCTAGAAGCACGTTAAATTAAAAAAAAAAAAATCCGGTTATTACAAATAGCAATATAAAGTAAATGTAATTACTTAGAAACATAATTTATTTTTAAGTTATGGTTATTGAAAGATATATCTCTGAGTTCTGTTCAAAAGGTACAATAATTATATAAAAATAACTCTACATAAATAAAATTATGAGATCAAATTAGTGAGCTTATATGATATTTGACATGAAAAATTAATAAATGGATCCCAAAACTGCGGTCCAAATACGCATTTTATGTTTAGTATAAAATATATTAGATGACCAGTAAACAAATAAAGCTTGGAAAAATTTATAGAAAATTTATCTTTGCGAAAACATATGCAAAAAGTCGGTCTAAATTAGCAAGTCGGTATAAGTTTAACAAATTTGACTTATACTGTATTTAAAACAAAGAAGATCGATACATGGTAGTAAATTGTATAATTTTGAAAGTTAAACATAAAATAACAATTAATAACCTTTAACAAACCAAAGTTATAATTAATTTACTCAAAATACTGGTTAAAATGACTTATTTGTTTGTTTAAACAAAGGGGCACGTGTTGCGTAAATCTACAATAAATAAACAATTATTGTTAGGATAAGGCTTCTCTTTATTGACATTACATCTATCGATTCTTATTTTCATAATTTTCTTTTTTCTCCTGGTGAGGTGAGGAATGCCATTTAGGCACTGATTGTCAGACTCGGCAACAGGGTTTCTCTAGATGTTGTAAAAGTGCGTATGTATACCTGCGCCCTACCGACTAAACCTCCATCTCACCAACTCCCCTCCCGGGACCAGGGCCGGACCCGCAGTTAAGCATTACGCAGCCCCGGGAAGTGCCTTCGAGTGCTGGGGATCCAGAATCTCCGTGCTTCATCACCGTTGCCCATCCGCGCAATGCCGCGTGTGCGAATGCCGTTACCAGCTGTCTCCAGTCTGCTCTCTGTGTGCGTTGGGTGTGTTAGCTTCGGTGCTGTGTACATTATTTTTTTGTTGACAATATATCGTCGCGTCAAACTCTTTACAAGATTTTAGTTTTCTAAAGACTTTATTTAATGTTTTACTTTCTGCTCACGGCTATTTTTCTATTGTCGGAAAAGCTAGAATTAGATTATTTTTTAAGTGAAATGTGGACCACGGTAAGGCTCGTCGTGCTATGTGTTTTCGTACTGTGAGTTAAAATTATATGTCTGAAATCCTGTTTTTTTATTTATTTTGTGAATGTAATAATTATTCTCAGTTAAGTCTTCTCTTCTTGTGTTTCTAGTATAATTATAAATTAAACAAACTTCAAATAATGCTGATGTGCTGTTTTATTTATTTATTTTTCTTATTCGTAATCACTATCCAATCCAGACGATCAGATCCTCTCAGAACAAAATGATTACCCTGGATTACGGTCGATTGTTAAACTATTTCTGATAGCATTCCCATCGTCGTATTTATCTGATCGTTGATTTAGTACTGTAACAACGTTGTTAACCAAAAAGAGAAATCGGCTGCATGTTATCGAACGCAGCAAATTACGACTGTTTTTAAGTAAATTCGAACCTGATATTAACAAACTCGTTAAGGCACATTAGATTCATCCTTCACATAATGTAATTTTTCAATTGAAATGTTTGTTTTAATTATTGCATTGTTATATTGAATATGCTATCATTATTGTTGATATATAACTATGTAGATACAATTGTAAATTTTTTTGAAAGCAAATTTAATAAAAATACTTCCAAATATGATTAAATATGCGTTTTAATTGCTCTCATTTAAAAAAATGTAAGTTTAACCTCAGAAATAGAATATACGGTGTTTATAAACAATAATTGCAATTGCTGTTTATAAGAGCGCATTTTAAAAACAGCAATTGCTGTTATTATTTTTAACAGATGGTAAGTTTAAAAATTTTGGGGGCGCTAGAAAAATTTTGATTCTCAACGTGGGCGGTGGGCGAAAAAGCTTGAAAATCAGTGGTTTGGAGTAATCGTTCAGAAAGCAGAAAAATTATTATTTAATTAAATGAAAAAAATTATTTGATAAAATAGGCCAGTAGAAAGAGTTTATGTAGATTAAAAAAAGATAAATATTAATATTTATGTTAAAAAAAAAGTTTAATAGGTAATTTCTGTAATTTTTAAAAGGAAATTTAGATTTTAAATTATTATTCTTGCAACTGATTAAAAAATATATTTACAATTCTCATGTTAATATAAATAGTGTTTATCGATTAGTTATTTATTTGTTGATGCTTAATTTATTATAAATTTCTTAGAAAAATTTGTGTTAAGGGAATCTTATGCACACAATTAAGGCCAAATCCCATAGAACAATATATATATATCGGTGTATGATATACAAAATGACATGTATTTTTTGCACAAATGTTTGTTTTGAAAATATTTATATCGTGTTTGACTAAATATGGATGTTTCACAATTCGAATAGCGTGAAATAATTAAAGAAATAAATGCTCATAATTCAGTCAAGAATCATATTTATTAAAACAATGAGTAGACTGTAAAAAGATTAAAATACGATTTTATACATGTTCATAAAGAGACTTGCGTGAAATGAAAATAAGTTACATAAAAAATACAACAAATGAGAAATAAAATTGTTAATGATGCCACTAGACGGGCGAGTTGCGTACACGCCGATATTGCGCGACGACTGACTGGTCCAGCTAGTCTTGCGTGTATACCCCCACTACTTGAGTGACAGTATGAGCGCAAACATATCGTGTTATTAATTTTTTAAAGCTATCATTTGAAAGCTAGACATTCAAACTATTAAACTAGCCTTTGTTCATTCAGATGGTTTGTACGAGTATGTTCATCACATACTTGTGTGATAACAGTCAAATTATTTGAGTAAAAGATATATGATCTTGTCCCCATTTACGTAGTTATAGTGATATTTTGTTAGTAATTTGCAGGAGTCATGAAAGACATCTACATTTTCATGTAAATGTGTTTTTGTGGTCTTAAACATATTTTTTAAGGGTTTGAATTTTAGGTAAGTGAAAATAAGCTACATACATGTATAGCCAATTCTTAGAATTAATTTAAAAGAATAAGAATTATTTTTTTCAAATCTAATAATAATAATAATTATTATTTTTATTAAATAATAATAATAAAAATAATAATAATAATTATTATTATTATTAAAGGTGTAACAACAGAATAAAAAGTAAAATAAAATTAAAGAAAATCGTTGATATTTGTTGGAGCATAGAATTAGCCTTGTAAAGAGCAAGCAGTATGTTCCTGTAAGCACGAGTATCGGAAGTGGTGTGCTAAGCTCTTTATCCTTTTGGCGAAAGTTGGTTGACTATGGGAGTGGAAGGACTTATTGAAAATCGAAGGGAGTTACTTCCCTACAATGCTGCTGGCAAAATCAGATTCGTACAGCATACGACACGAATTCTTCATAGGAGGTGATTTTCAGTTTCTTTTTCTAATGGATTTGTCTTTTTGTCTGACATCTCAGTACATCGATTATTCTTATTATCTCTTTTAGGAACATATTTTAACGTTACGATAAAGGAAAAGTGATTTTTAACGACATAGTAAGTTTAGAAATATTATAAAAATATGAATTTCAATAATGGAGTACTTGTTTTCGGGTATTGCATGCAGATATTTGTTTGTATGGATAATATTTTTTTTTTATAAATGTTGTTTATTATTCAATATATACATTTATTTTAATTTTATTTACTTATACAGCAACAACGGCTAACGCACAATAACAGTTACTATTATATAATAATGAATTTTGTAGTGTTTGTTGAGTGTTTGAAAAAATACCGTGCCTGATCAGGACTCGTACCTGGAACCTCCGGTTGAAAGGCAAAAACCCTACTACCATTCCATCACGGAATTATTTTGAATAGCTTTTTATATATATTTTATTAAATTTATATCCAGTATGGCATTTTTGCAGTATATTGTTGTTTTACGTTTTATCATCCATTTTGAAAAAAATTGCTAGCATTAATATTCGCGATATAAAAAAAAATCATTAAACAAAAATAAATAAGTAATTTAAAAAAAAATATTTATTAAAATTCTACATTTTAATGTAGAATTAAAAAAAAAATTAAAAAAATTAAAGGCAATTTAAAAAAATCTGATGTGGACATCACATGACTTCCTTGTTCGCCTATTAAATTGCATATACACATTTTTTGCTGCACTTCATTTAAACTTATCTGATTTGAAAGTGAGATACGATCCTCCAGTTTCTTTAACTAAGTGGACAGTTACACAATTTGTGAAATATTAGTTTATACAATTATTAATTCAACAATTTTACATGAAATATTAGGATAGAGTAAAACTTCCTTTATTACTCGTATTACTAGATCAGTATTATCCATATTTTCGTGAGTTGCTGATTAACAAAAGTTTTTGGTTTCTGGTGTGTCGTATAAAGAAACGTTAATAATAATAATTAATTTCGACCTAACAGTGTAAAATATTCAGTTTTTGTTATTGAATTATTTGTTGAATAACCAAAAATGAAAAAGAAACAATCATACAGGAAAAAAGATAGCATGAAGAAATTCATCTCAAAGAGTGACTAGAAGATAAATATGATGGGGAAGAAAATGTTAAAACCAAAGAAAGAATAAAAAGATTAAAAGATAAATCTAATGTGGAAGAAAACGTTAAGACTAAGGAAAGAATAAAAAGATTAAAAGATAATGATGAATATAAGGAGAGAGAGAAAATTTGAAAACTAGACAACGTGTATACAAATTAAGATCAGAAGAATTATATCAAATCAAAGAGCGATTAAATGATTGGCAATGAAAAACAAATAAAGGAAATGATGATCAATTCCGACTTGGGAGAATATTGTCCGACAATATCAGAGCAGTAATGAACTAAAGGATAAGAATGTTTTTCAATTTTTTAAAGATCGGGCATGTATGCCTCAGTGTATATGTTGTTCTTGTGAGGGTCTATTTTTCAGTCACTATAGATAACTTTAATGAAGATAAAATTAAAAAGAATTCCAGAATAATTAAATTAAATAAACTAGAAAATCCAAAAATAATACGATTCAAAATTATAATCTTCAATTAATGTTAAATAATCAGATTTTTAACCGAATCTATTACATATATACTTATGTAATGTCTATTAAATTATATTTACACATTTTTAAAGGTACATAAAATTTTATTTATTCGAAATATTTCATTTATGAAAATTTTAATTTTAATTTCGATTGCAGTCAAAAAGGAGGTGCAGAACTAGATGTTACAACAGTCCTAAATCCAAAATCTCAACATCCTACGGCTAATCGTTTTTGTTGCAAGATACATACGCACATACATACATACGTATGTACAGATGTCACGCCAAAACTAGTCAAAATAGATTCAGGAATAGTCAAACTGGATATTTCCTTTGAAATATGAAAACCGAAATTTTTTGCGATCACAATACTTCCTTTACTTCGTACAAGGAAGTAAAATGGATATTATGATACAAAACCATCCAGAAGTTTAAAAATTAATATGCAGTGATCACAATACATATATATCGGGCAGGACTGATCGATCATACATTCGTTGACAGATAAGATCACATACGAGTACAAGCACATTAATTGGATCACTCTTTGTAAATTACTTCCTAGAAAATGGACAAACATAATAAAGTATAGCCACATGTAAATTTTACAAGTAGTACATAAAATCTATTTGTATATTTAAAAATTTTTAAATACTCTAAATTTGGCAAAAATAAAATATTAAGTCAATGAACATAGCAAATGTGATATTCAACCACTTAATTGAGAAGAAAACAAAACTATTTCAAGATGAGTTTAATTAATAATATTGTCACCTGAAAAAATATTGAAGAAGTCAATAAAAAATACCCCAGAAAATATTTCCTAGATGTATGATCCCATGTATTTTGAAAGCGTTTTTATTTTTAAATTTTAATCATGTTTTATCATGATGATCAATTATTTTATTTATTTAGTTGGACATTTTTAAAATCTGGACGCTACCTATTCCATATTTTTATTATATTTCCTTCAGGAACTCATATCACTAAGTTAGTGACTGAAAATCTGGTAGAACGAACTAAAATCTATTCATCACATTGCTCAAAACATAAAGTATGATATAAAATTTTCTGAATATTACTAATAATGAATAGTCAGTTTTATCTATAATGAAATTTGCAGTTCCTTAAAATAGATGTGTGGATAATCGCATTGATGACAGGATAATAAGAAAAATCTTTTGCTGAATCCAGAAAGTAGACATTAGGAAAAGAGAATGATTTATCATTTCTCTCTGGTAGTATTATTGAATTATTTATTTATTGTTAATTTACTTCATTGTGGATTTATTCATTGTTGGTTAAATCTGGAATAAATACCGAATAAGATTAATTATACTTGCAGATTTTTTATCATTATTACTTTTAGCCTGTATGTAACAGTCATTCCATCTATATGTTTTGTGCTATATCAGTAATATTTGTAGTAATTACTTCTAAAAGAGTAACATGATTACAATTATAATACTGATTTGTACAGGTCGTTATTTTTGAATTATTGGTAATAAATCTTTGATAAAATAATCTTAACAAGGAATTTACGTGTATATATTATCTGGTCCACAGTGTTCGCTAAGTGAGGGAATTTTTTGTTTTTAATGTAAATTTAATATCTGGTAATTGTTTTATGGTAACGTGGTATACATAACAGTCAGATAAAACCTCTCAGTTTCTCTTTACAGCTATATTAGAATTACTAATTAGAATTCCTGTGGTTACGATGTATCTTCTATTATAAGGAAGAGTAGATTTCTTTCTTCGTGATATATTATAGATAATAGATATGTTGATCTGTCACAGCTGGTGATAAAATATTTCTGAAAAATAATTACAAAAAAAAAGTTTATCGTATTTTATATCTTCTAGAACACGTGTTATAATTAAAAAAACAAGAGTGACTAAATACCGAAAGATGATTTTTTTTATTAGATGGGAGGGTGTATCTTGAATATTTCACATTATACTACCTGGAATTAAATAACTGAAGTTAAGATAAAATTAATCCCCATAGTTTCATAAAAACCAGCTTGTCACCTCTTTAGGGTGTTTTACCTAAACAAACAGCCAGTAACTTGATTTAATATAATTAAGTTACTAGACTAATTTTCCTCAACCATTACCTCCGGAATCTGATATTCACAATAATTAGGACTGGCCTATATATATATATATATATATATATATATATATATATATATATATATTATGTTTGTTGCTAGAATACTGCAATTTCTGTTTTAGTTTGTGGGGAGTTGAAGTTCAATTTAATTTCATAATCCTGATTGGGAGGAACAGTTGTTAGTTTTGTGTACAACACAGTTGTTTCTGGCAGCCTGAATTTAACATCAATCAGAAACATCTCTTGATTAGGACAGTTTTCAAGTAATTTTCCAAGTAATTCCTACACGAAAGCTTGTTTTTATGTAAAACAATTGGTTTTGAGAATTTTATAAATGCACATCATTAAAAAAACAAAAGAAAAATCTAGGGAAAACCATTAAAAATTGTTATCGAATTGTTCATTTGACCCCTACAAAGAGAAAATAAAAAATAAAAATGTATACGAGTAAATCAAGGAAAAGATTTTTTTTTAAACTAAATTATTTTTAAAATGATTTCTTTCTCTTTTTTTAGTTTTGCAAAAAGTTTTTACTAATTTTAATCAAATTTTTAAATGAATTATTTCAAAATAATAATGATTGGGTTTGTAATTTAAACTATAACCAATAAAAAATGTAACTACTAAAATCAAAATGAAAAAGAAAGGAAAATTTCCAATCTTGTTATGAATTGAAAACACATATAATAATAGAAATTTTAGATTTTTTATTCATCCTTTCCATAAGATATATTTGTGTCCTGTTACACTAGAACAGCCGAACTGATTATTTGATACAAATATCCAACGATTCGTCTAAATAAAATTAAATTAAATCACAAGGAATTCCCTAGGGAAATATTTCAGAATTGGTACTGAAAAGAAAGAGAGAAAAAGGTTGTTTATTATTAATTAAATCAATAAATACGGTATGAATTTTGATTTTGCAATATTTCAATTGTTTTGAATTTTTATAAGGAAGTTATAAAAATGTTTAACCATATCCTAATTGATTCAGGGTACAGTTTTATTTTTTGATAAGCTAGTTTACAAATAAAGTTTAAAAAACTCTCTTTTTCCTGTTTAGCCTCCGGTAACTACCGTTCAGATAATACTTCAGAGGATGAATGAGGATGATATGTATGAGTGCAAATGAAGTGTAGTCTTGTACATTCTCAGTTCGACCATTTCTGAGATGTGTGGTTAATTGAAACCCAACCACCAAAGAACACCGATATCCACGATCTAGTATTCAAGTCCGCGTAAAAATAACTGGCTTTACTAGGACTTGAACGCTGGAACTCTCGACTTCCAAATCAGCTGATTTGGGAAGACGCGTTCACCACTAGACCAACCCGGTGGGTTAAAAGTTTAAAAACTACCCTTCTGAAACTCAACGCAATTTTTTGTTGTTGCACCCAAAATTAATGCACATGGTTCGAATCCCGGTTAGACATTGCATTTTTCATACGCTACAAAAATTTCATTTCAATCTCACAAATTTCCAATTTACGTGGGAGGTCATCAAACAAAACAAAAAATCTGATTTGGACATCACATGATTCCTTACACGTCTATTAAATTACATATACACATTTTTGTAAAATGAATAGTACATAAAATTTTATCTCATTAATAACTTCTGATATTTTTCATTTTTATTTTTTAATTTTTATTATTGCAGTACTAATTATTGTAAACATTTTTTTTTTACAATCAGAGGTTAATAATTATTAATAAATCAATATATTTAAATTAAAAAAAAAAAAAAAAAGTTAAAAAAAAAGGAAGTTGAAGTCTGATTATACCTGATATGCCTTCCCCTTGTAAGATCCAAATACTTCATTAATTAAAATTTCATTTGGTTATAATTCTGGAACCAATGAAAATAAATACCACTTATGTATATTAGAAAGAAGCCCTAATAAGAAAGGGTGTCCGACAAGGATGTTCCCTATCGCCGTTACTTTTTAATCTTTACATGGAACTAGCAGTTAATGATGTTAAAGAACAATTTAGATTCGGAGTAACAGTACAAGGTGAAAAGATAAAGATGCTACGATTTGCTGATGATATAGTAATTCTAGCCGAGAGTAAAAAGGATTTAGAAGAAACAATGAACGGCATAGATGAAGTCCTACGCAAAAACTATCGCATGAAAATAAACAAGAACAAAACAAAAGTAATGAAATGTAGTAGAAATAACAAAGATGGACCACTGAATGTGAAAATAGGAGGAGAAAAGATTATGGAGGTAGAAGAATTTTGTTATTTGGGAAGTAAAATTACTAAAGATGGACGAAGCAGGAGCGATATAAAATGCCGAATAGCACAAGCTAAACGAGCCTTCAGTAAGAAATATAATTTGTTTACATCAAAAATGAATTTAAATGTCAGGAAAAGATTTTTGAAAGTGTATGTTTGGAGTGTCGCTTTATATGGAAGTGAAACTTGGACAATCGGAGTATCTGAGAAGAAAAGATTAGAAGCTTTTGAAATGTGGTGCTATAGGAGAATGTTAAAAATCAGATGGGTGGATAAAGTGACAAATGAAGAGGTATTGCAGCAAATAGATGAAGAAAGTAGCATTTGGAAAAATATAGTTAAAAGAAGAGACAGACTTATAGGCCACATACTAAGGCATCCTGGAATAGTCGCTTTAATATTGGAAGGACAGGTAGAAGGGAAAAATTGTGTAGGCAGGCCACGTTTGGAGTATGTAAAACAAATTGTTGGGGATGTAGGATGTAGAGGGTATACTGAAATGAAACGACTAGCACTAGATAGGGAATCTTGGAGAGCTGCATCAAACCAGTCAAATGACTGAAGACAAAAAAAAAAAAAAAATGTATATCGTTGAAAAGTGAGGGCTTGGAGTTAAGAAAAAGTCCAAAATGTAATTTTTTTTTGATTTGGGCTTTTTTGAACACTTTTGATTCAGTCGATTGCAATCGAAAAGAAAGGGTCACAACTAGATGATACAACAGTCGTAAATCCAAAATATCAACATCCTACGTTTAATCGTTTTTGAGTTATGCGAAATACATTCGTACATACGAACGTATGTCACGACCAAAATAGTCAAAATGGATTCATGGATGGTCAAGATGGATATTTCTGTTTAAATCTGAAAACCGAAATTTTTCGCGATCACAATATTTCCTTTACTTCGTACAAGGAAGTAAAAATAAAAATATTTCATCTATCAAATTCAAACTCTCCATTTCATTGAAAATTGTCGTTTTAGATGTAGTTCGAGAATAAAGGACACAGAGCACGATTAACCAGCAACTATTTATATGATATTTTTCATTAATAACAATTTTGTATTTTTATAATATTTAAATCAATAAATTTAATTTGAACAAATACAGAAAATAATCTAGTAATGTCCAGTGAGCTATTAGTCAAATACATATTTATCGGAGAACAAGTAAAAAAAGAAAAATTATTGTAAATCACATCAGTAGGCATTTTACTCACTTTCGCGTAATTCTTCCGGCAGTATATTTCGTTCTTTTATATACTAAACTTAACTAATTAAACAATACGATGAAAATTAACTTAAAATTAAAATATAATAAAATAAAATTTTCGATCGTTAATTGATTGTAGGAAGTTTAGCAAGAGGAAAAATTTAATCTCACTGTCTACATCGTATGCACTAATTCCAGGGACACCGAACCACTGACTGATCACTGTCTGGAAAATGCTTGAACTACAACACCATATTTTATTAAATTCAACTATTTTTAAAAATATATAACAGGGAAAAGCGATAAAAAATAATTTCATCGGAAACCAACTTAAAAGTTATTGTTTATTTACTGTGGAAATAAAATGCTTCTTTAGTAGTGGTAACCATTTCAAGAGATAAAAGTTAAAACAAAATATGAAACAGTAAAAGATCTAACCCATAACAATGGCAAGCAGACTAGAAATAGTGTGTAACAGTAGGAGTTGTGTTTTTCATGATTAAAGAAGGCTAATTGTTTAGTGTGGCAGCGGTTGTTACTTGGTAACTTCCAGTTCATCACATCTATCCACTCTTCTTTCTAAGGAAGCTCTTATTTTGACACGTTATATGAAAAAAAATCATTATCTAGTTAGTTCTACTTAATATAAAAAAAAAACCTTACTACAAAAATTTAAAGTCGGTGAACGCGTTTGGCCGAAATTGTGCTACAAACACTCACACACAAAAAAAAAAGAAGATAATAGCTTTAAGATCGAGTTAAAACTGAACCTATCTTGGCTCAGTTGATCATATTCGGCCGAAAATGATAAAATATATTCAAATTTAAACAGGGGATTTTTATCTTCTGCAAGAAAATGCACTAGCGCGCGTGCGAAAACACACGCGTGCGCGTAGTAGACTGTTCTTTAAAAGTGAAACTAAAATTTCAATTTTTGATGATTGTTCATTATGATACTCTTGGTGGTAGTGCAGACTCAATAAAAACGTTGAAATGGGTAATTTTTGTTGAATAATCAGGTTACCAGGATTTTCTGTAGTGGATAGCATTATACTTGTTAACTGTGTTAGCATGTTTAAACTGTTATTATTTCCGTTTTATTTCTTTCACATTGTTTCATTGCATTTCTGCTATAAGCTTTTATAAAAAACTGATTGGAATTATTCGTAATCTATGCAGTATGATATCCATTATTTACAGATTAGTTTGATTTTTATTTATTCGTTTTTTAAAGTCACGTTCTCATCGTTAGATCATCTCTCTTTCTGTTCTCTGTACCTCTTTCTGTCCTAAATATTTGTAATTAAAAATATTTTTAATGATATTTTACTTTATTTAAATAAAAATAAAAGAGAACAATAAGGAGGATAAAGTACTAATTAACGTGTCACAAAAAGTTTATATTATTTCAAATGTTTCTTTAATCCAGTAGCAAATTGTAAATAGGTCACGAGTAGTAAATTACTTTTTAACTTTGAATTGGTTTTACTTTTTTTAAATAATAATAATAAAAACCTGCAAGATTTTCTTTGGTTCCATTTTTTACATTACATTTATTTTTCCCCATTTCCATTTTACAGCAATTTTATGAATTCAAGAACAAATAGTATTAATAAAAGATTAGATCTAAAAAATAAAAAATTGTCAAATTTAAATAAATGTTTTTGTAATTTAATGAAATATCATGATAAATATTATTTTCTAAATTCTTTTGCTATGTAACGTGTCATGTAATATATATGCATTAAATATCGGTTTCATGTAATACTCTTTATTGTAATTTTTTTGAAAAGAAAAATATTCCAGGCGTCTCTATCAACTTCTAATCGTTTGTATGTACATGTAAGGAGAAATGAGGAGTTCTAGCTTTATCCAATAAGCATTTTAACTTCAGTCAGATATTTTGAACAGCTATCGGATAAAAAACAAAGATCATCGGTAAGATCCATTGGCACAACCCCGCCTTTCCCGCTGTACATGGATGTAGTCAGGTTCTCCAACCTTAGCGTAAATTAATGGGTGCCTAACCAAAGCCGACAAGTGGATAACTATGGCAGCACAGTTTTTCGGAAAATCTTTTTTTTCTTTATTTTCCCCTACATCCCTGGGTCGGACATCCACTAAAGTATACGCGGCCCAGGGACGTGTCCTTGCGACCCTAAGAGGGCCTTCCCACCCCCCGACAGTACGTCCGGCACGGCAGGTCAGCCCACCCCGGTTCCGGATCTTTTGTATTGCCTGCCTCTAATCCCTCGCGCGCAAGGAAGACCCGGCTATACCGTCTCCTCCCCGCCGCGGAGGACCGGGTCTCGGTCTTTTTATGCCTGCCTCAAACCGATAGCACCAGCCCCAGCAAGCGCCGAAGCGCCCCCAGGAACCGGCGCCACCGGCCGGGACTCGGTTTTTACTTAACCCCTGTTAGACTCCCCAGGAGTTCCCACCCCTTCTCTGGTACCGACATACATAAGCATGCCGGCCCTCCAGGATGGGACTGTCCTCCCTGCCCTATCGTAACGCCAGTCCCCCACGATGCCTCTCTTCTTCCTCCTTGATGATTCTGATTATCGAGCTCGCGAAATTGGAAAACCAGTCCCAGTTCCTGGTATCTTGTAATAACCATTTGACAAGGTTATCCGGTGTGAGATTATTACTCCTGATTTCATATCTGAAACCCTCCCATTTTCGACAGTTGAAAATAGTGTGTTCCGCGTCGTCCTCCTTGTGGCAATCTGAACATTGTGATGTCTGCCTTTTCCCAATTCTAAAGAGATACTTGCCGAACGACCCGTGTCCTGTTAAGAGTTGGGTCGTATGGAAGTTTAAGCCACCTTATACTTTGTTTGTCCACTCCTTCAGATCAGGGATTAGCCTTCGTGTCCACTCTCCCACTTGAAAAGCCGACCAAGCGGTTTGCCAACTGTTAATAATCGTGTTTTCCACCTCAGATTTTGTCATGACTTCCGCCCTCATGCTTCTACCTTTTCTTTGTAGCTCGATAGGAGGAATCTCAGCCAGTACACATAATGCGTCGTAATATATAGTTCTGTAGCCTAGGACCACTCGGATTAAGGCCACTCTGTGTACGCTTCTCATTTTGCATTTGTTACGTTTTACGTTCATAGCACTTTCCCAGACTGGGGCTGCATATAGTATAGTTGACATCAGTGCTGATGTAATGAGCCGCGTAACTGCCAATTTTGGTGCACCGCGATTGTTAAATAATGCTCTTAGGGCTTTGGTTGTTGGGGGCAACCTTTTGACAGACCGTGTCTATATAATGGCCGAATTTTAGGCTTCTGTCTAAATACACTCCCAGGTATTTTGCATTATTGACTTCTCGTATGTTTTCACCCCTTATCTCAATATTAATGTCCCTGACTCTTCTCTTGCCCGAGAGCAGGATGCATTTGAACTTGGTTGGAGACATCTGTAATTGGTTGTTGTTAAGCCAGTCATCTATTAATTGTAGGGCCTGATTTGGTTTAGTTTCGAGTTGGTCAATCTCCCTGTCTTTTACGAGGACGGCCACGTCGTCTGCATATCCAACGGTGTCCACGCCTTCGGGGTAGGTTAGTCTGAAGATCCCATCGTAAAAAATATTCCATAATATGGGTCCCAGAATGGACCCCTGAGGGACTCCTCCGAACAGTTGATAATTCACCTTGCCATCTATGGTGTTAACCTCAATATGCCTATCAAATAAATACTGATTGATTTGGTTAATCAGGTATCTGCTGATGTTCATATTTATTAGGGCTTCTATTATTGCTGGCCAGGGTACTGTTCCAAAAGCATTCTTCACATCGAGTAATATGAGTAGTGGGAGGTTTCTTGTTCTCCAGGTGTCGCCTATGGCCACTAATGCCCAGTCCATGACTCGTTTGATGGCCTGCATTGTGGATCGCCCTCTCCTGAAGCCGTATTGGTCTTGATGTAGGCAATTCCTTTGCTCCAGCTCCTCCTGCAGTCTGCCGGCTAAGAGTCTTTCTACCGTCTTCGCCTTGTTATTAATCAGACTGATTGGGCAATATTCCTCCAGGTCAGTATTCGCACCCTGCTTAGGGAGGAGGACGGTTCTGGCCTCTTTCCAGCAGCGCGGAAAAGTGCAGTGCTGCAATCCAAAACTGGCCACATCCACCACCTCCCGGGGGACAGTTTCTGCCAGTCCCTTCAGTATTGCCGCGGGGATTCCATCTGGCCCCGGGCTTTTCTTGTTACTGAGTTTTTTGATCGCGCTTAGAACTTCCTGCTGATCAAATCTGCCCCTATCGCATGCAGGCATATCTCGATATCAGGTATCTTCTCTTGGGAATAATTTTTTTAATTGTTGTAGAGCCTTGTCGCTGTTAAGCAATGGGGCTTTCCTGCCAAGCCGCTTTGTCGCAATCTGAAAAGCTTTACCCCAGGGATCCTCCTCCAATTCCTTGCATAGGTTATTCCATTTTTTACGCTTTGCTTGTTTTATAAGAAAGTTGAGGCGCTTTCTGGCCGTTCTGTATTCATTCATGGCTCTGTTGCTTTCGTCGCTTATGCTGGAATGCACGCGAAGCCTTTGTGCTTTTCTTTTGCATCTGCACATGTAATCTCGTTGATTAGCTATGTCATTGTTCCACCAATATACTGTTTGGTGCCTTGATACCGTGCATGGAATTCTGGATATTTCTTCAGTAATGATGTTTTGGAAACTATCTGGATTTAAATGTGTGCACTCTGTGATTCTTCTTGCGGTGTTCCTTACAATCTTTTGTATATGGTGTTTTGGCCATCTTAGAACAGCGCTATGTTGCGTATCTCTTATGTTTTGTTCTCTGATTTCAATAGCTACTGCCTTGTGGTCGCTTGCTGTCTCTACCGACAGCAATTTGAAAGCCACTGCGTCCGGGTTAAATCTGTTGTCGATTATTACGAGGTCTAAGATAGATGTATGGCCTCTGGCGGTGTACGTAGCTACTCCGTCATTTATGCATGTCGCGCCAGTGGTCGCCAGAAAGTCCTCCAGCACTCTGCCTCTAGCGTTGGAAGAGTCTGCGCCAGCCGCAGTTGTCTTGCAGTTAAAGTCGCCTAGTATTACAACGCTATTCGGAAAATCGAAATTAGTTTACTCACCACGTTGGTAGTCTACGGTTTTGCATTGACCAGGAAAATATTTTTACCTGTGAGTTTACATTTATACATTAAATATTGATTTAGTACAGAATTATTTGTTGTATACAGTGTATACCGTGTGTACATATATATATTTATCAACAAAAATTACATTTTTTCCGGATATACGAGAATCACCCTAGAATACTCGACTTCCCCTAAGAAAAATTCTCTTGTACGTCTAAATAATGGCTTACGGAAATATTTACCGTAAACCATTTACCCAGACTTACAGAAGAATTATACTAATAAGTCTTATTCATTAGTATACGTTCAAAAAAGAATGAACACAAAACTAATTATATTTGCTTAAAAGTAGAGAGATCTTCTGTAACTCTAAACAACCTCTGAAAGATTTAATAAGAATAACATGAAAGAAAGTAACACAAAGCTTAAAATTGAGTATTAATTGTGCCTCTTATTACGTTGAAAAAAAAAAAATTAAAAGTGAAAAGTAATTTTGAGATATTTAAATATTATTAAATTAAGGATTTTTTATCTGCATGAAA
This sequence comes from Lycorma delicatula, assembly GCF_047948215.1. Taxonomy (NCBI): domain Eukaryota; kingdom Metazoa; phylum Arthropoda; class Insecta; order Hemiptera; family Fulgoridae; genus Lycorma; species Lycorma delicatula. The sequence goes on along the minus strand of NC_134456.1, from coordinate 173,795,890 downwards.
GCAGTCACAAAGTGCTACTAAAGCACTGTCAGTGAAATGCCATTTAATGTCACTAATAATGATCATAGATTTTGTTGAAAACATTTTGACGTGAGTAAAAAGTTTTGTAAATTTAAACTTTTAAACTTCATTCAATTTGTCGTTAAAATCATTTCGTGTATCTTTTATGTCCGATCGTCATGGATAATAAAATCACCGTCGATTTTTATCGCACCAGTTTTAATAATATTTTTAATTTTATTATTATAAAGCAAAAGTTAAATAAACAAATCTTATAAATAACCAGTTTATATAAGAAATGAAATTTAGCAATTGATTAGAACACAGAAACAGTGCAGAAGAAGTTTACCGAACACTTTGTAGACATATTCCGTTTAAAGTAGATTCTTCTAAAGACAACATTTGCAATTTTTTTGTTATCAATTTAATTGCAAAATCACGCGTTATTAGTAGTATTTTTAATGACAGTAATTAAATATTATTTTTATTACATCTTTCTTTATTTTATTATAAATTATTATGTCGGTCGATTTGAGTTCCCTGATGAAAGTAAAGTTTATTATATTATTAATTGTCTATGTAATCTTTTTAATTCTGTTTTATAACTTTGGATATTTCCTATAAGTTAATTGTAATAGAATTATCTTTTAAGGCTTATCCACAGCCTATAACTAACTCTTACCATTACAAAGAATACTAATTCTGCGACAAATCACATGAAATATAAACCATTACGTTAATGAAATATCATGATTAATATTTTTTTCTAAATTCTTTTTAAAAAACCCAATTCTTGGGTTAATGAATGAATCAACCCAAGTACGAAGATTATAAATGAATCATCTGGTACTATTTTTATATGCAGTACATAAAAAAACACTTACTCTTGATAATTGTTACTTAAATAAATAATTTTTTTTTAAATAGAAAATATAATTATATATATATTATTCGTTGTATTATTAGATTATATATTGAATAATTTATACTAATAATTAAACATTACATTACATTTATAAATAAATCATTAAATGTAAAACAATCAAAACCTAATCAAATAATAAATAATTTTCATATTTTAAGTCTGTTTACGTGTGATTAACATTTATTATTAAAATGATACTAATATTTTAATAAATATTTCATAACTGCACGAAATTAAATTTAATATGTTATTAATTCTAAATTAGATGTTTTATTTTTATTATCGAATGTTAATATCTTTGCAAAATTGTAATATGTTCCTTATTAAATAATTATGTAATTTATTTGCTTATTTTTACATTATGATGACTGCATACAATTAATTAAATAATTAGCTTAACAATTAAATGAGAAATATTTTTAAATTTAAGTATATTTTTTAAAAATTAAGTGAAATAAATTTACCAGTAACGATATTATTATATTGCGGAATCGAAATCAAGGATAAAGAAGCCTTGAGACTTTTTGCAGTGAGATTGTCTTTCCGCGTCATTACATGGTTATTTTCCAGCCATTGTTATATACTATCTTTCTTACACCTCATCTCTGCTTTTAGATATATATTTATTTCTTTAAAACGTGGTTTATTTCATTCAGTGAATTCATAGTGAATAAACCTAGTACTTTTTATGACCATTATATTATTATTTCTAAATAACAATATTTTGAAAGGCGTTTTAATAATATAATCGTAATAAAACGTATTAAAACTTATACTTCAAAGTTACTGTAACGAGTAAGACAACTGACATTTGATATCATACAACATCTTTTTTCAATTAAACACGACACGTAGTCAATTTACGGAATGGTAGAATCATTAACAAAAAAGTAAACATACCATTATGATGAGCTTACTGAGGAAGATTAGTGATTTACCGTTGGCTGCTTCAATGTGCTAACTCTTACATATCATCTTATAAAGCCCTCCAAATTGCAAAAGAAAATTACCCTTGATAATGATAACTTTGTTTACAATAGGCAATCGCTATGTATTAAAAATCATTTTTCTCAGAGAATGAAATTTTGATAAATTTCACTTTTTAAACTCAAATGATTTATATATTTCATAGTCACTAGAAAGCCTGAAAAATATAATGTAAAGCAAGAAATCAATGATTCCCAATTTTTTTTCTATTCTTTTGCTGCATGCAGATTTTCTTTAGGCTTCTAATGTCAAATTCTAACATACACGGACGAATTTGCGAATAGCCAGTAATTTTTATGCAACGGTTAGGTAGAAACAAATAAAAAATATATTTTAGATCACAAAAAAACAAAAAACAAAAGTTAACCGAACGAATTTAACTAATTATAATAATTAGTGGGATGGATGAACCTGTTGATCGCCGCACATTTTTTTCAAATCGTGGGATTAAACTGGACACAGCCACCCTCATTTGTTTCACATTAATTTTCGCGCGATGCTGAAATTTTATCACAGCAACTGCCAAAAACCCAGGTTCGCACAAATAAAAAGCCGTAAATGGAGATAAAATTCTCTTAGCTTTAACATTTAGTTTTAGTTTTCAGTGGATATGTAACTTTTACTGATATCCTTTCCTTTTCCTGTTTAGCCTCCGGTAACTACCGTTTAGATAATTCTTCAGAGGATGAATGAGGATGATATGTATGAGTGTAAATGAAGTGTAGTCTTGTACATTCTCAGTTCGACCATTCCTGAGATGTGTGGTTAATTGAAACCCAACCACCAAAGAACACCGGTATCCACGATCTAGTATTCAAATCCGTGTAAAAATACCTGGCTTTACTAGGACTTGAACGCTGGAACTCTCGACTTCCAAATCAGCTGATTTGGGAAGACGCGTTCACCACTTGACCAACCCGGTGGGTTTACTGATATCCAAAATTCAGATAATTTCACGCTGCTAAATTTTGTTTTTAACGTTTTTTTTCAAGTCAGATTCTTTTCTACTGTAGCAGTAAATTCAGATGGAGCAGTGCATTTAATAAATCTTGAGTCTATGCCAGTTTATCCATATTATCATTTTGTAAATACTTCTCAAAACAGGTGAAAATATAGGATAAATATTCTTCAAAAATTGATTTCATACATCGATAGAAATCAACTAGACTGGAGGTAGAAATCCACTGATTTTTTCATAAAAGATATGATGAAAAAAGGGGGAAAACCCTTGCTTCCGTCTGCATTCATTTTTCTTTCCTTGCTTTAGGTTTTTATAAAAGCTAAAATTTTATCAAATGTCTTAAAAAGGTGCTTGTTGCTTCCCTGCAGGAAGAAATTCAAATAATTCAACATTTCAAAAATATCACATATGTATGTTTTACCAACAAATTTTGATTTATAAAATATAAGGTGTTCTTGTGTTCCTCCTCTTTAAGAAAAATAAAAATTTCTGCTGATCACAGTTCCAAATGTACTAGACAATATACACTAATTACCTTGAGAATGCCATCGCGGAGTGTTGTATAACAAAGACATTTGTTCAGATCCCATATCCTTAAATAGTATTTTGAAAAATCTTGCCTTCAACTGTTAAGTTTTATAAAGTTTATTACATAGACTAGCTACATAAATAGTGTTTATTACATTCAGCCGGTAGAATGAGTTCTTCTGCAATTGTATAGGACTTCTAACATTTTTAGATTCTATGTGCTACCTTTTAATATTCTAGTAAAGCGTTCTTTGGTATTGCTTATAAAATATATCCTTTTTTTGATTTAACTCTTTTAGCTTCTTGGTAAAGTAGTCACGAGATTTACTAACTACACTGGGATGAGTAGTTTCATAATGGAGTTTCAATTTACTTGGTAGCAAGTATTCTGGTACTAAAATTATAACACAGAGAACATATTGCGGCCTCTCTTCGCCATTGACTTTTGTTGTTAAACCAAAGTCCAAATAGCTCTCAACATATTTTCGATCTTCAGACTTCGTACACTCTTGCACTGGTTGACAAGATGTTCCCTCTCCGTTTTCATTCTCACAACGCTTATTTTTTTTTTTTTTTTTTTTAGTAAAAACTGATACATTTTTAATAATTCGTACGAGAAAATATACTACAAAATTTTCACTCGACTTGATTACAACAATATAATGTTCATTTGATAGAAGATCCGAAAACTAATTCAACACTGAAACTAAACGAAACTGAGATTTATTTATATGCGTTCACAAGGTATGAGAATATCCGAGAATGCTAAATCAATCCAAAGACTAGTGTCGTGTCATTTAGTAAACAATTCAGAAAACAGTAGCTAAGTGGTTTGTGTTAGTTCCGCTAGATGTAACTTCCTATGACATTGAACTGAAAGTGAAATAAAATTATGAAAATTTGCAATATTTCGCGAATTCCCAGGGCGTACTGTTTTAAGTGTTTCTTTTGGAAACTTGTGTTATAGATATTCACCAAATAAGGAAAATAATGAGTGTAATTTATTCAGTGATGAGTTACAAAGGTTTCACAATTTTGGGGATCGCTGAAGCATAGTACATTTGAACAAATTATGAAAAATCGTCGATCAGTTCTTTGGGTAAACATTGAATCTTTATCCACATTGTAATAATGAGATGGATGCCTACTAGCTTTGAGTGTTGTTTTTTGTCTTTCTTTGGCATTTTTCTACAGTTAAATACCTTCAAACTAGTCGTACATTTTAATTTTTCCTGGGGCTCTTTTCCCTGATGGATCTGAGTGTTTTAGCTAAATAACCTTTTATCCAAAAGTGGAACTTATAGATATTTCACTCTTAATATTTTTGTACTTCACTAATGATAGTTCTGCCGGCACAACAATTTAACGAATTTATTTACTTTGTTTTCTTAATTGCTTACTTATTCCTTGGCGCTACAGCCTATGTAGGACCTTGGCCTCTATCAGAATATTATTCCACTCCTCTCCATCCATGACTTTTCGTCTCCATCCTCTAATGTTCATTCTCGCCAAATATTCCTCCACGTCTTTAATCCATCGCCTCCTATGTCTCCACCTCAATCAATGTTCCTCAGGGCCATCTCTATAAACTGCCTTCATTTGCATTTATTCGCTTTCCGATTTCCTCTTCTTTCATTAATCGCAACCAGTTTGTTGTTGTGAGAGTTCCTATCCGATTTCGAGGCACGTTTTGGTTTCTTAACATTCATTTTTTTACAGGGCCGGGTTTTTATCTACGCCCAACCCACTACCTTAAGAACCAGGGTTTTTCTGTCAGTGATTTCCTTCCCTTAGCCTAGAGGTTCCAGTTTTAAGACGCTGGAATGCTCAACTTGAGCATTTCTTAGTATTTGATAATTGCTAAAGAACAGACCTACTAAACTTCCGTGCTTCCAGTAAGACTCAAAATTTTTCACAAAATTCGTTTTCTACACGAGCTTGTGACCAGCTTTGGCGAAGGTAATGCTTTATAAATGGTCTAATAGGGAAACGAGTAAAATAAATGTGATAACGACATGCGTCGATTTTTTTGCATAAAATTTTTTATGCAGGAAGTATAATCTGGGATTCAGGAGTTTATTACATAAAACTGTATCTCCTAATCTTTCTTTTGTGATCATACATAAAACATTGTTAAAAGGATTTTCTTTCGTTTTTCAATTTTCTAACGTTTAAAAAATATTTTTAATTAATCAAGAGTTGGTTAACAACTAACGTTTCATTGTGGTTAAAGCTATTTATGATTTCAATATTTTGTGCTTGCAGCTAAAGTCTAATATTTGACTCAGTTGATCTGTCTACTTCAGACCAATTATTTCCAAAAATATTCCATTAATTAAATGATAACCTCCAAATTAAACCCGTAGCAGTGGGAATTAAAATCGTTTCAATAGTAAAAGTTTTTGATTAAAGTTGAACTAAAATAGGTGAATTATGATGATGATAAACATTCCGCAAACAAAAAAATTGTTTAATTAACTATCATCCTTATGAAATCCTGCTTTTAATCTTACATCTGTAAAACACTATGAGGAACTTCTATGTTCTTCTTCGACGAATTCCTCGTTATAGCGGCGGCACATCTCTAATAATGGAAGATTACTCGTAGGTGAAAATGAAAAGGTAGAAAGTATAATACATTCATTCATTCGACCTTATCTGCAAAAAACGTATGATTTTGTATGAATATTTTAAGAATGCGAATTTTGCTTTACCTTCTGACAAGTGGACCGAAAGAGTTTATACAAAGTTAAGTTAACTGATCCCTCTACTTGCAATATACGGAGCTTTGGTAATAATTTGAATTCACAATACTTTTGCATTCTATTATAATCCTCAGACTACAATTTCAGTATTCTGAGGGAAATTAATGATTCCCCAAAATTTTGTTTCCTGTACCTCTGTGTGCTGCAGAGTCAAGATTCGCAGTCTTTCCTTTTCCCTTTAAGAGCTATGAAGTTAAATTTATTTTTATTTTTATATTAAAGTATAAAGGGTGTCCCATATAAAACGCAACCCAACCTTATATTAGGTATTGAAATAATAAAAAGGTATGTGTAAATGTAAATGTAATTTTTATTATTACCATCCATTACGTTCCATTTAGAGTAGATGTTGGAAGTGGCCGCCATCTTCTTGAATACACGCTTCAATTCTTTTTACAGCGTTTCTTGCAACTTTTTTCAAAGTTTGTGGCTGGATATTTAATACAGCTTGTTCAATATTGACTTTCAATTATTCAAGTGTTCGTGGTTTGTTGCTGTAGGCTTTTTCTTTGAGGTAATCCCATAGAAAAAAATCCACCGCAGGCAAATCTGGAGATCTTGGTGGCCACAAGCCTCGACCGATAACACGATTACCAAAGAATTCCTCAACGAAATCAGAAGTTGAACCTGCGTAGTGCGATGTCGCACCGTCATGTTGTAGCCAGCAGTGTCTGTCTTCCTCTTCCAAGAGTGCAATGAACTGAAATAAAATATCCTGATATCGTTCTGCGTTAATGATGTACTCGAAAAAAATAGGACCGATTATTTTCTTCCGCGATATCGCGCACCACACTCTCAACTTCTGGGGGTGTAATATTTTTTCGTGATAAATGTGGGGATTTTCAGCACTCCAAATTCTACTGTTTTGACTGTTTACGTAGCCATCCAAATGAAACCATGCTTCATCTGTGAAAAATAACGAATCCATAACATTAATTCTCTCACGCAGAAATCGACGGAACCGTTGACAATATTGTAGCCGTTTTTCTTTGTCGGGCTCAAGAAGCTGATGAACAGTTTTAATGCGATAAGGTCGTAATTGTAATTGTTTGGTCGCCCGATGAACAGTTGATTTAGACAAATTAATTTCAGCAGGCAAACGTCTGATCGATTTATTTGGCGAGGCGAGTAATCGGTCTTTGATTTCAGTGACTGTATCTGTATTCAACACTGACGCAGATCTTTTGTGTTCCTTGTTATTAACAGAACCGGTGTCTCTAAATTTTGCAACTAACTTAATACTGATGTTTTGTTAGGAGCTGGTTTATCTGGGTACTTATTGCGAAACAAATCTGACACTGCAACCACTGATTTCGTACTGAAGTACAACTCAACAATGAAAACACGTTCATCTAGCGAAAACACCATCTTGTCTCTAGCAATACACTGAACGTTATGATTGCATTGTACTATCGGTAGTGTTCTACTGCGTCGCCGCGATGTTCAGATGTTGGACGAGTCCATTTCAGTAATGAGTAGGGGAGTAAGCTTGACATTTGAAATTTCATGGATGAGTGATTGATGGGTTGCGTTTTATATGGGACACCCTGTAGTTCCCTTTAAAATAAAGTGAATCCAATATAATAATTTATCATTAAATCTGTATTTCAGGAGATCAGTTGGAAGGCAGTTAAACGCTTATGAATCTTAGATTTAATACTACTTATAAAACTAATTATCGTTCTTGGCTTTGTTACTCGTTTTGGTAATCATTCTATTAGTAATTGCACTTCAAAAGTAACGAACAGTTTTGTATGCATATTCATTGTGTGCTTAGCTTTAATTGTAATACTTTTAAACTGGTCGCTAGATGCAATTTCACCTATTGTTAAAGATGTGTTGAGTAAGGTGTGTAAAACAGATGATACTTAAACCCTTAACTAACCCGATATGGGGAAGCTACTACATTTTCTGTTTCTAAAAGGTGAATTTTTAATTAAAAAGTAATTTCCACCTATTATTAAATTACACAGCATATAGTTTACAAAATATGCGAAATAATTAAAATATACAAATAATTATATCTGTATATTTTAATTTTACTTGAAAACAATTTCTAAATGTCACCCGCAAATCGACTAAATATCGTAGCGATATCTAATCTAGCAATGTCAGTATTAACCTATAATACTGAGTTACAGATATCCAAACGGAAGATATGCATGCAATTGGCATATTTGCGTTAAAGGTTTCATATCATCCATCAATAACCAATATTAATAAACGTTAGAATAGAGATAAAACATAAATAAACGTAATTCAGTATCGAGCAACGGAATGAAGGAAAATTTAATTAAAATCTGAAGGTCAAATAGTCATTTAATTTCATTATTAGAATTTTTTTTTAAATTTCTATTTGTATAAAAATGAATAGATTTATTAGTTACTAAAATTATGCATATATAATGCATAGAAAATAAATTTTCATTTGCAATTTCATAATTTTTTTGTATGAAAAAATTATATATATATTTACATCGCTAAGCCTATGATAAATGTTTGTTTCTGATTTTCAATTGTAACCATTTTAAAAATTCACTTCATCTTTAAAAATTTTTTTTTTAGAAAATACATACTATTGAGTTTTGGGACCTACATACTATAAATTTTTCACGTTAAAAAAAAAAAAAAACATTAAAATTCAATTTACTACCTTAGTTTGTGTCCCAAGATTGCAATAAATAATTTTGGCAAAGCAGATATCTTGGCGAAATTTTTCGTAGCCATAACTTGAAAAAAGGGTTTTTGGATTTACGTGTTTGTACGATTTAAAAAAAAATTCTATTGGGTTTTTGTCTTGAGATTAATTCTATATCTTCTTGATAAACCTGTACGTATTTATGTGGTATATAAAATATTTTGATGATTATGAAAACACAGCTTAAAATTTTATATATAAAATTATAAAAAGATTATGAAAAAAAAATTGAGTAAGTAATTTACTAATAAACTAATTTAATTGGTATTGTTGAGGTAAGCTATCGGTTATTGAAATAAAATCGAAAAGACAGTCTTCCTACAGATGGACGTTTCGATTTTTTAAAAGTTATCATCGGTATATAAAGGTACTAGTAAAGCAGTACTAGGTAATCAACAGACAAAGCGATATATATATAATAAATAATATTGGAGTAAAACAAAGGAGTTTATATATTTTACTTATGATTTGAATTCCTCAAATCCATATGAAAATAAAAAAACGCAAAAAAGATTCCACTAAAAATGTACGACCAATAAAAAAGTTACCTATGATTTAATTTTAATTTTAATTTTTGATGGTGGGAGGTTAATTTTGATGAAATTGTATTGTAATATTATTACTAAAATTTTATTATTTATAATATTATTATTATAAATATATTTATATTATTATTCGAGTAAGCAAAAAAGGTTTTGAAAAATTAAAAAAATCGTTATTTTTAAACTTTGATTGGCTTCCCCATCCACAATGTTACCCCAAAAATGTTTTTTTTGGGATTGTTTAAAATAAAGTGAGTTATCTTTGCAAAATTTTGAGAAGATTGACCCTCAACCCCACCTGGAAATATTAATTCCAATATTTTACTAACAAATAGCCCCGTTTACACAAATGTTTGTGCCAAATTTCATCAAAATCTGTTTATCCATTTAAAATTTATTAAGCTTCAAACACACCTGGATACGTATGTATGCATGTTAGCCTCTTTGTTTTGGGGTTTCTGGGTCATGAATCGTCGAGAAAAGCAAAAAATCATATCCCATTTTTTGATTGATTGCCATAATTTGCTTCTAGAGCGATGACGCCAGGAAAGTAAAAATAAAAACTTTTTTTACATTATTAACTGAAACTGAAAACTGTTGTTAGATATCAGAGAAATATTTAGGCTTATTTTAGAAAAGTGACAGTTCTATGTTTTGTTTCAGGTAGTAAAGGCTGGGTACAAATAACGTGTTTCTGTTCCTTAATGTATGTTAATTAATAAAAACAGATTATTTATGCTTAAAAAAATATTTAACCTAGGAAACAAATATGCATATTCTATACAGCTTCATTTTGCAAAATTTCTAATAGCTGAACTAATTTGTTACATGTGACAATTGTGTAACGATCAGAAAATAATTAACGTTCAGAATTCATCGTTACAATTAAAAATTAAATAAATCCTTAATAAGTTAGCCGTTACATTTTTATCCCCTCTTCTAGTTAGCAGTAATAATTCCGTAATAAAATTCACTATACGCCTCGGTCGGTATTTCCTCACTCATGTGTTGCGAAAACTCATCTGGTTGCCATGTGACCTTACCATCTGGATGTTTGTGACCGGTTAAGGCATTCAAGTCACGCGAGGATTAAAAAATTATAATTATCATCAATCCTTTTTATAACTTCGTTGAAGTATAATGTAAAACGAAGTGTTTCGAATCATATTTCATCTTAAGATTTTACAAATTATTGAGCTCATTAAAATTTAATTAATTTTAAATCTTATTTAAACAGTCAGTATTTAATTATTCAACTCTTTTATGTATTTACGTTGTGTTTATCGTTTATGGACTAAACGTCCGTGCTTTAATTTCATAAATAGCATACTCGTAATCGTATAAATTCACTTTGTATGTAGAAAAGTTCTATAGTTTTATGATGTGAAAATAAAAGCTTTCCTCTTTTAATAAATATGTATCTAAATTTTTAATTTATTAAGAGCTACAGAAGTACAGTAGGTCTTTCTTTGATATAAATAAATCAAAAGCACTCGTTTCTCTCTTTCTTTCCTACCATTCGCATTACCTCTTTTCCACCCTCCATTTTTGCTACATAATTTGAAGTTAAACGTATTCATTCAAATAGATAACACATTAAAGTAAAATTCTTTAAGTAATTTAATTCACTGTTCAACTTAATCGTGACGTATATTATTAAATAGGTAATTTAATCTGGTAATACTAACCATGATAGTTAAAAAAAAGTATTTAGTTCTACGTTTTATTAGGTTAGTGATTTACACTAAGATTTTTTATTGGATTACGAACTGAATAAAAACAACTAAATAAATTTGCCGATCTCCATGGCGGAATGGAAACGTTTCCGCCTTTCATTCGGAGGTCCCGGATTCGATTCCCGGTCAGGCATGTCATCTTTCATAACTACAAAATTAATCTTCCAATTCCACGCACAAGCTTCAAGCTTATGTGGTATATCATCAAACAAACAAAAAATGAATCAATAACAGTGTTAGATATATTGATATTTTTATTTTAAAAGATGCATCATGGATTGAGTTTTTATAGAGCTGTGAAATTCCAATACGGTTGCTTATTTAAAGTTATTTCCTTTTTTTCACAATTATGATCGCTAGTAAAACCGTTTCAGTAACTATTGAAAGCTATAAGAATTTATTTTCTGTTAAATCTTTTACATGAGAAAAAAGTTGTAGCTAGTGATATATTTATAATTATTTGTTATACCGTATAAATGTTAGTGAATAATTATTATCTTATTTGTCTGTAAATTTATTTCACATAACGTTAACGTATTACGTGCACGTATTAAGTTATTGATCTATGTGTCTTGCAGCTTTAGTGATCTTGTCATAATTTCGTAATTTTTTAATTCTTCCTGGAAAGTTTTTTTAATGAAGTAAATGTATGAATATTCTATCGAAATAAAACAGAGGTAAATGATTGAGATAACTTAACTCACCATGCGAGTATAAGATATTAATTATTTAAGTATTAATATGAGAATAATAAAATTATTTTATATAGTTAATTACAATTTTTTGTATAAAATACCTACATTTCATAAAATAGACACGTTACAAATGATTTTCTGACTTGAAACTTGAATAATTCGTGTTTAATAACACATAGATTCATGAAAGTAGTATCAATGGAAAAAAACTCGAAAGGTTTATATTACATTTCATTCACAAGATATCACATGTGTTCAATGTGAGCTCTCTGTGTCATGCGACACATATCAATCTTCTGCCCCAGGGAAAAAATCACAGAGTGAAAATTCGGGGAAATGTGGAGGCCAACGCGTGCTGGTCGTCGCGATCAGCACGCCCAATCCAATCTCTTTGGTAGAGTTGTCTATTTAGTTCACAATATTCTACACAGTTGGTTGCGGGATGTCTAATTCTCTGTTGGCTGTGGTGGTGTATTTTTGTATGAAACTTGTCACTCACACGCTCCACAGTTACCTCGTTTACTCGTGGAAGACCGGTTGACTTTCGCTTACAGATGCATTCCCTTGCTTTAAAATCAGAATACCACTTACGGATACTGGGCCCACTAGATGGATCTTCACCAAACTTCCTTCTAAAATTATGCTGCACGTTGAAAATAGAATAGCTGAATAAAAGTCCAAAAACCCTTCCTGTCTTTGTTGGCTGCGATTTTCTGTCCTATCGTTCTAGCGACAAAATCAATAATTATCTTACAGTTGTGCCAACTAATGAAATTTTTTTTCGTTTTCCTTTCTACTGATATTACTTTCATGTATCTGTATGTTTTAAATGTGAATTATTCAAGTTTGTAATCGTAATGATCATTTGTAATAATCCTGTATACACACGAAAAATTTAACAAACTTTCAGGACATGTTGTACTGGTGAAAATAACAAAAAAAGTTAAGATCCAGGTAGGTTTGGAAGAACCTCTATTGCGTCTATTGGCTGGTGAAAATTTCGCCCTGATTTCTGAGTCCAATAAAATTAAACCAGACTGTAATTCTTTCGACCCAAATTGAATCTCCAGTAAAATTAAGTCAGACTGTAATTCCTTCGACCCAGATTGAATCTTCAGTAAAATTAAGTCAGACTGTAATTCCTTCGACCCAAACTGAATCTTCAGTAAAATTAAGTCAGACTGTAATTCGTTCGACCCAAATTGAGTCTTCAGTAAAATTAAGCCACATTGTAATTCTTTCGACCGAAATTAAGGAATACATTTAATGGTTTTATACGAAATCTGACCTGAAAAATAATAAAAAATAGGTCTCAAAACTGTACTTGTAGTAGGTTTTGAGAAATTTGGGGTAAAAAACAAATGCTTGAGGCGAAAAACACCCAATTTTATGTTTAACTTAAAATAACTTTGTGAAGTTCGCAATAAACACTTAAAGAATTTAAACAAAACTTGTAGAGAATTTGCTTCTGAGCAAAGTGGTATGAATAAAGTTTACAGAAATTAGATAGAAACATTTTTAACATAGGTTCGGAAACGTTTCTGTAGCGAGTATTGTCTAAAACTTTGAAATTCTTACAAACCTAAGTAAGAATTTCGAAGTTTTTTAAAAATAACACATTTCAGAGTGAGGTAGATTTTAACTATGTATTTATCAAAACAAAAATTTCAATATTCTTTTCTATTTTCACCAGTAGAACACGTCCTGTAAGTTTTTTAAACGTTCTCGTGAATCAGTCTGTATATAGTAATTATTAGTCAAATACAATTTTATATGATATATATATATATTCTTATACTATATACTGATATGTACTATATACTACTTATACTACACACACACACACACACACACACACACACACACACACACACACACACACACACACACACACACACACACACACACACACACACACACACACACACACACACACACACACACACACACACACACACACACACACACACACACACACACACACACACACATATATATATATATATATATATATATATACACACACACACACACACACACACACACACACACACACACGATGATTCAGGAGGAAAGGGGAATAATTTGGAAAGTGGTTCTTCAGCATAATATAAGGAAAAAGTTTCATACAAACATATATCCGAAAACGCTTTGTTATCGAGTTATGGCTAGCGAAAAATTTCACCCAGATTTCAGAGTATCCCGGTGAAATGAGGTCATACTGAAATTTTTAAGGCGTTGTATAAGAGGTAAACTTGGTAGTATTTTGTGTTTTTTTTTTGTTTTGTTTTTGTGTATTTTGTTTTAAATGGTTTCTTTGGCCTGAAAAATCGGATAAAACAGGACCCAGAACTGCATCTCGCGAAGTTATTATGTTTTCTAACGTAATACAAAAAAATTCGGCGATTTAAAATTGGTTTTTTTAAGTTTGAAATACAACAATTTTATTAAATGACTAATAAATGCGTTACTTTATATCTAACCTTGTACAGAATTTAATTATGAGAAAATTGATGTAATAAAATCTAAGAAAAACAAAACTTTCTTTTTTTTAATGCTTTTATTTATAGTCGCATCAACAATTATAGACATTAGCGACTACAGTAACACTATCATATAGTATTATATAAAACAACAAAAATCATAAAGAACAAAAATAAATAATAAAGAAATAGGACAGTAAATAACAAATATAGACAACTGGCAACAATAAATATAAAATGAAATACATAAATTAGACAAAAATCAGTAAATCGTATTCATCACACTGTAGGAGAGGAACCGCAACAGATGTTTTATAATTTCGTTCTGATTTAATACAAATCTCATATCCGAACCCAGGTCTAAGTTTTGTCGGATGGTTCCAAAGATTGGACAATCAAAGAAGAGGTGATACACGGACCATTTGACCTAGCAAGCCTTACAGATCTTCTGAGGAGAGCCAAGTAGGTGAGCGTGAGTAAGACTGGTGTGTTTAATCCTTAGCCAAGTTAAAATGACTTGGTCTCTTCTGTTGCTCGGGGATGGAGGTTTTTCGAGCACGTTATCCCGAATGTTGTGTAACGCTGTGGGAGGACTCATCAGCCAGAATCTATTCTACTGAGCCCGCAATTTTACACGGACTGATCTCATGAAGTCTCTCACACATGTCGATTGTAATCGGATGCCATTTATTGTAGCTTACTTAGCAGCCGTATCGGCCCGTTCATTCCCAAGGATGCCACAATGACCAGGGACCCATACCAGCACCACAGTCTTATTTATCCTTGAAAGGATATCATGAATAATCGGGACGATGGATTCAGAACGTTTGCAGGTTAAGCTCTCAAGTACACTCCTAGAGTCTGTAATTATTAAGAAGCTGTCATCGCTACGGGTTTCGATAACTTTCAAGGAGGAGTAAATCGCAAACGACTCGCAAAAGAACACATAAAAACAGGCATTAGGTTTATCTAATGGTATATCTCGGTGTCAGGAAACACAACAGAAGAGTCCATCGGCCGAGACAGACCCGTCTGGGTAGATGAGAGTAAACCCATTGTACGTCTTGGCCATGCTGTTAAATTGGTCTCTAACAGAGTGGAAACATGTGTCCCGTTTACGACTTCCAGATTGTAAGTATACGATCTCCGGAAACGCACGTAACCAAGGGGCACCGCATCTTATTCTCTTTTCAAGGATCTTCGGGGCAGGCAGATCTAATTCTTGGGATAGCGAAGCAGTCTGAGGCTGAAAGAATGTGATAAGGAAGTCCTTCCTTCAAGTAGCGAAGTGCAAGCGTGTCTGGTCATTTTCCGTTAGCAGTTGATTGCGTGTTTGATGGTCTTATATTTTCTCCTGTAACACAATGGGACTTCATCGGATTCCACCAGTAACCTTATAGGGGAAGTGGCGAATGCTCCTATTGACATGCGAATGCAGGTGTTGTGCAAGGGGTCAAGTATGCCCTTAATTGTCTCTTTCATAGAGTCATACGGTACAGACCCGTATTCTAACTTCAAAAGAACAATGCTTCTGTACGTGTTCAGGATGATGGATTCATCCGCACCCCAGTTGCAAGATGAAATGAGTTTAAGGACATTCATTCTCCTTAGACATTCAGCCTTGGTGTACTTAATGTGGCTCAAAAAGGTCAATTTTTCATCAAAGGTTACACCAAGAAGCCTAATCTCGTTTTTTCCCTTTATCTTATATTCACCTAAATGCAATTTCACCAAGTCTGCATCCGACTGGTTGCATAGAGAAAACAATAAATTTAGACTTGGTTACATACAATTTGATACCACTACATTGTGCCCACCTGTGCACTGAGTTCAACGAATTCTGCATTGTTTTCCTCGTAGTTCCATCTTCCTTACCTCTGTAGGTGATAGTGATATCAGCGAAGATAAATTTCTTAACTGGCAGAGTGATAACATCAACCACCCCATTCATAGCATCCAAGAAGAGCAGTACACTTAGGACAGATTCCTGTAGGACTCCGTTTTTCAATTTTGAAGATCTTTGAAAGGACACCATCAGCTCTAACACGGATTGTCCGTTTACTCAGAAAATTGGCTATAAAGCGCAACATATTCTCGTTAACATCATTCTGTAACAAGGTTGCTACCTTGTTACTGAATGAATCTAATTACCCACCCTCTCCAAGCCATTTCATATTCCTTTTCAATGTCTAAGGTTACAGTAAGGTGGTGTACCTTGGAGGCGAATGCCTCACACACATCTGTCTGTATAGATACTAGATGATGGACTATCTAGGATCCATACATGGTAGAAATGAGATCTACCCCATGGCATTGTGAGAAGAATTTGATTCTTCCCAGATGCCATTTCAGTCTGTTATTTATCATCTTCTCCACCACCTTGCAAACGGTGCATGTTAGAGCAATTGGACGGTAGTTCTCTGCTGAAGTGATTTCACAATTGGGCTTAGCCACAGGGATGACGACAGCCTCCCTCCAGACGTCCGGAAACACTCCTTCCTCCAATAATGGTGAATAGGTGAACAGAAGACCCTCATTAGAGAGTTCCCATACGAAGGCATACAGTATTCTATCAGGTCCAGGGCTAGAAGAATTTAGACCTGCAAGTACATCTCGTAATTCACTCAAGGTGAGAGGGGCGTTCAGATCCTGGTTGATGTTGTTATTCGGTCGAAGTATGTCCTTTAAACTGAATTCAGGGCTGTTTTTAATCCTCAGAAAATTGTTATCAAAGTTTGAGTCGCTCGAGTTCCGAGAAAACCTGTCACCCAGAATATTCGCAGTGTCGTAAGGGTTGTGAATTACGCGACTATTCTCGACCAGATCATGTACATGATTGATCTTATAAGTTCCCTTGATTTTGTTGATCTTGTTCCATACCTCACAAAGGAGTGTCTATTAAGCGAGGCTAGGAAATTGCATCACGCTAGATGTTTACTATCTTTATATGTCCTGCTAGTCTGCGAGAGTCGTTTTCTATATTCGACAAAGTTTGCCTCATTCCGATGCCGTTTTTATTTATTAAAAGCATTCTTTGACGCCTGCACCGCTAATTTGTATTCATTGTTCCACAAGGGAATAGGTTTCTTACCGATGAATCCAGACGTTTTGGGTATACTGAGTTCAGCAGCACGCATTACAAGATTGGCAAAGTAACGTATTCATTTATTTGAGCTCCGTCACCTGTCAAATGTAAATCTTCAACGTTTTCAGTTACCAGTTCTTTAAATCTATCCCAGTTAGCGTGCTGCAGTAGCCACCTAGGGTTCGCTTTCCTTGGAATACCGGTTACACTGCAGTGTTATTGCAGTCCCATAAGAACAAAACTTATTAACAGAAAATGTTATGAATTTCTAAAAAAATTAAAACAGCTGTTTTTAGTACAATAAATTTAGATCTTTGAAAAATTAATTACTTTTAATTTAATTTTTTAAAATATCGTAATTTTATTTTAAAACATTAAATCTGTTTATACAATGTAATTTACAGTCTCAAACAGCATTATAGTAAATTGACTCGAAAATTATTAACCATTTTAGCTGACATTGGATAATATTCTGTTCAACATAAGTCCATTTTTGATTTCATAGGGGTTACCCTATGAAAAAAAGTACCGGAAATTATAAATTTCCGGATGTAAGTAAAATTTTATAAAAGAGCGTTTAATATCATAAATAAACTAATATTACAAAACATATTTCAAACTTTAACTGATTTGATTTTATAATGATACGAGTGGTCACTAACAATCCTGCGATGTTGAAAAAGGTAGTGAAACTTGGGCAGATTTTCACTCTTGTCTGTTAATGGTGCATGAATAATTGATAAGAGACGTTTCATAGATTTCCATTATTGAAAAGTTTGCTATTATATTCGGGTGGTTTATTAAACCATATTGGCTGGATGCTGTTACTGCTGAAAAAATACTATTACAACAATAAAGTTAAGCAAATCTCTCTCACTCTGTCTCTCTTCTGTAAGTATTTATCGTTCTTTTTCTTTCCATTTTGACGTGGTTGTCGATAGTTGGTTGTTGATGGTATGAGTTTTATGGATAAACGCTATTGTGGACGTGGGCTGTTGCTTTGTCTGTCCATATGAAACCGTTTGTATTCGCGGTTGATTTGTTTTTTATTATGTATTTCTTTGTTCATTATAATAATCAGTTCTTTTTTTCTGGTATCGCAGATAGTATAATTAATTTGTGATATCTTTGTATTCATTACTTCACAATTTATTTCATAAATAAGAAAAAGAATTTCAATCCTATTATTTACACAGTTTTAATTATTTTTTATAAAACATTTAAAAAATTAATTTTTTGTTCTAATTTGTACCTTAAAAAATTATCCTTAACTAATTATTTTTACTTCCTTGTAAAGTACAAGAAAGTATTGTAATCGTGAAAAATTTCGGTTTTCTGATTTCAACGGAAATATCCATTTTGACCATCCCTGAATTCATTTTGACTAGTTTCGGCGTGACGTCTGCACGTATATAACTCGCATAACTCAAAAATGATTAGCCGTAGGATGTTGAAATATTGAATTTAGAACTGTTGTAACATCTACTTGTGCACCTCCCTTTTTGATTGCAATGGACTGAACCAAAAGTGCCCAAAAATCCAAAAACATTTCGATTTTGGACTTCACTAGTAACTACACTAGTAAGCCCTCATTGAGAGCTTTTCAGCGATATATTATCGTAATTCGTACTTATTTTCATTGGTTCCAAAGTTATAGCGAAATGAAATTTTAATTAATGAAATATTTGGATCTTAGAAGAAGAAGGCACATCGGTTCGAATCAGAGTTCATCTCCTTTTTTTAACTTTTTTTTTTTTTAATTTAAATATTGATTTATTAATTATTATTAACTTCTGATTGTAAAAACATTTTTACAATAAATAATAATTCAGTAATAACAAAAAAAAAAAAAAAATATCAGAAGTTATTAATGAAATAAAATTTTATGTGCTTTTCATTAAAAAAAAAAGTGTATATGTTATTTAAGAGACGTAAAAAGGTTAACAGGCGTAAATGTCATAACACAAGTCATGTGGTGTCCACATCCGATTTTTTACTTTTATCAACTTATCGGCAATTTTTTTCTACGATATGCTAACAGTGTAAAGTTTATAATCCTTAAAAAAAGGTAGATACAATACTCATAAAATATATTTTTTTAAATCAAAATTTTGTTTAGAATAATCCATAATATTATCACTTATGATGATTTTAACTAAGATTTTTAATACGGTATTAGCTTAGCTCGAAATAAGGTAGGTGAACATTTTTGTAAGTTTTTTGCTGGTTTAACTAAATCATTCAGGAAGACACTTTCATCTAATTTACTAAGCATAGTATACAGGAAAAGGGTCTAAGTATGTGATCTCCACTTTCAGCTGTTTTAGCAGATATCCTTGTGAATGAACTAGAAAACACCCTAATATCCAAAACAATTAATAAACATCAAATTATTTTATATTCAAAGTATGTGGATGTCATCTTGATATTATATAACCAAAAAAATACAATAATTACAGAAATAAATTCTTAAATAATAATATTAAATTCACTTTAAACAGAGAAAATAATGTTAGTATTGATTACCTGGACATAAAATGTAACAAAAACTTTATCAATAATAAAATCGATACAGATATTTATAGAAAGCCAACAAAACAAAATACTATTCGTACAATAGATTCTAATTCTTTTCATCCTTGGAGTCAACAAATGACAAACTTTAATTCATTAATTTATAGAGAATTAAAATACTTAAAATATGATAACATAAAATTGAATAATGAAATGAATAATATTAAATTTATAGCTTTAAATAATGGTTATGATATTAAATTAATAAATAAATTGTACACCAGAATAAAAAATAAAATGCACATAAAAGATAAAATAAAGCTAACGTACAATAATATAATAAATGAATACGCTAAAATTTAATACAATATAAATTATAGTAAATTTAATAAAATATTTAAAACTTTTAAATCAAAAACACCGTATACAACTAATAATAAAATAATTAAGTACATAAATATAGTGGACATAATTATAACCCCTACGAATATATTAAAATATTAGAATACAATAATAATTATTATAAAACCAGTATCTTAGAAAAATTTCATATATATTTAAATAATAATAAATTGGTGAATGAACAGGTCAGTTACGATAAATATATCCTTTATAAACAAATTATATAATAATTAATTTTTAACAGGCCAATAACATTTCATTTAATATTAAATCTTTCATAACAGTCGCAAACATCTTACAAACATGACGTAACTGTCTTATTGACGTACGAATTAATTTTATTCTTGACAACCGACTGTTATCAACATAACAGTTTAATTTAAAAACGATTATTGATTTGAATTTAAATTAATATCCCTGAAAATCCATGAAGATAGAGTAACAGCTCCGAAAGTACTAGGATTTACACTTTTTAAATTGTTGGTAAATGGAAATTTAATTTATACAAGACACTCTTATTATTTGGTTTTGTTTAACAGAATAAGTTCACGAATATTCTAATGTAATAATTCTAAAAGTAATAATAATAACTTAATATTTTAACGTAATACGTAATTCTTTTTAACTCTAAGAAAATCATTGAAGACAAGGTTAATTTTTATGCTTTAGTCAATAAACACTAAAATTTTTGGAACGATTCTACAGTATTTTTGATTTTTTTCCATGTAGAGTTTCTTTTAGTTATCGTACTAACTAAAATAAATAAATATTTCAATAAATATTATTGAAATATTTAATAATTTTATTCAAGACATAATAACAATTTTTTAAAGAATTCCATTTCACTATTTTTAAATGAATACAAATAATCCTGCAACATGAAATCAATTTCATATGCAATAAATTTAGATATAATAAACATTTATTATATATTAGGCCTAGAATAGAGTAGAATAAAAGTTAAGCCTTGATTTAATATATTATTGAAATATTCAATAATTTTATTCAAGACATTATAAACTACGTATTTCTTGCCTAACAAAATTATAATTTATCGGGTGCTGCAATTCGATTTATGTGTTTACCTTATTTTAGGAATTTAAATTTTAACGCAATTAATTCCTTCAAATTAAATCAAGGCTTAACTTTTATTCTACATTACATACATTATATACATTTTAATAATATTATAACATTATATATAATTTATAACATTTATAATTATATAAATATTATAACATTATATACATTAGAATAATAATAATAATAATAATAATAATAATAATAATAATAATAATAATAATAATAATAATAATAATAATAATAATAATAATAATAATAATAATAATAATAATAATAATAATAATAATAATAATAATAATAATAATAATAATAATAATAATAATAATAATAAAATATAATATAAAAAATTCAAAAAATGATATTTCTACATTGATTGGCTCCTCTACCCTCAAATAATTTTTTGGGGTCACTTGCACTACTACTATTCCTAGAAAGATATAAAAATTTGATTAAAAAAGATGAAATAAATAAAAATATAGCTTTGTTTAAATTTTTGGGGAAGAGAGAATTTTGAGTCAACTTTTTATAAAAAAAATGGTTAGATAATCTTGCACGCATGTACTGAGCTTAATATGAAGTGTGGTTATGTTTGCAAATTTCTGAAAAGATTGGCTCCAAAATTTTATCACAAATTACCCCACAATTCTTTTTATATTTCAAAGTTTTATATTTTTCATTATTTTAATGATTTTTATTCTTTTGTTTGTACAAAATTTTATCGAAATCAGTTTATCCAGTAAAAAGTTATTAAGCTTGAAATATGTCAACACACGTAAATTTTTATACGTACCTACGAACGATACTCCCCAGTTTTTAGTTTTTGGGGTCTCTGGGTCATGAGACGTGGAAAAATACAAAAAATCCGTATCGCATTTTTTGACTGATTACAATTTTCCTTCTTGCAGCAGAGCTGTAGAAGTATAATGCCAAGAGATCTTACTTTCTTGGCATCATAGCATATATATATTCCTATATAATTTATGTGCTCATATATATATATCCCTCTAAAACTTGGCTAAATTTTGATAAATTTTAGATTTTTGCTAAATTGAAGAATAATTGCAGGGCAATAAAAAAACTTCTATAATTTCAATCGAGTCAAAAAAAAATATTCTGAAGAATTTTAAGTAAGGTCAATTTAGACTTACTAAAACATTAAGAAATCTGCGTAGATAGTCGTAGAGAAATTGTAAAAATCAATTAGGGAAAATTAATTATTATGTTTTCGCTCTTTATGAGAACATTTGTTTGCTCTTATGAAAGAGCGTTTGTAAGTATCAAGTCAGTGATTTTATTAAAAGGTTCGAAAATTTTCTGCTGAATTTAAGTAAGGATTTTAAAAACTAATCCCTACTATTTTAAATCTGGTGAATAGAAAATACATTCCAGACGTATTGAATAAACTGCAAAATAAATGATAAAATAATTAATTGATAATAGAACTGCTGGTGGTAGGCTCTGTTACTTGCTACTTTGGGACTTTTTAAATATGAGTGAGGTGAGTTTGGCAACTAAAATAGCTTTCTTTAATTTCACATATGTTCCTACTTTACCATATTGCAGAAGACCGGGACCGCCATGTCGAGAGAAGCAAAGGATACTGCAGACTCAACAAATGAGATATCTTAGAAGATGTTGGGTGAAACTAGAAGAGATTGCTTTAGAAACTGTAACATAAGAGCGATCCTAAATACAAAGCCTACGAGTATTATCAAGAAGACAGAAGGTCAATTGATGGTTGGGAAATATCTTGAGAATGAATGAAGAGGGGCTGCTCAGAAGCGTGTGGGAATGCAAGATAGACGGAAGAAAAGGTCGAGGTAGACTCAGTAAACGGTAGAGAATGAGGACATGAACGGCTTTGGAAGACGGGGAAGAAACTGAAGTTGAGTGAGACAAATGGCTGGAGACTAGAAAGTATGTAGAACTCTCACAACCTCGACATCTGACACCAGGTAGAAGAGAAGACGAATAAGAAAGAAAAAACAATTATTTTATTAAATCCAGTGAAGGAAGAACTAGAATATATTTTGTTTTAAAAGTAGGGTTTTTATAATTAAACATATAATCTTGAAAAAGTGAAATAAATAATTAAAGATACCTACTATTTTTACTTCTATTTCAGTCTCTGAATTATCATTTGAATATTTCTGAAACATTAGTTACTTAATGCTAAATTAGATGAAGATTGTGATTCTGCATAGGATATGAAATATACAGGATTATCTTTGTCAGCTGCTTCGTTAGAATAAATTAAAGTAAAAACTATTTAGGTAACATTTATATATACGTACATATATATATATATATATATGTGTGTGTGTGTGTGTGTGTGTACAGTGGTACGAAGAGGGAGGGTGAGTGTGCAAGAGCACTTATTTTCATATTCATTATGTATATTATTTTTTAAAGTTTAAATTACGTTAGTTTCGTCTGAGATTTAATTAATAGTTACAGCTTTTCTAAAGCAAGCTCAGTGATATTTCTTTATTATTATTTTTGTTATATATTATATTCTTGTTACTATCTGATGATTTTTTTTTTAATTCATATTAATAAAGTATTTTATAACAAAATGCAACTTAGAAGTGTTCCATTCTATATTACGTTTGAGAAATTTATTTTTTTTTGTTTTTTTTTTTATAACTGTTTTATTGCCTCCAACTTCAAAGTTGGCATTAACTACAACAGCTTAATTTGATAATGTTGCTTCTCATAAATAAGTTTTGGTACACGTGTAATTTTAATTAAATCGTGTTTCACAGAAGTTAATTCTTATTAAATCAAAGCATTCAGGACTGTAAGTCTCCACCAATATCGAGTAACATTTTAAATGACAGTTATATTGTTAAAGAATAGGTTTTACCTACTATTCAGAGGTGTACTTAATACTTTTTTCGATCAATGTATAAGTTTAACGTTTCTGTTGGGAATATTAAATGGAAATTACTGTAGCGTGTAAAAAAAATTGTCTTAATAATCTATAATGTTTAATTTTACGTAATTAATAACTTTCTAATTTCCTATTATTTAAGATTAATAATAATAATAATAATAAAATAATTAAAAATAATTAATAATAATAATAATTTTTGCCCTGAGGTAGGTAATCCCGACGTCTGGAACACATCTACGTTCCACGTCAAGGTCGGCAACAGTTGTACTTATTACAATACACATAGCTGGCTAATAGGGTTCCGAGTAAGTTCCTCGGATATGCTTTTCTTTTGACCTGTTTCCACCTTCAGGTCACCACATGGATTGGATTCTTCGGCCACCTGCAGGATATGAACAGTTAAATGATTTGGAAATGGACTCACACTATATTTAGAGCTGATGATGTGGCGGCCAGGGTCAATGTTATTGCAGGTGTAACGGAGACCCTTCCGTTGTCCACATACCCCCTGCGATAGCAGGCATTTATAATTGGTGCCCATGTATGTCGGAGCATGGGAGCTCTGAAAGCTTCGGTGAGTAGGAGCCTGAGTCAGTGCAGAGATTGCGCATCCGCTCTCTGCCAGGACATATGCCGGTGTCACCGGAGTACCGGATCGGACCTCCAAGGTTAGTAGCCCTGAAGTGGGGGTGTACCCCGGCGGCTAGCCTTGCTACAGAAGGAATAAATACGATGAATATTCTTGAATAATCTAACGTGGCAGAGGGTGCACGTAAACACCCTCGTTTAAAAATTTCCAATTCGCCACAGGCGAAGAGGAAAAAGAGCAAGGAATCAGACAAAATCAAAAAAGATGCTGATAGAATCAGTAGAGATTTGAGAAAGTCTTTGTTTGGAAATAATGTTCCCAAACCAAGATTTTTGATTATTACGAAAGAGAATGGTAACTTCCAAAAGGTTAGCCCATTCTTAATCGCAAGAGAAACAGCTAATTGTGCTGGCGGACCTGTCAAGGAAATCCGGAAGACTTTTAACGGATTGGACGTCGAAACTATAAACGACAGTCAAAGCCAGAACTTTCTGGAAGGTGAATTTGCGGTATCTGTGCAACCGCATAGCACCCTTAACACATCTAGAGGAGTTGTTGTTTGCCGCGATCTTCTAAACTGTACAGAAGAAATAGTACAGGAAATGTCGAGTCAAAGAATAATTCAGTGTCGCAGACTAACAATGAGAAGAAATGGTGAGGTTCTTCCTTCGGCCTCGCATGTATTGAGATTTAATAGGCCTAACCTTCCTGAAAAGGTACGAGCTGGCATACATCGGCTTGATGTACGTGCTTTCATTCCACAGCCTATGAGATGCTTTAAGCGTCAGCGATTCGGGCACACTGCAGCAAGATGTGAAGCGCAAGAAATTTGCATGTGCGGAATGAAGATACACGAGAGTGATCCATGTAAAGACCCTCCAATCTGTATTAATTGTAAAGGGCACCATAATTGCCGATCAAGGAACTGCCTAGTATTTAAAACGGAAACGGCCATTCAGGAAGTTAAAACGCTTCGCTAGTTATCCTGAAGCGAAGAAAATTGTTAGTCAAAGAACACCTCAACCACTTATGCCACTTATGCAGAACCACTTATGCATAACCACTTATGCAGAAGCAGCTGCTGCCCCTTCCTCATCAAAAATTAACGTAGAGCAGTTGCTTAATACAACGGCACCAAGTCTTGCAACAATGATAGAAAAAATCATTGATGCAAAGATTGAGTCGACTAGTCGATCAGAACCAATTAAACATGTGAAGGCTCATTCCCAGACTGACGTCGTTGATATAAGAAACGTTCCGACGCAGCATAAAATACCAGCAAAACCTGCGATCATAACCCCACCAACTGACGTAATAGTTAAAAACCTTGATTTATCTGGCAAAGACAAAAAGATAACTCCGCCGTCTAGTCACAAGGCTAAGGAAATTGTGACAAGAGTACAGGAAAAATCTGAGTCTACGGAAATGGAGGTGCAAGTCATTATTGAGAAAGCACCAGACACAGACGATATAAAAACTGTACCAATAAAGCCTCAAAAAGCTCAAAGAACAGCTTCGGTGAGAGCGTCTATTTTAGCTGGACCAAGCACTCCGTTAGAGATCGAATCCAGCTCGTCAGCCGCTGAAAGTTCATCGCTTGCTACTTTAGATTCAATAGCAACGATGCTAACTGCACCAACGAAGCTTTCATCACCTGATGTAAGCCGGTGAACGTCATTGGCATCAGAAAGAGAAGAAGATGCCATGTCCGAGGCCTCAGACACACTTTCATCAGAAGTTGAGGCCGTTCGTAGAATGGAAAAACTGTGCAAGAAAGGATGGCCGAAAGGAAAGCCTAGACGGTAAATATTGGATTCGAAAGTTGTATTACATAATGAAATTTGAACCTTTTTTTTTAATTTTTTTTTTTTTTTGAAATGGGACGGGGCTAATTACCAAAGTAGTCGATGCCTCTAAAAACCTCAAGAAAAAAAAATAGCTAATGGCCATAGCAGTCGATGCCCCTAAAATTAAAAAAAAAAAAATAATAATAATAATAATAAAAACTGTTTCAGTGTATAATAATAGCTTTGTTTGTCAGTGATTAATTAATACTTTTATTTTTATTAAAGTTATTGTTTTTAATGCCAAAAGGCGTTGAGCATGGTGATGTTTTATTGTGGCCAAATTAATGGTTATACGTTCATAATGTAAACATCAAATGATTCATGCAAATTAACCAAATGACACTGGGTGTATAAGAAATTAAAGAAAATTAGAGACGTTATATGGAATAATCAAACCAAACAAACTTTTTTTTTAACTTATCAAGTGAGATATAAGTACAGTTATTTGAAAATCGGATCTAAACATGTATTAATATTATTATAGGGTTTTAAACAATATTATGTATTGAAAATAGTTATAAAATTTAGAAAGTTTCGCAATCTAATAGAAACAATAACAAATATGTTAAATTCAACAGAGAGTTAAGCTAAAAGTTATTGCATTAAATTAGCAATATGAGACTCTCAAGAATGATTTATAAAAATATGAATGCGTAAACGAAAGGTGCATTTCGACAATTAAAATCATAACAATTATCATTAGATATAAAAAATAACTATAAATTTTTAAGAAACAAAATATAAACAAGCAAAATAAATAGAACTAGTTAAGAGGCTCACAAGCACGAAAAAAGCTTCTATTGGTAATTATGAAGTAAATCAATAAAAATGATTACGGTATGTATTAAATTTAAAATGTAGTTAAATACTTTGAAAAGTAGTTAAATCCCAGTGTTTGTAACATTTAAACTCACCATCTGGCTGAACAAATACCGTTTGTAGATAGCTAAAATTTTCGATTAACATTACGTCGGATGGTAATTTATTTCCATCATTAATTTATTTGTATCATTTATTTAAAACAAATTTTCCTGTATTTTTATCCTTTTGACCTATTATCTTGGATTCCATTTATTTCTGTGTTTGAGATATATTAGGAAGAATTTTTTGTGTGATACATCTAGGTATTCAACCTTTAGCGTAGATACCTTAGTTTTAGACTGAGCTTTATCTAATTTTTAAACTTTATCACTGGTTTAACAAATAATTCTAAAATTAATTTTTAAGAAAAGAAACAGATGTTAATAATTATTGAGATGATAATAATATTAATTAAATTAATCTAATCATTTAATAACTGGGGAAAGATTAAATTTCCTGCTCTCCTCAGGTTCTAAGAAATTCAGTTTGCAGTTTTTTCTAGTTTCATTTTTGTTTCTGGTCAGAAGTGACTTTTACCTTCTAAATTTGTTTTTTTATTTGGTTTTAATATGTTATTGATTTTCTAAAATCTGTTCACGTTTTCTTTTTGTAAAAGTTGTAAACTAAAATGCACACTGTTCAGCTACCTATTTCATTCAACATTATTGGGAAATTATTATTTCAAAAAAATCAATTGCTTGGTTTATGGTTATTTAAAATCTCCCTGTACGGTATATGAAACAAGTGAAGGAGGGAAGGTGGTAGTTTAAAAAATGAATGTAAATTAATTTGCTTAAGTTAAAGAAGATAGTTTGTATAAGCTAAGCCGAATCGATTCTTTCTGGTAGGCAGATCTTTGTCTGGTCCATTATCATTCAAATCAGTGGCGGGTCGAATGACATTGACAGATCGAACGTAGACAGAATCCGGCCATATTGCTTTATTCAAATTGAGACGAATCAAAGCTTTGGACGTGTCTAGAGTTGTCAAATCTCTTTTTCACTCCATTGATTTTTCCCTACTAAGTTACTTTGTCTTTTTGTTAATATGATATTCTGTAAATTGTATAACTTAATTTTTATTTTTTATAATTAAGATTTAGTTAAAATATAAATTCAAATCTGTAATTTTAAATTATCATAAGTGCAGGAATGCGCACTTTTAAGCCTGAATGAACCAATGTGCTCACTCGGTAAGTATGTATTCATTTTATCGAATCACGAATAATTAAGTTAATTTTTTTGCCAAGAATCAAAAAAAGTTTCTGTTTGAATTTGATGCATTTCTAACAATTTGTATAATTTTATTAATAATAATTTTTTTTGAGTTTAAATTGATTTTTCATGGAGTTTAAATCTAGAACTCTTTGGCATTACTTTATATTTATTCCGAGAAAATAATAATATAAGATTTTTTATTATTGATTTAAAGGCTTATTCTGTATTAAAATATTACTTTTGTTTTTGGTGTTCGTCGATACTTTTAGATGGATAATTTAAATATATGAATTACAGTAGGTTTTAGATACAAGCTTGCTTATTACATTTTTTCACTGAACCATTTCTCTGTAGATTTAAAGAATTTATTAAACTAATTAATTATATCTAATGCAAAAATACGAGTATATTCTTAATTATCTTCTTACCGTAGCAGAATTAATTAGTAGTACACCAAGATAATTAAGGGATAATTCTTTTATAAAAACAGAAAAATCATAATAAATTAATAAAAATAAGGTTATTAGCGATGATATATATACATAGCTAAAAATATTGACTAATTACAAATATTACTCTATTAATTTCTACTTTTAATATTTACTTTTAAAATGAAAGAAATATTTTATTATAGTGCTACACCAACATGTTAGTAAAGATATTTTAATTAAGGTAAGAAAAGAGAAAAAATGAATACCTGCAT
The DNA here is from genome assembly GCF_047948215.1 of Lycorma delicatula. Classification (NCBI taxonomy): domain Eukaryota; kingdom Metazoa; phylum Arthropoda; class Insecta; order Hemiptera; family Fulgoridae; genus Lycorma; species Lycorma delicatula. Next base: position 173,766,373 of record NC_134456.1, on the reverse strand, counting down.
AAAAAATTTTAAACTCTTACTAGTTCATTTATTAATAAAATTACTAGTTATTATTTTTATCCTGACAAGGATGTCAGTCTTACTATTTGCCTAAAACAAAGAAGGGAAACTAAAACAAAGGAACTACAGAAAGGGTTGTAAAAATAGATATTTATTATTATTAATTTTTATTATTATTATTATAATAAATAAAGTGCACTAATGTTATAGATAGCATTATTTATCTTCTTTTACAATATAATATTAACGTAAATCTAATCGTTAAACATTTATAAAAATTCAGATTTAAAAACAAAATAGCTATACCTTTTTATTTTAATTCTGGCAATTATTTAACTTAGGATTATAGCAATGTTTAGAAAACTTTTTGACAACAATTAGACAAATTATGGTTCCAGCAAGATAGGGTGTCTCCTCACTATTGTCTACGGACATTGAAAATTTTAAATAAAACATTTCCATATCATCGGATAGGTCGTAAAGAAGCCATAGAATGCCCTACCAAGGCGCCAGATCTGTATCCTCTAAATTATTATTTTTGGGATTACTTAGTACATTATTTATACAAAAAAAAAAACCTGTAAACTTTGACGACATAAAAAGACGTAAAAATGACTAATCAGCTCGTATACCATTAAGCATGAAATAAGTTTTAAACGGATATTGCTTAAGGTTATCGCACTGCCAAGCTGTGGAAGGGAAGAATTTTGAACATTTCTTGTAGAATGGTATGCTTTGAAAATTTATTGTATTAAGTAATTTAGGACGAAAAATATTTAAGTTCAAAAATTAAACGTTGCGATAATTAAAGTAAATAATATTAGCTGATCAATCCATTTAATTTGTAGTGGTGTAAAAAAAAATTTTAGCTATTGTGTATTATTATTAGTGGTATTTATTATTGTGAAGATTGCTATTATTAGTGTTTGAGCCGTTGATTCTAACATTAACTGTTTAAAATTTGTTACTGTATGTAATTATGAAAGTTACTCACCAAATAAAAATGTTACTACGGGCGTTTTAACTCTTTTTATTATTACCACGATTTTTCAGTTTTTGTAACTTTGATTCGTTATAATTCAATAATGAAGGCATTCATCGAGAAACGGTTTTCGCCATTGTTTTTTCTCATAACATGTTACACGTTCTCTTCATGAATCACACTTCCACTTCATATTTAAAAAAAAAAGTTTGATTCAGTGAGGCAGATCCAAGATGGCGGTAAAATATTTCTAACACACCATAAATTAGAAATTTTATAACTATGTAAATCCGCACTTGTTTATACCTCTTTGTATCGCCTGAAAAAATAACCTCAACAATTTATTTAATAGTATTAGTAACAATTTTTTTGGTAATAAATAAATTTTATAGCACATGACATATGCCAAGACCGAGTTTTGAATCCATAACCTTGCAATTGAAAAGCAGAGATTCTCCCGCTACATTGAATTGCAATAATAATATAAAAAACGTACAATAATATAGTATAATATAATAATAATAATAATATTAAAAAAAAATAGGTGATATGATTTTTCATTTCTTATGTATGTTTCATTTTATGATATAAAAGGGCTTAAAACTTCAAAACGCTTTGGTTATCTAATGATTGATAGGAAAATATATGAAATATTCATTCTGTTTGTGCTCTTGAGAATTGTTATACTACAAAATGCATTTTGGAAAATCATCTCACACGCTTTTGTTTACATAAAAGAAAACTTCTTTTTTAACAAAAAAATTAATAAATATTAAATACCATTCCTTGTTTTATAAATTTGCTGCAGTGAAATAGTTAATACGAAAGCAAAATATCTATAATTTCTGTTAAATTTTTAAGTGTCAAAATTCGTTTTGTTAGATACAACCACTACTATCGATGACTCCAGGCAAATTTTATTAATGCATTATTTTTTATTATTTAAAAGTATTGACAGCTTTTAATTTTTTCATACGTTTTCATAGCTTTTATTAATGCATTTTTTATGTATTATTTTGAAAAAAAATTAAACGGATATTCCTGACTTATTAACGAGTAATGGTTTGCTTTCTTGAAGTGAGACTTTATTTAGAGAGATTTAAAAAAAAAATTGTTTTGGAAACTGTTGATAATCTCAGTTCTTATAAAAGAGTGTTATGATGAATTACAGAACACTTTTTTCGTCTGTTTGATAAGAAATTTGCCAACCTCTTATCATACATGTTGTGATTATATGGTAGTATTTTATGTATAAGTGAATATCTTTTTCTGTTTTGTGTTGGTTTTGAGCCAAAACAAGGAAATTTGTAATATTAAATTACTAATATTCAAATATTAAATAATATGTAAAATATATAAATATTTTTTAAATATAATCACTAAGTTCATATAAGCTCAATTAATTTAATAAATAACGGTCAATTGTTCATAATTATAGGCGCCAAACTGATAATTTATATTTGTGTCTTGAAAACTTGTCTTGACTATATAACGAGACTCAAGAAATTACATCATATTTCAATTGGGAATATATGTAGGTATAATGAATACTTAATAATAATAAGAAGGTTAATGTTTTACTGAGCATCTTAGTCAAGACGCAGACGAAATCGATTTTATCGTCCCATCAAATTTTATCATCTATCAAGACATTCAGAAATTAAAAAACTATCACCAAGAGAAATATTATCATTGTTAACAGGAGTAATATTCATGCAATTAGCAACGTTTCGTCTTTCTGATAACAATTCGGTGGTTTAATGTTTGAATTTAGAAAGCTATCCATCCAGTGTTAAATTATTTTAAACTGCTACCGTAGAATTTTCTAGTACTATGAAATAATTATCTTTGGATACAGATACAGTTCTGCCAGCTACAAAGAGGGTAACAATGAATGGTTTAAAATTTTGAGAAAGATCGTTAACTAACAGAAACAAGGACTCGATATACTAAGCTATAAACTTCTGGCTGTAAATCTTGAAATGAGGTTGTATATTTTATATGGGTGTTCTTATCGACTGATGAAATTTCAACTGTCTATTAGCTATGTGTTATCACAGTGTTTATTTAGTACGTTACAAAGTCTAGAAATTCAATGATTCGAGTGAGGAAAACGCAATCAGTTTTGTGAATATCAGTACTGAAGAGGAGTTTTGCATGAAAGATAAAAGAGTTACTAAAATGGATTCAAAAGATACTTTTTATAGAGTATATAAAATACCATTACATGTGATGTAAATAAGATGAGATATTTAGACTGGTTTTTAGTAAAGCAACCACTGATTTAATAAACAAATCACTGGTTTGTTTTACTGATAATTGCTATAATGATTTTTAATATTACTTATATTATTGATCAATCAAAAAAATTGTTAAATTTTAGCGAAAAATGTAAAAAAAATAAAAGTAAAAAAATACAATATTTTTATTATGATCAAAATTCATCATTTTGTTTTGTTCATCTCGTTAGAAATAAAGCATAAAAACGTGTACTGTATGTCAATATAAATTTGTGTAGGTTGATATCTCCCCATTCAAGTGATACGAATATTTCAACGCTGATGTTTTTGACTTCGTCATTTCTAAATGAACTACAAGTTTCAAATATTCTTTTATAAATATAAATTTATTTTTATTGCACTTTATTCGCAATATGTATATCAAGATTAATTGCAGCATAACAACGTCTCATGCAAATTTAATGTCAGAAATTGACGAAAAAAACAGTAGATATTCGGTTAAATTTTTAGTCAGAGAAACAATTCCTTCGCAATTTAATTCCAATTTATCTCTTAGTTCTCAGAAGGGATTCCATCAAAACCAATTTAAGAAGAGATCTGTATTTTATTTCCTTATTCACGGCGAGCGTATTGTATCACCTCACTTGAAATATGTGTGTTCAACCATTCAAAGTCAATTATTAATGTAATATTGTGGATCTGTAGAATAATTTAAGTACATGCAAACGTAAAAAAAAACAAAAAACACCTAAACGATGAGCAGAAGTGCGCAATGACGTAACCGAACACCCAGTAATGGAGAGGGGATAGTGGCACTGTTTGCACTTGTTTTTATCTGATGATCAATGTCAGAAGCGTGCCCCAAGATCTACCCCCTTTCTTATAGGGGCACATGATTTTTGACTTTCATCTATCAACCGGTAACGTATGTCAAATAACAGTTGAAGTACTCACATAACTTGGGAAGTAATCATGCAATATATTTTAAGGAAAATACTAGTATCCTCGTTATTAATATCCAAGCACCGATTTACGAAAAAAATGTAGTGAACGAGAAAGATAACTAAATGGTAATAATAGTTTATACTGGATTGTTGGACTTGAACACGCTTTTAATATAACTTACAAAGTAAATTATGTTAGTTAAAATTGCAGTCCTATGTTAGTAAAAGTTTACGCCCTTCCTCGAAATTCTTTCTTTCCTTAGATAAGTAGAAGGAAATCCTTTTGTGATGATGAATCTTAACAACTGCATCAAATCCTCTGTGGGAGTAGAACTCTGAGCTTTCTGATATAAAGCCACAGCACTAAATTTTACGGAAACTAACTGAACAATTTAACCATGACATAATGTTTCTTTTATTATTTTTATTAATTATCTGGAAAAATAATTATTTTTGATTACTGAAAATAAATGTTATTATTTTTATATACGAACAAAAATAGATATGTACTCACAACTTTAATACTGTGCAACAAAAGAATTTAATATATCGCCTTCTTAAAAGAGTAACCTTTTTGTAGGATACTGGTGATTGGTTAAGGGGGTTCAACATTCAATTTTGTTGGAATTGGATTCCAATGTATTGGAAAGATGAACTAACTGAACGAACATTTCGTCTTTAACATAGTGAACGAACCAGCCCGTGGGAAAGATAGGCGAGGGGTACATGGGGCTCCACTGGACAGTCAATGGGGAATTTAATCACGGGCAGGATGAATAAATGCTTCAATTGTGGAAATTCAATTTGAGCGGTCCTCTGGATGCAAGCAATTTGTGGCATTTCTACCCCCACTCATTCTGCCTCTTTCTCTCTAACTCTACCTTGTCAACGTGGGTTATTACTCGCTTTGGTAATTCCCTAATTTTTATGTTCACCTTTTTCTTTCTTTTTATTAAATGTAAACTGTGCATTTGAAGTGTTTATATTGAAGTTAATTTATCAGGGAAAAACTCGAAATAAACTTAAATTTACATATTATTGTATCGTAACATTTTAGTTATCATAATAATTGATTTCTAATTTAATGATTTCTAACTAATTGACTCTTTTGAATTAATAGCAAATGAATAATAAATTTATAAATGATATTGAAAATATTATTTAATTTATTTAAACTTGATTGTTCGTGATAAGTTAATGTAATTTTAAATTTATATGATTATAATATTATACAGTTTTATATTAAAAAGGAAAATAAATGGCGGAATCGATTGGACAATATCAATTCTACGTCTTACGACGTATATATATATATATATATACTTAGTATGTATTCGTATTACATAAATTATATAATTACATAAATACATGTAACTAAATAATATGGTTTATGATTTATTTATGAAATGTTTATATTTATAATAAAAACATTGACTGTAGTAAAACAGCATACAACGAGAATTTTACCTTAGTTATGAAACTGTGAGGTAGAAGTAAATTGAAAATATTCTATGTTGGGAAAAGTAAACCTATACTAAAATTACGTTGTTTTGAGAACATAAAGTACTAAAATTTATAAAAATAAATATAAAAAATTATAAAAGAAAAAAATTAATTTGATCTTTAATCTACATTGTTTATGAGAGTTGCATAGTCACTTTATATTAAATTTCTTCGGTAAATCTGGATGCTATCTAAAAATTAACATGATTCAAAATATTAGCGCGTATAATGATCATATTTATATCTTCTGTATCAAAAACAACCGTAGTTCGCTTTTACATTTTCTAAATAAAACTCTAAGTTAGTAAATTATTACTTAACTTTATTTTCATTATCTCTACATATATTTCCGTCTGAAATATTAAGTTCTACAATGAGACTCACTCAAAAGATTAGTGTGGAACTAATTCTTTAAGTGTTCCATATTCAAAGAATTTAATAGATTCTAAACAGTTAGAATGTAACTGTTTGGAATGTACGTTTAGGATCTGTTTAGTATTTAGCATCTAACCAGTTATAATGTGGATAGATACCGATATCTAACCTCGTTATAGTTAGGAACTACAATCTATAATCCCAAACTACAGATTATAACAGCAAATAATTTTGACACACATATACACATTTTGTATTTATATATTATATATCACTTTAGTATTTTTATAACATTTAATTAATAACGGTCTAAATGAAATATTAATTTATATGTATGACAGTTCGTATAATTTCATACTAATAAATAAAAAAGCCTGGTAACTCTTCATTTAACGAAAAATGATGACGCAATAAATTTAAAGTCAACAGATTTAAAAGTACATAGAAAAATGTGAAGAAACAACACTTAAAACTTGAGGGAAATGCATCTGTTAGAAATGAAAATATTTAAGTTAAAAATTTATTAATTTTTCTATTGCTAGTTTTAATTTAAGAAAGTTTTTTATTATGTATTTTTTCTAGTGTTGTAACCATGAAAAGAAAAATTTCCATGATTTGACATCATAGAAATTATATGAGGAAATTATTTTGAGGACATCATATCTTCCTAGAAGTACGCCTCCATCAGTATTATCCCAACATCATTTTATTTGTGTCATAACTTGTAGTATTAATACTGCTTACAGATAAGACGTCAAACAAAATTTCGTGATTGTAGGTTTAAAAAGTTTCTGAAATACAAATTTAATTAGGGGTTGGTATAATAAGTACATACCTCGTATTTATAATACGCTAAATAAAGAAAATGCTTGTGCACCATTAATAACACGCCATCAACACAAAGCCCCATAAATGTGGTATTGCTGGATTGGGAATTACCCCCCTATGTGTATCAAACACATTTAAGATGAAAAGGAAGGTGAAAAGTGTTGAAAGTGCAAAAATGTTAATTAAAATTCATATTTGTTTCACTGACTCATGGATACGTCCTATCGCCATCGTCGCCAATCATATGTATATTTCAATCATTGCATAAATTATATACTTCAATCATTATACAGTTGTGTTCTTCGTGTTACAAAATTTATGTACGGGTCAGTAAAAAAAAAATCCTAAAAATATTTAAAGTAAACTTATGTAAAATAAAACCTGATCAATTTAAAAATCCTAAAAAACGATCAGAAACAAAGCACTCAAAATCAACCAGAATATAACGACCAGTAACTAAAATAACAAATACCAAAAAACTACCGAAGAAGAGTGATTTAAAAACCCCATAGAACTAAAAAAATGTAAAAAAATAAAATTCAAGTAAAGATATAAACAACTTAAAATATCAAAAAAAGATAAAAATAAACCAAAAATAAAATTAAAGGAGTAATCCTAAAATCAAAAGATAAAACAAAAAAATTATCATCCTCAAACAACCAAAATGTAATAGAATCAACAAAAACACAAAAGAAGTATAAAAAAAAGAGAAATATTTATATGAAAACTGTAAAAAAAATTAATATAGGGAAAATAAGAATCAGAAAAAATAAATAATAAATTAAACGAAATATATAAATAAAAGTTAATCCAACACAAAAAAAAAACTGTAATCACATATAAAACCATTTCCAAAACAAAGACCGTAGAATAAAATCCAGGTATAAAGGAAACCCATATGTAATTAAACCTAAGTTATAACATTCATAATGTTATAACTTAGGTTTAGGTATTTTTTGGCTTAAGAATCATCAATTCAAAAGTCTTGGAATCTGATAGCAAACAATAGATATGTTGTTTTGTTAAATACTACAATAGCCGGAGTAAACTAAAATTTAATTCGACTGATGGAAAACCAAATTGGGTAACTAATTGGGAATATATCTTTCTCCACTTTCTATGCCAAATAAAAATCTATTCGTAAAATAAAACTTGTATAATAAGAGTTAAAAACTTTAAATATAATTATAACATTTGAGTGGGGTTAGATTAGAGTACACAAAGTGAGCTCTTTAATATATCTAATAATGTTACAAACTGTAACATTATTTAAGTAGGCAATGTCGCTGAATCTGTCTAGACGTTTGGTAACATGGGAAATTTTGGAAAATTGGTAGTCCCAGTCGCAAGCGGTTAAAAACTCAAAAGTAAAAATAAACATGACTACAGAAGAGAAAAAATGACATTGAATGAAAATGTAAAATAACTTTTTGTCAAAATCTTATACATAGATGGTATTTATCCATTTTTATCCTATCTTATACATACATGATAGGATAAAAATGGTGGAAAACTATTTGAAATCTTAAATGATCACTTTTAAAAAAATATTTCATCCTGTAGGAATTTAATTTCGTGTATTAATTTGTAACCGTTTGTGAATCAGCACCTGCTACTAATTGGATAAATTAATAAAAGTTCTTATAATTTTTAGCACAAAAGCATGCTTATAATTCAAATCGGAAGGTAGGAATCAAAGGAATAGTTTTATATATATTCAAAACTGATGTAGTTTAATTTTGTTTTAATCTATCTAATAATATTTAAAATAATAATGGATTTGATTTTAAATTGAATTTTATTATTTTGAAATGGGAAGATTAATAATGAATAACACGAATGAGTTTTGAACAGATATTCTGGAAAGATAAAATGTTACAATAGGTAACATCAATATCTTAAGTTTTTAACTACAAGTTACATCCACCACTTGTTACTTGCTCATCACTTCCACATTTCTTCCCTCCTTTTCTTTGTTAAAGCTTGTCTAACAAGCTTTACTTTACTTTCATTGTTCATTCTTACGAGATAACATAAGAAGACAGGCACACTAGAAACGTAGTAAGCCGTGTTTTGCCTTTGAGTTAAATGTCAGTTATTGTTGGGAAAATGTTATCTGTGAAATATTCCTTCCTCTATTTTCATTTTTTTAAAATTCTTACGTAAAATTCTAAGTGACTGTTTCTTTTTCATTCAAGGTACATTATTTTAAGGTTAAGAACGTTTTATATTAAAAACAATCGATTATTATTAAAAGTTTAATTCTTTTCCGTACGCTGCATAAAGGAAGGCTGCACACAAAGAAATTAATAATGCTTTTCTTTAGAGTTCTGTAATTGAGATAAAATCAATGTGGTGACTGTACACGCCTGCGTTCTTGAATGTATAAGCCCATTCACAAGTAAATGTAAGTATGTGGATGAATTCCATTCCATTACATTGTAAACGTAGTGTTCAGTAAATAGCTTGTTTTGAAGGGGTATCTTAAATTATTATTATGCTTTACATAAAGTATTGATTGCTCACGAAAGTTAATTCTGGATGTTGAATTTAGATTTCTTTCTATTTTAATGAAACGACTTAAATATCATCTCATTTTAATCATGTTTTTTTTTTTTTGAAACAAACACATATTAGCTGCACTTATTTTACATTGTTACATTAACATTTTTTGAGGTGTTGTACGAATTTATGGGTCATAACCTTTCATGTTAGTGGAAAAAGTTTTATTTATGTGAAACGACATTTCCTGCACTTAAAATTCTCTTGGAATTTGTAATGTATTTTGATAAAATATCTCTTTGATTTAGGGAATATCCAAAAACAGACGAGCACGTGTTCGTAAACCTTACTTTCCTAAATTTGCCGTACAGTGGCTGTAATTGAGCCGGCTTCATTGGCTGTGATTCAACCTCTGTTAAGTGATTTTTTCCGAAAGATCCTGGGCTTAAATTCTGATCGGCTTGGCATTTTTTGTTACAAAATTTCCGCACCGTAGTCTGATCACTAGGTTAAATCCTAAAAGTGCCTTGAAATTCTAAAAATATTTTAAAGATACTGCTTTCTCAAGCTGTTTATCGCCCGAAGTGAGTTACATAAATTCGAGTCAAGTTTAGGTTCCAATAGTTTGAAACCATTGTCCGAACAGGAGGAAAAGAGTTAGCCAGAAGATCTGGATTCATAATTCTAAGGTAGATGAAGGCGGTATCAGTATTTTTCTTGTATGCGTACATAGTTCATCTTCAGATAAGCACAATAAATATACAGTTTAAATCTATTAGATTAAGATCATGATTATATTTCGGAAGTGAATTTTCTAAAGCCTCTGGTATAAAAGAATGATGGGATCCGTAATTACTATTTCTGGGAACAAGTAAAGGTTAGTAAAATGGAGAGTAAAAATCTGCCTGTACACCTTAATTTGTTGTTTAGTGTTTAAGAGTGGCCTTTAGAAAAGTATGTGTGTTCTAGTGCAATTGGCTATACATAATGTGATAATAGTTCATTACGGAACCTTTGTTCAAGACAAACTCTTTTAATTATCGAGGAAAATCTTCCAAAAACTGGAATGAAAGTGCAACTGATGGAGTAGTTAAAATATTTTATGAGTCATTATCGATCTTTTGTATGGAACATCTTCAAATGAAATTAGTTTTGATAACAGCGATGAAAAATGATATGGTGACCGATAGTTTTTATGCTTCATATTGTATTGAGAAGAATGTTCAATGTCTACCCATACCAATATTAGGTTTCTAAGAAAAACCACTGCTGATTAAGCTGCAAGATATGATTACTATCGATTGTTTAAGAACATAATTTGCAGTAAAATACTCGTACATATATTCCTATATACAAATACCATCACTATCCTAGTTCTGATTATTGATTGATTGAAAATGTCAGACCTGGAATATTGAAAACCCACATAATTCTTTTTTTTTAACCTTTTCTACTATAAACGGTGTGGAATTTCTAGTGAACAGTCGTTCTCTTAAATTAATGTAGTGAATTTACGACTAGTAGTGAATTAAAAAAAATATATATATATGTATAAGATTTTTTTTAGGTGACTAAGGACCATGTCAGTCTGATCTTGTTGGTTGAACAGAACAGTAGTTAAGCATTTGTAATCTCCATTAATGTTCTGAAGTCATTTTTATCTACACACTTAATGCTCCCTTGAGTATAAAGTATACTAAGAACATTGTCTTTTCTTTCAGTTAATTTCATTTACATCAGATGAAACTAGAGAACTCATATAGAAATTTCAATGCTTTTGTAGATGTATCCTGGTCTATAGAATGAGAGAGGAGATTATTAAATAATATTGTTATTATTTCAACAGGCAAAATGCTGTATTGTTTGGTGATAATGCTGTAATAATTTTTCATACATGAGATATTAATATTTCTTTCATAAATATTTGTTATTATAATTATTAAATAACTTTGTCTTGATTTAAATTTTCGTAACCTTTATCTACGTGATTCGTTTTTTTTTTTGACTTAAAGTAACATTTTCTGTAAGTGTAAGTGTAGATATAAATTTATTTATACAATACATTTACAATTATAAAATATATATATATATAAAAAAAATCTAATGCTATTATATATCAGTTTTTCTTTAACAATCTGTTTTCATCGCTAAAATTCACATAGAGACAAATTATATACTCACCGACATTGAGTTTAACCGAGATATTCTTTTCTTTATTTTTCCTGTTTAGCCTCCGGTAACTACCGGTTAGATAATTCTTCAGAGGATGAATGAGGATGATATGTATGAGTGTAAATGAAGAGTAGTCTTGTACATTCTCAGTTCGACCATTCCTGAGATGTGTGGTTAATTGAAACCCAACCACCAAAGAACACCGGTATCCACGATCCAGTATTCAAATCCGTGTAAAAATAACTGGCTTTACTAGGACTTGAACGCTGGAACTCTCGACTTCCAAATCAGCTGATTTGGGAAGATGCGTTAACCACTATACCAACCCGATGAGTTTAATCGAGTTATTCTACATGAAAATAACAAAATAACCATAATCACTATTAAAATGCAAACCCTCTTTTAAGCCGCTTTGTAAATATGTTTCCGTATAATTAAACAGAAACCGCAGGCAATTACATTAGCTGACGGCAGTGTGTAAGGGTAAGCGCTAAGTGAACGCTAGTCGCAGATCCCTGGTTGAAGGTTGCTGATATGCGAAAACCTGCTAATGAGAATGTGGTATTGTATTTAAATCAGGCCTCTAGTAGTAACCGCTGGACGGGGAACCTACGCACTGGCTCCCCGCGATTACCAGCTCGCGGTATGATTTATCTACTCCTTTTCGTTGGTTACTTATTGGCTAGCTGCCGCCGATTTTTGTTCTCCCGAGTTAATATTATATTTTCCTAAACATATTGTTTTGAAATTGTGAATTGTGATATAATTGATACTGAATTATTAATATCTTTAGTATTCGAACGGGTTGCAGTGTGGGATAAAAGATTGAAAGATTATGAAAACTGCTGTTATTGGAAAGAAATAACAACGATAATGAAAGTAGAAGGTAAACATTTACATTATAGATTAGTATTTTATTTGAGTTTTGCAGGAGACATCGATTACATTTGCAAAATATAATTGTAATTACAGTTAGTTTTAGTCAAATTTTAATTGTAAACCATCGAAAGCTTTAAATATTCTACTGAGAACTTGTAGTATCCTATTATTTGAGCAGAGTAGGATTATTTCAAAAATTCATAGTAAAGGCTTGTTGAGCTCTCTTTTAGTCAATTGAAGGCTTTACAACCACTGTTTGTACAGTGGAAAAGAACGAATTATATCAGCTTTCTGAAGATTGTGGTCAATTCCTTCTTTATTTATTATCAAATGAGGTGCTGTTATATCTCGGTAAATAATCTTCCGATTTTCAAAATTCAAACGGAGTATTAGTAGGTTGGTGGCTAACTTTCGCATGCATCTGGTAAACTCTCAACCAAACAGATCACGGTTATTACACGACTGCTCCAAAAAGGATTGTAATGTATTAAGGGTGTATGTTGGTATGTTTTCCACTGTAGCAGCTCAACGGCAGAACCGATTTAGGTGTATGACCACACATTAAAATCCTTACGTTTCTGGGAGTGTCATAGTCTATATAAATGTGTGTGTGTATGTGTGTATATATAAATGTGCGTGAATTTAGATTTAAAAAATCTGATGTGGCACTACATGACTTCCCTTTACGCCTATTAAATTACAAATACACATTTTTTTAAAATGAAAAATACATAAGATTTAATTTCATTAATATTTTCTGATATATTTTTATTTTTTTTATTGTTAATACTGAATTATTATATATCGTAAAAGTTTTTATAATCAGAGGTTAATAATTATTAATAAATAAATAAATTTAAATAAAAAAAGTAAAAAGTTTAAAAAAGTAGAATTCTAATTCGAACCGATGTGCGTTCTCCTTCTATGATCCAAATATTTTATGATTAAAATTTCATTTGATTAAAACTCTGGAACCAATGAAAATAAGTACCACATATGATGACATATCGTTTAAAATCTCTCAATGAGGGCTTATTACTGCAGTTAAGAAAAAGGTTTTTTGGACACTTTTGGTTCAGTCGATTGCAATCAGAAAGGGAGGTGTACAAATAGATGTTATAACAGTCCTAAATCCAAAATATCAACAACCTTCGGCTAATCAGTTTTGAGTTATGCGAGATACATACATACGTACGTACAGACATCTCGCCGAAACTAGTCAAAATGGATTCAGGGATTGTCAAAATGGATATTTTCGTTGAAATCGGAATACCGAAATTTCTCTGGATCACAATACTTCCTTTACTTCGTACAAGGAAGTAATAACTTGAAAAAAAATAAAAACAAAAATTGTCACCGCACGCTCTTTAATTATCCTATGTTAAAGAGCAACGTTTGTCAGCAAATTTTTTTTATCAGTCATGAATTAATTTTTAATATTTATCTCCTGTTGCTGTTCTTTTGCTTCTTTCGAAAGCGTCTCCATTTTTCATTCTCACATTTCCCTTATTCTTCTTAAGTTATTTATATTGATTGATTAATTTTTTAAGGAAGAAAAGTTTTAAATCTTTTTCTCAAAATGATTCGTTTCAGAAACTGCAAGGGGACGAAGGAGAAGCCTTGGAACAGAAACGGATGGAGACAGCGGTGACATAAGGAACAAGTCACCGGGAGTGATGATGACTTATATTCGTGAGTAATGATTTTAGTCCAATTTTGATCTAAGTGGTATACACAGGTGTGTATTCTTACAAGTAAAAGATAGATACCGGTGCTATTAGTTTGTATCTAAATGGTATATATTTGGAACGGGTTAAATCAACATACTCATATTTCTATATTTCGAGGATTAGTAATACAGATTTTTTAAACGTTACGTATAGGTTTGTATTCCAACAGCAAACGGATAGTTTTGCTAATAGAAGTGAGCTGATGCAAGTGATGGAATTATTTTTATTATCCTTGCGCACCGTTCGCTGTAGACACATCTTGCGCGTAGACATAATGTACGAAACATTTGGTTAAAGGTCATAGACATAACAGGTGTTTTTACTGAGAAGTTGATTGAGTCGTTCTTTAATAAAAGCGGCTCATTTATCGTTTATAAATTAAATTTAACGCGGCGAATTAGAATGTCATTAGACAAATATAAAAATGTAAGAAAATCTAAAAATGAAATCATTCCTATTAAATTTTTCCGACTTTTGTCCAGTTCCACCGGCTTCCAGTTTCCACCGGTTTGTATGAGTTCTGCTTGAGAGATCTAAATATCTCGTGGTACTCTCATACCAGTAAAGATTAAAATTGGCGTGAATTTAGTGGTCCTACGTTTCACTGAATTTTATTCCCTCTAATTTAATATTCTCTTTATTTTAAGTACTGGGCAATTGTTAACTTGTAGGATAACTTATTACTAATTTGTAGAGTCTCGTACATATTATTAAGATCAAAAGAGTAATAATATACAGTTATACAAATACAAAAATGTAAAAAAATTAGCTAATTACTTCCTTATAGATAAAAATTTCAAAATGGTATGCAAAAGTTAAGTAGATATTTTGTCTATAATACAGCCATAGAAAAATGTGTTAGAAAAATAACGATAACATTTTAAAACTATATTTTTATTTAAATCTTCATATTTTACCCGGTTTGTTGTGATGTATCTCGATTCTCTTCTTGTAGAATAAACTTAACATTTTGGTTTCCACCATTTGTGCCACTGTTGGATGTGATATTGTATCCTAACTGTTAACCATGACACATATATTAAGTCGATTGTAGTCATTAGACTCATTAAAATTAATATAACCAATCTTGCTAATGCTAAATCTCCTCTGTGAAAATGAAATTAGTTTAGTCAAATTACATTAACGTTAATTAACAATATAAAACGATAGAATAGTATAAAACGATAGAGAATAATACTTATAGGGTACAACATAAATATTTGTTCAGGATCTGTAGAAAAAAAAAAACACTGGAAAATAACTAAAATTGATATTACATAAATGTATTTGCAAGTTTAAATATATCAGTAACATAACCCCATTTGCATGGTACATTGCTATTACCCTAACGCCGAGTGATATTAGCTCTCTTGTACAAAACAGTGTTAAATTTTATATCTTTCAACATGTACAGTAATTAAATTAAGTGTATTTTTGAATTGCACAACTTCCTTCTTTCAACTACATTCGTTTCAAAATCTTGAGAATTAATTCAAAATGTTTGCCTTAAGTCTGGAAACCTTCCAGGTCTTCATTACTATTATAAAAAAAAAAATAAATCATATTAGCCTTTAAACAATGAGATTAGTTGAGATAAAAAAAAATACAAAAAAATTACAAAAATATAAAATAAGCTTTCATCACTGAATATTTTCATCATTGAATATCTGAAGTGAACTTCATTGAAGTAAACGAAGATTACTGGATAATTCGAAGAAAGATTACGAGTTTATAAATTATTAGTTCTTTAAGTTTATAAAAAGATATCATCTATACAAGCTAGTAGTACAATACATGATATTTTTAATATTATATATATTATAATGATGAATGATATCTGTTATAGTAAAAATGTTTTCGCTTCAAACTGCAGAAATGATGAAGAATAATCTCTTCGTAATAAAGGAAATTCAACATAAGCAAACGAAGATCTTTCGATGAAACCAATCCAACCGCATTATGTTACTCCTAAACCTATAAAGACTGCACTGAAGAAAGGAGATAGATAAGTTATAGTTTTGCGATAATGTACAATACTGGAATGAAAAGAACTTCATTCCAGAACGTTTTAACAGCTACTTAACTGAATTCGATGAGCACTGTCAAGAAATATCTTACAAACCAGACTACATAGAGTTACTAACTAAAGAATCGGGATGGATAATTAAAGAAGACATAGAATCGTGTAAGGACCTGGTTTTAGGAAAACTACTCTGAAAATTCCTTCTTTTTACGTAAGTCCAGCCAACATTCTTGACCTCAAACAAGTGTTTTTATAAGCTTTTATTTAACTTGCTTTAGTTATAATCAAATCTTGCAACTGCTATATCTTTTGATCTATTGTATGAAAATCAATGAAATTTGGTACACATATGTAACTTCGATGGCAAAACAGCACTACGGTGTCGGAATTTTATATGACCCACCCCCACACCCCCACGCCAACCATTACGCTAAATTCATGCATTTAGTTGAAAATTTTCATTTCTCATGAACTATCGTATGAAAATGATTGAAATTTGGTACAGGTGTTCAATCGATGTATAAAAATAAATATTTTTACTTTTTAGTCTTAATAAACCAACTGGAACAAACAATAATATTCAGATATAAATATTATAAGAATATTTTTTTTGAATGTAAAAAGTTTATTGTTCGTTAAGACTAAAAAGTAAAAAACAAAAAAAAAAAAAAATATATATCTGATTACATATAAAAAATTATTTTTTAAAAAGCTTTTATTTAACTATTATTAATATTAACATTAATAAAAAAAGCAAACAAATTAGAAAAACCCTCTAAAAAGTAAAAAATAAGAATTAAATCAAATTGAGAATTTTAAACAAAAAATTATAATATATTAACAAATATAAAAATGCATTGAAAAGTAAAAAATAAATTATATAAATATCTAATAAATAACTAATAAATAAATGTAATAATTATTAAATTTTAAAATTATTCCTGGCGGACCTTGACCACCTCTTGCGCGCTTTTGAGAATTACCACTACCACCATGTAATCTTGGCATGTTGTTTACATAAGAAAAAACTATCAAATCAAAGCAGTAAGATATTGAAGCTTGGTCGATCACTCTAATCTCTTTTAGCTCTTCAGTTAATGAGATCATTTAATTTCAAAAACCGGTATTGCCTGCGCTGTACTCATAATGGACATCATATAATCAATCGATCAGTTCGTTTGGATCTTTCCAGAACATGAATTAAGCTTGATTTTAACTAATCAGTCCCGAACCGTTGAATTGTGCTCATAAAATCTTTTTTCACCTATTTATCTCGAAAAGCAGAAGGCTTTTTCATTTTATACTCAAAACGTTTCATTTGTCATATAATTTATCCGTATAATTTTTATTTTTTCCCCTTTTTTGGATAGGACGATACAGACAATTGACTATCATCACTGTCGAGGCCAGAATTGTGTTATCGTTTATCCATACTAAATCGTAAAGAAGCTTTGCTATCCAACGATTGACTGCTTCCTCCTAATTACAGAATACCAATATTTGCGGAGCGTTGGTGGTTGTTCAGTTTCGTGTCTTACCAGTGGTGAGCGTGTCGGTTACCGCTTTCGATGTCTGCTCTTGTGATGATGTGACAGTTTTTTACGACTACGAGAACGTCAGAAGGTCTAGACCGTCAGAAGGTAACGACTTCCAGGTTTTTTTTCCTGTTTAGCTTCCAGTAATTACCGTTCAGATAGTACTTCAGAGGATGAATGAGGATGTATGAGTGTAAATGAAGTGTAGTTTTGTACAGTCTCAGTTTGACCATTCCTGAGATGTGTGGTTAATTGAAACCCAACCACCAAAGAACACCGATATCCACGATCTAGTATTCAAATCCGAGTGTGTGTGTGTGTGTGTGTGTGTGTGTGTGCACTTGTATTAAAACGCTGGAAATCTCAACTTCCAAATCAGCTGATTTAGGAAGACGCGTTTACCACTAGACCAATCCGATGGGTTACGATGTGCAGGTTTATTGAGTATCTGAGGTTCACTGAGTGAACGTGGAGGTTCATACGAGTTTGATATACATTGTGAGACCGCCGGTATGTTCGAGTAAATGCCGTGGAGGTTTGTGTTTCCTCTGTCATCTTTGGATTTTTCGCTGCCGTAAATGGATGGACCGTAGGATTTGAAGGCGGAGTAGGTAAGCGTGTTAAGCGATTCTATTTCGTTTGCCTTCGAAGGAGCACGAGTAGGGTATTTATCGCTTGGTGAGAGGTAACGTGGTAACTTGTGAATTGTGTGCTGGCATGCAATTTTGTAGGTGCAACTCCGCTCCTACTCAGAGCTTATACCAGAGATTTGAAAAAGTATTTGAAATTTCCGTAATATAAATCGTCATACCTCTATGTGCTGATGCTGAGATGAGGAAACTATATAGTATATTGAGTCGTAGAAAAAGAATAAGCTACATTTAATGGTTTCGTTTGTCGTTTTAGTTTAAACAATTCTCTGTTTATTTTAATATATTTCTCTGACTTGCTAATTTTATCAGACGGTTTGGTTGTAAATGAACTTCAGTTGTCATCAGTATCTTCTTATAAGTTTTCAGAATCGGTTTGTTTGACGGATCTTTTGGATTCAACTGCACTGTTCTATAAACCACCAAATCCATCAACTCCGGGGAGAGTTGGAAAATGTTATCACCGATATGCAGCAAATATCATTCGAATCTTACTTCTTTATCGCCTTTCATCCCCTTATCACCCTCATTTCTCACACCAAACACCCTATCGATTTGCTTCGCCATTCGTGAATCTATTACTTGTTTTAAATAGAAGACCACTTTGTATGAAGTCATGCGGTTTATCACCTCATCCTGCGCCTGCTCCTCTGAAGATGAAAAGCGTCGTTTTACCTTCAAGAGTGTTGTCATCATGATCATCGTTATTCAAATCATTCTCATCGCTTAATGCTTTTCTGACCTCGATATCAACATCATCATCATGTGACTATTTCATTTTCCCCGTATTATTGACATCATGGTTGCTTTTAGATACATTTAAGTCTTCCAACACATCTATATGTGGTGTAAAAAAACACCAGATGTGTTTGTGTAAGTATACACGTTTAATATTTTCTTATGCGCACGTGATCGCCTACTTTAATTTTTTTATTTTATTTCGGTAACTTTTTAAAGGGGCAGAGTTTGCATTCCACAATTCACACATTCTTTATTGATTTATTCTAATGTGACGGTTTAAGTTTTATGGTTGTGTGTTTGGTATTATTGAATTCTTTTACCAAAAAAAGAATGAATTTGATGATTTGCTGAAAAAGTTTCATTAATAGATCCATCCATTTGTACGATCCTTGTTCTGTGAATTTTGTCCACATTTTCGTTTTTAGAGTTCGGTTAAAGAGCTCGATAATGGAAGCTTTTTGTCCGAGTGCGTGGAGCAGTGATTGATGTATTGTTTTAGCAGAGCTATCAGTTTTGAACTGAATCATTCTTTACTGTCGTCGGCTTGAAAGTACTTTATTTGTAGTTTCAGTATAGACGCTAGGGATACAAACACATCTTCACCAATCTTTCTCTTTACCGGCACAACGAAGGTGAACTTTGAAAAACAGTTGATCATAGTCAGCAAATAGCGATATCCCTTGTTGATTTCGACAAAATCGGCTTGATATAAATCGTCCAAAACGTTTAGTTTCAATCTTCTTGAGATCAACCTGAGTCTGACAGGTCTATGCAGTTTAGCGATCTCACCTTTGATTTCGAACATGTCTATATATTTGATCATGATAGGTCAATACGCTTGAGATAATTGTGGACAAGCTAAAAACGTAAATTTTAATTTTAAAACTACATTACTTCAAACAGTCTGACCAAATCCAACGGCATACAGCGGTGACTCTAAGCCGCTGTATGGCACTGTAAGCCGCTGTATGGCAGTCGATTCACCTAATCGACTGCTACTTTGTCATCGAAATGGCGGACCTCTCGTTTATTGGCCACAACAATGCTCAAATAGTTTTCTTTGATTGAAACAACCTCATTGATTTGTTGTTTATTTCAACATCAGGATTGTCAAGACAGGCTTTGCAATCATTAAATGTAATTTAATTCTTGACTACGTTCTTTTTAACAACGCCTTTGACTTTTTTATTTCTTTTTCTACGTCAATAACACCTTTACAGATTCAACAGCCCGCTATAAATACAACTTTGGTCTGAGTCCGATATACGCCAATATAATTATTCTGTTTGTCTCATATTTCAAGTTTCCAAGTTTCTTTTTGATCACTGTTGAAAAGTTTAAATGATCCTATGGATAATCAGATAAATTAAAATATTGAAAAGTATCAGAACCTCTCATGTGTTCTCAAAAACTCCTTCTAAAAATCGTTATTTGCTTTCTGTCTCAGAAAGGTTATAGTAAGTTTTTCAAAACTGCACGGAAAACAACACTGCATAAATCTGAAAGAAGACGCTTGCTTCTGACCGAGGATAAAATAGCGACGTTATTACTGCTGAGTTATAAAAACAAATTGGTAGAGTGCTATAAGCGATTTAGAGAAATTTTGAGAAATCAGCCGAAAACAATACTGAAATAGCCAACAGTATGGACCCACTCTGGATTGGACAAACATACCATCATGACTAGTCGCTTGCTATACCATTGTCATTGCTACTTGACAGTGATAGCTTTCATCACATAGAAAGATTGCTGGTAGATACGGCAGACGTCGCAAAGGATAAAAAGGTTATGAAAGCCTGTTTGGTGAACAATACGGTGGCGTATGACGAGATCCGCTATGGAATTTGATTGATCAGACCGATTAGCGACGCCAATCAAGAGTGGCGACTGATAGCAACCACAGATCTAAACTCACCATAACGAAAATTATTTGGGAAGTGCTAAACATGTATCGGCGCTCTGAGAAGCGGTGGAATTAAACAATATACTTAAAAGGAAGAAAAAGTTACCAGTGTGTTTCTACAATTGGGACTCGTTCGAATGGTCTGGCGTGACGCAGATGGATTACAGCACTTGGACCGTACAGATATCACAAAAGAAGAAGCTGTATTGGGTTCTACTAGCGAACCCACCGGGTTGGTCTAGTGGTTAACGCGTCTTCCCAAATCAGCTGATTTGGAAGTCGAGAGTTACAGCGTTCAAGTCATAGTAAAGCCAGTTATTTTTGCATGGATTTAAATACTAGATCGTGGATACCGGTGTTCTTTGGTGGTTGGGTTTCAATTAACCACACATCTCAGGAATGGTCGAACTGAGAATGTACAAGACTACACTTCATTTACACTGATACATATCATCCTCATTCATCCTCTAAAGAATTATCTAAACGGTAGTTACCGGAGGCTAAACAGGAAAAAGAAAGAAAAAAAGAAAGAAGGGTTCTACTAGCGGTCCGTAAAGCCAGGTAAAATGATGGCACAAACGATATGGCCAAATTTGATCATTGGAGATTGAAAAAATTCAAAATGTTTCTTAATTCCAATTCCTATCCGTTCTACGAATTGAGAGGCGACGGCAGCAAGATGTACAGATTGTTTAAGGAACAATCATGCGGCACTCATAGCCACTTCACAGAATTCATGACGGAAGTTAACGTTGATTGTCATCGATTGCTCTCAGCAGAACAATTCTGTGAAATCTGGACTTGAAAGTGCACTTGAAACCGACAGCAACAGTAAACAGTTTTTTTAAAAACAGTAAATAATTTTCTAAATATTTACTTTATTCCAGTCATTGCAGTGGAGTTGTGTTTTTATTACAAATTTTGTAGTTATTAGTATGTTTCTCTATCCTAGATTTTTAAGTTTTTATTATTATTTTTTATTTATTTATTTTTTTTGTAACTATAGAACTGTTTACCGAATCCCCGATGGGTATTCCGCGAAAGTCGACTATTGTTATTATTTACCAATAGTTAGGTATTCGGTAACCAATAGTTACCATTAGTACCGATAATTAGGTTAGGCATTAGTTAATTACTTAGATTATTCATTTCTGTGTTTTGGCGGTTGTTTTGAGTAAATAAAAAATATATATATATTTACTTGTCCTTATATTCTCATTAATGATAGTATTAATATATAAGTTCTTCCATAGTGTTTGATACATGTTAGTATTATGTAATATCCAAATATTATATACATATTTTATATAGTCATTAAACTTGTGTATGTTGTAAATTTCGCCAAGTTAATGAATACATTTTAATATAACTTGTGAAGATGTGGCGATTTTTATTTTATTGGTTAATGTTCATATCGACCTGTCATTTCCCTTAAAATCATTTCTCGATATTGCACCTCGTTGAAATGCATGTTGTTAAATTAGGTAAAATAATCATAAGTTCAGTGGCTGTGTTAAGGAAATGAAGGAATAATAGGGCACTTTTTTTGGAATTTGAAAATAAAAAAAATTTAGAACAAGCTGATATAGATAAGGGAATTTTATTCATCTAACGATTTTCCTCCGGAAGATGACAAGGAGAGACTCTCCTGTTGTCAATGAAAAGAGGAAGTGTACAATTCCGAGCAATTCTGCTGGTTTAGAACTTCTATAAAGTCGAACTAAACCCCTTTACTCGTTAACCGTAGAACTGCCGGAACTGGATCGGATTGAGTTGAAAGCTACAGACTTAGTCATCCTTATAAGTACATGTGGAATACTACTTAAATCCAGATGCAATTCCTTATGGTCAGTTAGCTCTACCTACATGTGCACTTCCTGTTGCTTTGTGTGTAAGTTTTTAAGCGGAATATTATCACTGAACATTGAAACCTTTTGTGCTTTCAATAAATAGCAATTAAGCTTACATCTTCAAAGTGTAGGACTATTTCATAAAATATTATTGTTAACAATTTAAATGGACATAAAGCTCATTTTCTATCACGGAAAAAGTTTCGATATCAAAATACTTAATATATCGTTAATACTTAAGGCTCATTAGTAATAAATCTGATAAAGCCATAATGAAAAATTCAAGTTAATTAATTAACACTAAATAAACTATAAAAAATCATTTTATTAAAAATGAGGAAACTCTCAATTCGATCAGAAAGTACTTTTAATTTTATTTCATACTTATTTTCAAGCATTACTGACGAATTCTGTAGCAGTTCCATAAATTGCATCAAGTCTGAATAACATCAGTGGAAGATTTATTAAGCGAAAATTTATAAGGTCACGTACTCGATTTAAAAATATTCTGTATTTGTTTTCATCATTAATTTTTATACTCAAATTTTACACAAATACTCAAAAATTTTTACGGTACATAAAAATGATACATAGAACTAGTAGTAATAGTTACTAGTAGTAGTAGTAGTGGTAGTTTTTTTAATGATACGTATTATGAAGTCGATCTGGTATTCAAAAGGTTTACACGTGAAATTTCAAGAAAATTTATTGGAAAATGTTTTGTTAAAAAATAAGAAATATTAC
Source organism: Lycorma delicatula (assembly GCF_047948215.1). Lineage (NCBI taxonomy): Eukaryota > Metazoa > Arthropoda > Insecta > Hemiptera > Fulgoridae > Lycorma > Lycorma delicatula. The sequence continues at coordinate 173,742,772 of NC_134456.1, read as the reverse complement.
CGGATATTAGACGGCCTTATTATAAGCTTTTTATCAGGTCGTTTCTTTCAAGCCTCTTCAATTTCCGACACACGGCTTTTTTTCATACGGTAGTCGTATTTTTGTAGGCCTACAATAAAAATTAAGACTAAATTTTAAAAGAAAGTAAAAATAAAAAGCTATAAAAATGCTACGATATTCTTTTAATTTCAGCTTATAATTTCAGTTAAGGCTGAATTAAGAGTTAGTAAGTTGTTAATAATTAATTTTGCGTCGATCAAAAAGCAGAAATCGGTAAAAGAATTGAATAGTATATTTTCGAAAAATGAAATGGTTTTAAAGATCCTTTAAAAATCATAATTTTTTTACATATGTTATATGTGATAATTATAATCGAACAGACCATAATTCCGCCGTTTAAGCCGATACGGATTATAAGTCAAACATCAGATTGAACGGAGTTTTGGGGGTTTAAACCGTGATCAATGATATTACTGATTATACTTATCACTTAATTTAGGAATGTGGCAGCAGTAGTTGTAGAAAGTTCGATCTACTACTGCAAACACACGGCAACAGCCCTGTTTTTAATTAAAAATTTTATCTATTCATTAAAGAGCTAAACACATTTATTTTTTATAATTAATTGCTTTGTGTTTTAATAATCAGCAATTAGTCTTATGAAATGCGATAATTTATTTAAGTTAAAAGTTATAATGTGTGAAAAATTTATAAGACTTCTCATGTAGCCTCAGTTACCTTTTCTACTGATGAATCTTAATAAATAAATCTATTCTATTAAAAATAAAACTGGAAAAAATGTAGCGTCTTAATTTAACTTATTATATAGCTAACATGTGAATTTGTACCGGATGTTGTAAATTTGTAACAGAATGTTATCGCAGATTAAATATTTTTTCATGAAATTTTGTATCGCCCAGGTATTTAGTAAGAAGAGAATTAATCTAAAACTGTTTGAATATATATTGAAGAGTGTATTTTTCAAATTTGTCTGGATACAATACAGTTATGATAAGTTTGCTTCGTGTATAAGAAACATGATTGTGAATAGGTGAAACGAGAGTTGATAATAGAAATTTATTTAATATTTATGTATAAAGAAAACTACTTCCTTCTTTCTTAATTTCTTAATAGGATGGTAAAAAAATTATATCTGTAAAAAACACCAATGTAATCAAAGCAGCACCGTGAATTTTGGGTATTGAAAAAAAAAATTATGTAAAAGCAAGGCGGCTATAGATTAGGAAACATTTTTTAATACAATTTGTAGATAACGATTTTAAATATATATTTTAGTTTAATTTATAATTTTATTTAGAAGTACCGTCTCGCTGAATTGATACTAAATAACTAATATCACGAAATTCAGTTTCAAAAAAGGAAATTTAGTTATAGATTTATCTTGTAGTTTTTTTATTAAACAGCTCAATATTTATTGATATATTTTCACAACAATTTTTAAATATAACGTCGATATAATATTAATTTAATTATATTGTAATTAAATTAGATTTAACTTGAGAGTTCTTCGTAACTCTAAAATTTTATTTATACATAAAATATTTGCTTAATGTATTTTGTAAAATAAATTACATTTCCACGTGTTTTAACTAATTTAAGTGTTTAAAGTGAAATACCGTGGGTAGTGTTTATTTAGGATTATGTTTATCGCTCAGTGTTGTATTTAAGGTGATCGCAGTAAATTTGCACTACTGCTTTACAATCTAAGGTAATTAAGTTTGCGGTGGATTTACATCCTTAGGGGTTTCTACTACGTCTCAACTAATCAAATTAGCCGGTAATTTCTTTTATACATAAAAATCGTTTCACCTTCTTTTCAGTGTATTTTATTTAATTCGACGAAAATAAATGTATATTAATAAATAAGTAGTGATTTATTAGTAGTTTTTATTTTTAGAGGAAACAAAATATTTACAGTATTTGTCGCACAATTTCTGTAAGTCGGACTAGTGTTAGAAATTTAAATAAAAATATAGTTATTCTTTTTACGGTGCGTTTCAGGACTCATTCATACGCAACATCCGTGAGCTAGTACAAATTTAATTATTTCATATTTTATAATGGCCGTAGCATTGTATAGCAGTAATAACGCGACAACAATTTTTGGTGTAATTGGTTGTCTATCTCCCCTCCAGCGGAGATCAACCTGCAGGGTTTATTGTTCATGGATAGCATACACGCTACAGAATTATTGGCTTGAGAATGGTCTCTTCTTTAAAGATGTTCAAAGCACTCACTTGGCTCTTTTTGGTGTCTTTAATTATGACAACCTAAGTAAAGATACTCTCTTCTCCAGAGGCCATATAAAGTATGAATGACCGATGTTTAGAAGAGGCTTGGAGCAATTCTTCGAGTAGTGATATCTGTCTCGATTTGCAGCCTTAGAAAATAGATAGAATAGATAGCCTTAGAAGATAGTGAAGATAGATTATCTCTTTCTCTCCATCCTTTTTTCTATATCTTTAATTTGGAGGAATAATAAAGAATCAGCAAGCAAAAAGAAATAAAGAAATTAGAAACGCCATAAGAATTAATGATAAGAAGTTATTTAGATGATTTGCCTCTCTGCTGTAAAAAATTAATATCAACCGAAGAATATTCAAACTGCTATTATTATTATTTAATCATGTATAATAAATATTATTATCGATATTATTTTTTTTCTTTTTTTTCATCTTTGGTTACCTGCCACCGAGAGCCAACCCACAATTAAGCTTAACTACAGCCCGGGGGGGGGGGGGGGGGGTGCCATTGCCTCAAATTACCTTGGCAGAACTCAAGGTCGCACCCAGATAGTCGGGACCCGGTCTTTTGATTATTCCCCATGTCTCAAATGAGGGGACTCCCAAAGGGATCCCACCTCCGGTCTCCGGTCTACACGCCTTGCGTCTAGTGAGGAACCGAGAGGGATCCCCCAAGGGGACTTCGGTCTTACATTCCCCCGCCTTGCCACAAATAGGGAACCCCCGAACTCTTGCGTCCCCACCAGACTCTTCTCTGGAAAACGAATCTTCAGCTAGCAGGTGCTGATTCCCTGTCGTCAAGGAACATCTGAAATTTACAGACACTCCTTCTACCAAAATATTCCACTAACCGGCGGAAGTAGCTACCGACCCGTCCACGAGGCCAGCAAAAACACATCCCACTATCCGCCATCATCACATCACGGATGGCCTTCATAAGTCCAACTCCGTTGAACCAGTCGAAAAAGAGCCTCATCAGAGACCCCTTCCTCAAGGGTATGAAGTAAGTCGCCCTGATCACGTCCTCCATCAGGCATATGAGCGAGACCCCCATCCGGGGTCTAAGTGGCCACCGGCTAAGTGGCCGGTGGTCTAAGTGGTAGCACGGCCGGCTCAGATTTCACACGCGTCTGTGTAGCTTCCTCCATCATTGCCTGGCGAGTGGGCTGCTTTGCCTGAGGCTCCGTTCCAGTCCGACTAAAATGTCCTTAAGCATCTCAGTCATTCGAGCGAGCTCGTCCATATTTACAGAAAACTCTTTGATCCCCGTTTTTCTGTCCACATTCTGTTGATAAGCGAACTCATCTCCCTCACTTATTTAAGTATGATAATTAACAGCGACTGAATTAAAGTTAATTTATTCCAAAAACACTTCAAATAGTTCCAAAAGGAAGTATTATAAACTGTTTTCCACACTATACACGCCGTAAAGTATAGGAATATTGAAAAAGACAAAATACGGGAAACAACTCAAAAAAAATCGTAGGTAGCCTTCAGTAGCTATGCTAACCAAACAGTCCAAACTAAAAATATTAAGATAAATATAATAATAACTTACTAATACCACCAGAAAAAAACAATAAAACGCACTATACGCGATGCGAAACCTAACTACAGTCCACGAACACAGAATAAACCACGAAAAACTTAAGAATAAAAAAGATATGTAGTAACCTAATATATAAAGTTATAAAATCAATTATAAACATGCGCAGAACTGCATAGGATGACCTATCTTTAATTTAGACGCCGTTACTACAATCAGAAACCCAATTTTCTGAGTACAACGCTTTGTATATGTTCCATTAACGAGTAGATCCTACATACAAGCATCAAATTTCAACTCATCACCACTGTGATGATTTGCGCTGCATAAGCGCAAATGAAACTTATACCACTACACAGTCAAAATAATCTCTCATTATTTTTCGACCTATTCAATCAATTTTCAACACATTTTCGCATGCATAACTTCAGTTACTGTAGAGTAATGTATATATGCTGCAGTAGTGCAGCATATATACATTTTAATGAAATTGATCAAGTAGTTTTGGAGATTTTCGATCCACAAAATCTGATACATAAATGCTATTTTTGAGATATTCGAACCACAAAATGTTATACATGATTGGTATTTTCGTAATCTTCATACCCCAAAACGTTAAGAAAATTCATTTTAACCCCCCAATCCCACCATGCGAGCGAAAAACACCTCAAATTTTGGTTATGTCGTCTGTTGTTGACTTTAAATTGAGCGTAAATCAGGAACGACTCAACCAGTCGTTATCAAATTTTTACAAGCTCAACTTAAGATACATTACTACAGAATATCAAAATTTCGATGAACTTGATGTAATAGTTTGGAGATTTTCGAGCCACAAATTGTTTATAGGCATACAAAACAACGTGTTGTGAGTGATTCATAATCAACGCCTTGCAAACACAAGTGAAGATAAATTGGTGAAAATTTGTATCCGTTTTTCTTTCGGTGTAAGTATACATTAAGATGGATTTTTTGACATTCCGAGATTATACAAATAAAATTGAGTAAGAATGAAATTTTTTTTAGTTTCACGGTAACAAATGAAGGCATCATCTTGATTTTTGGTATGTGTGATCTTCGTGGGAATTTCTAATGGCCCAGATTTTTAAAATTTCGAGTTTAAATGGTTAAGATAGATTTATGAATTTTTTTTGCTGAAATTCGGCTATTTCTTTAATTTGTCGGTAACAAAATGAAGATATAAATTTGAGTTTTGGTGTGTGTAATCTTCATGTGAATACCTAAAAACTAATTTCTAGATTTTTCGAAATTCAATCTAAAAAGGGGGTGAAGAATGGTAAATCTTTTGAGCAATGATTGAAAATTTTCCCCATTTCCTACTATAATAAATAAGATATTCACTAGATTTGGGCTTTCAAATACTCTTCAAATAAATAAAAACCATTTTCGGATTTATTTTAATGGATGAGACATAGCACGTTTAACCAACATAGCCACTGCCCTTGTTACTATATGTCCGACGCGACTGGTTGCATCTTCCTCCGGTTACTTAACTAAAAAACATAAATTAAAAAAAAGTTGACTGCGACGGGAAACGCAAGTAACCACACAGCGGGAGCTAAGCCGTGATGAGGGACGCTCTCTCTCTCTCTGTATATATATATAAATTACATTTTAAGTGAACGGAATTTTCGTACTCCTTATACCTTTAAACGTAAAGAAAATTCAATTTCATCCTCCAATCCCACCGTGCGACCGAAAGTAATACTGTACGTTTTTCCAAAAGTCAGTAAAAATAAATGTGACAGTTCATTTTAATTATTCAAATACTAAAACATAAAACAATCTTAAGGTAAATAGAATAAATATAAAAAATTACTGCAAAATAATTCAAATTCAAAAGCCTCTATTGAAAATAATGTGGTGCCCCAAATAATTATTTATTACACATATATATTAATTGTGTATGTATATTATAATGTTCACTTTGAACAGGATGGAGGTAAATCTTCTTTTTTCTTTAATTAAAAATATTTAATAAATTACTCGACAGAGGAAATGTTTCCGTAAAAGGAAATATTTTAATTGTGTTAAAATAAATTAGTAGGAAGAGTTTTGAATAGTTTTGCAATTTATTAAATATGACAACAGAAACATAATAAGGTATATTCTCGTAAGGCGAAGTATTGTGCTGAGTTATACGAAAACATATCCTTGTTTTGGTAAAGGTGAATATTGTTATTATTTAGGAATAAATGACAATTCCTTTTAGCAAACATTGCAAATTCATAAATATAAACTTAAAAATAAGTTAACGTAATTATTTTTTTAAATATTGTCAACAGCATTCATACTTAGACTCCAGATAATGAGTGGCAGGCCAATCAGTATTTATAATATTAATATAAATTTTACTGCGTAATTTTTTTTTAAACGGCGAAGAAATAGCGAGTTACAGTTTAGAAAATAATTTAGTCCAACTGTAACAAATACATTACAGGTACTTTATTTAAATAACATCCAATGTTTTTAACAAGACTATTATTATTACTTTCATAGTTAAGATAATTCATATATCTGCACTGCGATAAATTGATATCAATATATAAATTAATATAAAAAAAGACTATTTGAAAGTAATTCTTTGAAGTCTTCATTATTATCAAACTAATTTCTACACAATAGCCATGAAATAAAGTGCCTAAAAGTAAGACTTCGTACTTCTATCAGGTACTGCAAACGTTTTACAACGTAACATAATTTTATCCTGTTAATTTCATATTTTGTATTTTCTTCTACGAGAATCTTAATTAGTTCAATATGTTACTCTAATTTAATACGTTTTTGTGTTATTTATTTAATTTTATAATTTTTCACCGGTGAATCGTATTTTGAAACATTATCTATTTTAATTTACACTATCAATTAAAATTTTAATAATTAGCCTTTGTAACATTACTACGTAACGAAGCGTTATATAGCCATTAAATGACAAAATAAATAAATAAATGGAAGTAACTGATTTTAACAAAAGATGGTAACTTATACATCGAACGAATTTAGCTTTTCGTTAACTAATGAAAGAAACCTTAAATAGAACATATGTATATGATCATCATTAATGAGCACTTAAAATACTTTAACTTTTTATAAAGTTTTCAATATATTTTAAGAAGATTGAAAGCAGTAAATTTTTATTAGTAAACCGTCATATAAAGTTAACAAAAGAAAAGAAAATAATAATTTTCTGTAGCCTAAATATTGAATTATTTGTAAATAGTGTTAATTATCGGTATTCAATTTAACCTTGAATCGTAAGTTAAAACGCACCATCATTCTTTGAGATTAAAATTAATTTTTTTCTTTGTAATTCTTATTGTGTCTTCTAATTTATTTGTATCTTTGTTACTATATCATTTTGTGGCATTCCTTAGATTAATTTTTATTAATTTATAAATCATAGTTCATCAACAACGTGTATAGTTACTCTTAACTACAGTGGTGATTATTAATTTGGTATGTTGTTATAGAGCAGGGTTGACCAAGCTTTTCAGCAGGCGAGCCAAATTTCAGAAATAATATTTCCTACCGGGCCACGCGCCCAATTTTTTTTTTTTATTAAGTAAAGCAAAAAGAAAGCGTGGTACAGCTTCGACCACATCCCCGCTTCCCAGGAGGTGGGATCGTGGTCAAACGCTTACCTGGTCAAACGTAGAAGAAAACAAGAAATAGGTATACTTATTTTTTTTTGAAGAAAATAAACATAAATGAGAATTAAACTTATTTAATACACAATTTAAAAATATTTAAAAGTGAAACGTCTGACTTTGTTTTGCAGCTAAGAGCATCAAAATTGTTGTCGCTACACGCAAACAGTTTTCCAAATGAACATCACAAATTCGTGTTTTCACTTGTGATTAGATGTACTTATGCGACTGAAAAGCTGTTCACACGCTTTAGTGTTTCAAAATAGCGAAACCATCGATAGTGCTTGTTTGTAAAATGCAGGATACTTATCCTTGTCCAAATACGTTTTATAGATCTCTTCCAAACCAACTTGATGGAATTTCTCTTTTAACTGTGTATCACAACACATTTCACAAAGATCCATTTGTAATCTTCCTGGTAATAAATTCACATCTACCGCGAATGGCGTTGAAAATGCACAAAAAACCACATGAAATTTTTTTAATTCCTCAAATCGGTTTTCAAATTCGATGTTTAAGTCAGATGTCAAAGAAGCGTATTTATCCGCCGCCTCCTGCGTGACGTCTGGTTGCAATGACAATGTAGGAAAGTAAGTAAGTTTTTTGTCCTCAGCTGTTGTTCCTAAAGGTCAAGTTTCATTTGAAACGCATAAATATGATCATATAACTTACTGATTAATTTAACAGTAAGTACTCGCCTTGTAGACATGTATTAACGTCATTTAGGTGACTAGTTATATCGATCAGAAATGCAAAGTCGTAAATCCATCTTTATCTTCAAACTCTGAGATACTTTTTGATTTACTTAAAAAGAATGATTGTATTTCTTGCTGCAAATCAAACAGTCTTCTTAACATTTTGGTAGGGTCAGCCATCTTACTTCTGCATAAAATGTAACCTTATCATAATCTGAGTCCAAAGACTTTAGAAATTCTTGGACTGACGGTGATTCAACCATTTCGACTTAATGAAGTCTACTATTTTGACGACCACTTTCATGACGGTCCATTTTGAGGGACTTCGAACATAAATTCTCCTGATGAATAATGCAATGAAAATTTAGCATTGAAGTATTACCGACTTTGTAGGCCTCATTTTCAATCAATGTTATTAAACCTTCGTGTTTCCCGTCAATTGCTGGAACAGCATCCGTTGTTAAGCCCGATATATTGTTACGAAAAGCGATTCAATGTTGATGTTATTGCCACTAACAAAGCTCATGACTTAGTAGTGTCCTTAAATGCATACAGTGCCGCTTATTCTTCTGCCTTTGTAAAATGGACATCAACACCCCTGATAAAAATTCCCAGTTGGGCAGTATCTGCCTTATCTGTGCTATCATCCAATGCTAGAGCATAAAATATAAACTCGGATACTCGACTTTTTAAATTATCTTCAATATATTTCCAATGTCGTCCACACGTCTGGTAATAATCTGATGAGACAGACTTATTTTTGAGAAATCCTTCTTCTTTTCTGGACACAAAATTTCAACGACATTCTCCAAACATCTCTTAACCATACCACCATCTGAATATGCCTTCGATTTTTTTTTTCTAGTATCATGGCTACTGCATAACTAACTTCTACATAGCAAGTTGACTGCTGTAGTAAATACCTTTTGTTGTGAATTTTTTTTTTTAAATCACCTACTTGGTCTTGTCGAAATTGCCCTTTGTACTTATCAAACTTATTTGCTATTATATGCCTTTGTCCTGCAATGCCGTTTGATGTTATAATCTCTCAAGACAGAAACAGATTCCTTTTATATCAAGCGTATAGGCTTTGTTTTAATTTCCATGAAAAAGTAGTTTATATTTCACCTGTCTTGAAAAATTTTTAATTCTTCTGTGATTCTTCTCTTCATTGATACAACGTCTTTACTAGTTGACGCCATGGTTTTTTTTCGTTTTCAACTGAAAAAAACCCAACGAGTAATAGTAATTAATGATACTAAACAAAGACTACATCTTTTACTTACTTATTCTATTACACGCCGAAGACCACAGAACATATAAATCAGAAGTTAAAGTCTCATATTAAATTTTATCACTACTTAGCGTCGAACAAAAATTAAATAACTTTCGGTGTCAAATAGCAGGATATTTAAAATTGCTAAAACCTATGAATTTTTCAGAAAATGCGAGATATTTCAAATTTTTCTTAGCTATAATTTAAAAATATATGATACGAACTACTCATGATGTAATGTTCTTTTGGTGGTATAACAATTATGTTCATTTGACCGGGCCTCGTGTTGGCCACCCCCGTTATAAAGCTTATATTTCATCACTTTTTTGCAAGTCCCATTTATAACTCTACATAATTAAATTCATTCGGTTATACTTCAATATTTCACAGTAATGATTGAAAAAAAAATCGGCAAATATTTATCGCAAGATCCACAGTAAGACCTTTAATACCAATCTCCATTGAAGAGAGGTAGCGTCTCAGCCTTTCATCCTGAGGTCCTGGATTCGAATCCCGGTCAGACATATACTTTTATTTTATAAAGCTAATTCTTTTGCTTATTTTCTTGACTATTCATAGGCAAATTTTTTTATCAGTACACCGATAATCTCTGTTACTTTGGATTTTTTGGAATTTTACAGTATCTTATAGTGGATTAAAGTAGTTTCGCGTACTTTTTTGGGTTTCATATATATTTTAATCTTAAACATACCGGAATTCTGTTTCTAAAATAATAATAATAATAAAAAGAAAAAATTCGGAATATTTTGTTCACATTCTACGTCTGTTTTTATGTCACGGCTATTAACGGTATGGTAGTGGAGATAAGATAGCTAGCTAGCTTCTAGGCATTCCATATTCTGTTTAAATATATCTAGCTCTTTTTCTCTTAAATCCATAAACTATGTTTACACAACGGAAATGTGAGACGTTTTACGTCATCTACAGATGGATTTTTCAATATACATGTGTATTATATATTTATTTATATATATATATATATATATAAATTTTTTAAAAAATATTTTTGTAAAATGGCTAAATCGAACCCTGTTTTATTCTACTTTTGAACAATGGATATTCTTTTATTTTAATTTATTATCTTACCCGTTTGTTATCTACGTATTCTACATTATTGGTTTTTCAATAATGCGTGATGAATTAATAGCCGGACTATTAATTAAAAAAAAGAAAATGCATTTATTTACATTTCAGAAAATTATGTTTTATTTTAACATTCCATTTAAAGTATTCAGCGTGTAAAGTTCAGTAAGAAATTGGAGGGGGTTCACTATAAAGTTGAGCTGGTATGTCGGTACCCTAGTTCTGATATATAATCCTCACGTACAACGTTTCTCTCATAAATAATTGTAACAGCCTTCTACCCACTCAACAATTTATTTTCCCCATCTTCACGTGTTCATTAAAAAAGTTTTATGGAGGGAGCTTCAGAACATATCTCTAAAATGGGGAAAAATGTAAGAAATAGACCGTCCGAATATGTTGCTTTACTGAGGTAATGTATTGAGTCTTCATATATATAATTTTATAGTCTTATTTAACCAAGAATTATTTCGATTTTTTAGTTATTGCCTAAATATGCCCGTAGTTACGATAATAAAATAATGAAATGAATTTTATTTGTATTTAAAATACAAGAAGATAGAAAACGAAATGATGTAGGATATTTGGTCATATGAACTGTTGTTTACTTTCTATCCTTAAATTAGTTTCATATAGTTCTCGGGATATTGTAGCTTGAAAAATTATTTAAAACTAATAAAGGATGTATATTTCAGAAGTTACTCGGTTAGTTGCAATAAAATAAGGAAAGTAAAGGTGTAAACATATTCACGAAATCCTTTTTTTTTCTAATTGTAATTTTAATTTAAAATAAAAATGTTTTTAAAATAGCCTAAAATACTTAAATAAAAAGTTAAATTTGGAGTATACTTGGATATAAAAATCGACATTATTTAAGAAGAACATGAACGAATAAATTTTTTGTTTACAAATTTCAATGATATATGCATATTTTTTTTTCATTTTAACATTCTCGATAGTTGTATTTGTGAAATTATGACTCGCTATTTAAAAATTAAAGCCCTTTATTTATTTATTTTTTTTTTATTAAATGTCACATCAGTTATTCAAATAGGTATCAACTAACCGTGCTATTGCGTAAATCCTTGTTGTTTGTGGATCTTTCAATCCCAAAACGAGTAAAAATTGAGACTGAACTAATTTTAATGGCGTAAATGTTGTAAATGAGATAATTATTAACATTTATTGATATATATATAACATTCATGATAAATAAATAACAAGACCGGAGCTTGTTTTATTTTTCCCATTGTTGGTCGTCTTGAACATTTAAGTTTTGGATGGCTATCAGTCACAGAAAACCTATGCACAATATATTCTAATTGTGGTCTTGCCACTAATATTCTTGTTGCATCAATAAGAAACCAAGCGCATGTAGCTGAAGCTGCAAGGCTTCAATTCAATTCCTGTATCCGCAAAGTACTAAAACATCCACTTAGTCATCCACTTACTGACCAAGAATTTGTAATATTTAAAATGGGCTGAGGCACAAAACAATGATTATTTTTGTGCAAATGTGTGCAAAATCATCTTCAGCATTTCTCTAGAGACCTTCTTTCGTATTCAAACATTTTTTTACGATGTCTGAAGCACTTATCAAAACCGAAACCATTATTTTAACCGTTATTACTAGTACAGGATTTTTTAAAAAATATTTCTACATAAGAAAATTCCTCAAAAATTCATTTTGTTGTAAGTTTTTTGTATCTTAAACTCAAATTCATTTGTCATGTAAAGTAAAATATTAACGGTATTATGCATTTATATCACATCATCTAATAAACACATTCCTTTTTTGCAGAGAAGGAAATAAAATCTTACCCAAAATTGTAAAAAATTGCAAAAAAAACTACCTTAATTGTTCTTCAGTTTCTGGAACATCAAGCAATAACGATTTTTGGCACAATTCGGCTATTTAGATAGATTACTTGTAATTTTATCGAAAATACAGTACTTAGATTTTACTTAATAAATTGTAATATGAACTCAACTGATATTACATGATATTAACTCAGATGATATTATATTAATGATGATAAAATGGAAATGGCGCTATTTTGAAGTATTAGGGAGTACCATTATTTTCAGAAAAATGTGTATAACCTACAAAAGTTATCCATTTTGTAGGAAAATAGATAAAATACTACGAATTTGCCGTTGAAATTCTATACCATGAAAGAGGAAAACAAAATTGTTATAGAATTATATTCATTGAGTTAGTCATGTTTTTTTAATGTGTTTGAATAAACCATAAAATTTAAAATAATAATTAGATTACATATACGTGAGTTAAAATATGTAAAAAAAACAAAATTGTTTGTAGTTTTCTTTCTAATATCTGTTTCTTTTTTGCTTTGTTTTCCAGCGTCGTGTAAATCCAGTTTAGTAAAATTAGTTTTAGTAGTTACAGGGGTATGCTTATATAGAATAATGGGCTTATTAAAATCTGGGTGAATCTTTTGTTCCCGCTTTGAAATATTCCAAGGAGAACTTCCGATTTCCTTGTAAAAGAATTTAGAATAAACACTATTATAAAGGGAAAAACAGAACCTAAACCATGAAAACTAAGAAAAAAAAATTAATAGTAATTAAATCTATCTAAAATAGCTGACATTTTTATGGTAACCAAAATTTGTATATTTTAAAATAAATTTTTACTAAAATAAAATAACATTTACATGTATAGAAACTTTTGTCAACAGTTTGTGAAAAGCTGAAATTATTAAGACTATAATAATTATGATTATTGGCAACAATTATAATTACGACAACGTTCTACCGATAATAATCCCAAAATGGCGATTTGTTTTAGATTTTTCCAACTTGCACATTCTATACTGAATATGATCATGCTTATATCAATTTAAAATGTATATTTCCCGAGATGTTTTTGATTGGAAGGAAACAGAAAAATGGGAAAATTTCGTATTTCCAATACTGGATTGTAAAATTTACTCAGTTCTTTCTAAGTAACTGTTTGAAAACTTCCCAATGGGACTGAAATTTTTAAATATTATAAAGAAAAATTTCGCGCTTTTGTACGGCCATCATTAGGAGAGGAAACCCTCTCCTAATTTTACGTTGTAAAATTGTTCTTATGTTCCTCTAAAAAAGGTACAAAAGATAATAGATTATGCATAAGAATTGCGGCGGTGTTACACATATTAATATATAAAATCACGCTTCAGATAACGGGGTAATTACAGGTTTCTTTAAATATTTTGTAACGAATCTGTCCCATTTAAAATAATATTTTAGGTTGAATAAAAATATAAGTATGAATAACAAAATATTTTATGTTATTAAACTTTAACTAAGAAATTATAATTAGTTTACAATAAGCCTACGTATTAAAAAGAGGGTTTTTTAACGGTTTTTTGAATGGTAGTTCATCCCGGTAACTGACAGTAAAGTAAAATAATTCCTTTATTTTATTGGTCAAATTTTAGTATTTTTTAATTTTTCAGAGGTAAATAAGCTTATGTTGACAAAAATTAATGCGGTATTGCAATTTGTTCGGACGTGATGTATTCTGAATGATCACAATCACTCGTTTCTGCGATTTTGTATTATAATTTTTTGATGAAATCACACAAAATTTGTTGTTTTCTTATTGGTCAGACTTTTATATTCTTTTGATTGGCCCTTTAAACATTTTGGCGTAGTGATCGATTATAATATGATATATTCGCTATGGGGAGTGTTTTGATTCGTCAGAAAAAATCTTGTAATTCGATTGCTCGACTTAATCTGAATTTTAACAGCCAAATCTTTGGTTAACTTCTAAGAAAATTTGAACGTGTTTTTAAACAACGTTTTAGAATACCTTTTAATAATTCATGGCTGATATCGTCAATTCTTGAATCTCTTCATAGCAATTTATTGAAAGAAAAAAAATGACTGTAAAATATTTTTTTTTTTTTTTTTTTTTTTGTCTTCAGTCATTTGACTGGTTTGATGCAGCTCTCCAAGTTTCCCTATCTAGTGCTAGTCGTTTCATATCAGTATACCCTCTACATCCTACATCCCTAACAATTTGTTTTACATACTCCAAACGTGGCCTGCCTACACAATTTTTCCCTTCTACCTGTCCTTCCAATATTAAAGCGACTATTCCAGGATGCCTTAGTATGTGGCCTATAAGTCTGTCTCTTCTTTTAACTATATTTTTCCAAATGCTTCTTTCTTCATCTATTTGCCGCAATACCTCTTCATTTGTCACTTTATCCACCCATCTGATTTTTAACATTCTCCTATAGCACTACATTTCAAAAGCTTCTAATCTTTTCTTCTCAGATACTCCGATTGTCCAAGTTTCACTTCCATATAAAGCGACACTCCAAACATACACTTTCAAAAATCTTTTCCTGACATTTAAATTAATTTTTGATGTAAACAAATTATATTTCTTACTGAAGGCTCGTTTAGCTTGTGCTATTCGGCATTTTATATCGCTCCTGCTTCGTCCATCTTTAGTAATTTTACTTCCCAAATAACAAAATTCTTCTACCTCCATAATCTTTTCTCCTCCTGTTTTCACATTCAGCGGTCCATCTTTGTTATTTCTACTACATTTCATTAGTTTTGTTTTGTTCTTGTTTATTTTCATGCGATAGTTCTTGCGTAGGACTTCATCTATGCCGTTCATTGTTTCTACTAAATCCTTTTTACTCTCGGCTAGAATTACTATATCATCAGCAAATCGTAGCATCTTTATCTTTTCACCTTGTACTGTTACTCCGAATCTAAATTGTTCTTTAACATCATTAACTGCTAGTTCCATGTAAAGATTAAAAAGTAACGGAGATAGGGAACATCCTTGTCGGACTCCCTTTCTTATTAGGGCTTCTTTCTTATGTTCTTCAATTGTTATTGTTGCTGTTTGGTTCCTGTACATGTTACAAAATAATATATATTTTGTAAAATATATTACTTATATTTCTGTAACTTGCAAAAGTTAATTTCACAAAGAGTTACTTTCAGTTTTTTCGCACAAAAATTAAATATAGATAAAAATTTGTTTGAACATTTATATTTGAAAATTTTCAAGCTATAAATTTCGCATAATAGATTTTATTTGTAAATATAATTAACTACAAAAGAAGACCTTGATTAACAAAAAATAAATTTCAAGATAAATTTTTTGAGTAATTTATACAGGCGCAGCTGTATTTGTTAAATAATATTTGATAAATTATTCTTTTTAACTATCAACATATGTCAAGTAATTTGATACTGGTTTTATTTTCCACTATTTTTTTAATTTTGTTGTATAATTTTTTGTTGCAACTTTTGGTTACAACAAATAACCAATATGAATAGTATTATACATTATAATATGAATAGATTATACATTATTATATGAATAGTATTTTATATTTTTTTAGTCATACGTAAAATTAGCAAGTATTAACACCATTTTTATATTTAACAATCGTCAAAATGAACATGTAAAACCTCTGACCGAGTATACTTGTTATATAATGTAACTCCGCTTTAAACACAATTCATCCTTCAGACAAAAACGTATTTGGGAATAGTTTATATATTAAGTAGCCTAAAGGTAAAAACCTAAAGTGGACTAAGAACATTGAAAATAGGTTAAATAATGAACAACTTGAAGCTTCTGCAATGAAATATTTCAATTCCAGTTGCCTAAAAATCAAACCTCTCCTATCAAACAAGCACGCGCGAACGCGCACACGGAGGGAGAGAGAGAGAGAGAGAGAGAGACAAATTTATGTTTTCAAGTATGTTTAATTTGAGTTTTCCAGTGTAAATGTTTATGAGCCGAATAAATAAAGCATTCATTTCAAAAATTCAGCAGTGCGAAAATTTAACAAGATAAATTCTAGGGCATAATATTAGAGCGAAATAGTTTATTTTAAGAAATATTATCTCATTACAGTAGCCGAAATCTGGAAATGCGAAAAAATGCTTGAGATAATATATCGATCAGGGTTCTTTAAGTCAGATTAACGCGTTTTCCTGTTTTACTATTATCACTTTCTTGTATGTTAATTATTTTATCTAAATAGTCAATTTATTTAATAAGCAGTGTGTTACTACAAGGTTGTTCACATGTATGAAATAATCAGCACCAATATTCATGTGCGTAATTATATATAATATACGTTGCATTTACAAACCCCCACACACAAATCATTTCTTTGAAAAACTGTTTGCTTTCCCTACATATTATTGCAGCAATTCCTATTGTATACACACCTCATGTTTTTATACATCTATTATATGGTTACAATATTTTTTTGAATATGCGATATTTTCGTGATGTCCTGAATCAGAAGTCCGTTGAAATGTATTATTGTCTTTTAGTACAACAGTTTGTTATTGCCGTTATGCATATAACCAGGAATTTACTTATTTAATTTAGGTGGCTAAGAGGGGAAACATATTACGGTTAATGTACGTCTAACGATGTATAATGAATACGTTTGAAGAATAGAAACCAAAAATTCATTGTCTACATTTATTTATTTAAACCTCTTAGGATGCATTTTGCTTACTGTCTATTAAAATAAAATATTGAATTAAAAATAGTCAAAAATATTAAACCAAAAATTGTATAAAACAGTCAGTCAATACACGGCTGTTGTAAATTAAGACAACTGGAGTAAATAAAACTGATTCTAGAAGTAACTGTTAAAGGTAAATCAGTAAAAGAAAATACAAATTAAAATGAATGAAACAGATAATTGAGGTTGTGTTCGAAGTAAGAGTTATTTTATTTACCTTCTTACACAAATATAAAGGAAGGAAAGTGTATCAAACTAGCATTTTTTTTTTTTTTTACTGAAGGTACCTTTAAAAAAAAATAATTTTTTTATTCCTTATCTTGAATTATTTACGAATATTAATTTCTTTTCCGTCAGGTATTTAAAAATGTTCATAGTCCCGTACATTGAGGTCTTAATATGTGCATAATTAAACTCGATCTTTTTCCAAGATATATTACAATCTCTCTTTTCCAATTCACTATCTATGTTGCTATATTTTTAAAACACTGTATTTCAAGAACTTCACTATTTATGTTGCTATATTTTTAAAACACTATTTCAAGAACTTTTATCTTACTTTAATACTTTCATATTATCCATGACATTATCAAATAAAGTTAATGTCAATAAAAGTATTATAAAGAATCTTTTTTTTTTAATTTCTAACTTTATCTTTTATACTAACCTTTTTACATTGAAGTTTTTTGATGTCTTCCTCACTTCGTCAATACTTTAAAATTTTACTAAGTAAAAAGATATTTTAACTTCTGGAATATGTTAATATTTTGTTTTTATGTCGCTTCTTTCTGGTATTTTTAAATCGAATTTTTCTTCCATAAAAATTATTTTATGCCATTAAATAATTCTTTGAAATCAGTTTTTATTTTAATTGAGGCTATATTTCTATAACTGATGGTACTTTAATATTGTAAGTAATTTAAAATGTTATTAAAAAATTTACAAGAGTTTATCATCAATTATATAAGCGCATAATATTGTGGTTGATAAATTAAAAAATTAATATTTCAACTAAATTATATTAAATTTAATAAAATTGAATAGAATTTTAGCTATTAATACTAAATGATTTGGTTTGTTGTTTACGCATGAATTTATTTAATTCCATCATTGATATTGACGTTGACGTATAGATGTATTACTTTTGAAGGATCTATCGGGATTTGTAGAATGCTGAAATAAAACTTTAAAAACTGACTGTTATCCATCATGTTTTCGAGGTTTCCCAAAACTTGCCAAGAGAACAGATTTTAAATTTCTTTAAAATGGAAAATTAGAAAATAAATTTTACTGTTACTCATACATATATTTTCTATTGAAATAAATACTTAAGAACTTAATACAGTACAACGTTTTTAAAAATATAAATATAATTCTAAAATTAGTGAAGACTTAAACACAACATTTTTATTTATAATTATTTTTAATGTTTTACTTAAAACTTATGTAACTTAAATTTACTTAAAATCTCATTTAAAATGTTTATCCTCTACTTAGTAGACACAGTGTTATTAATAAACTGTCGTTCAACAAAAAACTGTGGGTTAATTTATTTTCGTCATAAACTACCTCATCTTTTCTTAATAAGATATGGTCTACATGGATGTAACGTCTACTTAAGATGTAAGAGATATCGATTAAAATAAGAACATCTTTCACGTAAATTAATGATTTTCATTATGTAGCCAGTTTTTACGGTGAGAATCAATGCGTCATGTGTAAGGTTGAGTAGTATTAGCTGTTTTTAGTGCAAGATTGTTTACATTTTGCTACTCAATCTTTTGAGTTTCTTTGTTTCAGTTTATTATTCTACAAGGTGTGAGTTGTTGATATTACATGAGGCACACCGAGTATAACGGTATTATTTTATATATTTACTTTTTGGTATTTGGTAGAAATTTTATTTTTGTCAGTGTGAAATCGATCTTTGGGTTAACGTAATACCTCTGATAAGGACTTCAAGTATGAATCACACTTCGGCTGTGTCCATCGATGATAATGGGCCGGAAATCGGTGTTTCCGGTGAATTGTCGTCTAAAAATTGTGGATCCTTGTCGGATTCTAGTAGAGATACAAGAAAATAGTCTTGACGCAGACTTTTCAGGGACGATATTGTATTTGATGTATCTGATGACAGCGAAATCGAAATTTACAACACAGACCCGCATGTAACACTTGTACCATGCCAAACTGTGCCAGATTTGCGTGGACGTGACACAGTCCCATGTATCAACTGGTGATTTACATTTACCGAATCGTTTTCAAGATCTCCTGATGGAGAAAACCAACGTGGGAACCGCTCGGAAGGATGCAGTTAAGCCTCCAGCTACAGTCTTGTATGGCATCAATGATACTATGAAGCTATATGAATAATCGAAATATTAATCTATAAATGCGACTACAATATTAGAATATTCAGCTCTAAACAACTACCCTTTGTTTCAAAGGTTGTGGCAGTCTACTAAAAGTTAATTGACTTGGTGAAAGATCACCACTAATCGGCCACATCTTCACCACGAAGAATGAAACAGCTTTTCGTACAGCCGTGAGGTACCTACATTTCTCTGTTCCAATTGAGCTATTAGAGAAACACTTGTGAATCACGCTCATGCAGTAAATATCATTATCAACGCGAGGCAACGAATTACAAAAAAAACCATTATCAACTTTCTTTGTAAATCTTGAGCCGAGAAATAACAAACAGAGATGTATGAGTTAAAAATATCGTTAATTGTGGGGTTATCATTGAGGCATCCAGACGGTCTCCAGGACTGGTGGAGTGCGCTGTGAACAGTACACCATAAGAAAAATAATTGTATGCGGCCTTATCGATGTATGATATGCGGTGAAGGCCATAGGACTGTTGATTTTACTAGAGATAGCAACACTCTATCTGTTTTCGGGCTATGCCAGTGTAACCATCCGGCAAACTACCGGGGATGTAAGATTAAGAGATCATGGGGAGAAAACAAAAGCATTAGATAGGTGAGGATACAAAGGACATGGAGGGGTTAGCGCGGCTAAATTATCTTCAATGCTCGTATTCGCTTCAACCCTCGTATCATGGGTAGCTATAAACTTTATATTACTGTAGCAGGACCAATGTAAGGAACCAGGGTTTTGGATCTCTTTCAATTAAGAAGAAAGGGAGAGAAAATAAAGAAAGTAAAATCTAGAAGGAACTAAAAGGGATTCTTTTCTTGGAATAACGGGACAATTTAACAATTTCTGTACAGAAAATGGCACATCCAAAAGCTCTTGTTCAAACCGGAAGTGTTACCGTACCGAAATAGGAACTTTTAGATAAACGTAAAGACGAAGACAATGAAAATTATTACGTTTCAACAATTAAAGAGAGTCGTATAGTGACTCTGTAGGCCAGGGGATATAAATACTACCAGGGACAAGCAGAGAGGTTCAGTAGTTGAACGAGGCGGTATTCGGCGCAGTCGTGAGTAGTTTCGCATGTCGAGTCTAATGCGGTTGCGGTGATAGAGATTTGAATAGGCGTTTGGTAACAACGAGTGAAAATTAAAAAGTACATTAAGAGCAGTCATTTGTGGACAGCTGTTGATTGCGAGAAATTGTTCGGTGAGTTATTTGGTAAGCAACAGTGAAAGTGGCATTATTACACTGATTATAAAGGATACGGTAGTTCTATTGTAAACAGTACAAGTAATGATAATTCCAGAAAGTGAAATGTATGAACTTTAGACTTTTCTGCTATCTTGTTTTTAATGGAATAATAGATTCTATCGGTCATTATAACGTTTTAAGTACGTTGTTACTACCAGAAGTACGTTTAAGTCTGTTAAGTAGAGTGCGTTTAGATGTAATAGTAAATTGAATTGTATTCTGGTATTTATAATTTAGTTGTCACTAAATAAATCTTGTTTTTTTATTTAAATTACTATTCTGTATGTTATATCATTTATTATTACTCGTGTTATTGTTGCTATTATTATTATTTTTAATTTTACTTTCTATGTTTTTACAGTAATGAAATGTAAGTAATTTTTAATTTGTAGTCTCTCAATATTCTGGTCGAACCGCGAACACGCAATACTCCTTTTTAAGAGAAAACCCTTACCTCGTATGGGAATAAATAACAACATTATTTATCAATTATTATTGTTTTTAATTCATTTTAGATTTTAGATGACTATTGATTCATTATTTACAATCACTACCTGACAATTATTACTGGTGATCTTTTGGTTTAATCATAATCAATACATTCATCTAAACAAATTAACGCATCTTCAAATTTCTTAAAAATTATTAAAGTTTCACTCAGAAACATCAGAAATTTAAAAACGTAAAACACCACCGGATTTACTAATGTAATTTTACTTTTTAATCTCTACTAATGAAAAGCTTTTTCGTTGATAAAATTTGAATAATTTAAAAATAATAATTGATAATGTTAAAGATCTGTGAGGAAAGACAGAACTGTAGAAAATTATTTACAGAGGTTATGTAAATTACTTTGAAACTTATGTAAACTTATATTAAAGAGGAAATTTAGAATAAGGATATTCTCAGTATATGTAATCAGCTATTTAATTTTACATCTTGTTCATTAATCTCGGGGATATACATATATTTATGTTGATGTTAGACAAAGTAAAGTTGGAAAATTTATTAATATGTACAGTATAACGATCAACTATTATCGATCTTCCTGTGAATCGGTATAATAAAGAAAAAATTATCAACTTCAAAAACAAAACAAAAAAAAATTAATTATTAATTATAATTATATAATTTTTTATGTTATGAAGTACGTTTAAACATGTTATTAAGTAGCGTGCATTTAATTGCTTGTTTGTGGCGTTCCAGTAAAATAAACAAGTTCCGACAATTTCTAAAAAATGAATAAAGTTGAAGTTTGAGCTGTTGTATAAAACTTTTTTTTAAAACGTTTAACCTTCACTTACATACAAAAACAGTTAAGAGACCATTTTAAAAGATTCTTCTACTTCGTTTTTGACAGTAAAAAAGAGGGCTGATGAACTTAAACGTGATTGTACCGATAAGTTCCGACAATTTCTAAAAAATGAATAAAGTTGAAGTTTGAGCTGTTGTATAAAACTTTTTTTTAAAACGTTTAACCTTCACTTACATACAAAAACAGTTAAGAGACCATTTTAAAAGATTCTTCTACTTCGTTTTTGACAGTAAAAAAGAGGGCTGATGAACTTAAACGTGATTGTACCGATGTACAACCACGTCAAGATGTACAACAGTCATCTTGACTGGATAGTCAAGATTACTATATTTGATAAGACCCCCAAATATTTGATAAGATTTGATAAGACCCCCAAATAGCGTTGTGTGCATTAAGATCACTAATTAATAGTATTATGTCATCCTCCTTCTAATCAAAAATCGGCAATTATATATATAGATAGTGATCTGCTGTAGCAGACGCTTCATTCTGATTGCAATGGTTTGCATATTTGTGTTTATTTCAACCGCTTTGGTGGGCTCTAACTCATATATTTGTGGTTGAAATCGCCGATGAATATTATATTTTCTTAATTAAAAATTTATATCTCGGTGAAAACATCTTTCTTGCAAACATATACAAATTGGGTCCACATCATGTATCAAACTTTGAGCTCAAGGATATTTGACAAACATCTACTGAAGAATCGACTTGTTTATATTAGGAGTTAATTTTGTGGGTTTCCTTTGGCCAACTCTTTTTTCTCTTCTTTTCCATCTTCCAGACAATTTGATTTCTAGAAGTATGTCATCGCCCGTGTAACTATCAGCCTCAGAATCTTAGACAAAGGAAGCGACGTACCAGGATGGGCGTGGCTAAGCGCTCTGTAGTCGCGATTCTGAAGCGGAAAAAGGAGCGACAGCCCCGACAGACGTCGCACCGGCCGCTACCTTGAAAAAGGGGAAAGAAGCCCCTCTTGCTTGATTTTAGGTGGTATCTGTGATTTTGTTTGTGAGACCACCTCAAAAGGCTTTGAATCATCGCCTTAGATCCTCCTTAGGGGATTCCAAAGCCTTCTTGACAAATTTATTCCTCAGACTATGTAGTTGAACCTTAACCTGAAGTTTGTCTTCCTTTTTGTTCTCTTCTGATGTGCTCTTATTTTTACTCTATGCAATTTCCTGGTGCTTTAGCTTAGGCGGTCTCATTGCTACCTTTTGAGAGAGACATTTCTCTTTGTTGTCGATTTTATCTCTATCATTTTAGCTAACGTTGGAGCGAGGTTACTGAGGTGCTGATCTGCATCAACACTTTCAGTAGAAACAGTAGCTCCTGACTGAGCATATGTTGTTATTGCTCTGATTTACATCAGTTTAAAATTCTTTAGCTTAAATGTAGCTGACGTTCTGTTAAGGTTTTAACTTGCTGGACAGCTACTTCATCTTTGTAAACAGGACAGTTACTTTGTTGGCATGAATGCTATTCTTTAACTCGTAGGTTTACAGCTGATGCAGAGATGAGGATGCTTGCATGGTTCTCCTTAATTAGTTTCTTCACCACACATGCGGATTTGCGTTCTCTCTCATCGAATCACGATATGGCTAAATCGCTGGCATCTGACCCATCATATGTGTCACAAAAATTCGCACATACAAACGGTGTATACGTGCATGCACTTTTTCCGTCAGGATCAATCTATTAAAAGTGAGGACATGAGAGGCAGAAGGTAGAACTTCCTCATTCCTTCTCATGTTTGGCACTATTATTCCCTGCGGTAACAACTCCTGCACAGGTTCATGCTCAGAATAATTGAATAAATCTTGACAAACCACAACACCCTTTGAGATATTGAGATTGTTGTGATGATTATGCGTACTGCAAACTCACCTAATATGTTTAACCCAAGAGTAACTAATTAGTAACTAATGTCGTTGGTCATTTCGACGTAAAATCTGTTGAATGTTTTTCTTATTTCCTTTACTGAGGTTCCAGCGCAATTAGTTATTTCATGAGCGATAAGAAAATGGTTTACTCTCGTGAAATTACCATCTCCTTCGTGATCACAAGGTACTGAGGTCTGGGTGAACTGTTTTTGAAGGTTTTCTGCAGACTCGTGACCTCATGTCGAATTCTTCCTGATCCAGTACTTTTCTCCGCTTTTGGCCTCACGACTGGTTCTAAACGAGAGTGTTTACATGAACCCTTTACTATGATAGATTGTTCAGCTTGCGATATCAGATAATTCTGTAGCAAGGTTAGCCGCCGAGGTGCATCCCCACTTCAGAGCTGCCTATCTGGAGGTCCGGTCCGGTCCGGTATTCCGGAAATGTGGCGGCAGAAAGCAGAGGCGCAATCTTGTGCACCGACTCCAGGCTACAACTCATCGAACCTTTTTACCATTAACCGACATGATCATCTTACTACTGCTTGTCATCGCTGGGGGCATGTGGAATACGGAAGGGTCTCTTTATACCTGCAATTACAACGACCCTGGCCGCCACATCGCTAGCTCTAAAGATGGTGTAATTTAATTCATTATCTAAAATCGTTTTCAAATGTGAATTATCGGCAAGTGGTCGAAAAATCCAGCCGTTATAGTGACCTGTAGATGGAAATCAGGTCAAAATAAAGTAAACATTCACAAGGAAAGTACTCGGAACCCCGTTAGCCAACTAGGATATTGATATGTTGTAAGCTAGCTACGGAATAGTGAATTTCCATTTTTATAAATAGAAGTTCTGTAGATTTTGTTTAAAATTTGATAAAATTTTAATAAACCAATTATTAAAATTTTATGTTAAACCATTTTACATGTCAAAAAAGGATACTTTAGTTCAAAATTTGATATTCTTTTGTAATTATATGTATACTTTGTCCAAATTTAAAAACAAAAATTAGAATTTTTTTATTCTGTTAAAAAATTAATAAAAGAAATAAGTTATGTCATAATGGTATTAATCATTTTTAAGTTTACCACGATGAGGACGAATAAATTTTAAGCTCCACGTAAATCCGACCTTACACATCTCTTTCTCCTATTTACCCGTTTTTTTTTTAAATTCTGTCTGATATACTCGCAGGTTTAATACTAGGAGAAAATTTATTTTTCGATTAAATAGAATTAAAATGCAGACAAAGAAATGTGACAAAAAGCAGGATAATGAAGAACTAAATATTAAGATTTGTGAACATGTTATAAAATCTTGCGAGTTAGGAAATAAAACAATAAATTAATGAACGGCCAAAGTAATAAGATTTTCACAAGCAAAGATAGATCTTAGAAAAAATATTTGCTAGAATTAGAAAGAAATTCTTTTAAGTATTTATGTGAAATTTAGCGCTATATAATGAATATACTCTTATATAATCAAGTTTAATTAATTTGCTGGTAGAACATAAAAACTGTAGATGAAGACAAAAATTGAAATACTTAAAAAAAATATAGTTAGGATGTAGGGTGTAATAAATATGGTGGGGTTAGCACAGAATAAAAAACTGAATGGAAAACAGGACTAAACCAGTCAACTGAATGATAATTCTTGCAAAACCATCGTTTTCATTACATTTTATTTACATAAATTTTTCTCTTAATATTATAAAAATGTTTGCTTCAACAAAGGGATAATGCTAGGTATAAACAGCATTATATTTTCAATTATTTTTTCTTTTCCCCTTAACTCAGTAGCCTTTATCTAATTTTACCATTCCCTTTATTCTATTCGTTTCTTCTTTTCCGAATCTCCATTTTTTTTTTTTTTTTACAAAATAAGAATTTAAATATTCTTTTGCTAGATGTTACAGTTTCTTCCAAAACTCTTACCTTATATTAACGTTGAAGAAGTCACAGCTATTGTCGATTACTAGCACAGTTATCAACTGGATCATTAGAAAGAATGAGCAATTAAGTGGTTTCCTTATTGAGATCGACATAAAGTTTCAATTCAACATATTAAGGCTATCAAAATACAGATCGTATTCAGATCTATAAGTTTACTCGTTCTGTGCATTATAGTGAACTCCTTTTTTATTGAATAAATCACTATCAAAATTACTATGAGATGAGTTTTTTGCACCACAGTTGCTTTACATCCAACACTGCAATAAAAGTAAGAGAAACGGGCAATGTAAGTAAAAGAAAAAAAATTTTCTCTGTATTTTGTTACACCTATTAAAACTAAATATTTTTTGTTATTGTTACTTTGAATTTTTTTCTTCGATTACATTTGTTGTGTATCGTTTTTATTTTGCGATTTTTGTTACTTTTATAAGTTCTTTAACTCTCTAATTTTCGAATTTTTTCTTAGTGTGTGGCATCATTTCAGCATCAATTTTCTCTTTACTTCTAAATTAGTCTTTTCATTTTCCAGTCAATGATTATTTGTGATGAGTCGATATTGGTCACAATATTATATTTGTAACAGTTTTTGCAATAATTATTAATTAAATTCATATTTTATTTTATTCTAAATTATTAAATGTAATATTTTATTATATATTATACCATATGTATAAAGTTTGTATCACCGTAAAATTAATAAATCTGATATTTCTGTCATGCATATCAATCGGTTTTCTAAGCAATTTTAGTCATAATTATTCGTAAGGATAAAGATAGAAAGGGGATACGAGTACGCAGCAATATAATTAGGCTGTGGTAGAATAACCGAGATCGAGGCTGATTGCTGTCTAACGTTATCGGATTATTATACTGGGATGTACGTAAACTTAAGTCCTGGTAGATTCAGTGTTGCCGACTATCTCACGTTTTACAAGATGGATTAAATACTGCACTGTATCTTGATAATAATTAAACATAAAGCGTTTAGCGAAAGTCCCTTGTGTACCAATTATTTGAGGAAATTATTGCTCTTATTGCTTAAAAAATCTTAATATATTTTTTTCTATCTTTATGTTATTTTGGTTAATAATGGTAGAATTTAACATTATCACGCACATTTTTAAAGTAATACTATTCTTCGTAGATTACAATAAGTCATTCACGGGAATGAGTTGATTACTAGGTTCACAGTTAAATTAAATATGGGTAGATCTGTAATTTATTTATAAATAAAACTAGCAGAGTTTTTCCTATAAAAACCTTATTAACATACAACAATTTGGTAAAAAGAAAATAAAACGGATAAAAAGAATCTTTAATAATAATTATAATGAGTTAAAAAAAACATAAAACATAGTTTGCATTCTGTAATCAATTATTCAAACTGTAGAATCCCTGATAACATTTTTTTGAAGATTGTTGCATTCTAAAACAAAAAGGATCAATATTAGAGTATTTATATATTATTGTTAAATAAAAATTCAGTATATATATATAAATGAACAATGATGTGGTCTCACATACTTATAACATCCATTTAAATAATAAACAAAATTCAAATGATTCAGAGGTTTAAAGTCCAACCCCTTCTAATCAAAACATCCCCAAAAATCATCCATCTCACTGGTATAAAAAAAAAAAATTGTTAATGAATCAATTTCTTTAAATAAAACTAACATACAAAATTTCATGATTGAAGATTAAAATTTTAGTAAAATTTACAGCCAAATAATAGTCAATATTTACACACATACACACACTATACACACACACACACACACACCCTTTCTCTCTCTCTCTCTCTCTCTCACTCACTCTCTAAAACATACATTAAGACATTTTGTTTAACTAAATTCTAATCGTTTTGAAAAAAATTAACCTTAAAATGTCAAGAAATTCAAAACTAATGGTCATTTTTTATCGTTAAATGAGATTTTTGTCGTATAAAGCAGAGAAAGTAAAAATACAAAAAAAAAATTAATCTTTTAATTTTAATATTTTTAAATTTAGTTACTGTTTAATAAATACGGTATATAAATACTGTAATTTTGAAGTGTAATATGATATATGCAAAGTAATATTAATGTGGTAGGAATCTCTGTGTAAAGTATTTTTAATGTTTATCTTACAGCTAGATAGTGACTGACAAAATTCAGAGATTTAAATAATCTTACGTATTAATATATTTATCTTATTTAATATTAAAGTAACCCACCGGTTAGTCTAGTGGTAAACTCGTCATCGTAAATCAGCTGATTTTGAAGTGTTGAGTTCTCAGATTCAAAACCTAGTATAAGTTATTTTTTTTTAAACGGATTTGATTACTAGATGGTGAAAGCCGATGTACTGTGGTGGTTGGGGTTCAATTAACCACACGTCTCAGACCTAAGTCTGTACTAGACCAAACCTCTTTTATATGCCATATATATCATCTTCATCTCATTGGACCGAAGGGGGGGGGGTTGCTTATTGTTCATTAAACAGATTGCAACGTACACGTTAGGAAAAAAATTAATATTCAAGTATTTAATATTTTAACTCTTAAATGTAGTATTTCATTTATCGTTATGAAACTAAATAACTGCTCTACTTTAAAACCTTTTTTACAAGGAAACTTAAAATATTGAAACCATGAAATCTTGTATTTTAAGGATATTTTCCCTCGTAAATATTATTTATTTTTAACGAAGAGAAGGGCACTGATTTTTACAAGTATATAATAGGATGTACCACTCGTCTGTATCGTACACTTAGATTCCGTGTTGATGCTTTATAGAGCGTATAACGAAGATGAAGGAACCTCAGATTTAGAACTATGCTGTATCAGTGCAATGTAATAGAAATTGAATATATAAACAAAAAAACTTTTATAAAATTGTTCATGTTTAATATGTTTATAGAAATTGTTTGAAATCTTCACAGCTCTTAACAACGGAACATTTTTTCATGAACGGGCAACAAAAAACTTTGCTTATGTACAAAAATTTATTGAAAATTATTTCTTTCGAAGAACTATTTTATTATGAATATTGTGTATAAGCAATATGTATAAATATCCTTTCCCATGTTACATAACCGAGAGGTAATCAGGCAATCTGAGTCATAAGACATACCAGAAAATGGCATAATCGTTCCCAAGAATAACAAAATTCCATTCTCCACTTATTAAAGGAACGAGGAGTGAAGTGGTTTTACTGTGTGACAGTTTTTAAACATGCGAGGTCTGGAAGTGACATTGCTTCTTTCATCTTGTTTCTTATTCCTAATATTCCCTCTCTGAACGATCTTTTTAACAGCGTATGCAGTTGTTACCTTCACTTCACAGTAAAACGCTAAAGAGTTATAAATTACTTTTTTCAGTTATCACATTTAGTAAATAGTTAAAATAGATATTAAAAAAAAAACGTAGATATTTAGACTACGTGTCATGTAGTAAAAGAATGCGTGCAAAAGACTACGTGCAATGTAAAAGAATGAAATAAACTTAATGATTTAAGTCTCGCGATCTTATCTTGTGAATATTTAAAACTTATTCTATTGCGGAGGCTTTTTATACTCTTCTAATTCAAATTCGTGGTAAATTATGTTTCCTTATTTTTTTAATGTCTAATTTTTTAATCCCATCTTTATTTTATAGCTTCTGTCCAAGTTGTTTTAGTAGATATTCCAGAAGAACTGATAGCTTTCTGAATTGGTAAAACATAATTTTTTACTTTTCATAATTATAAATTTATAAATATGTTTAATTCTATTTATATTCTTCTTTTCAAGATATTTTTACTAATTATTAATTTTTGAAAAATAGAAAACTATTTGTAAAAGGTTTTTATGTATGATAATATTACATCACAACAACCAGTCGGATGTTCCCTGTTCTGCGAAGAACTATGCAGACGTTATTTCTACCCGAGTATACAGAAATTTTGCTATTTGTAATCTCAAAATCGTAAAAAAATTATTTCGTAATCACAGTGATACTGTATCGTTTATTATTTAAATTTCTGGAAAATGATTGATAAAAAATTAAAAGAATATGAAAAAAAAAATTTTAATTGTTAGCATAAATTAATATATGCATATACTTCCAAAATATTAACTTTTAATATTACCTTTTAATCCGATTTTGGGAACATTTTTATAATCGTAATTTATTGTTATTAATAGTTTTTACACAAAAGAATTTTTTAATTTTACAGTTAAAAAAATTATTAATGAATAAAATTTGACGTCCCTGACACGTACATAAAGCTGATATCACTAGTACATCCATTAAAAAAGTCAATTCTACACATGTACCAGTTTGAATTATACCTACAAAGAGGTCAGAGAAGTATTTTTCTTTTTTTAAACTTTTTTTTTGGTTTGTTTAACCTCGGGATCCGTAGTCAAGCAGTTCTTTTCGCAGAGGATGAGATGAATGTTTTTTAGAGCGTGTGAAAAATGCCATTCCTGATCGGAATTCGAACCCAGGACCTCCGGGAGAAAGGCCGAGACGCTACCATTCGCGCCATGGAGGCCGGCTTTCTTTAAACTTAGATAATTTTAGCGTAACAAAGAATTGACTTCATAAATTTTTGTTTTATAAATTACTATTATATTTTTGTAAGAAATGATTTTATCTAGTAAAAGCTTAGACATTGGATCCATTCTTGGTAGCTCCTTTATGCATGTAGTTTATTATAATTATTATTACTACTTTATTTAGACATTTTTGCTTTGTCGACAACTTCGTATATATTTGGAGCATCCTAAAAACTTGTAATTTTTATTAATTCTAATTTTATCAAAACTTAAATAATGCGAGGAGTGTGAAAAAAGTAATGAGACTGACGTTTTACTTACCGAAGTGTTTATTTTTTTCAAACAACAAAATTATCTCCTTCAAAGTAGTTCCCTTGGGCAGCTATACACCGGTGGAGTCGTTGTTCCCACTCCTGGTAGCAGCGCTGGAAGGCTTCAACTGGTAGGGCTTTTAACTGGTCGGTCACAGTCTTTTGAATGTTCTCCAGAGTTCCAAAATGACGTCCTTTTAAGACTTTTTTCAATTTCGGGAAAAGGAAAAAGTCACAAGGACTCAAATCAGGAGAACAGTGGGGTTGGGGACCGTAGGAATGCGTTTTGAGGTCAAAAATTCCGTAATGGAAATGGCCGTGTGACACGGGGCATTGTCATGATGAAGCATCTACTTGTCTGCAATGTCTGGTCTCACGCGAATCACTCTTTTCCTGAGCCTTTCAAGGACACCTTTGTAAAACACTTGGTTGACAGTTTGTCCGGGAGGAACAAATTCTTTATGCACGATACCCCTACTGTCAAAAAAGCAAATCAGCATGATTTTGATCTTTGATTTGCTCATTGGACTTTTTTTCGGAGGAGATGACGGAGTGTGCCACTCTACGCTTTGCCGCTTTGTTTCAGGATCGTACTCAAATATCCAGGATTCATAACCTGTGATCACACGATTGAAGAATTCTTGGTCATTGTCAATCCTCTCAAAAAGATTAACGTACACGTTTCTTCGATTGTCCTTCTGTTCCGTTGTGAGGTTTTACAGTACCAATTTTGCACAAACCTTTCGCATGTCCAAATCGTCTGTCAAAATTTGATGTACGGTGAAACCGTAAGCTGACCTGTACGCTGACCTTGAAATTTCAGGAAACGAATCGCTCAATACAGAAATTGTGAACCGACGATTTTCTCGAAGTGTCTCATCCACTCGCTCAACGAGATCATCGGTTGACACTCGCTTCCTTCCCTGACCGCCTGCATCATGAACATCTCTATACGTACTGCTTTAAAGTTCCTGCACCATTGTCGCACTTTGCTGTCACTCATTGAAGTTTCACCGTACACATTACTTATTCGTCGATGAATTTCAGCTGCATTACACCCCTCAGCCTGAAGAAATCGAATTACCGCGCGCATTTCAGACTTGGCGGGAGATGCTATTGTTCTAGACATGTTTTCGTGCTAGCTGCGTGTTCAGAACTAAACGAAGTGACGCGGTGTGATGAAGGCCATACTAGAGACGCTGCGGCGCAACACATATGCGCAAAGGTTCATCCGATTTTTGCTCGGGTTTTTATTTCGCGACCGATCGGACCTTGAAAAAAAATAACCCTCGTATAAAAAAAATACTCCCTGTGGTTTGAATTAATTAATTTATTTATTATTCGAAAATTCCATCTTTGATATCAATGCACTTTTCAACTCGTTTACTTACATTTTCTGTCGCCATCGTAATAATATCTTCGCGTTCCTTGATGGGAGTAGCAGTATTGAAAATGCGAGTGACCAGTTCATCACGTGTGATGATATATGTAGTCTGTACACTGAAAAAATTCCCACATTTTTTGCTTTATACGGATTATTCTTGAAATTTACATGTAAAATATTTATTGTATTTATTTATCTAGTATTGACAATTTGTTTTTTATCCCGAATTATGTTAAACTGGTTGTAAGGAGAATAGAGTCTATCTTTTCGTACACATCCTAAAAAACTTTTGGTAAATTCCTAGCTTTCTAATTCTCCTGGAGATTTCACATTCCAGGAAAATTCCCACTTTGTTTCGTAAATTATTCGTATAATCTATGTTGAAACATATTGTATAAACATAACATGATGATTAGCCATACGTTCTTAACAAACACGTGCAGTTAGAAAACTAGATGCTTAAAACTTAGCTTAAGAATTCAAAAAGTTAATTGGGAAAATTATTTATCGGGTACTTAAGGTAGTAATACACATGTGTGATTCTATTAAGGAATGGATTTCCATTGTTTGCTTTCTTTCAAAGAAATCTGTTTTGGATTGCATTTTTACTACGTGCAGATATGTTAATTTTGCAGGATTTGTTTAGTATCCTGAGATGATCTTACTTTATTTTTATTTGTGATTCAGAATGACCTTAATGAAAATTTACGGCTGCTATTTTATTTAATTAAGATTAAGGTGGTATAAAATCGTATCATAATTAATGGTATGGTTATCTGATTTCATAATTAAAATCATAATGAACAAATTTGTTATCATTAGTTCGCGGTTAGGATTAAGATATTCAAGTAGAGAACAAACGAAACATTAAAAGATCATAAAATTTGAGCGAATTTCTGTTTTTGACAAGAATAAATTAATGTAGTTTTTTTTTAGACATAAGCTCATACTTTCTAAACTGTTTTACAGTATAAAAAATGTTATTTTTTAGATGTAGGACGGGGTTTCTTTCCCATTTATTTTATTGAGAAAGGATGAATGAATTGATTAGAGAAAAAATGCTAGACCCTTGCTAGAAATCAACATTCTCTCGGTAAAATAATTGATATGCATGTTTTTTGTACTTTTTGATGTTTTAATGTTTCTGAGTTCAATTATATTAAAATAATTGAAATAAAATTTATGCATTTTTGTATTTTGTTTGTTGTCAATATATTGTGTGTTGGTCTCTTTTTTTAGTTCTATAACTCGGTTTAATCTAAGATCATAAAATTTGATAATGTAGATCATTTAATCTACATCATCAATACGTAAAAGATTGAATAAAAATAATTTAATAAAAAATAATCATCGTAAACGTCAGGAAATTAACATCACTAAAATATTTCTGAGAATTTTGTTATAAAATACCCGTGCCTATAAAGGTTTATACTGTTTTATCCTATCAAATTTTTACAATTATTTATTTTCATTTGAATAAGGAAAAGGACAAAACAGAAACAAGTTTCAAATATTATAAAAAGAAATTATTAATGGATAATAAACTTGGAATAGTTAATTTTCTTTTTATTTATTCATTCGCCGAACTTATTATTTTCTTTCTCGCTAAATATATACGTATTTTTCAGTATAAAACGTCAAGCCGGAAGTAGTTTGCAATCTTAATAGCGAGGTAAATTTTAAAAGCTTGAATAATTTAATTTTTGGTTAAAATTATATGTTATTTAAATATCTTAATTTGAGATGGGGTTCTACTTAAAACTTAAAACAGGGTACTTAACATAAGCTTGAGCTTATGCTAAATTTTATTTCCTTTTAACATATATATTAATACCTTTTAACAAATCATGAGTGAAACTTTATTATTTTTTCGTATGCAAATAAGTAAATAAATAATTAATAAAGCTGATTAAATTAACAGAAATAAAAAAAATAAGTAACAGAAAATAAAACAAAGATTAAAAATATTTTATTTAAATAATAAATTTTTTAATAATACAGATAATAGATAAATAGTTTCTATTATGTTAATAATAATTCTCAAGTTTGTCACTGCGAAAGGATTAAATTCATAGCTTCTGCAAATCCAGGTAAAGTTGAGCTATATCGTAAGAGGCGTTTTTACTTGATACATTTTTTTTAAGGTCTCATTTATAATTTAATTTTGGAAAAACAATAGGTCTATCATTTCAGTGCTAAATGAAAATTAAACTAAACAATTATTTTTACCTTATTTTATGTAGCTAAATTAATTCTCAAGCAGTTAAACCTGATTTCTTATGGATATGAGCTGCTACAAAAGAACTAAAAAAATTAGATTGATCAATTTAATGTAAAATCATAATTCTTTTCTTTTAAATGTAGTAAGTAAATAATTTTAAATTTATACTACGGTCTAGTGAAAATTGTGATGAAACAATAAAGTAATTTATTTAAAAGATAAAAACAAACAATATATCATTTGGCGATAAAAAATATGCAAAAAATGTAGATTTCATCTCATTAAAGGAAATCGTTTTGAAAAACGCTGTTTTCGAATAAGCTAGCAGAATTTGCACGTTTTCCGTGGAGGCAAGCGATCCATCATAGACTCCCTTAGGGGGGGAAGCCTTTCTTTCGAAATCAGTTACAAATGGTTCTCCGCCGCTACATACGTTTTCCATTTGTCTTGTTTATCCATCCGTTAGTGAATCCAACGTTTTATATCCTCTTACTCTGTTTCATTCCATTGTATATGTGTAAATGTATGATATACATTCAGAACACAGTACACAAAGCTTAAATAAATTCTCCTTTCGTGATAGTGAATTAATAAATGTTTTTGACATTTAATCTTAAATGCTATAATTTATAAAAGTATAATTTCATACTTTGTTTAATAAAAGGTAGGATGTAATGAAATACTCTGTTTTTGATAAAACATAAAAGTATTTTATGGACTCAAATTGCCAAGAAAACTGTCAATTTTTTAATGAATTTTTTTATATCATTTGAGTATCAATAAAAAAATATCTTTCTTGCATCCATTGAAGTAAGTAGTCTGTTAAAATTTTTGGTTAGTTTTTTTTTAATAATATTTCTTTTCTCACTTATTTCACTTTTATTTTCTATGTTTTCCTTTGCATAACTTGAAATATATTAATGGGTTTTAACGGGTAGATAAATAGCCTTTCTTAATTTACCGTATAAAAATATAAATCGACGATCAAACTCTTAAAAAACACACACTGTTGCTTATTTTACTAGTGTTACCCGATCAAAAAAATTATTGTGGTCAAATAATTTTTTTTGAATTTTCGTTCCAGAATATTTTTTTTTTATTTTCAAAACTTAAGTAAACTAAAGAATAGGACTCTTTATTAACTGTTTTAAGTTACTCGACGTTACTTCACTATTCACATAAGAATAAGTAAGTATTCATATTTATATGATGGAATCTAAAATATTACAAGGATAACACGAAAAAGTAAATGTATATAGTGATTAATAGTAACCATCTTTATCCCGACGGGAATCAAGTGGTATGTGAAACAAAATAAAATTTTTTAAAATAATTGTTATAACAATTATTTAGAAGAAAAGCATAGTGACTGACGGTCACTTAATAAGTACTGGTCGGGTGCATGCTATAAATATTAAAAGAAATATAGTGTGTCAATACTGTAGTAGGGACTCTCCTTGTGTTCATGTTATGTTTTTACTAGATCACTATTTGTTATGGTTTCTACTAACCAATTGAGTGCTGAATTTCTAAAATATGTCGTTTATCGAAAATTGATAAATTTTTGTAATATAACAGAACTACTATTAATAGTATGTCACGTCTTTCTATACACCGCCGTCCCATTGGTTCCATTCCGAATGCATTCACATCAGCCTTTCCGAGCTTGAACACGGGAAGTAAATTATACATTTGCTATTGTAGACTACTTTTCATAAAACAAAGCGCAAAACAAAACAAAAGTTACTATATATCGTCCGTCTGAACTGGCGCTACATATTAAATTACATTGATGCTTAGAAATATCACTTCATCCTCCATTAATTAAGTTGACATTTTGATTTTAGAATGATTTTCAATTAAAATGGTAGGAAAGTTCTGGAATTAGGTAATCCTATAAAAAAAACATCAACGATTGGTATTATAAACATATTTTAATTACAAGAAATTTTAAATTATTCATTTTTTATGAGAAAAATTTACTTTTGATTTATTTTGTTTTCGTGAATAAAAAATTACTAAGAAGATACGATAAATTAGATTTGATAAGCCGGTACTGTATGAGTCAGTGGGAATGGAATGCAAAGTTGGCGGGAGTTTATAGATTCTCCCTACGGATCGCAGAACCTGGACAGAGTCCCTTGCTGCTGGATGATTCTTTCGGGCGTGTTTTTAAAGGTTTATTTTAGGTGACGGGTTTAATTTTTCAATTTTTGTCTTATTTAATATTTTGTGTTTTTAAGGACGGATTTAATTGCATTCCAATCCGTTGTTAAACCAGCGTTATCAAACCCATTTTATGGGCCGACCGCGGAAGGCTAGGCTTATGAAACCTGTCCTCCCGACGTAATTCCCCTTCAGACCGTCCACTGAAGTCCTTTCGATGCTAACGCTTCATAGGCTAGCAGGAATACGCCACAATGGGACACTAACTGTATGGAGGGAACAATGCGCCCCGTTCTCCGGAGGAGAGCGCAATTGCTGATTTAAGTTAATTTAAATGTAAGTTTTAAAGGGAGAGGTTGAGTAGAAGCTCTTCTTCCACTTCTGTGATGGCTGCCTTTCAGGACGAATCTCTGCTGGGCTCTTTTCCGGACTCCTGTCCGTGATGTTGGGTCGAGTAGAGGGTCTTCCTTCTTCTTCATCTACTTCCTCTTCGTCTTCCGATGACCTCTTCATTCTTCTTTGGCCTGCACTTTCCGAGAATTGGCAGTAACCGAGGTTACATACCATTAACCTTAGTATTCTTGTGGCCCCGAAGGGCTGAACGGGGGAATGTGCAGGTGTCTTCTTTCTTCCATGCTGTCAGTGGCTGCTGGGCAGGTGGCTGCTGGGCAGGTGACAGCTGGCCTGGTGACTACTGGGCTGATGGCTGCTGGGCTCGTTCCCTCATTGCGTCAGTGGATACTGACTCATACAGTACCGGCTACAAAAAATGATTTTCTAGCTTAAAATTAACAGTTTTTAAACAGTTTATAAGTTTTTTGCACTTTTGTGCAAATCAGAAAGAAATTTTCAAAAATATTTTTATGAGATCTAGTCCTTATCACACCGAAAAATGCTCAATAGGAAAGAAAAAAGCGTAAAAGAAAAATATGGCGTTTCTAAAATGTATTCTATACAGAAAATTTTTTTAAATTAGTTGGGTTTTATACGTAGAAAATGAAAATATTTTATGTCGATTTGAAAATGAGAAATGTCTGTAGCAGAATCTTATTAAGCAGAACAAGGTCAGCATTTAGAAAATTTTTAACATACACGAGTCTATGTAATATACAAGAACTATCTAAAATTAGAGTGGAAAATATACAAAAAAAAAAGAAACAAATGTACCTGAAAATCGTGGGAAGTTGGGACAAAGGCTAAACTGAATGAAACAACTAAATAAACATGTAAGTAAATTTTAAAATAATATGTGTTTTAATCAAATGATGAACGTATCTAATTATGAATAAAAACTACGCATCAGTCAATAACAATGATTTTGATAAATATTTACTTGCACATGATTTTATCACGTAGATAATTTCTCGAGACGTTTTCAAAAACAAGCTTGGATAAGCCAGAAGAACCTTTACGTAGAAAAGAAATCAGCTACTACCAAACTTAAATTTAGATACTAAAAACAAATTCTTGAGAGAATGCTTGAAATAGTATGTATAGAACGTATCATTTTATAGGAACGAAACTTAAACAACTGAAGAGAAAAAGACCACAAAAAAAAATTCTTTTGATGTATGAAATAATAAGAGAATGTTAAAATTTTGAGTAAATATGAAGAAATTTAAAGAGGGATTCGAGAAGAAAGAAGTTTTTGGTAGAATTTTGCAAATTTAAGAAAAATCTGACCGTCAATATTTTAAGATTCCGTGAATTTTGATGAAGATGTGTAGAGAGGAAAACAGTAAAGAAAGATAAAGATAATGATTGGAGGAGAAAATTAATCGAATAGATGTAGAAGAAGTAGATCGAATAGTTATGCAGTTGAAAGATATAGATTATGAAGAGTTAATACGTTTACACTGATTAAAAGATATGGTGAATACATCAATATTCAAACAGAAAACAAAACCAAATATATCTTGATAGAGTTCTTACTTATTTCATAATTAAACAAATTTGTTTTCTTTCTCATGTTTATATCATGTATGTACAGTTTATGAAGATCAAATACGGATATACTATGTCAATTTCAATTTAAGTGCCACGTGATTGCCTGTTAAAGTTTATTTTATTACTTTTGAGATATCCAGTTTTATTGCTAAATCTGCTTTACAGTTATATTCGCGAACATATTAAGCGATTAACTAGAGTATCTACTCTTCGTAATACATAAGATTTAATTACAACTTCAACAAAATTTATGTTTTACTAACAGACTGAAGAGGTTTTAAGTCAAACTGGTTAAAATGTTGGGGTTTTTGTTCCCGAACGAAGTGTAAAAAGATCTGCATTGTAGATCCAAGTTAAGGGAATGTGATAGTATGTGGAAAATAAAAAATGTAAGGGATGACAGATTAAAAACAATGAGTAGTCTAAAATGTAAGATAAGTGTGAGTGATTAAATTAAAAAAGATAGCATGAAACAGCAAATAATGGTGAACAAGTAATGTGTCGGCATCAAACCAGTTATTTAAGTGATGAAAAAAATGATTCGCCACTAGAAATATATGAATTTAAAGTTTGTGTTGTGGGTATAAAACATAATTTAAATATATTATAAATACAAGGACGGTAATTATTAAAAGTATTTTATGAATGCAATCTCATGTTAAACCTGTATGCAGTATACGTGATTTTCAACTAGCATTACGTTTTTAGGAAAAATAAATGGCGGAGGCAGAGTGTGCCAAAAATACGAAAAATGTATATATTTTCTTAAAATAATTTTACTTAATGAGTTTTTTAAATTGAAATTTATTTGACAGAGATGGGAATTGTGTAGGGTTTATATTCTGACGTCACAACTGTTATTCGTCCCTCAATAACTCTTGTTTACGTCCTAACCAAAAACAACCACCCTTGTTTTATTGACACTCATTCAGATCATTCCATTTGTTGTTAGAAAAACATGTGAATAATATTTCCCGTTGTTGTGGAATGTACTGATTTTGATGTTTTGAAAATTTTCAGTTTATATTATTCTTTATAATGATTATTTCCATGATGGATTTACCAGCTTAAAAGACATATTTTTTGATTCATTTGTTTTTTTCTTCTTTTTTAGAATTATTATAGCAATAAATAATAACTGCGGTTCGATCGATTAGTTATTATTTCTGTGGTTTAATTTACTAAACTGTCTCTGTAAGATCGGACAAGTACAACTTTCGAACTTTATCTGGATTTGGGAACTGTTAGTAAAGGAGTAAAATTTTCATAAATATAACATCGTTATCTTTTACTGAAGGTTACTAAATGAAATAAATAATTTTTAATTATGATTAAATGTTAAAAAGATACTAAAAACTAATTGATAAATATACGATTTTTATAAATATGGTATTAGTGGAGGCTAATTTTTTTCTGCTTCAACTATTCGAAAGTAAAGCAGGTGTTTTAATATTCAAATCAATAAAAGTTTTATCTGAAAATGGGAAGTCTGTCACAATAATCTATTGTAAAGATAAAATTGTTAAAATAAACATATAATAATTATTTTTCTCTTTAAATTTTATTGTACCAAATTTCTTTATCAACATAAATTGCCAATAAAAATTATATTGTTTTTTATTACGTAACTTATGTATGACTGCTTATTTTCTTTTTTCATCCTTTAATCATCTTCTCCTTCT
This sequence comes from Lycorma delicatula, assembly GCF_047948215.1. Classification (NCBI taxonomy): domain Eukaryota; kingdom Metazoa; phylum Arthropoda; class Insecta; order Hemiptera; family Fulgoridae; genus Lycorma; species Lycorma delicatula. Next base: position 173,702,665 of record NC_134456.1, on the reverse strand, counting down.
TCTTCATTGAGTACTTTTCTATCTGCTCCTCCTCCTAATTCTTCTCTTCCCTTTTCATCCTCGCCTCTTTTGCATCCACTTATCCTTTTCCCTCCCCTCATCCTTGTCAGTCTTCTCTTCTCATTTTTTTTTTTTATTAGCGTCTCTTCTTCTTCTTCTTCTTCTTCTTCCTTTTTTTTATTTTTCCTGGGTCGAGCGATGGATTATAGACCTCCATATCTCTCTGTTTTACAAATACTCTCTTTTTATTAATTTTTCTACTCTTCTCTCCTTCCGATATCTTCAATAACAACATTGCATAACATTGCTCATGTCAATTACCTCCAGCTTAATATATTAAAGAACTTCTTTCTTCACCTATTTTATTAATTTTAGTAAAGGTCCTTAGTTTTTTCCACTACCCTGTTTTACATTATTCATAATTCATTATTTATAAATCTCTTTATTTCTATAATATATGCATCAAAATGTTATTAGTTTTTTTTTAATATAGAAGGACGCTGTGAGGAATATATTTTCAAACTTTCTTGACTCCTGTTGATCAATTGACTATCTATTGAGATAAATTTAAAGAGTACTCTTCGTTGCAATAAATTTCAAACTTGCTTGAATAAACTTGTATTATGTTTTATTGAGTTAAAACCAAAACAATTACTTGTATTTCATTTATTCTTTTATTTTCTTAATATATACGTTGTAATATCTTTAACTAGTGAACCCCCTCCCCCAAAGACTCCATAAATTGAGAATGAAATGTATAAAGTAAATGAGGTGTAGTCTTATACAGCAGGCTCAGGCCGAACATTCCTGAGAATGTATTCGTTGTTTATATTCCATTGTTATCGGTATTCATTGTCTAGTATCCAAATCCGTATAAAAGCAATTAGCTTTTAGGATTTGAAGCACAGAACTTTCGACTTCAAAAATCAGCTGTTAACAAGTCAACTGATTTGCGACGACGAGTTAAGCACTAGGCCAGCCCATTGGGCTATTTATTGTATTTATTTGTATTTGTATTTATCTCATTTATTGAATAGTTTTTGAACGTGTAAACACATCAAGAGATGTGTTTACTAATAAATTCCATCTACATGAACTACATGAAATAAAACTGAATCCAGTCTTATTCAGCAAGGATTAGGATATTTAATGCGGTTTCATTAATTAATATTTAGTTATTATTTTATACCTTCAATTTACTTAATGCTTCTGCTTGAGACATTTAGGTATTGTGAAACCATCTAGTTGTATATGTTTGCGTAGTTACCAACTTAGCAGAATCCGGTATTAATTTCAAAAGAGTTTAACAACTTCTCCTAAAAAGTTAATGAAATATGTATTAATACAAACATTATGGGTAAAAGTAACGTTATATTAAAAAGGTATCAAATTTAAAAAAAAAAAAAAAATTGCATGGTTATAAAAACTAAAGCATAAACTTGATGAAAACAATTTATTGTTTAAGTTTTAACACATTAGTTAATAATATTGTATTGTTAATAGTGAATCTGACCAGACTTGCCTTTTATAGTACATGTAGTTTGTTTTTTTGGTGTAGAATAAAACCCTGACAGCTACCGCCTACCAATGCAGATGGTAGTGCCGGGCTCTCGCCGACTAAAATTCCTTATAAGAAGGTGTAAGAACGGAGCAGGGGACAAAATTCCTTCCCCCATTCTTACAACTTGCCCGATACCCACCTCGAAGGCATTACTCAGGCAAGTGTACAATGCGGGAATTATCTTCTGAGAGTTAATTCGAAGAGTTCCAGTCACCTCTACGGTAACCGACGATCCTTAGTGGGGCCCAGACAACCTCTTTGACCAGGCTATCCCCTTATCATCTCACCTTCGTAGCGCTCATCGTTGCTGTCGTTCATCTGCCATTTTTGTTCTTAGGATGTTCTTGAACATTTTGTGATTTTTGCAAATTATTCTCATTTTGTAACATCTTCTGAGTCAAGTTGTTAATATTAAGGGTGCCCCCGTATATTCTTCACACATTCGCCTCTCGTCTGCCCCTACCTGGTGCACTCGAAAAGCGTATGTTCTGCCGTGTCAACCAGCCAGCAGTAGGTGGACTCACTCTACTTTCTCTCCTTCTACTGTTACATAGATAATCATTAAATGCTCCGTGTCCGGTAAGCATGTTAGTAACCCAAAAATCCACCTTGCCTGACTCCTTCCAAATCAAGTTGCTGCATCGGAAATTAACTTGTAAGTCCATTGACCTACAGTGGCACGTTCCCACCTACCCTGCCAACAGGTAAACAACTTCCCCTTATAGTTTATATAAGCGGATGTTAATTGTTATCGTATAATTTTTTAGATTTAAAATGTTTATACAAATATTTCTTCCCTATATTCATTAATCATGATCTTAAACTCGTCAACCAAACTTGTTTTCTTTTTTTATGGATCTCATTTTCTAATATAAGCTGACTAAAATGGGAATGAAATAGTTCCTTCAAGGTCAGATATATATCTACATATCTGTATGAATATATACTCAGTAGATATTCTGGTTCTGCCCTACAACATAATGAAAATAGATACATTATTAAACAATTATTTGATTATTACGTTAATTACACAACGAAGATCGTTACTCTCAGAGACATCAGATCTGATTACTTCTAACAGCTTATATCTAAGATGCTTTATATACATCATAACTAGAATGAGTGGATTAGACAATAAAAGGAATTTATTAATACGTCGCTTTCTGTAAAAAATTGTTTACTCTGCCTAAATTCAATACATGAATTTTTTATACAATTATACAATATTTTTAAAAATGTTAATTTATTACAATTATTTTTTTATATAATTTTATTTAATTTCTTTTATAAAATTAATCCTAGGAGTGAGATTTTGATTGAAAATAAAATTGTATCATAATTTTTTACAAGTGTTTTATGATGCTTTTATCTTTTAATTTTTTCTGTGTCGTAACTTAAAACAACGATTGTGGTATACACTCTCACAGAAAATCTATTATTTCGTCTTTGATTTTCATAATTCATTTTACATAAATTTTTCTTTTCTTATTTTCATTTCATTAACCGTTTTTTAATTTTATTATTGTTATTATTTTTATCAGCTTTAAACAATAAAATCGACAATACGTTATTGTGGCTAATTCATACTTTTAAAATTAATTTACTCTAATTGTTTACACAATAAATTATGTTTTAGAAACTTTGAAGACAAATAATTTAGATTAAGTCAAAGTGACGTGCTCCAGAGTACGATGCATGTTCAGACATCTTGAACGTAGCTCAGGGCACAAAAGTGCCATATGACTTTACTCTCACGGCGATTCTACCCTAACCATTAGCTACTCTTTCTGCATCAGTGCATTTCCGGGTTTTTACGCATTTATTGGTGCTTTTTTTTTTACTTTAGTTATAACTTAGAATGTTCGCTATTGTTAGCAATGATACGAGAAAAATTGAACCTTTTACGAGCACGGAACCATAAAAGGGTGTGAATATGTATGTGTTTGTGTGTGTGTGTGTGTGTGTCTTTTATATATGTATTAAAAGATATCTTTAGAAAAGTCGTAATACTCTTAATATCTTCTTTTTTTATCAATGTACATTAGTTCTTGAGAAAGAAAATCGAATATGGAAATGTTTTTACTCGTATCATGACGTATTGAAATAGAAAACATGATTTCAATAATATTATTGACATTTTAAAAATAAATACCCGTCTAAAAATAGTTGATAAAAGTTACACGCTAAAATTTGCAGAAAAAATTAGCTGTATATTTTAATTTATCTTTGTTTTTTTATGCAAAAACCTGTAATAAAATAATAAATAATATATTTTACATGAATTCTAAGGAAAAAGCCATATTATTTCTGATGGTGGAATTTTAGAACGGGAAATCAGAATACGGACGGACTTAACGAATATAAAATCAGTTCTTTGTATAGTTTTGACATTCGTTTTTGTTGTTTTTTTTTCAAATTGCTGAGCACCCTGTTTCACTCTCAGAAGAATTTTAAACATCATTATTTAAAAGTCAAATCTGTTTTTTGAAAATTATTAATTTGTATTTGTAACAAAATGTAGTTAATTTTAATTCTCTATTTTCATTATAACCACTACAAAAGTACTTTTATAATTCTACTTATTTAAAATTGTATAATCATATTTTTTGGGAATTTGTTTTACATACACGCTGTTTTTTTAATTTATCAGTATTTGAGTTATACGCAAAAAAAATGTGTCCGTTAAAAAATTTATCAAAATGTTTAAAATATTTATAGATAACCTTTACACATACAATTTCACACATGTGTAAAGTAATCAGTGGGTATAGGTCATTTATAGGTCAACTACTCGTATTTTTTTTTTATTTATCATTTCTTGATAACTGATATTTGATTTTTTGATATTTTTGTGATATATAAATTATCAACAACTTTTCGTTGTCGTTGAAAAAAATATATCGATGTCTAATCTAAGTGACGTTTAGACACGCACAAATCGTATCTTGTATCTAAACCGTTAGACAAGCAGCTCTTATAGAACTCAATCTAATCTGAGTTTAATTCTGAGTAGATGTGGAAGTATTATTTGGTGCTGTTTAATCTCTTTACCCAGAAAAGTAGAGTTGCACTAGTTGCCAGAACACCAAGACATAATTTGGAACCGGAAAGCAGATCCACTAGCTAAAAAGAAGACGCATCTCTGTCACTATAAGCCCAGAACCTGTTTGTGACAGGTGTGCAAACTGTGTTGTTATTCCTGTTAATAAATTTACTTTTGAACAGCTATTCAATGAACGAATTATGTTTGCCTTCACACGTTAAAATCTAGATTTCATTTCTTAACTGTTCGTTTCAGATAAATGTATTTAATAATGATTTACTAAGAGGTTACTTTAAAAATATTTTACGTTACGTTAGAAATTTTATTGTAAACAAACGGTTTAATGAATTTTATACAATCTGATTATTTATCCGGGTTTATTATTTTTTTAAGTTAAACTTAATTGATTTAAAAAAGAATGTGTCAGTGACTGCATTATTTTATCTTAAATATATTACGCATAAAGCGGTGGTTGATGAAAGAATAAAAAATAAAAAATTATTAATTCTAGATCACGTTCTTCATTTAATCATAAAACAGGTAGGATCACTGTTTTGTCAATCCCTCCTTAGCTTAAATGGTAAAACCATGTAAGTTTGAGTCTGGTTTTCTTTTATGAAATAATTTGAATTTTAGGAAATTGGGTTGATATCTTTTGTTTTAGGAAAATCGAGTTCATATCCCTTCAGCAATATAAGATTAAATGTGTTTATCTTCTTTTTTTTAAGGTCTCTCAAAGGATCGCATTATGTATTTTTTTTAAATTTATATTTCCCTTTCGCCCTTTTTTTCTTGTGGCATAAATTAAACACACTACTTAGGTTTGTTTTCCTTTTAAAGTTTAAAATTTTATAATTTTTTATACCATTTGAGTTAAATTTTGTCTTGCATGTGTAGGTTATTTTGGTTGATTTTTATTACTATATGTTCATTTATTTAGTTAGTTATTACTTATTATATTTGTATTTATTTATTACCACTGAAATCCATTTGCTTAATTTGAAATTTCCTCAAGTGTTTTGTCTTTCAAGTAAACATTCATATGTTTAAAAAACAAAAATATAAGAAGATGTATAAGAAGAACAATTTATCGGAGTTGTACGAAACATTTTTGAGAAATTTTAGTAATACTATTAAAGTTAATCATTTCTCTATTATTAATTAAATTGCAGCCTAATCAACTGGTAATCCTAATGCACCTGATACTGTCCAATCATAGATAGTAAATTTGTGTTGTCAGGACTAATTTATTGAATGTAAATATATTTATATGATTTACATTTAGATATTACGTAGGGTAGGAAAATCAATTAAAATTAAAGAGATTATTTAGAATTATTGTTATCCACGGACGGTATTGACAAATTCTGGAATATCAGAATGTACTAAAGTATGATTAATTCTTATTATAATATTACTGTCATCTATATTCTATTAATATTGATAGTCTATGATATTATTAATCTTCTCTCTCTCTCTCTCTGTACCGTTAACGTACATAATTAATATATTTAATTCATGATATCTGTAGTCAATAGGGTGGAGTTTCTATTTTACTGTTGTGTCTAATGTAGCTACAGGCATCTTTATTCATACATCTATGAATGTACGTGTGTAAGTACAAATAAATAACGATTTCACGTGCACAAATGTGCTTTTATATCATTTCCTCTATGATTCTCGTCGTTTTCAGTTCATAGCTTACTCGTACATCCTGAGAGTGTATGTTTCGGTTTAAAAGAGGTTTTATTTTTTAAAAAAAATTACATACTTTAATTCTATTTTATTTCAGAAATATTATTCAGTTATTAATCATATTTCTTTTCGTTTTGTAATCCAGAACAAAAAAAATTGTACTTAGTGTATTGTTTCATTATGTAGTTACCCAATTTTAATTAGTTTGATAATTTTTAAATCAGTGTATGTATTTTATTTATTATTATTACATGCACAAACATTAAGAAAATCTTAGAATACCAAACGAGGCACTTTAATCGAAATAAATAAAAATTTCGTATGACAACTGTTAAGTCCTGGATATTTCCAAAAATTTTCGTGTAATCTTTTCAAAAATGTAAATTAATTACTACAAAAATCACATTTTTTTCTGAATTTTTCTAATAACCCTTTTGACGTCCTTCCGTTTTAACCCATTTTATTCTTCCTAGAAAATAATTTCTTTGAACAGTTTTGTATCCCTTGCCATCAGACTTCGTAAAACGAATCTTCTTTGTTAAAACCTCAGTCTGTAAACTATATTTTCTTTTTGTATTTTCTATCTGTACATTTTACTTTAATCTTGCTAATTAAGTATTTGTTAAGAATATACCTTTTATTTTGCTCGAGAAGGAGAAGATATTGTTGAACAATTAATGCATTTATATTATCTTATTTTTGGAATATCTACTGAATATTTTATTAGCACTATCAGTTTAATTATTTCCTTATCAATCTTTACGGTATTTTTTAACCTTTGCTAGGGACCTTGAATAATGTGTTGAAAAAAAGTTATATACTGTCATATACACCGTGAAGTTATTTACAACCTCTCTAACTTTTTTATAATTGAATACAGTTTGCGGGATTCTTCCTTGCACCGCAAGGCTACTTCTATGAACGTATATTTCATTCTTTTAAATTTTCAGCGACCGCGGGTGGGGGGCAACTCAAAAATCTCAAATGAGTCAATGATCATTTCATACTAATTTTAAAGAGATTAATGAGACGAGAAAAACGATACATTTAAAGCTAAATTCTGATCGTCCAGTCCAAAATAGTAGCCAACAATGTGTTTGTTTCAGATAGCTAGATCTATGGTTTTATGCTCCCCTTTAATTTTTTTGTATCTCGATCTTCTCTTAACGGAGATCTTTACCGTTAAGAGAGGCTAACTCATTAAGCGCCAATGTAAAGTATTCAGCCTTCATGAGGGAGGGGTGCAGGAGCGACTTCTTTTTTTCCATTATTTGAGATCGAGATACCTCAAATAAATAAAAAATTAAACAATGCCTTTAATTGCAGTGACTTTGCTTACTGAAATGAGTCTAATAAAAAAAAGGATTCTTGGTTACCTAGGTATAGACAGGAGATTTGCAGTAATAGGGTATAAAGTGAAAAAACTCGATAAAAAAATCATTATTATGGTGAAAATTAATTAATAATATTTGTAAAAATAAGACGAAAGTTAATTGGTAATACAAAATATAAAACACAAAACGCCAAAAATATTTACCCACTCAGTAGTAAAATAAATACAGTTAAAAAAGAAGATAACAACAATGAAAATTGCATATTAAACTGTGATAATAATCATTATGTTACTACTCGTCTTTAACTCAGAATAAATTTTTTCAAAATCGATTATTTTTTCCTTTCCCAGTTTTTATATTATCTACATAGTAGGGAGGAAAGTATTGCTTGTTACTGGTTATAAAGTGATACCCTCTCCTGAATTATTATAGCTTGTTTCAGAAACATTAAAATTCTTCAATCAGAAATCATAGTTACAAAATTTTAATCGATATTAGAGTATATTTTGGTCTATATCGGTAACAATTCAGCGTACAACTACGATATTTCGCGACGAAAATTGTTTATTAAGGGATTTTGGTTCTACTAATTAAAAGAAAATAAATGATAAATAAAATATAAACAAATTGGATTAGAGGGGATTAAGAGGTTATAAGTTTTTAAGCCCGACGGGCTTAAGAAAATATAATGTAGACCAACTTATAATAATAAAAATAATAATAATAATGCCCTGAGGTAGATAATCCCCACGTCCGGAACACAACATCTATTTTCCACGTCCAGGGGGGCCAATAGCTGGCTACGGGGTTCCGAGTATTGTTCTCAGTAATGTTCATTTTCGGCCGAATTACATCTACAGGCTGAGTTTAAGGACTGGGTTTTGCGGCCACCTGCAGGTACGACATTTTCTAACGATTAAGGACATGGATTGATACCACCATTAGAGCTGGCGATATGGCGGTCACGGTCGAAGTTATTTGCAGGTGTAACGGCCTTTCGCTGTCCACATGCCCCCCGGGATGGTAAGCACGTAGTAAAGGTGCCCATGTTTTTCGGGGCATGGGAGCCCTGTAAACCTCGGTGTGTTGGGGCCTGGAGTCCGTGCAGAGACTGCGCATCCGCTCTCTACCAGGACATATGCCGGTTCCACCGGAGTACCGGAACGGACCTACAGGGTTGGTAGCACTGAGTGGGGCTGTACCCCGGCGTCTAGCCTTACTACAGAAGGGATCAACGATCATGCAAACTGATCAAAAAACAAACGTGGCAGAGGGTTTACGTAAACACCCTCGTCTAGAACCGGCCGTTTCGCCTGAGGCAAAAAAGAGAAAGAGTGTGGAGTTCAAGAAAAAATTGAAAAATTGGAGTTGAGGCTAGAAAAAGCTTATAAAAAGCTTTTTTTAAGAATAGTAATGTTCCAAAACCTAAGTATCTGGTCATTACAAAGAAGGATGGTAATTTCTCGAGAGTGAGTCCTTTTCTCATTGCTCGGGAGATAACTAAATGCGCTGGAGGCCCTGTGAAAGAAATAATGAAAACCTTTACTGGACTTCATGTGGAGACTGTGAATGATGCACAGTCTCAGAAGATCTTAGGGCTCCAAAAGATAGGAGATTTTGTTGTACGCGTCGATCCCCACGGCACGCTCAACACTTCAAGGGGTGTTGTGGTCTGTTGGGATCTTCTTAACTGCACGGAGCAGGAAATTGTGGAAGAATTAGCACAATACCTGTCATCCATTGACAGAAGTACTATTGCATCAGAAGTTTGGAGAAAAGTGAAGGCGATTTGTGGGCGTTAAAATTTTTCTCACATAACTAACCTTCAAGATGAAGATGAAATTAAGGACACTCCAAACGAAATCGCAGGGCTATTTTCCAATCACTTCGAGAAGGCCAGCAAAATGGCAAATTACAAAGAAGGTTTTCGGACAAAAAAAGAAGAACTTGAAGGTCTACTTAACTTCAGAACTGAGTAATAATGTACAGTATAAAATGTACATTAAAATGTACTGTAATGTTACAGTATAAAATGTATAATTAGTATATAATGTACCATTTAAAATGGAAGAATTTGTGAAAGCGTTGGAGAAAGCAGGCAACACAGCTGCTGGTCCGGATGAAATCCATTATAATATGATCAGGCAGCTGAATACCACTGCAAAACGCAGATTATTAGAATTGTATAATCAAATATGGCGGGATGGAATGTACCCGCAGCAGTGGAAAAAAGCTCATGTTGTTCCAGTAGCAAAGAAAATGAAAAATTTAACATATCCCAATAACTATCGTCCTATTTCCTTGACGTGCGCTATGGGAAAAATACTCGAAAAAATGATTAATAATCGACTCGTTTGGGTTTTAGAAAAAGAAAACCTGATATCACCATATCAAGCAGGTTTTCGGCAATACCATTCTACCACAGATCAAATGATTAACTTAGAGAATATTATATACAACAGCTTTTCTCAGGAAAATCTCTCTCAGGAAGAAATAAAAAAGAAACCAGCAGTGATCATTCAACAGGAATTTTTAGCCACCGTCAGTAACTATGAAGATCATATCAGAATTTATACTGACGGTTCTAAAACCTAACATGCTGTTGGATGCTTTATATATGTAAATGGAGAGGCCCACTTTTGGAAACTGCCAGATATGGCCAGTGTTTATACGGCAGAACTTACTGCCATTCAGCAAGCTCTTCGGTACACAGAACACTATTTCGAAGAGAGAGTACTAATGTGTTCCGATTCTCTAAGTGCACTTGTTGCAATTCGGAACAAAAAGATTAGGGATGTCCTAATTTCAAACATCCTGTCCATTTTATACGTTTTAAATCAACGAGGACAGCGATGTGTATTTATATGGACTCCAGGGCATGCTGGTATTACAGGGAATGAAAGCACAGATGAAGCTGCCAGAAAGGCAACAGTCTGCGATGATTTGGATGCATTTCCTGTAAGAGTGGCAGATGTTAAAAACTGTGTAACGAATATAGTAAGAAACAAGTGGAATACTGATTGGAGGAGTTTAAATACAAAATTAAACTCAATAAAAACTTCTCCATATAAATGGAAAAGCGACATGAAGTTGACTCGCCGTGAACAAGTAGCTGTGACCAGACTTAGAATCGGTCACACGCGATTAACAAATTCATATTTGTTAACCGGCGAAGAGAGACCAATGTGCGGTGTTTGCAATAAAACACTAACAATTAAGCATCTAATAGAAGAGTGTACAGTATATAAGGACCTCAGAAAGAGGTTCCGTCTGAGAAATGACGTTACTGCTGATCTGGATAATGGAAATGAAGAAAAGACAGTTGCTTATTTACACGCCAGTGGACTTCTTAGAAGCCTGTAAAAGTGAATAAAAATTTTAAAGCTGTGTTAAAGAGTCTCTAAGAGGTAGTTTCATTTATATATGGGAGTCTCGAAGCGTGGCACGTTTTTATTGACGGGAGGTAGCCCTCTTGCCTAGGCCACCCTGGCTCGTCTGCATTCAAAAGCAGTGAGTCGGGGTGTGTCCAATGATAGCATGGGGGACCCTCAAGGGTGGACTGAGGGCGCGAGGCTATGGGTGGGCGCAAAGCATGCCTGTAGCCTGTTTATAAGGAGAGTGAACTGCCACGGCTCTCTGGCGCGACTAATATTATATCCTAAAAAATACCATTATAAATAAAATAGTTGAAAAAAAAACAACATAAAAAAGCAATTTTCTCTAAAAATAATTATATTATTTTTAATTTTCTGTTGTTTCAAGATATCGACTGTGAATATATTTTATTATTTTATGTGTTTGTTTCTAGACAAGGTACTCGTGTAATCGGGAATGAAACAATTTTCGAACCTTATCGAAAACCCAAGAAAACTTTATTTTCCCAACTTATTTTGAAATTCTTAAGATTATGTTTCTATTTATGAATAATAACTAGAATGGAAAAAACCTTATCAGATGGTGAAGTAATAAAATTTTGGGTATTTTTTATTTTATTTATAAAACGAGTTATTTAAATCTGTATAACTCTTTATTATACTAGAAACCTTGTTTACTAATTGTTTCCAAATTATCATTGTGTAAATAGTTTTTTGATTTTATCAGAGAGATAGAGTATTACAATTTTTATTTTTTTAAACTATTTTTATTTTTGGTGAGCAAACACCATAAAAATATAAATTTAATTTGAGAACTTTATAGTTGTTTTGTAATGACTTAAAATAAAATACTTCATATTATATATATTTTTTTTCATAAATTTTTGTAAGCTTGAATGAAAAAAAAAATATCCAATATTTGTTACTGTTTTTCATTTAAAAAATAAATAACAAAATGGTAAGTTCGTGTGGATATGAATCATTTACAAAATTAGTAGGAAAAGGTTAAATTTAAGCTTTAAGAAATTGCAGGAAAAGTTTAACTACCATTCCTGTATTTTACTTATTTATTTGTTATATGTATTTTTTTTTTTTTGTTTATAACTTGCACTTGATAAATCTCATCTTCAAATCGAGTGTTGTGAAAGTACTATTGTAAAATTCATTGGTTTGGTTCACATTTTATTTATATGGTTTAGTTTTAGAAATCAATTGAAAAACTTTTCTTGAGAATCTGGAAACAGATTCATTCATTTACGTTATATAGTGGTGGCTATGAGGAATAAATGAGAGAATGAAACAATAGTTATTAATTACAAAACAACGAAACAAAACGGCAAAGTTAACAAAAGTTGAAACTTGTCTTCTCAAGCCAGGTACTTAGAGCGAACTTAGGTTCTACTCTGTATGTCAATATTGATCATGGAAATTGATGGCTGCTTGAACGACATGCACAATAGACCAAGTCATTATCATAGTCAAACATCGCTCCCTCTAGCCCACGGCCAATACAACACAAAGCCAATATTCTCTCCCGCTACATCCTGCCTCGCCTGCCATTCACTAAACTCCTAAACTGTATGTCAGTCAGCTCATTTCACCCAAGTTAACTTACTAAAACAGCTAACATTCTACTTACTTTAGGTACGTCTCTCTTCAGCCCTCAAAAATCGATAGATAATTAACAAAATCTAACTGTGCTATTCTTTACGGGTACCTCTCAAAATTTGAATTTTATAGAACATTGAATTCGTTTAATTTGTTTTTACGTATGTTACGCTTCGAATACGAAGTAATCTTTTTTATTCTTTTTTTCAGAATATCATCTAATAAAAAAAATTAAAAAAAAATATTTTATCCTAAAAAAAATTACGATGCTGATATTTGTAATTATCATTGAATAATTTTACCAGTGAATTCTTTTAAGTCATGTCAAATATAGAATAAAAAAAACCTATCTTTTTTATTCAAAATTCTAGTTTCTCAATTTACTGGGTATAAAAAACCAAAAAAATTATATCTGCAAACATGATGTTAAGGTTATTTGATTTCTCAGTGTGTAAAGTTTTATGAGTTGAAAAGCAGTATGATCCAGGTTACAAATTCATTTACGTATTCAAATATGTACGTGTCTGTCTGGTGGCCTCTGTTAGTGTTTATATATCAGAAACCATTTAAAATACAATCAAGAAATTTGGCGCAGTGTGTACTGCTGTCGAACTCCGTGTCGAAGTGACCGAATTTTGTGCCATAATCTGGAGATTCTGGACTCGAGACCCATTCAAGAATGGCAGGTTTTTACACCTTAGAAGAAAATAATTTCATTGTCATATTTTATCAGCTGTTACAGGAGGCCAGGCAGAATAAAACAATTTGTTGAGGAGTTAATTGCTGTTGGACTGTATCTCCTTCAAAAAAATTACAGTCATTCTACACATCTTTTAATTGTAACGAGAGAATAGACTGTCGATATTTAATTCTGTAAAAAAAAGTACTGTATTAGTGGAAGATATTTTATTTTTTGAAAAGTCAGCTGAAGGTGGGCAGATAGTGTTTTGTTATATTTATTTTAGCGCCAGTATTATTAAACGGAGGTAATATAAGTTCTACAGATAACTATGTTATCTGTAAAATGTACAGATAACGATATTATCTGTTGTTAAAGAAATTAGTGTATTTGAAGAATAAGCAGTTTCTATTCTTTTAGCGCACATCGAGAATCAGGTTGTGAACCTAACGTGTGTCAGTCAGTCATCTTTCATAATGAAATGAGTTGCATACGAGTAAACCCCTAATTTTTAAAATAAATGTAATTAAATTCTTCAGGTAATAATTAATCTCCTCAGTTAGTGAACGGTTACAAAAGATGTATGTAACATATATATATAATTTTTGTTGTAGAATTGCATATTTTTAGATTTTTACCGATTTCTTAAAGAAAAGCGCTTTATTTACTTTCGGCCGCATAGTTTCACTGGGGAGTGAATTGAATTTTCTTAACGTTTTGAGATATGAGAAGCACAAAAATATCTTCACTTAAATTGGGGTTTCCTATACATACGGTAAGCCAACGTATAAATTATTGTGGCTCTAAAATCTCCAAAACTACTAGATCAATTTCATTGAAATTTAGATGCTCTAATAATGTATCTGAAGACCAAATTAAAACTATGTTAAAATATTAAAACCAAAAAAAAATTAAATTAACGAAAGGTTGATCTTGCGCAGAACCGTGCAAGACTATTTTTTTAATTGTACAATATAACTAAAACAAAATTATAATTCATCTGCGGATAGATATACGAGAAGTAAGGTTATGTAAAAAGAAGGGTCACCGATTACTTCAGAACAATAACCATAAATTTCTGTTCGTAACCATTTTTATATATCCATCTGTTTTTAAATACTTCCTTTCCAGTTAGGTTATTCTTTGCTTCTCGTAGGTAATTTCGTTGTTGCCAAACTTATTCTAATTAAAACAGAATAACCTATTTTGTCTCAGTAATTCAATAATGAAGGCTGCTTGGTACTCTCGTTTGGTACTGTTATTTCTATTTCGTATAGAGTGAGTTTTCAAGGATTGAGAATTAAGTCGTCAACACAACTATATTTACTCACTAAAAGATGATTCGGTTCAGCAGTCTCTTCATTAGTTAATATTTATCAACTTCGTTTTACATACATTTGTATTTTTATTGGCATTTTTTGAAATTATTTTCTTATTTTAGTAACTTTTTTCAGTTTGTTAACTTTAAGCATTATCAAGGCATTCGGAAAATTAAATAAAATTAAAAATTATACTACTTGCACGTGATAAGAACGGACATTTTCACGGATCTCCTAGTAATTTAAGTTAAATGATTTTTCTATATGTAAAAATAATATAAGTTGTGTACTGGTCTTTAATACCTAATTTATCTTAATAGTTTTTGGAATCTATTTCAGTAAGGAGTTAAGTTTTATTAAATTTGAATACATGAGAAAGTTGGTTAATAAAGTGGAATTTACATAATTCTATATTAACTAAAATTAATCAACTAGAATTACCCAAGAAACAGCTTTGTAGTTTTAAGTCATAAAATACATTCATTACCAATGATTACTTCCTTACCTCCTACTACCGTAGCCGATCCAAAACCTCATTTGTCATCAGCCTCATCTCCAACTATGTTAAGCCACCTCTTCAGTTACCCCCACAGTTCTCAGATCCTGCTCTTCACTAACCCTCCATTACTTCTTAGGACTTGCGCCACTCTAAGATATTATCATAAGCGGTTTAATTATTTTCTCATCTCTTTTTCTATGATTACAACCTAACTAACCCAATCTTCCATTTGATATCGAATTCCATACTTTAAACAATTCTTTTAGTCCCCGATTATTACCTACTTTTCTATCCGAGGGATTTTGAAAAAAAAAATTTAACGCTGTACATAAAATGATTACGAAGTGGTTTTTTGTTTAAGCTATTCATGCGTGAGAAAACCTAATTCTTTAAATTTACCGGTAGAACTGACAATAATTAACGTTGGCTTTATTAACTGCAATAATTATGATTTACCGTATGTATAAAATTACAAGCACATCAAATTGAAATCTTATGATTAATTAAATTTTCACTCGTATTCGTGTGATGAGAAATATTTTATCTTGTTCACGTCACTCGGTAGAGGAAAGTGGTTGGATTCCAGACATCATAAATTTATATAAGATAAATGAATAAATTCTGCGTTAACGAATAAAAATCTAAATTAGAGTAAAACTGTGAGATCTCAAAGATCTGACAGTTATTGGGGGTTGATATTTTTGTAGTAGTTAGATATGAGGATATCATTTAGATTAAAGTTGGTTTCGGGCATGAAAACATTTCGGTTTCAGCCATTTGAGTGGTGCGAGGTGCTCTTATAATATATTCTATAAGGTGGATCCACAAACGATCCTTCGAGTTTCACAATTCAAACGGGAAATGTTTTAGTAGGTTGAAGACTAACTATTGCTTGAATCAGCTACGCACTCGATCAAGTAAATCTCGTTTATTCGGAAACTCACATTACGTGAGACCCAACCGACAAAGTTTTTTTTTTAATTTGGCAGGATACATTCGTGTTATGAAAGGAAAGAAAACCATAGAACGAGGCCCTAACTAGCTGGGGATGAAGTGAATTAAAGATATTCGTTTAAGAAAAAAAAGATTAATCCTTTTACTTCATTATTATATTTCTTTTACCACAGCAACAGAAACAGGTTATGAAATTTTCGTCGTCAAAAGTGTGTGTATTTAATTAGTGCGTTAGTTACTACAATTCTGTCTTTTGTAATTTAGTTTATTTTTCAGGTCTCTATAAAGTTTGAATATTTAGTTGCTATTTATCAGTATTATTCTCACAATCATGAGGGTAACGAATACTGGAGGTCAAGGATGTGGAGTCCTCTAACTAGACGAAAAGGTGAGCGAAACGAGGTCTGCGTCCTGTGGTTGAGGGGTCTCCGCTTCCTAGCTAGACGGATCGAGCTCGCCCCGACCGGCTAGTTTTTTATTTTTTCATTATATTACGTTTTTCTTAGGTTCTTTTCATGCAGTCTTTATGGCACATGGACACTAATTACTAGCGAATTTTTTATGTGAGGCTAAGAAAGTATTATTTCACTGACCTTGTCTAAAAATAATGAATACTAATTTTTATTGTATCTTGTGATTTTGTCTTTTTTTACATTTTATTATTTAATTATGTGAAACAAAATATAAATATTTATTAGTATCTAGCATATTATGTGATAAAATATTAATAAAGTGTAATTCTTTCTGAAAACTCGTTACTCAAAAAATTTTTAATCTAAAATTCATCTTTCTTCTTAAAATTCTAATCGGTGACCCACGCATTACAGCCTCTTTTTTATTGTTATACGAATATATATCAATTTTTTTATATTTCTTGAAATTAATCTATATTTTAAGTTAATATTTACCCACTTAAGATAGTTTGCAACCACTTGTATTCTGATATACTTCTGATCTATTTTTACATTAGACTACACAACTAAAAAAATATTCTGAACTATTTCTATTTTTTTTTTTTTATATATCTTGCTACTTAAAGAAGTTTATCTTTAAAAAATAGTTAACATTCACTACCATTTTAAATAGTTCATCAATTGCTTCCCTTGAAAGCACTACATTTCTAGTTTCAGACATTCAACCCTTTAATCACTGCATTCATCTCATTTAATTGGCTCCATCAGAAGAATATTCGTTTCATCTTACTAGGTGCTGATTTTCCTTCTTATATTAATTCCCTGAATCCAAGAAAATTATTCTCTTCCTAAAAAGCAAAATTCAACCTTGTTGTACTGTACAAATAACACAGAAATTTTACAATATTTTTGTAATAAAAATGCAATTGCATATTTTAATTATGCCTAGAGAAAGCATGCTTAATTTATGTTAAAATTTGGAATCTTCTATAAAACAAAATAACAGAAATTTAATTTTCAAATGATACTTAAACATTTTTTTTAACCTTTTATACTTTATTAACCGAATAAAAACTATTATAAATTATTAAATGTAATAAAGTATAGTTAATTATTAAATTCTATAGTTTTGTTTTTGTAGCATAATTTATCAGTAGGTTGAAAAAATTATTAAATACCGAGTAAATAAAAAACATGTAGTACTGCTTTAAAAGGTTTAAACCGCTGTGTTCGTTAGTTATATTGTCAGTTGTGGTTTGTGGTCTTTCTGCTATATTTTCCATTGTGTTCTATTAAATAAAATTTATTTTAACAGCATCTTCTATAAAAAAAAAATATTTAGTTTACCTCTAAAACAATGTGATGCATGCTATTGTTTTAGAAAAAAAAACAACTTATTCGTTTTAAACATTTTTTTTATGGAAATGAAATAATCTAGTAAATGTTTTTACCATATTTACAAAACAAAAACCAAAAAAAAACTTATAAGAAATAAAAAATATAATTCAGTACAGCTAGCTCAAGCTACTTAAAATAAAGTGCACTGATAATTTTCGTTATAACAAAATTATCGTAATGTATTTCGAGGTAAATTAAGATTTATTTCAAGAAAATAAGCTGTAAAAACTAGGTTTTTTAACAACAAACACAAAAAGAAGATAGATTATGGAAAAACGACGTACGAAAACAATACAAACATCCGTTAATCTCCAAACTAAAGATAAAAACACTAGGATGCTAAACGAAAGACAATATGGTAGGAGACATAAAAGGGGTATTAGAGGGAAGAGAATAGGAAAGAGAGAAAGAGATCGACCTCGTTTGAATAGGATGAGTATTTGGCTGGAATAGGTCTGATCAAAGGGAATGAATAGAGCTACAGAGATTGGCACTAGATCGCCAATAGTTCAATTTATAATTGAAGAACATCAACGTTTCGAGAAAGAAAGGAAAAGAAATACAAATCGTGATTTGTGAAACTCCAATAACAAATATAATCACGTGTTGCACTAATATATATATATATATATATATATATATATATATAAATGTATATACATATATTTGTGAAAGTTATGAAATATACATACGTATATTTCGCTTATATACGTATATTTGCTCTTTCTTTTTAGAAAACAGAGTCTAGGATACAGTCTCCTTGTACGAAGTACAAGAAAGTATTGTAATCGCGAAAAATTTCGGTTTTCAGATTTCAGCGGAAATATCCATTTTAACCACCCATGAATCCATTTTGACTAGTCTCGGCGTACAGACGTCACGCCGAGACTCAAAAACTGTAGAGTGTTGAAATTTGAAAAAAGAAGGAAATGAAATCAGATTCGAACATCGTTTCAAATCCGACTTCATTTCCTTCTTTCATTTTTAACTACTTCTTTTTTTATAATTTAAATATATTCATTTATTTATAATTATTAACCTCTGATTGTAAAAAAAATTACAATAAATGATAATTCAATAATAACAATAAAAAAAGTAAAATATCAAAATTTATTAGTAAAATGAAATTTTATGTTCTTTTCATTTAAAAAAAATATGTTTATGTAATTTAATAGGCGTACAAGGAAGTCATATGGTGTCCACATCAAATTTTTTAGATATTAATAGCTAACTACGAACAGGAAAGTCGTACGAAAACCCTGTTTCATCCCCAGAAATGAGTATGTCGTATGGAAGTTAAAATGAATTATAAATCTTCTTACCAGATCCACAAAGATTTACATAAAAGCTTTTATGTAGATGTTATGAGTAACTTACTATTTATACAAAAAATAATTAAATCTAATTAGATTTTATTTAAATTTAACTAATAATGACTATGAGTATTATGTAAAATATACAAATTACATATAGCATGATATCAGTGCATTCGATTTTAATAATTAATTAGTCATTAAGTAATTAAATTCAGTTGCAATCTAGTTTATAATTAATTCAATCCCGAGATATTACAGGGGTAATGTTCATTCGTAAAGAAATAGAGATTTAACTAACAATATTGTATAATGTGTTATTGTTTATACCTAGTTAATTCTTGTTAATGATTTAGTCGAAACGTAGTAAATACATTTCCATAATTATAATTAAACTAATATATTTATAAATATTTCTGTGTGTTCTCATAAGACTCAAGAACTTCTAGGCCGATATAATGTTTATTATAATATTTATTTATTTTATTACAATATTTATTTCTATTTCTTCTAGTTTGAGGAAGATCTTAGAAGTAAATTTATACAGATAACTTTATAATGAGGTGAGGAGTAATATTTATACCGGTAGCATGGGCAATAATCATATTTTACTTCGTAATACTAAGTGTACTAATATATTCGATGAATCAAAGCATATAGAGAAAATTTGTTCGTTTATTTTCTTTCTTTGTCTCATTTACCACAATCGGGTTAACTCTTACGGTAATATAATAGAAAAACTCTATATGAAATCATTGCAAAGCAAGAAAAACGGCTTGTAGCTTACTAAAAGAATTATGTTTTTTGAATGAAAATAATGTTTTCAGTAATTATGATAATTAATTTTTTTGTTTACTTTGTTAAACATTCAAGAGTATGCTTTTTAAGTAAAAATAATCTGATGAATGATTGAATGATGTTTTCTAATTTTAAAGCATATTGTTTCTTATACTGTAACTCCAATAAAAAATTGACTGGAGCTTTGAGTGGAGTTTCCAGTCATCGACTAAGTCGCGGAATGTCACAGAATACCCACACGCTTTTCGCGAGTAAAAAAATAATACTCTGGATTTTCTGTTGAATACATTTATCAAAATTTGATAGTTCTTCCTGAAGACAATAGAGATTTAATAGAACTTTTAATTAATTGTTATTCTTTGTGGTGAATATTATCAATGTACAGAAAGTATCAAAGTAAATAATAATATAAATAATTGTTTAAAATATGCAATTCAAATTACAAATAAAATATAAATATATATTATTAATAAGTATTTAAAAACGTTATTTATTTTTCCAATAATATACTAGTAAATAATACTAGTAAAATAAATATTTGTATGCCATTTTTTACTTATTAATATCATACTAAAAGAATACTTTGTAAACTAACATAGAAGCCAAAATTCTGAAACGTAAATCAGATTTATATTATGTAACTTCATGCAATAATTATGTAATATTAAATAAAATAACATTTATTTTAATTCCAAATGGGAAAGTAGACTATAAATTTCCATTTGAATATTTTCCCGGAAAAAAATATTTTGGTGAATTTTCCTTCTCATTATACCATATTCATGGTGAAATTAAAAGTTGTACTTTACAGTATTACTTTCTACTTTTAATTAGATAAATAAATACATTTGGCGCGTATATGTTTGGAGTGTCGCTTTATATGGAAGTGAAACTTGGGCAATCGGAGTATCTGAGAAGAAAAGATTAGAAGCTTTTGAAATGTGGTGCTATAGGAGAATGTTAAAAATCAGATGGGTGGATAAAGTGACAAATGAAGAGGTATTGCGGCAAATAGATGAAGAAAGAAGCATTTGGAAAAATATAGTTAAAAGAAGAGACAGACTTATAGGCCACATACTAAGGCATCCTGGAATAGTCGCTTTAATAATGGAAGGACAGGTAGAAGGAAAAAATTGTGTAGGCAGGCCACGTTTGGAATATGTAAAAAAAATTGTTAGGGATGTAGGATGTAGAGGGTATACTGAAATGAAACGACTAGCACTAGATAGGGAATCTTGAAGAGCTGCATCAAACCAGTCAAATGACTGAAGACAAAAAAAAAATTGGCGCGGTATATTTTTGATAAAGATTTTTTCAAAGAAGAAAAAACTAAATTTTTTTATTATATTTAAACTATTTTGAATTTACAACAGTGTGAAATACAATATATATATATATATATATATATATATATATATATATATATATATATATAACCATATATACCCTACAAATATACCTTATTAACTACCTTATTGTCCTACATAAAGAAACTAAAATTTTCTTATTGTTGTCGTCCAATATGGGTGGTTTAATGTACCAACATTTTTCAAGTTATGGGTAATTTTTAGTAGAAAGCTATTTGAGAGGAATAGATATTTTAAAATTGACTAAAATTATTTCTCATGTGATTGATTCGATAATATGAAAAATAAAACGTGAAGTATGATACAAAGTAATTAATAACGTTACTGGGATGAAATCGTATTTAGAAAAAACTCTCAGGAAAGAAAAATAACTACATTAAGTGCGTAGAAAGGACCAAAACAGGCACCATGCAAGATAAATTAGTTTCTAACTACTATTGTATGGGTCTGGTTGCCCGTAAGGCAAGGCGCTGGCTAATCATTTTCTTGGGAGAATTTGATATATATCTCCGCTTTACCGCTTTTTATCTTAAACCTCACTTATTTATCTTAAATCTCATTTTGGCTTAAAAATCACTTTATTCAGGTCATAATAACGATTTTTTTAAAAGAAAATTTGGACAATGTGATAGATTAATTATCAGTGCAATTTTTATCTATTTTTGTGCAGTGTCGAAAACACACAGATAAAACACAGTTAAATGATAGTCAAAATATGATAAATTTCTTTATTTTTTCTTCGGTCTATTAAAATAATTAAATACACAAAAAAGGGTAAGCTATATTTTAGGATAGGATTAAGCTCTATGGTTATATTTTTTATTCATTACTTCTTAAGTAGAAAAACTAACCTAAAGTAACAGTTTTAACAACAATTTATTGATAACTGGATAAATATTGTTTGGTTGTTTGTAAAATAATATTTCATGTTTATAATTATATTTTTTTTTATACTTCATTAGTAGAAAAGGAAAACCCATTTAAGAAGAGCTTGTCATTTCATTTTTAACTGTTAAAAGTAATAATAGTGTTGTGAAAAAGATATGCGATAATCATAAAGTAAGAATAGTTGAGAACAAATAAGAAATTAAAATGAGGCAGAAGGTGGTTTTGATAAATCACAACTCCATTTAAGATGTCACTTCTAATGAAGGATAGATTAAGTTAGTTTAGAGCGAACTATAACCATCGCCGTCTAATTGAGTCATCAATTCTTAATTGAGTGCGGGTTGCTTTAGTAATCTAGGTGCCGTATACATTGTATTACAACTGCGAACGTGATCTAGCAACACGTAATGTAGGTACTTTTCAAAAAGTATAATTTGTCTGAAGGTCGCAGTCCAATTAAGATGTTACAAAATGAAATTCTACTACTGTAACTTATTTCTCTTCTTTAATTCCTGTATAATTAACACAATGACATATGATTTGCTACCCACTGTAATTTTTCCTAAAGTTTTTTCTCATTTTACTTTTTCTTATTAACAAAACCCCTTTAATTATAATTTTACAGAGGGAAAATATTTCACATCTTTTTTTTTTAATAATATCAGGGAAAGTACGAAAATCTACATTTGTTATTAAAGTTTTGCTTAAAATGAATAGAAACTTGGGCAATTAATTGTTATTTGATTTATTGTTGTTTTATAATAAGTACAACCTTTTATTTAACAATTAATAATGTACACGATGTTTAAAAAAGTGGACATAATTTATACTAGTTGGAGAATAACTTTTCTGATGTTGGTGCAAAATAATTTACTATAAATAACTGTATAAATCAAGGAGGGTTCTTATTAAATTCCCATTTTATATTAGGCAATTTATGAAACGCCTATTTTTAAACTAATATCCTTTTCAACCACGAATGATTGTTAAAAAATATCTTTATGCTCGGTTTGATAATCGCAGTCACAAAATCTATAGTAGCTGTAGTAATAAATTCAGTAGAACCATAATTTCGTCCAGGATAGAGTGGCGTTTGGGAACGAAAATTTGATTAAGTATTTTCATTAGTGAAAGGAAATTACAGTTACCTTGATATGAAAACGAATCACTGGTACCTCATCTTCTGAGCAGCAGTTTATACAAAGACCATATAAAGTAAGTGGTTTGCTCGGTGAGTATACTTGTCACAGTCAGTAATATCATAGTGATCGGGTTTTCTATTACACCTGTACATACTACACCTCTATAATGATTTGCATTACAAAATTTGACGCTTGTGTTTAAAAAATAGTATCTTTCTAAAAATAATCGTAAAAAAAATTAGAGGATTTTTTTTTACTGTAAACGTTTATTTTATTTGTAATAGTCTTGAAATTCTTATGATAGATTATTGTTAGTTTAACTTTTATTAGCATAGAAAATAAACGTAAAATGTTAAGCATTATTTTAAATATTTACCAAATAGAAAAGTAGGTTGAGATAGAAATTTTGAAGTTGTTCGATCATTAATTTTCAGTTTATAAACTTTTTATCAAGTTTTTACGATTTTCGAAGCGTAAACAGTATTTTACCGAAACAGCATTAAAGTTCCTTATTAATAAATTTTCTGTCTATAATAATGATTTAGTACGTTGCGTTTCAGTTGTGGATGAAAGTAATGTTGTTTTTTGGAAGAAGTATTCAATGCAGAAAAACCAAATATTTATCTTTTAGGAGCAGTAACGAAATAAAAAAATTCATGTTTTATCATATCCGTAAGTTTATTTGAAAATGCTTTAAAAGTGAAAGCTGGGATGGTCGTTTAACTACAGATTTCTTTTACCTGACGATACTAAAATTCTGAAAACTGCTTAATGACTAAAACAAATTGATAATAAGAAAGGGATTTACAAATTTCTTTCTAGGGAGGGAATAAATTAAACAGAAAAGGGGGTTATGTAGAACTTAAGTTTACCAGGGTCGTTTATTTCTTTGTTTTTCGGAATGATTGAGTCAGAATAAATATAAGTCGTGATAATAGAAGAAATATGTTTTTATGCAAAAAGTTTGAACAAAATTCTATTAGGTTTTATTTAAATTTTATTTTAATTAGGTTTTATTTAAATTTTCTTCAGAATACTATCGGGTTTTTAGTATAAATTATATGAAAATTGTTATTAATCGTGTACCGAAATTTGACAAATTTATGTACGCTTTATGCTTTTTTCTTTTCTTTTTTTCTTGAAACTCCCCCAAGGCAACCAGGCCGGCAATTAAGCATCACTCAGTCACCTCAGGGTTTCGTGGCAGCAGCCTGCCCCTCCCTGTCTAGCTCTTGTAGGGAGCATCCTACCGGGGTCTCCCCAGCGTCATTAGGGCACGCCGACTTCCTCTTCTGGATAGCCAGCCCATCCCTCAGCTGGAGAGCTACCCTTCCCGTCTCTAACCTACGAAGCACCAGGTATGAGTTGCGCACATCTGTTGCTTACCCAAGCGACCCGTCCTCTCACACATTGAGGGTCCCCCATACCATCATCGGGTAGCTCCATCCCTCCCACTCTTGCATGGTGGTGGACCAGAACATCCTAGGCTTGGGGATACCTCCCTAGCCCTAGACGTCACCACGCTTCGTCCCAGGCTTCATTATTATTAGTAGATCTCCTCATAAAAGCAGTAGATCCCCTCTCTACTAGATTACGCAACAGTCAGTCCGCACCCCGCGTGGTGAATTTTGACCCTTTCTTATGAAGGATCACAGAAACCATTCCCCAATCTTCTTCCATTGTTCAGCACCTCGTAGCATGTAGGTTACTGTGTCCTCCGGCGTGATCCGTCCTAGACCCGCTCGTACCTTGATCCCGTCCCATCTGGGCACTCATAAAATGTGTGCTCCGTAGTATTCACTAGTCCATAATAGATACAATTTGGGAATTCCCGTCTCCGAAATCTACAGAGACATGATCCGAATCCAATGTGACCAGATAGGAGCTGGTCCTGAACTCAGGACTTTATTGATGGCGTCCAAGACTACTCAATGGTGTTCCCTGGCTAGTATCTTCAGTAGCAGCCCTTTCACACCATCTAGTCCCGGACTTTTGTCATATTCTTCCTATAGCTCATTGTAGTTCACCCATACTGAATCTTCGTTCTTCGCCAATAATCAAGCCAACATGCTCCTCTTCCACAGAGGTGAATAGAGTCAGGACGGCCGATTGTGCCTGTTCCCTTGAAGTAAGGGCTAGGGATCTACCAAACTTCTTCATCAAGATCGTGTAGGCCCTCCTCATGGGTCATTATTCAGTTCTTCTACTAACTACTTCCACGCTAAACGTTTGGACTCCTTAATGGCGAAAGTCATTGAATCCTGGCTGCGCGGTGTGCAAATTCTTGATTCAGGCCGTTGCACGGTCGGGGTTTCCTCCGCTTTTTCTGTAGTCTTCTTTGCGCCTCTTGAACCACGGCCCATAGAGCAGCAGTCTCACCGGATCACCAATAGGCGTTCCTGCTCGGCTCCGTTTGTGGTCTCAGACGGTCGCATTCTTCTTCTAGAACCCTGGAAAAATCGTCAGGTCTCCACTTCTGCAGTCCCTCTATTCTCAAGGCTACTGCGACCGATAACATGGCGGCTTGCTTTTCTGATGAGCGCCATCCATTTATTGTAGGCGCTTGAGACCATCCCATAGCCTGGATCTCGAATCTGATAGGCCAGTGGTCCGAGGAGAATTCTGCATCGATCACTTCCCATTCCACGACGTCTGTGAGCAGTCGATTTGGTACCGCTGTGATATCGATGACAGAGCCCGTTTCCCGACCAACAAAGGTATGCACCCCCGGGGGTATTTAGCACTGTCATTTCCAGTGTGCCCAGCATTGCTGCTATGGCATACCCTCTTCCCGTTGACCTTGTCCTGGCTAGCTCCATGCACTCGGCGTTGAGGTCCCCAGTAATGATCACTGGCCGACCCGCTCGCCTAGCCAAATCTTCAGTCTGACGAAGACGTTCTCAAGATATTCCATTCCCCGACTGACCAGAGACATAGCAGCTGACCTGACGTATGATGTCAGATCTATCGCTACAAATCTTTTTCCTTTGACTATGT
Source organism: Lycorma delicatula (assembly GCF_047948215.1). Classification (NCBI taxonomy): domain Eukaryota; kingdom Metazoa; phylum Arthropoda; class Insecta; order Hemiptera; family Fulgoridae; genus Lycorma; species Lycorma delicatula. The sequence continues at coordinate 173,676,283 of NC_134456.1, read as the reverse complement.
CCAGTACAGCGTATCGGTTGGAGACCGCTGTTACTGCCGCATCCCCGTCCTCGTCCAACATTCAGCCTCCTGGACCCCTCCATCCACAGCAGAGCCCTATAGCAGGTCGTGGGCTACCACACACCGGTTGACATTCATTTGGATGTACTTCATGAAGGGCGGCGAGTGTATGCCTGGCCTCCGGTCCGGTGTCCTCCCTTCACAATCAAGACATTTCCTAGGTTCCCCACAATTTGCCAACTTGTGGCCTAGCCCTTCGCAATTGCAGCACAGGGTCGACCTGTTGGGTCCCCTGCAGGCTGACGCTCTAAGGCCCCTAAGCTCCAGCAGCTTCTGTTGCCGCAGCTCAATTTTACACGAGTGCCAACCTACTTTGATGCTGCCTTTGGTGGCTAGCACTCTGGGTTACAGCTACACTCTGGGTTTCTTGGTGACCCCGTAGACCGGCCTGAGGGACGAGACACGAACTGAGACCTCGCGCCTCACCTCTCTTCATATTGCTGCGGTAATTTCCTCCGAGGTGGCATCCTTTAAAGTGGTATGCCACCATGCGAGAGTGTCTCCTTTTCTCAGTGACCACTGCGTTTTCCACAGTGGATCTGAGCCTGTGTACCATATCCTCTTTCTTCGTTGTGGATGCTTTGATCCTAATTTCCATTGTGTCGGCTCTACCCTTCCGAACCAGCCCAATGTCTTCAGCCACGTCCTCACCTAGCCCGCTGTTTACTTTCTTGTGCAGTTCAGCATAGCTGAGCCCCTCCTTTCGCATCAGCACTATCTGAAAGGCGAGTTCCCTTGGTGTCTCCATCTTGCCTTGCTCACCTCCAACTAGGAGGTAAGTAACTGCAGGAGCCACCGTTCCTCTGGTGAATCCTTTCTCCAGACCCAGTAATCAAAACCTTTACTGACCTTGCTTCCTAGTTCATCGTTGAGGGCTGTCAGTAGAAGTTTGCTTCCCCCTATTCCTTGTGATTTTGGTGAGGTCTATACCAGATGTCTCACCATATTCCGATCTTCCTCCTCCACCACAACAGCGAGCACTGTTAATTTGTCCATGACCTCACCTTCAGGATAGTATATTTCAGTGTTTCTGGTATCCTTAAGTATCGTGCCACTTGGAACACGGTCACCTGTTGCCAATCTTCTCCCGGATCCAGCCTATGGGTTTCTTCGACAGTGGGTCCTTTCCCCCCAATCCTTTCTAGATCCGATGAAAACCAGACAGCCATCCTCATCAGGTTTCGGGAAACTATGCTTTAGTTCCACTTTTTGGAAATTGTCTCTATTCCATTTTATGCTGATGATTTCCTGTAGGCCATTCAGGTTACCCGATGTTCATGTTACCCGATCAGTGTTCTCTCCACCATGTCATGGCTTGAATCCGCGGTTTGTGTTTCTTCGTCTACGCTACCAACAGTCTGTGCTGAATTCCTCTGGGCGGCTGCGACCAATTCCCTTGCTCTATCTTTGAGCACATCCCAACCCCCGTAGAGGAAGACACCTTGTCACCTTCGTCACCTTGTCCATCGTCACCTTGTGACTATTCCAGTAATCACACCACCCCCGTTAGCCCTGATGGGCATTAACGGGAGTCGTCTTCAGACCTCTAACTGATTACACCTCAGAGTAATAAGCCAGGTCTCGGTTGGGATACCACCGTTGTAAATGTCTCGGTAGACATTTACATCAGTGATTTTTAATTCAGCTATTGCCTTCGCTGCAGGCCTCTTCTGGACATGTTAACTGTCCTACATCGTTGCCCTCTGATATATTTGAGCACAGTTACCAACTCACGAACCATGCTGGCTGTTAATATGTCTGTATCACAGAGTGACAAAAGGTCGTTCACCACCTCCAGCTTCTATCGCCGCTTCCTTTCACCGTAATCTGGCCTGCCTCACCAGACTTTTTGGGACTTTTTGGTGGTGCCGAGTCTCCCTCCGCTGCAGATATCTCCCGTTCACACAAGAACTCTAATTCCGGCTCCGGGGAGGACAGGGTGGTTCTCTTGTTGGAGGGTTCGTAGAACTCCATCGACTCTGAACTTGCGTGATTCCGGTTCATTGTGCTGCAGGTCGGCTAATTCCTTCTGTTCACCGGCTTCCTCACTTGGAGCCGCAGTCATCGACAGTTACCACAAACGTTAGCAGTTTCATCCTAGTATCACGCAACGTCCTGAAGGCCTTGGACTCACGCTACAGAGACTTCTTTGTTCTGGTCCCTCTGGAAGCCACCAGACTTCGTAACCTCTTGATCCGAAATAGAGTCCGACAAAACGAATATATGTAATATCACTCTAATTCAGGCAAAATAATGTAAATTAATCCACCATAAAAAATAAACCGCTCGGAAAAACGTTCAATACGGAAAAAATGTTCAAAGTACAAAATGTAAAATAACTAAGTACAAAAAACAAAATGTAATCATAGAAAACTTTCCATGTCCAAACGTATATTCAGCCCCAAAATCAAGCTGAATCAAGCTGAGTGCAAAATAGCGCGCTATTTTGCACTCGAAAAATAAATATTCCTAGCAGGATTAACTTGGTAGTCAGTAAAATAAAGAAAAACATACCGTAGCGTACCGTTGCTATGACTAACAGCCCCTAGCAACGCCAAACCAGGAAATAAAATTTATTTAAACCTATAACTATAAAATAACAGAACAGGACAAGACAAAACACACCAAATTTAACAAAAAACAACACGAACGAACAAACAGGAACAATTCCCAAAAGTTTCACCAGTCTTGAAACTCTCCCGAAAAATCGCAACATTAAATTTTCAGACTTATCATAATTCATCAACTTTCAGCCAAATTCACTACCATATGCTGCTTTAAATTACGACTAGAATGAACACAATTAAATTACCAAAATTCACCATATTTTGTCACTCACAGAGTGAACGGTTCTAGCAATTAGAATACACATAATTGCAACGATAACAACAAGCGCTTTTATTCTTTCAAAAAAATAAACATATCAGACCGTCCAGAACACAGTAACTTTAGAGAAAATCACAACCTGTTATTACTTATTACAATTCAGTGCTGAACTTTGATAAAAGCATACCCTAAAAAAAATCACAGGAAAAAGTTATTTTTATCGATCGTTGAAAATATAAAATATCAACCAGTGCGACGTTTATTTTAGTCTCAAACGATGTAACTTTATGGATTATTAGTTTGTGTTAATTATAAATCCGACGATGGGATTTTGTCGAGGATCACCCTTTCATGAATGTGTTATTTGTTTATGATTTTCTAGTATTCAATGTTAAAACACTTTCATGAAAATTTTTATGCCTGTTATTTGCCATTTCCAGTTTCTGACTAGCCTAGGGGATAACATTAAAATGTACTCAATAAGAGAAGTGCATTTTCAATTCCTTCATATTCTATAAATCAGCAGTTTGACTTGTCGTTTCATTCTCTTCAAAAGGTTGCCGGCATATAGAGTTTTATATCTATGCCGTTTATCCGAAGCGTATGGTCATCGCTAACAGGTCGGGGATAAAATAAATTCTAATTTGCGGATTTCTCAAATGACGTAGCGATGTTTAAGTTCTATTAATAACTTAAATCTCCAGTCTGTCGGAAAATAGAGAGATTTCTTTAGTTTTTAAATTTATTATTATTTACAAATTTATTATAAAAATTGTTCTTTGCATAATTTTTTGGGGTTTCATTCAAAATGCGCATTCGTATACACGTACACAATGCACGCATGCGCGCACGCGTGTTCAACCTTAGCTTTGTGTTATTTTATATGTGTTCTCATATATGAATAAAATTTCTTCCGAATTATTGGAATATATTTTCATATTTAGACTGACAATAAGAAAGGAATTAATTTCATTGCCAAAGCTGTTTACAGTGAATTATTTAAAAAACCATGTTGATTTTATTTCATAGTGGAGAAAAATAAAATTTACTTAAAATGCAATTAATGCTTTCCCTGTTTTGGAATTCGGGAGTCCACCTACTACATCAGGTTCCACTGCGATTCAATTATTTGAGATCGTATTAAAATTTACTAAGAAGCTCTTATTTTTCTCGAAATAATAATGTTTTTTAAAAATTTTTACCTAATTTTATATAATTATTAATTATATAATGAATTAATAATTATCAAGATACAGTGATCTGAAAAAAAACAGTGTTATTAATTTTTAAGGTCGTATAAAAAACAGTAGCTAATTTTCTTCTTGGTATTGAGTTTAGGTTGATTCATATTATAGTTTCTGCAAAGTAAATCTATTTGTGATATAATTTGTAATATAAAACTTTGAAGAAACAGACTGAAAAGATGCTATTTGGCACAGTAATAAGATTAACACCTAAGAAAATTATATTATATACCTAAGAAAATTATATTCGTGCAGTACAATTAATTCAATGTATTTCATTGTTATTAGATTTATAGATTGTAAGGTTGTTGTCATCCTACAATGCACTTAAATTATGTACATTGTAATCGGCTCAAACAGAGCGCGAGTATACATAAATTTTTTGACATATGTACATAGAATTATTATTGCTCTGTTGGCGGTATTATAATTTTTTTTTTTTAAGTGTAGTTAAATATTAAATGATCAAATAAAAAAAATGTATTGACAAATACTTAGATGAAGTGTTTGCGTATTCATGAATATTTTTGTACGATAATCTAAATTAGGTTGATAGTTAATTGTTGTCTTTATTTTCTGTTTCACATTTGGCATTTATCTATTTTTATTAATGGTATACTTTAGCGTCATCGTTCAGGAAATAAAATAGTAACATGGTATTGATAATGCTTTTAAATAGGTACATTAATGATAAAAGAATCATTCAGATCGCTCAGAGTATTATTTTGAGTTAAGTGCCAATACCAGTATACATATACTTAAAACAACTATGCAAATGAACATTGGACATCCTATTTATGTACATATATATTTGCATATAATCCATAATTCCATAATTTGATTATGGAAACCATAATTCCATGAATCACTTTTATATATATATATATATATATATATATATATATATATATATATATGTGTGTGTGTATGTGTGTGTTTGCGCGCGCGCGTGTTCTTCAGAGGTCATCAATATTTTTAATGTTCATTTCTACAACAGTTATATTGCACAAGTTTTTTTTCGAAGATTGCTATTTAAAAATAATAAACTATGTTAAATTCCGCACACACAAAAAACCCACTACAAAAAAAAAATGTATAATAAATAAAATTAGAATAGTTTTATGCGTGAAAAACCATACATAATTTGATTATTTTTTTTCTGCAGAGTATTACTTTTAACAAGTAGTGAATATGGAAAATTATTTTATTGCTTAGAATCCCTATATATATATATATATATATATATACACACGCGCGCGCGCGGTATTTATTGGTATTATTATCGGATGTTTGATACGCTTGTTTAAGTAAATGCCTGAACGTGTTTGTGTCTGAGTGTTTTTATGTAGACATTTTATCGTATGAATACAGACTATATAGTACGTAGTCCAGAATGAAGATGTTAATGGTAGAAAAAAATTTGCTAAAGGCGAATTTTATCAGTCGGATAGAGTTCTACTTTTTACAGAAAAAATAGTGGAAATGCAAATGTAGCCCCAGCGGGTGTTTGTCCAAATTAACACTCAACTTTGTTCCGTTCAGCCCCTTTTACTGTCTCGCATGAGTTCCCTTCTGTTCCTTTTTCATTAACATTTGGAACAGCACTTTATATTGATATCTTCTATGGGTGTTTGTGTGTATAAGTTTTATGTGTGAGTATTTGTGTGCTTTAGAGATTAATTTGGTTTTTTGTTATTAAAGCTTTGGTCCACAAATGCAAATTGTTATTTATAAAATAAATATTCGTTTAAATTAATACAAATTATAAAATGAATATAGAATATTGCTATAATTTACTATAAAGAAAAGCTTTTTTTATTAAAAAAAAAATTATATTTCACTTTGTTCCGCAAAACGAATTTCTTTTAATCAGACAGAGAAAAAAAATTTCTGTTAAATGAAATCAAACGGTTCTTGTTAGTTCTTTAGCTTATAACATTTTATTCAAAGTCAGCGAAAATAATTTAATATAACTTTTAGTAATCAAGGTATATGAATACTAAAATCTGCATATTTATATTAATAAATACTTATTTAAAAAAAGTCAGTTCATAAGGTATTATTCGTTATACTTTAAACACTACCATGATTTATGAGGAATCAACCGTTTATTTTATATATATATATAATATATACTCCATCCTCATAATAATACTAATAATTATATGTATAAAGGTAGCGATTGAAGCCTGAAGCTAACTTAGTAATCAGATTAGTTTCATGGCAGACCCCATTGATTCCTATAAAAATATTTCCATTTTCCTTCGTTGCACTTTAAATAAAAAATAACTAAACATTATAATCAATGTGATTGCCATTTAATATATTGTTTAAAATCAATGTTCAGTCCTTCGAAAAAGAGGAAAAGTATTATGCGTTTGCTGATGTGTGTAACTATTTCATACAAATATCTAGCTAATAATGTTTCTTTTATACAAGAATTTTATATCATTAATAATATTGCAGTTTCACATCTACCTATCAACCGGGTATTCGTAAGAGATTTACTTTCGTTCAGTATCAATCAAATATTTTGAACGGATCCAAAATTACATAATATACCAAATGCACGTCATAACCAAAAATTTACAAAAATCTTGCTACAACTGACACTGTTATCCATAACATAACATAATGTTTATCCATAACATTTAACCAATCCACAGAGCAAAAAACGCATCTACCTTAAATTTTATTATATTGCTTAATATGTTACTGCATTATTGTATATATATTCTCAATGAGCCAAATCGGACCATGAATACAATTTTTTGAAATATCTCGACGCCAGCCACTTAGCGGGTTGATTTTTTGCAAGAAAAATATTTGTTTTCTCGTAACTAATATATATTCTGAATATGAGCCAAATCGGACCATAATACAATTTTTCGAAATATCTCAATCCCAGCGTCACCTAGCGGATCCATTTTTTGCAAAAATATTTCTTTTCACGTAACTAATACACGTATATCTTTGTTAGCCGCTATCTACAATAAATAATTCAATCATTGAAAATTTTGTGAAAAAATAAAATTCACCCTCATGACAGCATTTGTGCATAACAGAAAATACTCAAATTTCCATTGTTCTGAAAATAATATTTTAGTATTTAATCATTTTAAAATTTTGAGAATTTTAAATCTTGAGAATTATAATCCAATAATTGGATTAACAAGAATTATAAAACGAAAAAAAATAATGGTGTTATATATGGAGAACACAGTTTGTTACTTTTTGTTTTCGTAGTTCACTTTACCCATCTATTATTTCGCTAAAAAACTTTATAACATATAAAACAGTAAAACTAAATATCAAAAAATATTTTTATATTTATCCAGAAAGATTACGTTTAAAAATATTAAAAGATTTTTACAGTTAATGTTTTATGATTAAAAAAAATTGGTCAATTAAGGAAAAGTTAAAATAGCTTAGAAATTTCACATTAGTCAAGAAAAAGAGGTTAAAACACAGATTACCGATTAATTAAATTACACAAAAATCTATCCGAAATAGGTTTCATAAAAATTCAAAGCTGCAATTTAGGAAAAAGTAAACAAATATTTTATTTAGAAAACAATAAAATATCCTTCCAAAGATATATTTCATGAAAATTGTTGTCGCTGATGAATCTTTGAATTATTATTATGAATCATTAAAAACAAAGTAAAAACGTTTATCTAATGTATACATGCAGATACCTTCTATAAAACAAATTTAGTATTTCTTTCACTGTGAAATAAGTATTCTCTTACAGATTTTTAGAATGCAAAGAAAATCATATTCACAAATATTTTACTGTGCGAAATGCGTGCGCAGGATAAGACCCGAAGAAGAACGTTTCATTTCGTTCGGGGGAAAAGTTGAAAAGTTACTCTTTTATTTTTTAAACCATGACACCTTTCTCCGGATTTCCCAACATTTTAGTTTCTAAAAAACAATTAAATTATAACTCAAAATTATTTACAAAAAAAGACTAAAGCTTTGGTTAAATAATTATACTTGCGTACTATACATATATATGCGTTCATGTGTGTGTTGTTGGGATTCGAGTATTGCTCTATTTTGAACGGGGTTAAACTTGATGAAACATTTTCTCATGTGTGTTTTTTGGATAATAAAAAATATTCTATCATTACAAAATTAAATGAGAGAAAAGAACACCAATTAAAAATTTGTTTAAAAGGATATCATCTAAAGTTAGATTATTTTAAAAAGAAAATTTTAATTAAAGGTTTTCTATATCTAACTGTTATTTAGTATTTTTCTTTTTTATTGAAGCGTATTTAGGATAGAGTATTTTGAATGTATAATATAAATAGATGGACCTTTTAATTTCTTTTAAAAACTACCCAAAATTAATTAAAAAAATAATTGATTATTATATGTATTTATCATAAATCATACCTCAAGTTATTTAAAGGATTTGATTTTGCTTTTTGTATATTTACTATTACACTATAGATTTAATTAAACGTACTTTAGATCAACCTTTCTTAGTATTACTTTTCTTTAGATAAAAATATAAGTAAGCTTGTAAGAGTAGTAATAATTACAAGTTTACTGCTACCGAATAGGTTAAATTACAACTTCAACAAAAATAGAATAAATTTCAACATCGTTGCCAGTTTATTAACTAAATATTTTTGTTTAATTAAAAGACATTATTTTAACTTTAGGTAAATTTTGCATAATTATTAATTTATCAAGTTCTATCTTTTCAAACGGATGAACTGAAATTATAAATATTTCTATTCATAACTAACAGGTCGAAACTGAATGAAAGATAAGTAGGTAAAATAATGGTTAGAGGAACAAGAAAAATGATTTTGTATTATAGTAAAAGGCAAAGGTTGGAAAGAAAATCGAGGTATAAAGGGGAGGAATAGAAATGCTGTAATCAATGATGGAAGGCGGATTGACGGATTGATGAGGGGTCAGTCTCTATCAGAATGAGGGACGTTTTTTTTTTAATTCACTGTGCATTGAATGTAATCTTGGAGTATATAACATATTTTGTTGATGGAATTGGCTATCACTCTTTTTACCTACCTACACTCCACAAATAAAAGGTATTATAAAAATATAAAAAATATAAAGTTGAGATATTTTTCTATTATGTATACTGCTAAAAGTAATTTTTTTTATGCTTTTCTTTGCATTTAACGTAGCACAAATAAAATTGAATAAAATTAGCCTATATTTCTATGACTATTTGAACGTGGATCAGATAACAATAATAATCGATTTTTACAAAATATCAGGATGAATTCATTACAGCCGTGAGTGATAAAATATAATAATCTCGAGTATATTAAAATTTAGAACCCTACGAAATTAATAATCGGAACGCTGAGTTGAACCCCGGCGCTATAGCTCTTACGTGCTTTCAGAATAATCCACCATAAATCCTACACTAGCACGCAACAATTCAAAAGTAATAAAACCTTAATCTTCCGAATCAGCTGAGACATCTACCTATGTATAAAACTGTTAGACGACATCCTTCAAGTTTGTCTGAAGTCAAGAAAATCAATATGGATGCAATCCCAGAACACTGCAACAGCGGAATATATACAGCCAAGTGGATAAACAATAATTTAAGCAGGATGATCCCAATAGACATTTTTCAGAATAAAACCGAAAAATGCAAATTCTAAATCTATCCTTAATAAATTGATAGTTCCAATGATCCATCGTGCGATTATGGATTTTTTTGTGACAAAGTATTTAGAATATAGGTCTGTGTTTGTGTGTATGTGTGTGTGTTTATGTACAGTATACATATATATATATATATATATATATATATATATATATATACCTCTACCTATATAAACATACATACCTAACGTAAAACAAAGTGCTGCATAATACGTATTACTGTTTAATGTGTAACCGTGCACTTTTAACGCCAGCAGCAAACAGGTAATAAAATATAAACATACTCTAAGAATTAATTTTTCTGAAGTTTCTAAGTAACTGCCATGAATTTTAAATGTAATTCTTTTAAGAAATGAAGTAAAAATATTTATTTACTTTATTAGAATTTATTTATTTTTCTTTATTGAGTAAAATAATTAATCAAAATTTCTTCCAGAGTAAAAAAACCCTCTTTGGAATATAAAACCGGTAAAAATTAGCCCAAATTATTAGTTTCGAAGTTACGGTTAAGTAAATATAAACTTGCTAAACAACAGTATTTGAATAGAACGTTGATTCTTTAAAGATATTTATTCTCTACGTCTACAATTCTTATAAATACCTTGCCGGCTAATATAAAAAATACACAACAGATTCAATTCAAAAAAAATTATAAAACAATACAGATTTTAAAAATAGAAAACATTTAGGGGTGAACGTTGTCATAACCCTAAAATTCAAAAGTTTTCAATGGTGTCATTCTAGTTGACATCCAGTTGTATTTTATTAATCATAACAAAACAAAAGGTTCCATTTTATAAAGTATGTGCTTTTGACATTATGTGCGTTCAAGTCCTGCTCTTCACTGAATGACAGCATTTCTCTAGTACTTATTAATTTTGCAGAAGCTTCGTTATAAGATTTGCTTTATAATTGAAGTGAACGATTTTTAACGGAAAACTATATTGTGTACTTAGACAAATTTGATAACTTTAATTTTCTTCTTTTTTTTTTATCACTGTTTAGAATTGCATTGATATCTACACACATCAATTGTAATAATGTTGTAGTAATGACCTTTATAAACTCTTAGAGTTTTGATATTCAAAGTATTCTCCGCGAAAATTCAAAAACTTTTCTCCGCGAAAATGTTGAACACCTAACAAAGATCATTCGGTCGAATTAGATAGAGGAAACAGATTTTTGACTTCTTGGATTCTATTCCTATTCCGTATCGGGGAGCCGATACATATCTACCTATAGGGAATTTCACATGGGCAGAATTGTCGCTAGCGTTCGGGAAGTAGGATGCTTAAACAAGGCTCCTGACTTTGACTTAGTAACTTATAAGATGTTGTTTATGTTACCATTTAAGGCTATCGAAGACATTATACGCTTCTTCACTGACATCCTTTGGACGATGTATTTCCCATCAGAGTGGAAGGTGTCGAAAATAACAGTGGTTCCAAAACCGGGCAACCTGTAGATGACGTATCTTCCTATAGATTTATTGACCTTTTAGCGAATCGCTCTAAGATCTTTCAGAGGCTCTTCTTCGGAGGAATAGAACTATTTTAGTAGAAGGGATTGTTATTACTGACCACCGTTTGGTTTCCGGAACGGGCACTCCAGCACTGAACAAATTCATAGAATTTTTGATGTCATCAGCTGTTGTTTAGAAAGGAAGGAATACTGCTCGGAGGTATTTTTAGATATCCAATAGGCTTTCGAAAACGTTTAGTTGCCTGTCTGCTATACAAGCTTTAAATGAGCCTGCTACAACCATATTAATTGGTATTACGCTACTGCCTCGATGGACGGTTCTCACAGGTTAAATATGGCCAAGAGTTATCAGGCTTTTTTGATACAAAATCTGGGATTCCCAGGCTTCAGTCTTGGGCCAGGTTTTTACTCTGCTGATCTTCCTGCCACGGAAAATATCATTTTTGTGTCCTTTGATGGCACGGAAATTATGTTGGTTAACCTTAACCGAACAGTAGCATCGGAGAAACTGCAATCGGAGTTGGACCTTCTGAGTAAATGACTAGGTAAATGGAAGGTAAATGTTAAAACTGCAAAGTCGAGTCATATGATCTTTGCAATTAGAAGGGGAGTCGAGCTAAGAGTCTGCCTAGGTGGAGTTGAGATCTCTCATTCGGGCACGATATCTAGGATTTCATTTTGACTGCCGCGTAACATGGGAATGCAATTAAATATCAGCTTAGGCGGTTGAAATGGTTACTAGGAAGGAGGTCTGCATTGTAGTTAATTAACAAACTGTTGTTGTATAAGGCGTTATTAAAGTCAATGTAGGCCTATGGGATACAACTTTGGGGTACAGTAAGCAGTAGCAATATCGACATCATCCAAAGGTTCCAAAACAAAGTGCGAAGGAACATATCGGAGGCACCATGGTTTGCGAATAATAAGGAGATGCAGATGCACGATTACATAGGGATGCTATATTTTTCTGAAGAAATTCAGTGGTTAAGTTCAAAGTATATACTTAAGCTTAACACGCATGAAAATCGTCTGGCTCTTAATCTATTGGATAACAGTGATAATGTGAGGCGACTGAAAAGATTACATGTATTCGATCTTGAGACTGTTGTGCGGTGAATGTTGTACTTTCTTTGTTTTATTAACAATTTACCTATTTGTTGACCATTTATCCTTTTTTCTCTGTTTCATTACTTGTTGATTTACTTGTACTTTGTTACGGACTTTGTGTGAATTGTTAGTTGTATTTTATTCAGTGTACTTTTAATTATGTTATTTTTGTTTAACTTTTTATTTTATTGCCTTGAGGGTATCAATGGCATCTTCTTTCATGTCATGTTCCTTTATATCATTAACTTATAGCTTCGTTATTTGGGACACTGATTGTAAATAAAACAGTATAACAAAAAAAACCTCTTTTCTAAAATTCTTCTATTTCAAATTTGAGAAGTGGAGTCAAAGTATGTGTTCTTTTTTACTTGATTTAATTCGATAACAATTTTTTAAAGTCGTATTTTCAAAGGAAAAATTGAAAAAGTATTTTTAAGTGCATTTTTGTTTTTCAGTTTTTTTTTTATTTTAAGTTTTTTTTAAGCTAAAATTCGTTTCCACAGTGTAATTTTCATGAAATTCAACCCGTCCCTCATTGTGACATAACATCAGTATCTCCCCCACCTCTTCATACTATTTTTTCACCTCGTCATACTATTTTTGTTTTAAAAATTTAGTGTCTTAAAAAGCAAGATGAAACTTTAAGTTCACATAAATGTAGAATAAATTAAATAAACGAGTACATAACTAACAAAATATATAGGGTATAAATTTCTTGAACAAAATTATGTAATCAACTTTATTTTGTAATTCTTGGATGCTCGGGAATTTACACATCTAGAACCATAAAAATCCGGTGGAGGTGTGGTTTATTTGATGAATAGAACAATTTCTGTTAGATACTATAATAACCAGAACAGTTGTGGGTGTGACAGAGTGTAAAAAAATTATAACTATTATTTACAAATAACTTTTTAAGATTTTTTAGTCAAACTTTAAGAAATATATTTTGGTAGTTAAAATAATGTTCAAAAGATTAAAAAAAAATACACTGTCTACAACTGTTATTATTATTACTCTTATTATTATACTTCTCTACGAAATGAAATCCTAAGAATATAAACTATCCTGTAAAATACTAAACAGTATTTGTAATTGCCTCGTTTTTATTAATTTTTGTGATCTCTTCTCGGTGAATATATTGATTAATTACATTTTAAAATTAAAGTACACATTTATTTGTTTATTATTACAAAATAATCAACTTTAAAAATCACAGTTTTGTTTCTATTGTATCTCGAAAATTACTTTTATCACTGCATTATAGAAGGTATGTTTTCGTGTTAAACAGTAATAGTCTGAGGTAGGTTAAGACGACAAGATAGAGAATCCTAATCTGTATTCAACGCAGAATCTAGGTGCGAACCAATCTGTAAAGCTATGGTCCAAATACTGAATTCAGACGTTACAACTTACCCGACTGAGGATTATAAAGGTAAAGATCTGAAGAAACGTGCTTTGCTGTCTGTGGATACCTTGTACGTGTCTACATATCTTAGTTGCTTCATTTCATCTCTGTTTCTTTTTTGTTTTCTTTTAACTTAGGAAAAATTGAATTTTTCTTTGTTTGTTTTTTGTTGTAAAAACAAAACTTTGGAAGTGTAAAATAACTCATTCAGGAACTGTGCTGTGTAATGATAAATTGAATTGTAGAATTATTCTTCGGTTATTTGTATTATTTATTTTATGTTAATTATATTTTTTCGTATAAATAACAATACAGCATATTCCTAGTTTGGTCTCCTTAACAGAAGGAGGACAAAAATCAATAAATAGGTTTTATAAACGTCAATCAGTAAGTAAAGAAAGAGTGGCTGAGAACGAGGAAAATTTCTGTGGATCCGAACAAGACGTCTGTAGTTGCTGTAGTGGGCAAGGAAAAACTAAGGGGGTTGGCGGTGACGGTGGATGACACAAGAATAGTAGAATCCGGAAGTGCAAAGTATTTGGGAGTGTGGATAGAAAGGTCTGGATTCTTCTCTACTCGCGTGAAAGAAGTGTCGGAGCGTGCAGAGAGAATGATAAGTGAACTTAATAAGTTATTCTCATCTAGTAGGGGCCAACTTGCTAGCCCACGTACTTTTTACGTTATCTATTGCTACATCAATAATATTATACGCGAACCCTGCGTGGTCCTCGGCATTAGGAAAAAAGAGGAATGCAAATCGCCTAACCTCACTGTAACGAAGAGCAGCGGTAGGAATAAATGCCGCTTATCGAACTATATCCTGACCGGCAGCTTAGGTTATAGCTGGGATACCCTCAGTGACATTAAGAGATAGACAACTGGTGCGAAGACAAAAGGGAATCCCCAAATCAATGACCGAGAACAGCTGCTGAGGGAATGGCATATGTAATGGGATGAGACGAACAAATGCAGATAGACTAAATGCCTAATAACGCATCTCTCGCAATGGATTAGGAGGAAACATGGTGAATCCACTTATTGGCTTACACAACTGTTGTCGTGACACGTGGGGGGGGGGGGTTCCCTTCTTACCTGATTAGGTTCAAAAGAAGGAGAATATCTGATTGTCAATACTGCGGATTAGAAGATACAGCTGAACATACCTTTTACAATTGTCACAGGTGGAATGAGCATAGGCATATTTATAGGCTGGGGTGGCTGACACCAGATAATACCGTTGAATATACGCTAAGAGAACGAGCTCAGTGGGAGGAGGTGTCAAAGTTAACCGCTGACACACTAAAGACCAAGGAATATGAAGCTAAAAACTGGGGTGAAGATTAACACCAAATACTGATAAAAGAGAAACGAGCGAGAGGGGTTGGGACAGTCCCTTCTGTGGAGTTGTCTTTCGTTTGGGCTTGCCTGAATGGGCAGCGGCGATGAAGCGGTGGGACTCCCGACCCCTTGAGTAGAAAAGACCGAGACTCGGCCACTGGTGGGACGGCTGGGGACGGCATAACCGGGCCTGGTGCGGCTTCTCCTTGGTGGTTAGAGGCAGCTACCTCCGAAGCTGAGTAAGTGTTTAAATGCTGATCTGTCTCCGGGTTGGGGGTACGGTGAGATAGGAGTTTTGTTGGTTGCGGGAACACATAGGCTCCTAATAGCATCTAGCTAAACCAGTACAAATCCGACTTTCCCCCATTTATGGGGGGGTACTTAAATGGTATTTCTCCGACTCATGGAGATCAAAAAATAAAAAAAAAATGTAATAAATTTACCGTCGTAACTATTTATTAGCATGATTAACAGCTACAATTTTGTATTTCTTTCTTAATTATTTATTGTGTTTTAATCGACACTTCAAGAATCACTTTTGCTGGATTAAAATTATGCAAAACGTAAATCCACCTACAAGAAACTAGATTTTAATATATTTATAAAAAAAACTACATCCTAACTCACTTGAACGTTTTGAAATATGCAACTGTAAACACGCACAAAAAAATAAATTAATATTTTTGTTCAATTTTTCCATATTTACTAAAAATAAAAATAAAAAAAAAAACAATAAAGATAGTTAAATGATTTAGCAAAAAATATTAAAGTGGTTAAAAAATAAATTATTTTTATATTTAAAAAAAATAATAAATTGCATCTTTGAAGATGCAATTCAGTATTAAGGGCGTTTTGAAGGATCAAATTCCTCATTATTATTCAAATGAAAATTCGTTGGATAAAATGTTTAAATAAAAATAATCTTTATAAACGTATTGTTGATTTTATAAATTTATAATAAAATTTAATTAAAACATAAATATTAAGCTCCAAAATAACAAGTTTTTAATTTATGGAAAAATAGACAACAAATTAAGAGAAATTTGATTTCGATAAGACAAAGAAATACCTAATACGTTTTTAACGTTTATAATTATTTATGACAGTAATAAGATTGATAATTTTTTTTTTGTATATAAATGGTAACTAACTATTTTATTAAATAACCTTTTTATTGATTAATTTAATATATTTTTAGAATATATTAATTAAATTCTTTAGAATAATTAATTGGTTTGAAATATTAGGTTAAAAATAATCATATTGGTTTTTTTAAAACGTGTTACAAGCCTCAAATACAATGTATAAAATATCTTAGTTTTTAATTTAACTTGAAAATTGGATTAAAATTTAAAGAAAAAGAAAAAATCTAAATTGTGCAACTTTTAAAATAAACGTAAATTAATAAACAAATACAGTTACTTTACCCGAGTCCGTAGGCGTACATTAGTGTAAGGAAGCTTATAACTTCATAACAAGTTTATTCATATATCATGAGAAGAATTATAAATAATGAATTCGAAACAAGAAATTTTTGTATTTTCTCTCTTGTATTCACAATACTTCATAATTGCTCAAATGAATTATAAATGAATTTCTAAAAGGTGGGCTATGGTTTATCTGGCTGATAAAACAACGGTCACATCCTCTTACCGGCTATTACCGTGTATTCTGAGGTAGGTTGGCTTAAATTCTAGATTCTCGGTTGTTACATTATAAAAATGAGGAAACGAATTGATAACAATCAGAAAATTAATTCTCCCGGGGTTTTTAATTTCTCGTCGTTTTGAAATCGCTAACCTTATAAACATAAAATTATTGTTTATTCATGTAAATACATGTTGTTTATTCATGTGTGTACACCCTCGTGAATTTTGGTCACTATTTAGCATTCTTTTCAGGAATTGTTTTATCTTAAGCATGAAATTAGCTGTAGGAGATTGTAGTTAATTCTATCATTTAAGATTAAAAAAAAAAAAACAAATTACACTTCAGACGATATTAAGTATGTGGTTTATTTCAAAGCGAATGATGTTTAGGAAAATTTTACTTGTGAATGTATTTTAGCTTATCCAAAAAAAAAGTGTTAGAAGTACCACTGCAAATTTATGGCTAAGAAAAACTGATAAAAGTGAGTTAATAAACTACCTATTAAAAAGTAGTAAACTTCTGATTTTTTCGAACATGTTTCAATCATGCAATTTGACAGTTTTTGGATTAATTTTTTTCAACATAAAGTGTACTAAATTTGAAAGATTTAATTTTGAAATTTTACAATAGCTGAGGGTAGATTAAACCCAAAATTATTCAGGGGTGTTTTATTTACATTTTTCTTATGTTAGAACAGAATATCTTATCTCAAATTGAATTTGTTTCAGCTTTACTCAAAATTTACTCCATAAGATATAAATTAAGCGCTAAGTTTTTTATTGAATTAAAATTTTGGTTAAAAATTTGCTTTTTTGAGTCAGAATGCTGGTAACTCAAAATACCTTGGTGACTAAAACCCTTAGCGACTGGTTCCTTTCATTCCTTTCTGTTATAATCTTCCATTCCTTTCTATTGTGTGTTGATTTTGCAACCTCAAAATAATTACTATATCATCATTGTTTTTTTTTAGTATTCCAATTTATGCCTTCTACATATCTTCCAATTTTAATAGCTCTTTATCATTGTTTACAAATAAAGAGGCTTTTTAGTCATAAACAACACATTTCCTCACATATGTTCTAAAATTATCTTTATCATACCATGATAGTATCATAGCATGAGAAGCGTTCTATATTGTTAGGATCACAAAAATTAGAACTTACAAGAACAGAGCAAATTTTTAATAATACACACATGTGTATATATAGAGTGATTTACGAAAAATGTAACAAACTTCCAGAACTTGTTCTCTACTCTAAACTGTACTCTACAGTACAGTTGAAAATAAAGAAGGAACCTCATTAAAAGTAAAGAAAATAAAGAAGGAAGCTCCTGTAGGTCGGTCCGGACTGTTGGGTATAATTCCACCCGGAGGAGTGTCTGGTTACTCTAACGAGCCTTCCCACCAACCGGTTGTATATCCGGCATGGTAGGTCGGCTCGCCGGTCTGCTCTTTTGAGGGGTCTTTATTATGTCCTTTCTTGACGCCGTGTCCGCACATATCTGCCCAAAACACTGCGCCGGGTCTTTTCTATTTTACTGTTCCTACCATCCCCTGGAGTCCGCAGAGGATCATGGGCACTGGCACACCTGGCTGTCCTCCCGTTCCTATACTAATAGCCCCGGCGCTGCACCTCTTGATTTTTACTCCTGATTACCTACGTGGCACATGTGTTGACTCTCCTCCAATGTTCCTCGCTTTGAAACATGTAGTTCACAAGGGTATCTGGGGTGCACTCTGCGATAACCGCCCTATTCCATTGTATGTCCAATTTTTGGCATTTGAAGACTATATGTTCAACTTAGTCCTCGTCTTCGCAAAACATACATGACGGTGACGCGCGCCTGCCTATTCTATGCAGGTAATCTTGAAAATTACCATGCCCCCTTAATATCTGCACTATGTAGAAGTTTACTTCACCTACCGTTTACCTTCATACCGTTCTACGCGTCTATGTCATGTATACCTCCCTTGGTCCGTTGTGCCACCCCTCTTGCGCGCCACCTGTTCTTCCATTCGGTCACCATACGTTCTCTAGCGTCTCTCCTGCCCGAGCAATGAGCTATATCCAGCCTTTCTCCAACTTGAAGGTCGACTGGCGGAACTTAAGTGAGAACACAGAGGGCCTCGTACGATACCGTGCGGTAGGGGGAAACTACTCCTGTTAGGGCTCTCCTGTGTACGCTGTTAACTCTAGTCAAATTCCTTTTTATACGTAAGGATGTCCCCCACACTGGTGCTGCATATAAGATTGACGATGTTGTTGTTGACGCTAACAATTTTTTCTTCGACGCCCTTAGCGCACTTTGCGACGTTAGTAAAGCGTTCAATGCTTTTACCATGCCTTCCGCCTTCTTGCAACCGTTGATGATGTGGCTAGTAAATTTGCCGTTCTTATCCAGTAACAACCCTAGGCCAGTAACAACTCCTATTTTAGGAGGCTTGTCTCATGAATTGGTTGGTCTCCTTCTACTAGATTTATCGGTCGAATTTGTCTTTTACCCGTCATTAAAATGCACCTGCATTTCGTGGGTGCCCGAGTCAACCCTTTTGCCCTCATCCAGTTATCGATCATTGCTAACGATTGATTACCTCTATGTTGCACTTCCTCTTCACATCTTCCTCTCGCCCAGATCGCTATATCGTCCGCATAGGTAATGATCTCTACCCCTTCTGACAGTTGAAGTCCCAGAAACCCGTTGTAGGCAAGAATCCATAATAATGACCCCAAAACGGACGTTTGTGGTACTCCTCCGAATATGCGAAATCAGATTGTTCTTCTTGCGCATCCGCAGCGCACTATCTATCGGATAAGTATTCTTTGATTTGCCTACGCAGGTACGTACTTATTCCTTTCTCAGCCAGACAGTCATTATAACCTTCCATTGTATTGACCCGAACGCGTTTGAGTAAACTCGTATGAATGAAGTCCACAGAAACTAAATAACTATTTAATATACACCTTTTACTCCAGATTTCTCAAAAATTACGAAAATAAAGTTTTGGGACCAATTTTTTTCATTTTGTCATGTTATATTTCATATAAAACCACTAAATTTTCCCCTTAATTTCGGTCCCAAGAATTACAGTCTGGCTTAATTTTATCGAAGACGCAGACATTAGAGTGAAATCTTTCGCCAGCTGAAACTCGCTAACAAAGCGTTTCCAAAACTATGTTTACCTGAACTTTCTTCTTTATTTTCGCCAGTAGAATATATGCTGAAAGTTTTTTATATTCTTTGTGAATCTTTCTGTATATATTTTTTAGTAATCAAGAACCTTCCTTAGGAACTACTATATGCATACAGAGTTTTTAAATATCTACTTCTGTCAGGTGCTAGAAGTATTACAGATTGATTTTGATAATGTAATTAAAAGTGTAGTTGTTAATGTAATTGTTGTAAAAGCCCTACCACTATACTGATATGAGGCTTTTTCGATCAAATTTTCTGAAATGTCAATCAATAAACTATTTTATCTGAAAAAGTGATATTTTCAGCAATTTTTTTGCGAAAGAAATTTGCAAACATCCGTAAAAAATTAAAATTTTGTTAAAATAATTTGGGAAACTAAAGTTTTAAAAGCCATCTTGGCTTTTTTTTTGGCTAGTATTGGCACTACCGCTATGATTCATCATAATCAACAGAAATAAAACTTGAGAATGATTGGTTGTAAATATATTTAAATACAATTTATTATATATATATATATATACACACACGTATATATATATATATATATATATATATATTACATATTTTTTATATCTGAAATGTGATTACGATATTTTATAAAACTGAATCTTAGTGGTTGAAAGCAAACGTGTTTCAGACCTCTTTTTTAACACTGGTTTTTCAGTATTCAAAATCGTATCAATAAGAAGATTAAGTCACCTATATTCTAAAAATTGCAATTGATTTTAAGGCTGTGTGTTAAAGCGTGAAGAACTTGAAAATAAAAAAAGGTTTTTTATTAACCCTTATGCGTAACTTATTACAGGATCGGAAAATATATGAGAGAATTCATAGCATTCTGTATGCAGTAAGAAAACTAAAATTTTAACAAATTCGTCGAGTATATTAAGGAAATTCAAAATTAATATGTTCAAATTAGTATTCATTCCTATCGTAAAAAAGCATAAAAGTATATTTTTGGCAGTTGGATTACATATGTTTTTGTTTTTTTTTCAATTCCTCCATCATTTTATGTGAGTGTTTCCAGGTAGGTAATTTTTCAACCCACCGGGTATGTCCTGTGGTGAACGCGTCTTCCTAAATCAGCTGATTTGGAAGTGAGAGTTCGAGCGTTCAAGTCGTAGTAAAGGCAGTTAGTTATTTCTACACGGATTTGAGTACTAGATCGTGGATACCGGTGTTCTTAGGTGCTTTTTTGTCTTCCTTCCGTAGGAGGAGGAAAAAGCTCTTCCAGCCGCCGCCAGGCCCACTCTGACGGCAAGTGCGGGGTTCTCACCCGCTAAAAAACGTCCCCCTCTAGTCACGCACGGGACAGACCTAATCCACATGGTATTTATACAGCCCCTGTGCAACCACCCGGGCGCTCTTGTCACCGAATTAGATTAGCCAGGGCGACGTCCCCAGGGGATCATCGGCGAACGGCGACTCCGAGGAGCCCCCATCACCCACCCCTAAGGCTGGCCGCCCATAACCGTCTGGCATCGGTCTCTCCGCCTCAAGTCAACTGCAGTCTTCCAGTCTACCTGCCCGTCTCCTCCGCTGCCTTGCTTCTAATTATGGCTGACACCGCAGTCGTCACTCTCGTCCAAGCATCTCTGTCACCCAACATCATACTTATTGCATTATCCACGTTTACTGCACCTTGGCTCATCATGGCAGCCCTCGAGTCTCTCCACCTCGTGCATGAAAACACTACGTGTTCTGCCGTATCCTGCTCCCCACAATCATAGCAGCATCTCGTGGTACTCCTGTTGCGTGCCCGATCAAGAGCACTAACCCAAACAGTCGGCCCATAGAGCACTACTGAAGAGTATACACTGGACAACAGCCTTTTCTTCGCTGTCCTGGAGCCACCCATATTGCTTCTTCAACCTTGTCAGGGCTTGGACAACCCGCTCGCCTTTTCTGACAGCTTCCTCAACATATATGGAGAAAGACCTGTGCCTATCCATCCAAATCCCCAGATACTTCGCCGTTCTTTGGTGGTTGGGTTTCAATTAACTACACATCTCAGGAATGGTTAAACTGAGACTAAACTTCGTTTACACTCATATATATCATCCTCATTCATTCTCTGAAGTATTATCTGAACAGTAATTACCGGTGGCTAAACAGGAAAAAGAATGATAAGTAATATTTCACCTGATTCAGTGTCTATAACTTGGTATTGCTTTATTATTAATTCATTCAACCACATATCATATTATCATTCCCTTTTAATTGAATGTTATGTACCATAACCTAGCGACTAAAAATGCCCTAACCACGATTCTCAAGTCTTATCACAGAAATAGCATGAATATCAAGCTTTCTATTAACCAGTTAATGAGTTTTCTGAGGCTTTTATCATCGAACAAAATATGCTATTGCGTATCTGTACTACAATATTTTTTTACCTTAACTCTGTTATAAGGACAAGTAAGGACTGTGTGTTAGACATATTAATTTCAGATAAAAAGAAGACGAGTCCTTTATATGCTTTATAATTAGTAGATCGGCAGATTAATAGATTCAATTAGTAATAATAGATTATTAGATTTATAATTAGTAGACGTAAAAAAGTAGATTAATATACTTCGTTTTTTTTGTGAAAGAAAGCATTTATTTTAACTAGTTTTTTTTTTTAATTCATAAATTCATTCTTATATACTATAAAACAATATTCCATTTGTTTATATTGTTAGAATAATTAATTTTCAATACATTGTGCTGTTTAAGTTTATACTGCAATAATATATATTCTTTTACTAAATTATTGAACCAAATTAAAATTATTTAACATTTGTAAATCGGTAATGAACAATTTCAAAATAGTTCAACTGTACGATTATCAGATGCAATATTGGTATGTTTCAATATGTTGTTATGTACTATACAATCACAATCATACAATATTTATTGTTAGAATGTAATATTTGTTTAAATTTCGGATATAATTATTCTGTTTTCATTTTCAATTAAAAAAAAGTATATTTTTAATAATAGTATATATAATTTAATACTCGAACATATTATTACAGTTTGAATATTCTAAATAATGTAGCATGCATAACAGTAAATGAAGGTTTTGTTGTATGTTTGGGAAAATAGAATGTATTTGATTTGGTTTTAATTCTAACCGATTTAACAGAATAGATAGAAATTGTAATGAGAATTGTTATACGTATTGGTGGCTCTGTAGTTTAGTTATCATTGATTGTAAGGATTTAATTTATTATGTTACCCTTTTGATGAACTGTACTGGCAACCGTTACTAATTGGCTATTTGAGAATTAATTCGTTCATACAGTTATTCAAACACGGTGAAGGTTTATTACAAACTAATGTTCAATCGATACATTTAATTTTATTTTAATTAACGTAAATATATAGATGTAATTTCATATTTGTTTCGTATGAAATCGGTTATAAACAAGATTATATTTTCTTCTGTTAGTATTAAATTTATATTTATTTTGATTGAGATTTACTTAGTTTATTTTATAGTATCTATATGGTTTATTTTATGTTTTTAAAGTTTTATTATTCAATAAATACACAAAGGGATTATTCTTAGAGTTTTATCAATAAAACTTTAATGATTTTCGTGTACGAAGTTTTTAAGGTCATTGTATCTGGAATGCATTGTACTCTTAGTAGTGGTTTTATCATCCTGTCCAGGCTTTACTTGGCTATTTATTGAGTATATAAGTCTGCAAAAAGAGAAAAATAAGTTTAAGTCAGGAAGGGGTCAGGAAGGGAGGGACTATATCTCTGTGTTGAGATGAATTACAGTACTGAAGGAGCGAGTTCCTGACCAGGAATCAATGACCTTTTATATAAAATTTATTCTTTAAGTTTAATATATATATACACACACACACATACACACACACACACACACACATAATCCTTTAAGAGTTATCAATCATAAAATAATGCATTTTTGTGGATACAGAAAAAATGATTCAATAAAATGGTGAAGTAATTAACTATTGCATGAATTATTAGCATATTTATATCACCTAATAATTTTATTACTTCACATAAATAATGTCATCTATATATATATATATTTGCATTTATAGTAAATAATATAACCTCGATATTTGACCGTTTTATTGGAATTATCGAATGATGTGGGAGTGTGTGGGGTGTGTGCTAAATAAACTAAGAAACAAGCGTAAAAAATAAATGATGTACTAATGAAGATTTGTACATAAGATTCTAAATAGCGTTTTCTGTATATTCTAAAGGTTTATTTCTATAAAATGTTGATATAGAACTCAACACTATAAAATTCTTAATACTCGCATTTATTAAAACACATCTAAATATTGTAGTAGTATTTTCTGGAAGTAGTAATATCCAAATACTTATATATATATATATGGATACGTTAGCTGTGATTCGTATATATATATAAATCCTAGGAGTAATTTTTTAAATCCTAGGATATGCTTCACAAAAAAATCTCTTCTTTTTGAACATAATCTACTCATACATTTCTTATCTTCCTTTTAAAGTAAGATTTTAAAAGATAACGGTACCGTACCGTAGATGTAGAACTTAGAAATTTGAATAAATTAATATTTTTGGAAAAAGTAATTAATGTTTGATAAGAAATAAAAGAAACAAAAAAAAAAATAAACGCCTTAAATTTAGTATGATGATTTTATTTACTAAAACCATTTTTCAATTATAAACCGAGATGACAAATTAATTTTAGATAGACCGTGGTGGATGTGCATTAATTTTACATATAAATTTGTATTTCTTTAATCACTGAATCATTACAGAAAGTGGAAAAGACCTTCTCGCCACTATCCTGTTAACGTAATGTATTTTTTTTTCAGAAAAAGTGTGTTTCAGAAAAGTTTTACATTTACAATAAATACGTTTTTACATTGTATTTATATATACAAATATTGTGAAAAAGATTAATTTATTCACGAATAAAATCCTAAAATATCCGTATTCGTGGATGCACAATACTTATCAATCGCAAATAAATTATTAATTAAGCTATATTATTAATACGGGTTGGGTTTAGTGCGTATAATTGGTATTTCCGCTGCTAATGAAGTAAGAGTAATTATGCAGTTACCTTTAGTGTAATTATTGCAACATCACCGAGGTATTTAGCCTGTTTTGTATTCAAATATGTAATTTCGTTTCATTTTAGTAAACTCAGTCGGTTTCATAAAGGCCTTTTATTAACTGTTCAAATAATACGGGATCGATATTATCTTTTAATATTTTCTCATATGCACTATGATTCTTCTTTACCTTACTTTTCTAAAAACATTTTTTTTAGATTTAACAAAAAAGTTCTGTTTTAATTTTCTTTTATTTATGTAATAAAGTATATTCAGGGAAGGAAAGGTCCACTTGCTTATCTGGACTGGAGATCGCTGGAAGCCAGTAAGCTTCAGCGAGCCATGTAAGCCCAATATTTAAAATTATAATTCGTTTCTTTTACTTTTAATATAGGATGTAGGGTTGTAATAAATTATAAACCATGTTTCTTCAAGTGTAATTACGATAAAATATTTTTTCAACGTAGGCGCGATTGGAATATTAATGAGCCGTTTAAAAACTTTTTAGTGATACTTAAAAGGTATCGGAATAATGGAAATTAGTGCAAGCTTAGTAATGGTAAAATTTCATAATATTACCATGTTCTATTGGTTAAATCTGTATAAGCTATTCATATCGATTATTTATGTAGAACGTAAACTGGAGGTCCAGAAAATATTTTTAGCCTTAAACATTTACAACAGAAAAGCCTCTTATTTTCACCCTCTTTTCCTAATTTAAGGTTTCTCTTTTCACACTTATTTATCAATCAATTATATTTAAATGTTTTTTTTTTTTTTATTTTTATTTAATCATAATTGTTTTTGAGTGGATTTTGTACTTCTGTTCTTAGCTACTTATCTAAAATCATTCTTTCATTCTTCCTTAGTGCGGTTTAACTATTTTTCGTATAGAATTCCACCAATTTTCTGATATTTTGTTTAAGATTTTACGGTGTAGCGTCCGTTGTACCTTAAGCCCTTCCTTTGATTGTATCTATAACTCGTTAACTCTAAGAATTATGTGATAGAATGTGTCATTAATCACAACCCAGTCGCAGAATGGTGGCCGGGTAGAGTATCGAGCTAGTAAGGTTAGAATAAAACTTATATGGATTAGGCATTTAAAATTAAAATCCTGTATATGAAGCGCTACCACTCCGATAAACATTTGATGTTGAAAAGAACCCAGAATGTCTAGGTTAAAGGAAAAGATTTTTATGTAAGAAAGCGGTTTACACATATTTTTAATTTGTAAGCATATATGACGATGTTTTTCCAATTCTTTATAAACGTTCTACACTTCCAATTATGTTATTAAAACCAAATTAGTAATTTCACAGTATTTTACAATACTACATTTTACGGTTCATTGTATTGACAAAATTTAATACAAAAAAGATTCTAATAGGAAATGGAGAAACACAGAAGTCTACTGCAGAAAGAAAAATGACAATGGATCCCAGGTTAGATTCTTTAATAACTAAAGTTAAAAACTTTAGGTAGGGACAACAGTTAGAATGTAAAGCAAGTTATTGAAGAAGAAGAAGAGTTAATAACAAAATTTAAAATAGAAAGAAGCTTAATTAGAAAAAAAATACGCAACTCACATCAGTCACGAGACTAATGACAGAAAGAAACAAAGAAAAACATTAAGTTTCACGAGGAGAATAATTTTTTCGTTTTATTTTAACGTCTGTTAACAGTAATTGTCAACCGATTAATGAATTAACTTACAATTACTCTTTTGAAAATTTATTATTGTCAATTTTTCCCGTTTACAATGATTTCTGAGCGAAAGAATGCATGTTATTTCAAATTTACATGTTTAAGAGTAAAATAAGGTACTTCATTTGTGAGTAAAAACAATGATAACCATTTAAAATCATAATTTTTACCTTTTTTTAATTATGAAATACACCGAACGCTTTTGGGGAAATACTTTTTTTTTATGTACACTTATTGTTACGCTTTGCGCGGTGATAACGACAATCGAAAATATATACGTACATTGCTGTTTAATTAAATCGTTGGGTTAGGTCTGATGCGAGATATATGTTTCCTGTAGTGCGCGGTGAGCAACACCTGATGCAGATGCAAGGGTGGCTTGTTAACTTGTTATAGGGTGGTTACAGCTTGCCATCTGCTCTGTGTATTATTACCGCTGCCACTACCGCACCACTGTTCCACCGAGCTGGGTCAAACAACAAATGAATCCTGTGGAATTATTACTTAAACCTGGCAATTGCCACAAACCAGGTTTATCCGTTAAACTTTCCCTCGCAATATGGTGGACTATCTATCCACGACGCTCTAATATATTTGTTGCTCTTTAGTTTTATTTACTTAATGGTTTTTTATACGACATATGAATATACAAACTTAAAATTATATTTAAAAATTGTACTGAATTTTATATTTCTCTATAAAAATATTAAACAATTTATTATATTTTATTACTTTTTTCTTACAAATTTTTAAAGAACATTAAACGTGTTAAAGCTGTTACTGGTAAAATATGATCTTTTATATCTAGTAACAAACACGTGTTGCTTCTATACTATGAAGAAACATTGTTTAGCACTAAGCGGACTTTATATAGATCTAATCAGAAACTTTTGTATGGTGAGCGGACTTTGTGTGTAAAGTACGCTCAGTGCAGTGTTCGTGTTTGTTGATTGCACCAACGTTCACTTAAAATTCAGTGACTAATCAGCAGATTTAAATAATTCTTTTACAACATTATATACTGGACAACGAGGTTTAAGCTGTAAACTTATTAAAATAACTGCATTATTAGTTGACCAAGCAACAGGATAGAAACTAAAATTGAATCGCAAATGAAATTTGGAGATTAGTAGAATTTTATTTTATTTTCATTTGTTAGATTCTGATAAACTACTGTTGAAGTCTCAACGATTTAATGGAAATTTCATGAGAATTATTAGACATTATCATTCATAATCTATTAAGTTGGGTCCAAAAAAATCCATTTTTAGCATTTTACATTTTTGAAATCTAATACATCTCGAAAGTATTTTCACAAAATTTGTAATAAATCGGTGCATAGTATTTCTCTAGTAATTAATCCCCTCCTATATACCTTTTTTCCTGTTTAGCCTCTGGAAATCAACATCAGGTATTACTTCAGAGATCAATGATGGTGATATGTAAGAGTGTAAGTGAAGTGTAGTCTTGTACAGTCTGAGGTCTACCATTTCTGAGATTTGTGGTTAATTGAAATCCAACCACCAAAGAACACCAGTGTTCACGATCTAGTATTCAAATCCATACAAAAGCAACGCCTTTACTAGGATTTGAACGTTGGAAGTCTCGACTTCGAAATCAGCTGATTTGGCGCGTTTACCACTAGACTAACCCGATGTTTCCCTCCTATATACCTTTACCCGTCGTTACTTAATCCTGCATGAGTAACGCTGTTACTCGACGTGTGAGCGCCGCGCTCACTATGACGCAATACTAATAAAAATAATTGATTACTGGGCATTTTACGCATGTCAGAAATGTAACAGTCGCTTATCGCATTCCAAACACATTCGTAGGCAGCTAGACGGCGTTCCAAGAATCTTCAAAAAGTTTTCAAGTTCTTTTGCCAGGTTCAACTAGTTCTGGAAAAGTAGATTAATTAAAAATTTTAGTATTATGATAATAAATGTTCAGAATCTGTCCTCCAAGCGGAGTATCTTATTAGGCGCGAGAAGATAAAGCCATTAAATTTTAAATGCGATCTACAAGTGACTGGTGTATTGGATCGCTACAATAAAGAATATTTGCTGATTATCCATTATCCCTTGAAAGTTGTAGCGATTCTTCCGGTAATAACAAGTACTAATGAACGCTCATTTTCCTCAATGAAGAGAGTCAAAACGATTGCGTGTAACAAGTCGGGGGAGGGAAGATTAAGTTCCTTAGTTTATTTGTCAGTGCGTATAGATATTGCTGTTAATCCTGATGAAGTTATAGATATTTTGGCGAGAAAGAAAATTTGACGACTAGCTTTCTAATAATTCATCATTTTTATTGGAGTATAAATGTGGATTGGGAAAAATATTATATACTAACATTATGATTCTTATTTGCGTAGTAATTGATGTATTAAATCTAAGCATATGTTTTGTATTTTTCAAATGCAATAAAGTATAAAAACCCGTTTCAATATAAAATGATTTTTATTACTATTATTATTTTATCATCATCATCAGCCCTCCAAAAAAAATCCTAGCTACGTGCCTGTTAACACGCAAACGCTTTTCAAGTAATAAATAAAATAAACAAAATTTTCGCTTAAAAATTTATCAAGCGAAATCCTTTTATCAATATTGGGCAATCCTGTTTGTCAAAGTTAATGGAAATTTTCATAGTTTTGCTTTTTTTAATGTTAACGAAAACAACTAGAATAACTTATCTGGTTTTTCTATCATGTGAATGACGTAAACTTAGGTGAGTAACCGTTATTTATATACTGTATTTATTATCAAATTTCTGTATTTGAATGCATTTTAATTTCATATTATTATAAAACTAAGATTGAAGCTAAAGTGCAAAACTTGAATTTAAGCCCATTAAAATGCTATTCCACTCACTATATTTCTTTGTCTTTTTCTGTTTATAAGAAACTGCAAAATGTTTTAACGAAAATTGTAGAGTGAACTTATTTTTAGCAGTCATAACAATTTTTGAATTCAGTCTCATTCACCTTTACCAGTAAAATACTGCTTCTTAAAGCAAAGTAATATTTTTATATTTACTCGCTCAGAAAAGAGCTTACTTACAAAAAAGAACAAAAAATAACAAAGTTTTAATCATCTTTTAACGAAACATTTTTGAAAGTTCTTATTATGTAATTCCCAAAAATAGTTGAAAAAATTAAATAATTTTCTTCGGAAGTTTTATTTATTTTTTTCTTAGTAAGAAAAATCTTTTTTCATTTTGAACGGGGAAAGAAAGTTCTAATCTCCATTTCGTACGGCTTGCTATTTGATGTATTCTAATAAAAAATTTCAATCGATGAAAAAGAGAAGGAAAATATATTAAATAACTCAGAAAAAGAACTGAAAATTAAATTGGTATTTTTTTCCAACTTGTGGGGAAACGTTTTTTGTTATTTATTCGTATGCATATGTTGCAGTAAATTATTTCTAAGAAAGATACAAATGATTATTTGAAAAATAAATCTCTCGCAAAAGAATTTTTGATCTTTGATGGAGAATTAGCTCCGAGTAAAGGATAAAAGTCATATATCATGAGACGTATTCAGTAATTGATTTTGAAGTATTTCATGAATGAAAATATTCATTTACTTTGTAGATATTCATGTACTTAGATAGATTTACACTCAAATTATGATTGTCTTCGGACATCTACAAGAATTTGAACGGAGGTCTCCACATTGTAATGATAATTAGTGAAATACTGACGGATTTCAGTGAAATGTGTTAGTCAGGTGTTTTGCGACTTTCCTGATCCAGCTGCTTTCCAATACTGAATAAGTAAGACTGCTTTTGAAACATCATTACGTAACATGTTATGCTCATTCATAACTGGTATACTACCTACTCTCTCTTCTTCATTTTTTATCGGGTGAACTGGGTACTGTGATTAATTTTTTTTGGGTTTATACTCTCGACCGTAACTCGGTATAACAACTATTCTGACTATAAATGATCCACGAAAATCACGTTTACTGCTATAAAGAGGTAAGATGTAGTACGTATCACTGAAAGAAAAGAAAAATAGTCTAATAAAAAATTTGTTGAACAATCTTTAGCTGAACAGAGAAAAATTTGTGGACATACAAATATTATTCTCAATATGAGTACAAAGAAAAAAAGTTAAGATAAAATAAGAAAGAGTAAAATATTACTTAGATTTCTCTTTTTTTTTACAAATATGGCCACGAAAAAATTTACAAAAAGAAAGCGTAGTTTAAAAAATTTACATTCATTTTAAAATTTTGGAAAATTTTTATTGTTTTTATCTTACAGCATCCTGCCTAAATGATAGGTCACTTACTAAATTTAATTGGTATTCAGAATTTCTGTTATAGCAAATCGAGTCAAATTATATATACTATATACAAAGAAGACATGATCTATTATGCTTTTTTTCTGTTTAACAAGTGAATTCACCAAAGGAAAAATATAAGCAATATTTTAACTCAAATTAATGCAAAAAACCTTTTATCAAAAGTACCTCTCTATCATAAGATTCGATGTCTTTATAATATATATCAATATAAAAAAAATATTACTTTTTTAAACCAACCGACAAAGTAGAAAGAGTATTTATTTTATAGTAAGTGATTTTAATAATGATGTAGAATTTCTAAACAATTCAGAAAGCTTTTTCAGGACAAATTTACGGCAAAAACAAAAAAATAAATAAATAATATCTTCTAAGTATGTTTAATAAAATATAACAATCAAACAATGAAAATAAAATCAAACAATTAAAATTTATCTATGTATAAGTATATACTAAACTTCTTTAGAACTACTTAGAATATACAGTGTTTAGAAAAAACGTTTCAACAATTCAGGTTTCAACAATTCCCACATCGAAATACACTTAAAGAGAAAAATTTATTGTCATCATATGTCCAGAAAGGCTTACAGTACCGGCTTTCCGTCATTTAGTATTTTTAACATAAAGATTTATTTCCCGGGAATAGTTTAACCTTATCGGGCTGAAATTTCGTATACTGTTAGGGTATCATAAGGTGTACTTGTATAAAAATAATGAACCTGATTTCTCAATCCATTTCAAAATGGCGTCCCTATAAACTTTTTAATTGTTATATCTTTGCAACCGCTGGTTTATTTAAATTTTATATTATTACAAAAAATGTTAAGCGTGTTATGACAAAGAAACTGATATTTTATTTATTTAAATACGTTCGTAAATAATAATGTTACGCTAAAATGTTTTGAAGTGAGACACTCTAGATAAAAAAAAAAAACAGATTTTATCTCCTCCTGAATAAAATTAAATAACTCGACATAGTGTCAACTGAAATAATTTTATTAATGTTATCGTATAATTAGTTATTATAATTTAATAATATCGAAAATATTATTTAAATCGTGAAAATATTATAATTATAATTAATATTAATATTGAAAAATAATTTGCATTAAACGTTTTTCGTTTAATGAACAGAGACACTTGCGTTTTTTTATTGACCGCCGGACTCTTTCAAAGATGCCAGGAGTCTGACGAATCCTTTCAATCCCATTCATAATTCTTATGCGCAATTTTTCTATAGTATCAATAGCAGTGTCATATATAAGTGTCTTTATTTTGCTTCATAAGAAAAAGACAAAAAGATTGTGATCAGGAGACCTTGCAGGCCATGCTTTTAGTTCTCTACGACCAAAATTCATCTGTTTGAATACGCTTCATTTTGATGATCACGAACTTTTAATCTGTAATGAGCCGAAGCCCCATGAACCACATTTTGTTGCATGTGTTTAGCGGCAAATCTATGACTAAAAGCGGAAAATCAGTCGTCAAGAAATATAAATATCTTTCACCATTAAGTGTTTGAGGTAAAACAGACTAATAGTGGTCACCCAGACTACCAGCTTAATACCTTTACAGAAAACTGATATTGGTGACGGTTATTTGAAATGGCATGAGGATTTTCAATTGACAACACGTGCGTATTAAGAATTGCCGATCTTGTTAATTTGGCTTCATGGCTAAAGAAAATATCATTCTTATTTTCTGATTGCTATTACATTCACAAGCCGTAAAAAATGTTCGAATAAGCCTTTGGCTTAGTCGAACACGGTGAGTATAATCTCGAGGTAAAGTAGCTTGTACTCACTGATATTGATAGGCATGGAGTTGCTGATCGTGCAAAATCATCCAACCTGTTGTATTACTAACACTGAACTCCAAGGCCAGCTCTCTAGTATTTTTTTCGGGATAGTTAGATATTTCATCTAACATACCCTACTCGAGTATACATATTGAACGGCGTTGTTCACATTTTCAGGTTTTAAGCTTCCTGTGTCACTGAGCCGTTTATGAATGAATGTAAACATTGTGTGAGAAGGAAACACTCGATTGAGAAAGTGTTCCTGATACAGCCGTTTCGCCTCAAGGGTGTTGCATCGTGAGAGACCGTACATTAAATAAATACATACCAGCCGTTTCTAAGTTAGTGTAAAGATGATTCGCATTACTTGCCATGGTGAACAAAATAATGGTAAAAAAATTAATTAATCAATTCGTACAACACAGATCAATTTATTCACTTGGTCAGTAGCAAAAGACAAACTTGGTGTTAGTTTTTATTTACATTTACGACGATGACTTGTTAATTATAACATCTCTTTTAATCCAAATTAGTTTTCAGTATTAATATTATTTATTAAATATTTTCATGATTTCAATATATTTATTTTATTTTACTGTAATATTTTCAGTATTATTAAATTATTATAATTTGTTTCATGATAACATAATACGATTATTCCAATTGAGATTCTGTCGAGTTATTTAATTTTATTCACGAGGAAATAAAAATCTGTTTTTGAATCTAGTTACTCACTTCAATACCTTTTGCCATAACTTTGTTATTTGTTAAATAAATAAGGTGTCAATTTCTTTGCCATAAAACGCTTAAATGTTTTGTACAACATAACGTTTAAATAAACGAGAAATTTAAAGATATTACCAATTAAAAACGTTTATACCGACGCCATTTTGAAATGTATTGAGAGATCAGGTTCATTATTTTTATACAAGTAAAACTTTAGGTACCCTAGCAGTATACGAAATTTCAGCTCGATTAGAGATTAACCATTCCTAAAAATAAATTTTTATGTTAAAAATACAAAATGACGGATAGCTATTATTCCAAAGTTTGTAAACTAAGCGTTTCTGGACATATGTCGATATAATTTTTTTTTTTATTGTTGAAAACAGTTTTTATAAACACTCAATATAATTTGAGTCAAAATGTATCGGGAACTGACCGATAGTAAAAGAAGCTTGTCCCAATCACTTCATTTCAATAGATTTTCAGTTAAAAAAAAAATACAGTTGTGGTAAAACAAGATATATAGTTCACTTACATTTAAAAATCAACAAACTTAACCCCAAATTAGATATAAGAACAATATTCTTTTTTTAAAGTGTTCTGCCCCAACTTGGTAATATGTAAGAGAACTCTTAATTGTTTTACAAATTTATCTACGGTAAATTAAAAAAAAAGCTTTGACATTAAAATTTTTGTTGATTTACTTATACATTCATTGTTAAGAAAGGATTTAGTTATTAAGCTAGATGCGTAAAATTAAAGTCAGTGGGTAAAATTCAACATGTACAATTAAATTTGAATTAAAAATGGTTCGTCTAATTTTAAAGATTGTATAATTATGTATGTTAAATTTTCAAAAATATATTATTTTTTTACATCTTTTAACTACCAAATCAAGTCTTAGCATTAACATGTCTTGACAAAGACATGTAAAACATGTCTTGACAAAGACATGTAAAACATGTCTTGACATTATCGATCACCATTCTAGTAATATTGATAGGAAGACCTTTATATGGAATCACTATCAATAATGAGGATTTAGTATAGATATGTACTTACGAATTATCTGGTTTTTTTTTGGTTTTTTTAAAGGCCTGAACCACCTTAGTTTTTTTTTTTACTTTTCTTATCTAGATATCACTTGAGTTTAAAATAGTTACTACACATCGCATAAAGCTGTATGACATAATTATATTTTTTAAATTGTTAAAAAATTAAAAGAATATTTTTAAAATACTAATTCATTATGGAAAAACCTTATGTATTCTCTAAACGTTAAGGCGATTCATTATGATAAAAGTGGTTTTAAAACTTGGTTATTTCGACAAAGGATAGGAAAACTTGAATGAGAGCTGAGTATGAATGTGTTCGTTGATGTGTGGGACAAACGATGGAAGTAGCATCTATTTATCATTACTACGTAAACATTCCATTTCACATTTTCAGTATCGCCCCTGAAGCAAAGGAAATAATATTATTTCCATAGAGTTATTGTTCATGCAGGCGTACTTACTTGTGAGATATGCCACACACAGCATTCAGGTAAACTTCTCGTTTATAATTTATATATTCTGTTACTGTTATTGCTTTCTAAATGTAACTTTTATGATGTTTTATGCAAACTATTTTATAGAACACAAACAAATTTCTTCTACTTCGTAATCTATATTAAAATTATTCCGTTTTAAATTTATTTGAACATAAAATAATTTTTTTACAAAATATATTGTTTTCTATTTTAGGTCTTTTGAGTAAAATGTAAAAACGAAAATGAAAAGACATAATCAGTCCACTTTTTGTTTACAAGACTGTTTTAAAACATTTTATTGGACATAAAAATATGATAAATTACTGATGAAATGGGTATGAACGATAAAATAGTTTTATTTTATTATAAATTTATTGTGTCACTTACTACCCCTAATGTGCTAATGGTGTTTACGTGTCAGTATCATCTTTATATAGAATATCCCAAAAATCGACTTATCGAGATAAGAAAAACAAATGAATAATTTAATATTGGTATACACACACTTTCTAAACCAGCAAAAAATAATATTATAATTCACAACTCATAAATCTTAACAATCGTTTACAAATTTTTGCCTAAATAAAGAATAAAAGAACTTACTAAATATTTTAAATTACCATAATTACTACTTCTATTCTTAATTTAAATTTGTGAATGAAAATATTTATTATACGTACGTAAAATTAATGTTTTATTATAAGCTTCCCATTCCAATACAATCTTACTTCTACTAGATTTATTTATGTTTATCTGCATATTTTATAAAAATAGCTGAAATAATTTTAAATATATTGTCTGTATGAATTTTACAATAACCTTTTTGAAAATTTAGCTACGTTGAAGTAGCTTTTGGTGTTCCCTTATCTATGGAGATTATAAAGAAAACAGAATTCAATATACATAATTTTTTGCTTAATTATTAGGAAATATTTTTTTAAATGCACTGCCCATCTCCGGTGGAAAAGTTGTTTATGTTTATTGGGACAATGGATTCGATGAAAAGATTTCCAGGGGAAAATAATGATAATTTTATTATTTGCTCTTTCTTGACTAATATAGTCAGTGTAATAAAGTTATGATTAAGTTAACATATCTGGCCATCTATGTTGGCCATCTTACATGAATAGCTTAACTAGTTTTTAAGTAAAAAATAACTCTGCTGAACTAAGGGGTACCTCTGGTTCAGGCTGCTGTATCATAATAGCGTAATGTGGACTTAAATGAAAAGTAATATTTTGGCTTTTGCGAGTTCAGGATTCACAGTTTACAAAAAAAAATTAAGAGAAATTAAGGAGCTTTATTACAAACTTTACCTTAGTTTTAACTCTTTTAGTTTTCTTTTGGATAATAAGATTTGAAATGTTAACTAAAAAAAATTTGTTAAATGTTGAAATGTATCATCTGGTTCTGGGGTAAACAAATTTAAAAAAAATGATTTTAAAAATCATAAAATTGGAGTTGGTCCTTTGATCCGCTTTGGGAAAATTAAATTTTTCTTAAAATAAGAAAATTTATAAAAACTTCGCAGTAAGAAAGAAAGAATGCTTTCGTATTTTTAATGAAAATGCATTTATTAAAAGATTTTGGGCAATTGAAATTTTTAATAAATTGTAATAGTGATTAAGAAACTTTACAAAATTTTACCGAATATCCTCTTCCATGCAAATTAGTTAACTGATAATATGAAATGGAATTATTTTTTAAATTCAAAATTTATTTTGTAAAAGTATTGAATGTAAGTTAAAAAACGGGATTATTTCTGGTTAGTGTGCTTACCAATCTTTATATACTAGAATCATATGACAATGTTCTTTCCAAAGATAAGTTTAACGTTATAAATGAAATCTGATGCGTAATCGGAAAGACCTTTGTAAAAGTTGACTAAAAAGTACGAGCTGCTAATTTTCTTATCGGCATTAAGTACGCAAGTAATTTAATAATACACATTTAATTGAGAAAAAATTTAAGATTTAAAACTATTTGACTATTAAATTTGTATGATTTTCACTGACGAAATGTTGTACGTGTTTGCTTCATCTTTCATTCTGTAGGGTTTAAGGAGTTTTTCTTTTGAGGAATGTACGT
This sequence comes from Lycorma delicatula, assembly GCF_047948215.1. Lineage (NCBI taxonomy): Eukaryota > Metazoa > Arthropoda > Insecta > Hemiptera > Fulgoridae > Lycorma > Lycorma delicatula. The sequence goes on along the minus strand of NC_134456.1, from coordinate 173,639,067 downwards.
TTGATCTATAAAGAAAATTTAATGACAGCAAATTACTTGCATGTCATTACTTATTATTTTGTGATTAATCTACTAGAAGATGAACTGTAACCTAGAATGAGTTAATTACTTCCATTTTTTAGTACTAATAAGTACTGTTAAGTAAGCATTAATTGGTAGGAGAATCTAATTTAAGTAATCTTATCTGCGAGGGGAAGGGTGTGTAAAATAAAATAAATAAAAAGAGATAAATGTAGAAAAAAACAACAAATATGTTTAAGTATGTTTCCTTCCATTACATTTTTATTTTAAAAAAAAAGATAACACCTTTAACCTCTATTACACATGTGTACGTTATAATTATTCGGGGTTATTTTGTTTTATGTAAGAAAATATTAAATAAAAGTTGTAACTAATAGCAAAAAAAATAAATAAATTTAAAAAAAATAGTTTAAAAAGAATTTTTTCTCTCTATAAAGTAGTTGTTTTGTTCTACAGTGAGTACATCTAAAGCTTCTTGTATCTCTGTTTGTCAAGCCAGTATTGTAGTAAATTGCAATTCAACCACAGAATGGCGGTGGGAGACCATGCTTGCCTTCCCAGGCAAAAGATAAATAGTTCGAGGGTGGACCGTACCAGTTACATTTTAAGAGAATTGTTAAGTTCATTCTGACTCCCGGGTATCATTTTGTAGTCAAATTTCTAATTAGCATCACATTCTTTAACAGAGAATTAGGAATTTTGAATCTAAAACTTATAATTAACAAGTCTGTATTCGCCAAGAGTGTTCATTCACTTCGCGACCACGAGACAAAGCTGTTAACAGTCCCTGAACAACAAAACTGCACTAATACTGAACACTTGAAAAATCAATCACTCAATCGTCCAGGTCAATAGATTTAATAAGAAAAAAAGCTTTGACTGACTGATCAGTTATTTTCTAACTTATCTCTTTCTTCATTACTTGGATTAGGTTGTCTAAACCTGTTTCGGAACTAATCGTTTGCTCGGTATCTCCATATCTCTTCTTCCCATAGGTTGATAATAATCTAAGATAGATGTTGGTATCCTCTTTCGTACCATCCTACTCAAGTGCTTGCACCACCATTGTCTGTTTTGTTTCATGGTTTTACGCTGTCTTCGAGAAAACCTGTTAAAAGCTCTCTTCGTATATCGTCGTCCTGATCCTATCCCTCCTTTCCAACCATATACACTACGTAGAAACCTCATCTCCGGCTCCTGAATTCTGCTATCCAGCTTTCGGGTGTGTACCCTTGATTTGCTACCGTATAATAAAGTGGGGATGGCTATCATATTATAAAATGTAATAGTGTATCTTTCGTGTTTTACATTTCAGATACCTGTGCAAGTTCCAACATATTTGCTAAAATCTGCTAAGTTTTTCATATGCAACATTATTGAACTGGTCACATCACTGCCCAGGTATTTAAAATGGTTTACTCATTCGATCACCAATCACTCAATTACTATCTTTGTACGTCTTGGATACTTCCCTTTAAGGCCATAGTTTTAGTTTTCATCGGTGACTCCCTTGAATTGTATTGCTTTCCAATCTTTCCAACGTAAATACTGCTTTCTGCAATTCATCTTTACTTTTCTGTATCAAAACTTTATCATCAGCATACATTAAAAATTTATTCAAGAGTCGGCTGAGAACTGTATACCAGTCAACCCACAATTTTCGTGTACGCAACATGTCATCAACTTATATATTAAATAACATCGACTATGTACAGCATCCCTGTCGAATACCCTTATTAATTGCGATGGCCTCCGTTTGGTCACCAACTATAGAAACCACAATCGCCGTCTCCTCATACCGACCGAATCCTCAAGCTTCGAGGTCATCCCAGGGGATGGAGCGCTTAAGACAGTAAAATGTTTTAATGAAATCAATGCCTGATATGTGTGTTTCAAGGTTGTTTTCCCTTCCCCTGGATACTATTTATTTTAAAGTAAAAATTGCATCCGAACATAATCTGCTCTTCTGAAAGCCCATCTGTTCTTTCAGCGTTAGTGATTCCGCTATGTTCCTCAATCTATTATTAATTATTCTAGTATAAACCTTATCAAGCAAACTAATGCTTCTGTAACTATTTGTATCTGTTCTTGTGCCCCTTTTGTATAATGAAACCACTTTAAACTGCCCATTGCCTGGGAAGTTTATGATGTTTTCAGCACATATTAAAGAAGTATAGTAATCTTAAATGCCGTGAAATTTCTAAAAACGTTAAAACTTCCATATTTAAACGAGTTAATCCTGGATGCTTCCTATTCTTTGCTTGTTTTAAGGGTTCAGATAATTCCTCTAAAGTTATATCATCCACAACACAGTTCTGAAAATTAATATGATCATCGTTTCTTTCTGTTCCATAATACCAATGGTAAGTATAATACTTCACCCAGTCCAACTTTTTTATACTATTTACTTCCACCGTATCCCTCTCTGTTTTTTTAAGTAATTTCATAACTTTATATACCAAAGACTGTCTTCCGTGCGCATCATGCACATTGGCTCCAATGAATGTAAGTTATAAAATTATAAAATGAATAATTTTTCAATCTCTGCAGTCTTACTTGGAAACAAAGTTACTAAAACCGGGGATTTCACATTAATTTTTTTTTGCGGCCTTCAATATACTCGTATGGATTTTATTAGAAATAAATGAAAATAAATTTAGCGATTATTTAATAAATAAATTTTATTATTTAATAAAATAAATAATATATCAATAAATGTGTTGGTGAGTAATCTGTGAACTATAATATGGTCATATAAAGCTGTTATATTATGGAATTCAGTAAATATTTATGCAGATATTATGATATAATTTTTCAGAAAACGTTTTTCTCTTTCTTATTTACATACAAACCTCGTAGCTGTTAGTTTAATTTTAAGAGGTAAAAATAAATTAGTTAATAAAATTTCTGTCCTCCAAAAGCTCTAATAAAATTGATAGGAATATTAATTTTTTTATTATAAAATTTTATGACAATTTCATATGGCAAAAAAATTGTTAAATATGTCTAATTTAAAATTCTATCCACTTCGTACTACATTATACTAATAATGATTTATATTAAAATTTATTTATTCTGGCCTTAAGATAATATTACTATGTTTACATACTTGTACTATTAATATTCTTCAAGTATATTTCATCCAGTTTGTACACTTATATGAATACTTATACCTATTATATGAACATTTACACCCTTAATTGTGAGATATTATTGAACATTGATTAGGAAGAGGCTATCAAGAATGTTAATCTGATAATTTAATTCAAGTTATCCAAAATTGATTAAAACTTGATAAATTAATTTAAAAGATACCTCACTTTTATTAAAACTATACAATATGCTATTTAAATTTACATGTAAGCCCAATTGTGATTTTATCTATGTGGACACATGAACGTAAAATGTTTAAAGTCGCCAGTTATAATATCTTTTAGTTAACTCTGTAAGTCCAGTAACCTTATAGCCAGTTACCGTGATAAAGTTGTATAATTTATAAGTGTAATCTTTTATTATTATTATTATTTTTTTTTTTCTGAATTTTTATGGGCATCGACTGCTAAGGTCATTAGCCCTCGCCACAATCTTTAAAAGAAACTACTATCACCATCTGGATCGTCATATGTAAGGGTGTAAAGGGCCCTTACATTTTATTTAAAAGCACAAACTACACAAAACACTTAAGACATAAAGACAAGGACAATCACAAACACTTATGGGGTGTAAAGGGCCCCAATATTATAAAATTTGAGATAGGTTCCTAAAAGACCATTAAATTAAAATTAAAATTAAAACTTATCCTACCATATCTTTCTTTCTTTCTTCTACGAGTCTCATTTATAGTTTGTTTAAGCACCCTCGGGGTGACCGGAACTGCCGTTGAGCAGTATATCAGTCGCGCCAGGGTGCCGTGGCAGTTGAATCCTTCTTATAAACAGGCTATAGGCATGCACAGCGTACACCCACAGCCTCGCGCCCTCAATCCACCCTTGAGGGTCCCCCATGCCATCATCGGACACACCCCGACTCACTGCTCTTGAATGCAGGTGAGCCAAAATGGCCTAGGCAAGAGGGCTACCTCCCGTCACTATACGTGCCACGTTTCAAGACTCCCTTATGTATATATGCATACATTTAAAATTAAAATTAAACTTATCAATACCATTTTTTCTTTATATATATATATATATAAACTACCGCTTAGAGTTTCTTTTGTCACAGCTTTAAACTTTCATTTTTATAGACTTTTAAGAAGTCCACTGGCGTGTAAAAATGCAACTATATTTTCTTCATTTCCATTATCCAGATCAGCAGTAATATTATTTCTAAAACGGAACCTCTTTCTGAGGTCCTCATATATGGTACACTCTTCTATAAGATGCTTGATTGTCAGTGTTTTATTACAAACACTGCACATTGGTCTCACTTCGCCGGTTAACAAATATAAATTTGTTAATCGCATATGACCGATTCTAAGTGTGGTCACCGCTACTTGTTCACGGCGAGTCAACTTATAGTCGCTTTTCCATTTATAAGGAGAAGATTTTACTGTGTTTAATTTTGTATTTAATCTCCTCCATTCAGCATTCCACTTGTTTTTTACTATGTTTGTTAGACGGTTTTTAACATCTGCCACTCTTACAGGAAATGCATCCAAATCATTGCAGACTGTTGCCTTTCTGGCAGCTTCGTCTGCGATTTCATTACCTGTAATACCAGCATGCCCCGGAGTCCATACAAATACGCATCGCTGTCCTCGTTGTTTTAGTACGTATAAAATGGACAGGATGTTTGCAATTAGGACATCCTTAATGTTCTTGTTCCGAATTGCGACGAGTGCACTTAATGAATCGGAACATATTAGCACTCTCTCTTCGCAATAGTGTTCAGTGTAGCGAAGAGCTTGCTGAATGGCAGTGAGTTCCGCCGTGTAGACACTGGCCACATCTGGCAGTCTCCAAAAGTGGGCTTCTTCATTTACATATATCGAGCATCCAACACCATGTTCGGTTTTAGAACCGTCAGTATAAATTCTAATATGTTCTTCGTAATTACTGACGGTTGCCAAAAAATTCCTGCTGGATGATCACTGCTGGTTTCTTTTTTATTTCTCCTTGAGAGAGATCCAAACTTATATTTACCGCTGGCAAGAGCCATAGCAGTATTTCTCTAGTAGAAATTGCTAGAGTCTCTGGTATAGCAATATCATATTTTCTTCTTAATTCGTGGTACCTAATTCCAGCTGGTCTGGAATAGGTAGCACGACGTTCGTATAATGCAGCCATAGGATGATTCGTAAACAATTTATTATTTATATGAGCAGGGAAAGCCCACATATTTGCTGTATATCTTAACAAGAGGATCTCTCTTCTATAATGTAGTGGCATTATTCCGGCTTCAGACATCAGACTAGCCGCCGGACTTGTGCGGAAAGCACCTGTTGCGTATCTTATTCCGCTATTATGAACTACGTCTAACTTTCTTAAGTGCGACCTTCTAGCGGATGAATATACGATACATCCGTAGTCTAGTTTAGATTGAACCAATGCTTTATACAATCCCAATAATGTCTCTTTTTCTGAGCTCCAATTTAAGTTCGATAAACATTTTATAATGTTTAGGGCTCTTTTGCATCTATCACTCAAGTCCTGTATATGTAATCCCCATGTAAGGGATTTATCCAATACTAGTCCTAAATACCTTACGCTGTCTTTATATTGTATTGGATTATCATCAATTGTCAACGCAGGACTTTGATGAGAAATTCTCTTCCTACAAAAGTGTACACAGCACGTTTTTTTCTGGTGAGAATTGGAATCCATTATTCCTTGCAACTTCATTTAGAGCATTGATCGCTCGTTGCAATTTGTACCTCACCATAGCAGTCTTGTTGCTGGCATATACGATTGCCAGATCATCAACATAGACGCTTTTGCTGATTTCTACTGGAATGGCTAATATCAATTTATTAATGGCAATGGTAAACAAGGTACCGCTCAACGGCGAACCTTGCGGTATGCCATTCTCCAAGATTCTTTCACATGAATATTCATTGTTGACGCGTACTTGGAAGGTACGGTCATTCATGTAGTTGCTGAGCAGTATAGGCAGATTGCCACGAATGTCAAGTATCTGGAGCATTATACCATGACGCCGGGTCATATCGAAAGCCTTCTGAAGATCAAAGAAGACTCCGACACAATGTTTCCTTTTAATGAAGCTGTTATATATAACGTCCTCCAAGCTGATCATTTGATCAGTGGTAGAATGGTATTGTCGAAAACGTGCTTGATACGGTGATATCAGGTTTTCTTTTTCCAAAACCCAGACGAGTCGATTATTAATCATTTTTTCCAATATTTTCCCCATAGCACACGTCAAAGAAATAGGACGGTAGCTACTGGGGGTCTGTTAAATTTTTATTTTTCTTTGGTACTGGAACAACATGAGCTTTTTTCCACTGCTGCTGGTACGTTCCATCCCGCCATATTTTATTATAAAGTTCTAATAATCTACACTTTGCAGTGGTATTCAGCTGCCTGATCATATTATAGTGGATTTCATCCGGACCAGCAGCTGTGTTACCTGCTTTTTCCAACGCTTTCGCGAATTCTTCCATTTTAAATGGTACATTATATGAGTAATTATACTCAGTTCTAAAATTTAGTAGACCTTCGAGTTCTTTTTTTTTGGTTCGAAAACCTTCCTCGTAGTTGGCCGTTTTGCTGGCCTTTTCGAAGTGATTGGATAACAGCTCTGCAATTTCATATGGAGTATCTTTAATTTCATCTTCATCTTGAAGGCTAGTTATGGGAGCAAAATCATTACGCCCACAAATCGCCTTCACTTTCCTCCAAACATCTGATGCAGTAGTAGTTTTGTCGATGGATGACACGTATTGCTACCAGGATCGTTTTTTCGAATCTATCATAAGCCGTTTTGCATACGCCCTGTATTTCTTAAAGGCAACAAGATTTTCTATACTAGTACGCTTCTTAAAGGCGTTATACGCCCTTTTCTTTCTTTTTATAGCTTCACTTTCTGGCTGTGCAACGGACGCTGGTGTAGCTGCGTAGGAATTTCTTGTGCCCAGTATCTGAAATTTTGCTTGTTAACAAATCCACTGAGGTGGAAATGGGCTTCGTCTGACATCCACAGTTCGTGAACAAACTCTTCGTTATCATTTATCTTCTGAAGCATTACATTACAGAATTGTGCTCGCACAACTGCATCGTTCGGTTTCAGTTCCTGGACGTTCTGCAACTTGTATAGATGGTATTGCAAGTCCTTCACTAACATTCTTCGAACACTTGAACTATGCAATTGTAAAGATGCTGAGACGATGGATTACCGATGTGGACTTCGTGTGACAGCATCTTGTAAAGCTTGAACATTCTGTAGTGTACGGACGGTTCGCTCACGGCCTGGAAGTTTCTTTTTCATTGCCGAACCAGTTTCCTCAAAATTAGATATCCATGTTTTAATTGCATGTGCAGATGGAACACGGTCGTGCCGTCCCAGATTAAAATTCTCTACGCGCTCCCTCCACACTGTTATTGTTTTTGTAAAACGAATTGATAGCAGATGCACGTTGCGCACCACTCCAAGGATCCATGACAACTAAATCGCAGGTTAGGTTAGAGAGGCTGGCGCCACTTCTCTAGTGGTACCAATCGACCACGGCTACCAACACAACTTTCAAAATTTCCCTTTCTTTGAATCACCCTGTACTTGCAACACAGAAAGTTGGTTTTCAGAAGAGGCAGCTTTGGAAATCTTTTCAAAATGTAAATAATTTTTCAGCCTTTTACTGCTTGGGTTCAGGATTATCAGTATATAAAACAAACAAAAATAAATAGATCTGTTCATTTGTTCTCATCTTTAAAAAAAATTAAAATAACTAAAAGCCCGGTAAATTTATTTAGTTATTAACGACTGTAAAATATTGCAGAGGAGATTTACTTTCTTAAAATAAGGAAAGAAAAAGTTTTAAAACTCCTTTAGTGCAGTCTGTGCTTTACATTTACATTGAAGATATTACGTGGTTATAAATCCAATTCTTACTCTTTGTATGCAACGAAACATTATTGTGTAGCGTAGATTCCGGTTTTCGATTTAGAACAATCTGAAAGTACATTATGTTCAGAGGGATTGCAACATTCATGTTGTTTTTCTTCCCTTTTTTATCTGTAATATAAAATAATGTAACTCGGTGATAACAGGTATTTTAAAAGATAACTTCAATAATTTACTTATAGGTTAATAAAATATCAATTAATATTAGCCTATTACAAAGTATAATAAACACATGAAAAATTAAAATAAAATTAAATCAAGTGTAAGCTTGATGTTTACATTTTACCTATAGCAGAATATTTTTAATCATTAGTGGTGATTTAATTGACACCTATTATTACTAAACATTATCATAATTTCATATTTTGCTTTTTTAAATCTATTTTTCATTTATTTTTCCCTCGGGTTAGGAGGATCGATTTGGAAAACATTTTGGGCCTGGTGCCCTACTTTCAACAACAGAGATGTATAAAAATATGCATGATAATTTTCAGCGTTTGAAAAATATAAAAATATAATTTACTAGCTGGGATTTAAACTCGGAATCTTCAAAATAAGACGAGACCCTATAATTTAGCGTCTGTAATATTAAAATTTAATGGAGAGATTAAAAATAATCCACTTGATTCAATCTTTTTAAATTCAGACGACATCATAATTTGGTTTGAATTGAATTATTATTCTTTTATGCAGTATGTACTGACAACAAGAAAAATGCATTTAAAAATTATTATTTATTTATAAATTTAATAAACACGTTATTAATTATTAAAAATGAAATTTACGTTTCACATTATGATTAACAAAAGCAACAGTTAATCCCAGCTACAAATTTTTGTTTTTTACTGTTTTGTAAGAATATTTATTTTTTAGTTAATATTGTATTATATATATTTTTTTTAATAATTTCTATTTTGGTAAATTTTATATACATACTTTTGCGTAATCTATTTTTCTTTTTTTATCGCGTGGGGGGGGGGCGAAAAACACTTTCCTGTTATTTCCCGGTCGTAGTGTCTAATGATGATGATTGTTTAACAATCGAAATCTATCTAGGATTTAACAATCGAAATGGCCATCTAGGATTGTAATTAAAATTCTGTGTAAATGGTTTTAGGAGCAAAATTTATTTTAATATCTCTGAGAATAGCTCCTTATTTATTGTATTTCTATACATAATTGATTGTATTTAAATCAATTTTTAAGTATCTACTCATATTACTGAATGATCTTAAAATTAATTTTACTTAGTTTTGTTAAAATTTAATAATTATTTTCAAGTAACTAATGTTTGGATTTCTCTATTCATTAACGAAGAAATTTCAGGTAATACTAAACTGCAAATACCGAATTTTATTTTTGTTAAGAAAAGAGTTGTGTCGGGCTTGAAAATGCTATGACAAATTACTGTCTACGTAAGCAGTGGCATAACTTTCTTTTTTATGATCGTATTTTATTAGTTATACGGTCATGGAACCCTTATATGCACGTTTGTAATCACAATTTTCGAATATTTTTTATTTTATAATTTATTCAATGATTTCGGTTTTCAAATTTAAAGAAAATATCATCGGCTCACTGCAATTTTAATTACTTTAAAACATCGTAAACCGAATGTCACACGAGAAATTGAGAAAAATAATTTTATATTTATTTCATAAAAATCAGTGCTACCATTTTAAAGTTACAGGGGCACAAAAACACACTACACACAACACGTTATCCTTTCCTGCAAAATTCTGATAAAAGGAAAAATATGTTATGTATTCCTGTATAAATTATGTGTGCACGCTGTATTTTTTCTTTATATTAGACTGTTTTAGGGAGGGAAAATTATTAAATAGACGTTTATTTGAACGTTTTTTAAAAGCTGTTCTGTTCTTACTGAACATAAATAATACAAGAATACGATGTTCTAAAATAAAATATAAATTTAAAAATAAACAGCGATAAAAATAATGTAACAATATATCAATAAAATCACTCGAGTGTATTAATAACTGCAGAAGAATTACTCTTTTTTAAGTTATGAAAATTACTTCTTATCCCGATGATAAGGATTGGACAATATAGTTTTTCTCGCTTGATTAAGCATTGTTTAGAGAAAAATAATAAATTCATATTTTCTGAGATAAAAATTTTTGGAATTAAAAAACAAAATTATTTATAAGTATTTTTGTATGATATACTTTGGAGCTAATATTATTTTCTTTGTAATAAACAGCTTAATAAAGAAACGTTTTGTTATGTTCATTCCCTTTTGAAACCTACCATACAATTCTCCACAGTCGCACCAATATTTTTCAAATCTTTATTGGAATTAATACCCACCCATAAAACTTCATAATAGTTTGGAAAACTTTTACTGAGATTTACACACGCACACACACACACACACACACACACACACACACACACATATATATATATATTCTCTTTTTCTCTTACGCGCGCGCATTTAAATTTCGGTATTTTTAAACTAGGTCATCAAATATCGCAAAATTCAAATAACCGAGTTGCGTTATCGATGACAATATTTTCCTTCGTTACACTGTAACATTTAGAAAACTAATATTTGAACGATTAAAATTATGCTTGAGAATCTCAAAATCAAAATGTTATGCCATATTATTGAAGAAAAGCGACTTCATCATTATGCAATCATACAATATCAATGAAAATATCATTTTTCAATGAAAATCTCTACACTTTAACAAATTGCTATATTTGTCTTCAATTAATAGAACCAATGAAATTCAGAATAATTTATATTCTTATAAATATCAAAATCCTTACGCCTCATTTTTTTTTTTAAATTGCATTATTATGATTGCATTATTATTTTTTCTAATATTATAAATTGAAATTGATGTTCAAATCTGTATATTGAAGAATTTCTAAACAAAAATTAATATATATTTTCTACAAAAGGATATAAAAAATCTCAAGAAAAAATAAAATTTTGAAAATTTTTAAGAAACACAAAAATAAAAAGAATTTGGATTATTCATCAAACTATTTATTTATTGAACATTTTTCTTTACTTATTCATATGCACACATCTCCTAAAAATTGATATCTGTTACAATATACCCACCACTTCGGTTTGAGATCAAAATATTTTATCATATAAAAATTGTAGAAAGTGTTTGATAATATAAATTCAGACTGCAACAAAAAACTTAATCGTGTATGGGTAGATCGAGTATAATTTACAAAAGCATTTCCTTGTATCATACTACCTTATACCTGGGTTTATTCCTCACATTTACTTACCTTTATGAAAATAAAAACAATATGTTTTCATTAATAAATACTATTAAAGCTGGGTTCCTCAGGTTCTTCTGTCCCAATTTTTACAGGATATTTTATGCTTAGTATGCAGATGACATTGAAATCTTTTTCTAGTTCGATTAGATCAGAATCATGCTTTCAAAATCGCTAAATATATCTTTCCTGCTTGGTCAGTACATGAAAATTCATAGTAATCCTGTTAGTTTCTACTCGTTTCATTTAACCTTTGATGTAAACTTACCCTTTAATATCAATGAATTTATTTCATAGATATTCCACTCGGTCAAACCATTTTAAATTTCTACCCCAAATACTTTTTCAGAGCATAAATTAGTTCACTTCTGTATTCTTATTGAACAATTTTAACTGTTCATATGATTACTAAATTTACAGATTCCACCTGAAAAGTAATATCTCTTGTTTACAAATTTTTTTGTAATTTAAAGTATTCCATGTAATCATTTGTGCTCCATGGTTTTTAAAAAATAAAATTATAACAAACGGAATTACAAATGAAATGACAAAGTAGATTAATAAACCAGGAACCAAGATTAACACAAAAATCAGTTTTTTTGCCAATTCGCTGTTGAAAATTCCCATTTTCGCCATTTTGGAAAATTCCTCTCGACTACCTAAAAGAGCTTGAAAGAGGGAACTCTTGGGTTAATAATTTATACATTTTTAGTGCTTTACATCAATGATTAGTTATGAACGAAGTATCATGCTGTGACGTTTTTACGTGTAAATTATGCTTTTTTCATCCCGATATAGCTGTCTATCAATGGTGCAATACCATTATACAGGAATATAAAATCAAAAATTTTTCTTCCATGTGTTAAATACATCATTTTTACAAAGGGTGTGATTTGTATTTATTACCTAGTCCACATGTTAAATTCATCAGAACTATGTCGTACAAAAATTTTCCTCACTGATATTTCTATACAATTATGTCAAGATATTTGATATTTTATTGTGTACGTTATAGATTATAAGTTATGATAATATTTCTTCCAAGTATGCCTAAAGTTACAAGTTACAATACTATTCAACTTCGGAAAATATGTAATTAAATTTTTACTAATACAATTACGACATAAAGTATTTTTTTAAATAGGTTATTTAAATTTCTTTAAATTACATTTCTGTTTTAAAAGAAATCAATACTATTATTTGTGGTGTATGATAAGCGTTTAATTACCTTTTATAATTCTCTATCGAAGCTAATAATATAATACGTAAAGGTTGTTGTTGTTATTTCCCTTATTTTGAGTATTTTCTTTGCGCCTGTGAAAGCGTATATTCACAATTGCTACCGTGTTTGTGTTTTGCGGATTCTTGTTCTAGTGAAACCAAAGAGATTTGTGTGAGTTGAGTCCATGGTTAGAGTTGGGAGGGGGTAGGTTTAGTGTGAGAAAGGGTTTTGTGATCACATTGTGGGCAAGGGTGTGGAGGGTCAGCGGATCCATGAATAATCAAGTGGTCTACCGGATTGCACAGTACGTGTCACTTCCCATTCATTTGTACCCCGTGCTGTGTAATGCGCTTACCAATGCATCTTCTCAGCTTCCCTCTGATTGCTTTGAAGCCGTAGACCCTTTACTACTGTTTCCCCATAACACTAACAACTAATTTACACCAACACTCTACGTACCAACTTTCTATCTCATATTCCCTGCAGGTAATATTATATTCGGTATTGTGTTTATTATTGAGAACACTTTGTAATGAAATTATTATTATTTGTGGATATTGCAACGAAACTTATTTATCTTCATTAATAGTAATTACAGAAACAAATAATTTTCATGAAATTGCCTTTATTAGCTGGAATTTTCAGTAAAAGTTGGCAGAAGAAATATTGTACTTCATTAACAACCTTGAAGGGTTTCATCAAATATTTTTAAAACGATGCTGAAACCGGAAATGCTGGAACATGGAAATCTTATTTATATTCTTTCGGTATTCTTCAACTTTTAATTGTTTAATATACCCCTATGAGGATGAAAAGAGATACAAAACTGTCTACATTACTCATAGCCCGTTTTCCTAAAAAGAGATGAATTTGGAATATAAACCCTCTGAAAAAATTAGCATTTCATTTTGTATAAAAACCTCTGAGGATTTTTAGAATAATAGGATTAGTTCAAATTATTTAATTCCATAATAGAATTAAAATAAAGTTAGACTTAGGCAGAAGGTTGCCGAGGCCATAAGAATCGAAAAATCTAGCATTGATGTGTTACTTGTAAGTTCTTCTAAAAAGGGATTTAATCACTTATCCTAAGGTGAAGTGACAAAATTAGTGTATTTATCTATAGAAAAAATTGAAATTGATGCTTGAAGTTCAGCAAACTGATACCGACAACACCATGAAAAAAATGTCGGGATTTCCTACATAATCTTCGTCCGTTCGTGGGTAGATTTCGTAGTTTTCGTTTTTTTTTGGGGTCAGTTTAAAAATTAGAATCCAGCACTAAAATAAGACTATTGGTTTCTGTAATATAATATGGGATTTTCTTTTACTTTTCTTAAAAGAGTGAATACTAACCTAGATCGAAAAAATGCAATAAATGCGTATTATAATTGCCAATAAGTTTATTATGTCTTCGGTGGGCCATATCCATTAATGGATTAATGGTTACGGTTTTTTATACAGGTGAAGAAGAACATATCACGATAATTGATGTACACGATTAAAGTAAACATGTGTGGTAAACGGAAACTTTATACTTACAATGATCATGCAGAATTTTATATGTATTTTTTTAAAATTATTGGATGATGTATCTACTTAGAGTTAACTTTGAAGCATCCTGAAAAAATGAGCTTATATGAAAAAAGCTATATGAAAAAATGAGTGGTAGGAGGAAGCTACATATGAAAATATGTGGAGGGATAGGGATCTACAGAAAAAGTTACGTTAGGCAGCGATTATTCAGCGTGTTAACCGAAACAAGGATAAAACAGGATAAAGAAAAATTAACTAATCCCGTGGTTTTATTCACAGTTGAAAACAACAATAATCATTCACCATAGATTCCAACTAGAAAGTTATACGAAATGAACAGCGATATTTCCCTTTTAACTGTTCTTAAAAGGATGAAATTTTAAAAATAATAGTTTTTTTTAATTTCCAGTTTAATAAAATTGCTGAAAACATTAAACAAAAGTAATATGCGAAAGAAAAATCTTTGTCATTAATTAATTTTTCATATATTTTCAGATAAAAATTAGTGATTGATTTGAGTACGCAATATTGATATACACGTATGTACGCAAGTACCCTATTGGTTACCAGGTTTCCCTATTGGTTTCTGAATAGGTCTCTGCTCAAAAGGGAAAAGAAATACAAAAGAGGTAGCTTAAAAATTCTGTACTTAGACGTACAAAGAACATAATTATTTTACTTGCCTAGTTATTACGAAAATGTCATCATAAAAAATTAATCTTCAAACTTTTTGTCTTTCATTAAGTTTTTCTTTCAATTTTCATTAAATTAAAAGATTTTGCGAATCTTTTTTTTACAACTGTTTTGCTTATTTTTTTTATCGATTTTGGTTTTATGACAGTTGTGTTACTGAAACGTATCATATTCAACTGTTATAGTCTATAACAGAGAGTGCTGGTGTTAATAAAAAAGTGACTCCCTCGTCTGTATATCACTTTCTCAAAATTTTGTTGTTGAAAAAACTTTAAAAATTATAAAAGTAAGTGCGTAATAAGAACAAAAGTTCTATTATTTTGGTTGAACAGTTCTGTATCTTTGAGTTTATGTAACATAGTTACATAATCTAAAGCATACGTAACATCTAAAGCTAAATTTAGTTACATTTAGATCGCTGGAATGGTTTAACCTGAATTCAAGGAATTTGCTTCCAAAACTTGTGTATAGGGGGATTAATTCTGCTAATTTATTTTTAAATCATATAAATAACATTATGAATATTCATAGATCTTCTGTTTAGAGAGTAAATAAAATATAATTTTATTTTCAATAGTAAAAAAAATATCGTAATTTTATTTTATCCGAAGTGTATATCCTTAAGACAGAATTTATTAGCATATAAATGAAATAGTATTATTTTCTTTTGAAAAAAAAACATAAGTAAGATTTTTAGGGAATATATAGTTTATGTTAAAGAATTATATTCTTAACTGTGATACCTTATCATTGGTAGATTAATTAAGTATACGCTTTCTGAGTATGAAAAGAAATTTCAACTACATTTTTCCAGCTTTCTTCCTTGTTCTATTCATTACGCACAAAATATGATTAATATAAATATTTTTGTTGATATATACATATGAATATATGTAATATAATAGAATTATTATATTATCTATTACTATTTTATTATTCGTGTCTATACTATATTTTCTATTTCTTTTAACTGTATTTCGACATAACTTCAGTAATAAATTAAAATTACACTTTTTATTGCATCCTACTAGCCTATCAGTTAAAGGATTGTTTTTCTTGTTTTATATATATATATATATATATATATATATAAATATATAGTGTTTGTGTGTGTGTGTGTGTACGTGTTTTAATTCTATAAAAGAAAGGTAATGCTTTATTACCGTATAATTAAAATTTATATAATTTTCCATTTTCATTAATGCGTTTTTATTTACATTTAAGAATTACGAAGTAATTTAATTTACTAAAATATACATGGCCCCATTATTTTTTCATTCGTTCTCTATCGTAATATTTATTTTACAAGCATCGTTTGTAACATGTATGACATAGATATGCTAATGCAAATAACAAAGTTGGTGTGAAGAGATAGCTTGATCTCAGAAAATTTTCGTACAAATGTCAACATCTTCTTTTACATTTGCACCTTGTTTCAGCAAACGAGCATCTGACAGGAGAATGGAATTTTCTACTTGACAAAAGAATTGTACCGTCTCAGAAACAGAGACGAATAGCTATTTCTTTACGGTAAAAACATCAGATCTTTACATTTAGACTCACGACGTTGGATATTCCATATAAAAACGAAACAAAAGAAAAAAGCAAAAAGAGAAACACCTAAATAACTAAAGTAAGACTGTCATCAATTTTTTTCTTTAAAAGTAAGACAACTTATTCTACTTATTAACAGTAAAAAGAAATAAACAATTTAATTGTAAATCCACACATGACCCGAATTATATTTTATATTTTTCATATTTTTATTCGTTTCTATGAACAAGTGTATTTTTCAAAACCAAATAGTTTTAATAGGATACTATTTTAGAAAAAAAAAAAAATTATCAGTTGAAATTTTATATAAGCTAGCATAAACCTTTTCTTGTTAGCCTCCATCTTCTGTTTTATTTATTGCTTTTATCTATTTCTAAATAACTGAAGGCTTTCAGAAAATCCATTATACATTTCTTAAGAAATAGAAATATTAACTGACATTATTAAATTATTAAAAAAAAAAAATGGAAGTAAATAAAAATAATTTGAAAAGATCTCAGAACTATTAGAGGGCTACATAACGTTTAATTGTGTGATTTTAAAGAGAAAAGTAACTGGCCCCTATCTATAAGTTCACTACTACACCGCGTTATTATTGCCTAGTCATTTTGTAACAGAGAGTTTCTTTATAAGAGGGTAAATTAGCTTTTGGCTGATTAACCGATAAATACAATATTAAAAATAATTACATTACATAAAATAATATTGAGTTTCCATTACCATCTTAGCTCGTATTTTTTATCTACATTTGAGCTAATAAGTTTAAATACTACATTACTATTAAATTATTGCATATAAAATAATTATAATTTTATTATATAAATAAGAATATCTTATCTTTGTATCAGCATTTAATAAAACATTTAAAATGCTTGATCGATCTGAATGATTGTTTTAAATTATTCAATAAACTTTGAGAAAGATTTTAGATAATGCCATTATTCGGAGACCAGTTTTATTTAACTATTTTAGGTTTCATCATCGATAAACCAATTTAAAATTCAGAGATTATAAAGAAATAATATTTTTTTTACCATTTCCGTAGATAATTGAAGACAGATTTCCTAAGAAGTTCAGCAAAGTATAAAATTTCACTACTCTTTACCAAATTTTATAACGTATGGTGGTTAACAAAAACAAAAAACAAATTAATAAAGTATGATAGGAATAAAGTCTATATTATTCATTAAATTAAGATAATGTAAATGTATTTGTTCAGTTAAGTAATGTTTGTTGTAAAAAACGCGTCGTTTTTATATAGAAGAAAACTTAGAAAACTGGTTTTTCCAAGCTATTTTAAGCTTAGTTT
The DNA here is from genome assembly GCF_047948215.1 of Lycorma delicatula. Lineage (NCBI taxonomy): Eukaryota > Metazoa > Arthropoda > Insecta > Hemiptera > Fulgoridae > Lycorma > Lycorma delicatula. Next base: position 173,621,389 of record NC_134456.1, on the reverse strand, counting down.
ATTCCGTTTAGATACTACAACGGAGTTCATAACATCGACAAAAGAATTCTGTAAAATTTCTATAAATTCTTGTTAAAATAAAGATGTTGATTCATAATGTAAACAGATTTTTAGTTGTTTTGTAAGATATTTTGCTAGTAATAATCTTTTAAAAGAAAACATCTTTGTTTTCAGCTATCGTATCGAAATAGTTTTCAACGAAAGTAAAAATATTATGTAATAAATTTTAAAAAGTTTGCTGTTCTATAAAATTTTAATTATATTTACCAAAATAAAGAAACGGTTTTATATTTCTATATAGATGCAGGATTTATCCACTTGAGGGACAGTCAAATATGCTCCACATGACTTCAAACTGTAGTCTACTATTAAAAACACTGAAAGACAATTGCAATAACTACTGGAGCGTAATAAAAGCTAGGTATTTAAAAAATAAATACTTTACTTTTAAACTTAGTAACATATATTATATTTTTAATTTAAACTATATGAAAAACTATCGGCCTGTTGAAATAATATACACAATATATTCTGATGCTGTTACTATAGCAGATATTTAAGTAAAATGTATCTTTAGTGGTTAGCAGTGAAGAAGACGATAACACGTTTTCAAAATATTTAAAACGTGTAGTGATTCACTTTTAATAAGTTTGTTTTTTACCATATTATGTTTTTAAATCGATAGGATTAATTATTTTTCGTGGAACTTATTTTTTGAGAATTGTGTTCTTAAATCATAAATCTATTTTGATTTGATTCTACATCATCTTTGGCTTTCGATTCACACATTCAAGTTCAATTTTCTTCAAGCGATTACACTTCGGAATCCAAACCTTGGGACTCACCGAACACATTTTTCCTATTATATTTTTAAAGTATATGACTTGCTAAACGACATATTCGGACATTGCATGGCAAATCCGATTTTTTTTACCTTAGCCCAAATCAATTCAACCGTATAATCAGGACGATTGGCTGAAAGGCATAGCATATTATTACACTGTTATTTTAAGAATGTTGTAACTAAATAACGCATCAATTTAAGCTTTAGTTTATATCAAAAAGTATGTCTGAGGCATTTAAAACTTGCATTTAACTGAACATCCTTTTGCGTAACAAAGCTTAATTAACATATTATTTCGTCCTTCTTACACTGTGATACTGTGAATTGATAATAACTGCACAAATTATTAACATTAGTTCTTGGGAAGGGAACATTAGTTCTCGAAGAGGCAGTTTGAGGCGAAGGCACCCCCTGGAGCTGTGTTAAGGCTTAGTTGTGTGTCCAGCTCCAGGAGGGGATAAGAAATGATGCACTCAAAAAAATAAGTAAAAAAATAACTGCACAAAGTTGGCCTTCACTTAGGGAAGTAATTTATCAACCACGCATTTAAAATAATTATACTTGTCCAACAAGTGAATTTTTATAACTCGTTTATGAAAACTCGTTTATTTTTATAAACCTCGTTTATGTTTCAAATGTTTAAACGTTTAGGATAAATCCTTGCTCTCCTTCTACATAAATGATTTTGATCGTTTTTCCTCATCTTAAATTCTTCTTAATCCTTTAGATGAATTTAACTAAAATTGCAAGGCGTGTGAGGTCAGCACGATTCATCCATCTAAACAAATTTAATCTGATTTGATGAAATCAAGTCAAATTTTGTTTCACCGAAGTTACTTTTGTTGTCTGTTTGATACGTAATCGTTTTCTATGGTTTACGTAATAACGGATCGACTACTTTGTGTTTTTCTTCAGTTAGGTCCTATGTCTTCCTAAATAACTCTTCATTTTATTTGCAGTTTCCAGAACATATCTACTAATTTCTTAGAGACGAGAACGTAACAGTTTTGTTGCAGCAATAAATATTTAAATTAAATGAAAACTGTACACTACGCTCTTATCGAAGAAATGAACTAAGTCTGTAACCTGTCAGATTTTACTTTGAATTTTATTTGGAATCAAAAACTAAAAAAATATTTTATGGTCACTGGAATCCTCTTCTAACAGACTCTAATTCTTAACTTTTGAAATTAGCTGCATTGTCAGTTCTGTAGCTCCGGCCGCCCTTTCACAAGTTTCTTAACCCTACAACAACGATTCCAACGGCCTCTTCTTTCGAAAACGAATAAATTTGACAATTGGTTCCTTACTCTGGTTATTGAGAAACTTACCCCAAATTTTTATACAACAATAGGATTCCATATCCTAGATTTAAGTACAAAAATAATTTCTATTGAAATACTAATTAAAAATAAAAAAATTGCGTTTTTAATTCTATTACTGACGCAGTAATGTGTTTGTTCAGTAAAAATTTTATCGAAAAGTGTTAATCAAATCATTTGAGCATAAGAACTTTTAGAGCATAAGAGTATTATTAGAATAACTTTTAATTACAGTTCATGTCAAAACAGACGAGAATTTTTTTTCGAAAATAGAAAAAGTTCTTTCAACATGTAACGAAATAATTATGGTAAACTCTGAATTATCTGAAATAAAAATTTCAAGTTCCACCAGACTAGAGATTTAAGCTACTTATTTGCAGCTTTTTACGTCTTTTATTAATTTACATAGTTTTTTTTTAAATTTAAAGAAACTTAACTCATAACATTGTATTTTATTAAAATACAGACATTTTCTTAAAAAAAAAGACTAAAATTTTGGTCAGAAAAGCAGATGTTTTTATACAGTATGAAAACATTGAATAGTTAAATTACCTAGTTTACATTTATTAAGCTTTTACGAACAGTTTGTACGTGTGTGGTTTTAATCTGAGTGTGTTTGCATCTTGATCTAAAAGGTTGTGTTTGAAGGTTTTGAAGGGTTCTGTGTAATAGTGTATTAATAATGAGGAGAACTGAGCTTCTAGGCTGTTCGGTATTCATGATCCAACTACTAGAACATTACCCTCATTTTGCATAGCATGAATATTCGAAGACCCCTAACACGTAAGTTCAAGTAGGGCTGAGCCGGCTTCGTCAAAGTATATACTCTTCGTCTCTGTTTCCCCCATCTTTTTGTTGTGTTGGAATTTGGTATACCGAAGGACATTCTTACTTTCTCTTTCTCTTTCTAAGTCTGGCTATTAAGGAAGTGTCCAACTAAATCTTTAAAACTATGCGTTTTTTTTGTTACTTCTACAAAATGAATATGAACATTTCATGTTTTTATTTTATGTGCTTTTTTTAAAAATTATATGTAATAAATTCATAACAGTACATGTATTTATTTTTAATGAGTTATGTGTATTTCGTTATAAATGGTGACGATTTTCTTAAAAAAATACTTAAGAAAAACTGTATCCATCGATAACATTCCAACGTTTATATAATTATAATTTTAATGATTAGCTGATTATAATGAGTTTTCTATTATCTTTTCTTGAAAAATTTAGTTATTATACTAGTCTAGGTGTTTATAATGTTGTAAGTGCTGTGGATCGGACAAACGATTAACACTAACAGGTTGCGATAATCGTTAAAGTTTCTCCAAACCGTTAGTTAAATTTCAACCAAACGTCATAGGTAAATGTCATTAAACATAAATAGGTAAATGTCTAAGGTAAACGTGCGAAAATGCCATCGCGGTCAGGCATGGCCTTTTTACACGCTGCTTGTCATTCATATCATTCTCTGAAGCAGTACCTAATGGTGGTTCCGGAGGTTTAAAAAAAAAGTCATAGGAATTTTATTAATAAAATCAATTATTCAACATTACATTTGGAGTTAAACGAAGAGATTCTTTGTTACTGGCTACGTTTAACATAGCTTTTCGATAACGTCATCCAAATCTTAAATAAAAACGATAATATAACGTAATAATTCAGACAATTATATGCGTATGCAAATTACATATTTATGACATGTTTAAGAAATGCATAAAAATAATCAATCTAAAATTTATTTTCGTGAGAGCAGGAGCGAAAAAGACGATTTTTAATAAGTAGAGTGAAGCTAGATATCTGAGACTGACAATGACAGAAGCAGAAATAACTAACAGGTGTGACTTTGAGAGGTACAGAATTAGAAAAGGTTAAGAATTTTAAATATATAAAAATTTCTGTCCGTGTTAAAAATAATGTACAGGAAAAAATAAAAACCGAATATTGTCAGGAAACAAGGCTGTTTTTCACAGTATGAAATTAATGAAATAATTTCTTAAAATACCAAAATTACATAATACAGAACACTGATTAGACCTGTTGAAATACATGGAAGCAAAACATTGATGACAAATATGAGGGCTAAGGATACTTAAAAGGAGGACGAGGAGAGGGATTCTAGGTACAATCAAAGCAGAACTGCAGTGGAAATTAAGAAACAGTAATCAGATTTTGAGAATTCTTGAAATGAAAATGTTTCACCCTTTACTAAATCACAAAAAAATATCTGGTGGGGTACAATAATGGTAGAATGAAGGATGCTAAAGGTAATGTGACGAATAACGCAATTTAGAAAAAAATAAACAGAGGGAAATCCAAAACGAGGTGGTTAAGAATTTTTTGGAGGATATGAAGATTTTGTTTCTCTAAAATTGGCAGGAGGTAACACAGATAATAAGTGAATGCGCAAAACAGAGGAAAAAAATCTTCCACACTGCACTGCAGAGATAGAGAGGATATGAAGAATTTTTCACTGGCGTATGAAATTCGTGTGGTATTCATGAATGTATTTTGTTTGAGAAGTACCATGATGAATTTTTCAGTGATCTTGTCTTAAAGTTTCATTACTGTGTATAGTTATACAATTAATTATTTTTAAAATTTATAGTACTTTAAAACCTCCTGATTCATAATATTTCGATTGAAACATTTTTCAAACGAAACAGTTCTATCTATTTTATGATGGTAGACAAAAATAACGGTTATAGAGAATCCGAACGAAACGTCAGTCAATCTCAAAATTGACATAGCCATTCCTTCGAATAACGTACATTCCACTAACAAAAAAAAGTGCGGTGTGATGAACTAACCACTGCTTTGTTCGCCGAATCGAATGTATTCAGTTTTCAATGACTGTTGAGTATGTAAAGGTTTCGCCTTCAATAGAACTATATAATGTGTGAAAAAAGGAGACTACGTTCATTCACTATTAAGAAAAGTGTGTGTTACGTATTATTGCTTATGCAAAGGAACATGGAAGTAGTGCTTAGGAAAAAAAAATTGATATTGCAGAGTTCTACATTCGTGAGTGGTGAAAGAATGAGAACAAATTTCTCGTAGCCAATAAAAAGAAGACTGTATTTCAGCGGAAAAACGCAAAATATCTGAAAATAGAAGAAAACTTTCCGACGCTTACGTGGAATGTATGTCAGCTTATAAATGTAATACACATTTCTGTGGAAATTTGTATCCATTTCTGTCTGGACTACATATGTCATAAATTTACGAAAAAGTAACAGAATTAACACATTTTTTTGAAGGAATCACCACAGTGATTCCCTAAATTAGATAGAGAATGGGAACCAAACATCGGTGATTTTCGAACGCCATCAACAACTATACAAGTGAAAGTGTAGTATAAGTGCGTTTAGATAAAAAATTAATAAATAATAAATTATTTCTTTAAATTCATCCTGGAGCGTCGACAAGGCGCTTTATACCGAAAACTTTCCATTTAATGGACAATGTTTGAGTCATATGACCGATGATGTAAAGCGAAGGCTGTTTCCCGAAAGTATTATCAGGTTGTTACTGTTGGTGGAATGACATCTATTCTTGAACCTGCTAAAACAACCGTTTAAAACCAAACTTCATAAACACTGAACATAGACGGCTAAGACACACTCTCGGGTGTCGAGTTGGTATCTACTTACTAGGTGATGTAGTCTCTTATATTTCTGGTAAAATTAAGATTTTATCGTAGTTTGATACAGATTTGTGAGTCGATTATTGCTGGTTATTGTTGGTTGGAAATAGCGGATGATTTAATTTAAAAAATCGTTAAA